>NC_071615.1:600555-1201111 GCF_014839835.1 Dryobates pubescens | reverse complement strand
CTCAGGACACACAGCACCTTCCTTGCTCTACCTTCCAGCTGCAACAAAACTCAGTGGCTGTGGAGGGCACATTTGTGTCACCACCTTTCCAGAAGGGCTGTGCCAAGAGGCACCTCCTCAAGTGCTGGAAACAGGTAAGGAAGCAGCAGCTCTCTCCCAGAAACTGATCGATGCCAGCAGAGAGTTAATTGGCCATTCAGTAGTCACTCAGCTGATCAATTCAAGTCTGGGCTGTGGTTTGGGTTTTAAAAGGGATAATGGCTTCTTAGGTACACCCAAGGCAGGATGGCTCATCTGTGCACTCAGCTCCTGCCAGAACCAGCCCCATTATGAGGCAATGCCAGGGTGGAAGAGTGAGGTTCCAGGCAGGCTTGGGGGGGGAGTATTTGCCTAAAGTGATTATATGATCTCCAAAATTCACTTCAGAGCCATCAGGGCAGTGATCCTGTAAGGGACTTGGTAGCCTCCATGGCCTCTGGAACCAGCAATGAAGAGACAATTGCTCTTGGCAAGACATCACCCCACTGCTGGCTGAGATCTTCAGCCTCCCAGATGTACTAGGAGCAACTGAATGGGATGATGATGAAGTTAAATTGGCAGAGACTTGTCCTCTACTCTATTTCATCTGCAGAAGAACATGAAACAGCCCAGCCTGGCACTGCCCTGCACAGTAACCTGCCTCTGTGATGAGCTTTCCACTCCTGCAATCTGGAATTGTTTGTTTTGCTCAGACAAACAGCCCCGAAAAGCTCCTGCTGCTGTCAGCTGACAAGTGCAGCACGTTTCCCCTGGCTGGGCTTCCTCTGGCATTCTCCTCCCTCAGGTAGTGCTTTTCACATGTTATCTGTGCCCTACACATTGCACTGCTCTCCAGCAGGAGCTATTCCAAGCCTCACATTTCATGCCTCATGAGCTGCACAGGTTGTCTTGCTGGAGTAAGACACAACAGCCTCTCACCTCTGCAAATGCACCTTCCTGTTCCACCACAGATGAGACATTGACCTGTTTTGATCTCTCCAGCCTCATCTTGGCCCAGGCAGCCAGGAGGGCCAATGGCATTCTGATCTGCACCAGGAACACTGTGGCCAGCAGGAGCAGGGAGGTCATCCTGCCCTGTGCTCAGCAGTGGTTAGGCTACACCTGGAGTCCTGTGTCCAGTTCTGTGCCCCTCAGGTTAGGAAAGATGTTGAGATGCTGGAAGGTGTCCAGAGAAGGGCAACAAAGTTGGTGAGGGGTTTGGAACACAGCCCTGTGAGGAGAGGCTGAGGGAGCTGGGGTTGCTTAGCCTGCAGAAGAGGAGGCTCAGGGGAGACCTTCTTGCTCTCTCCAACTCCCTGAAGGAAGGTTGTAGCCAGGTGGGGGTTGGGCTCTTCTCCCAGGCACCCAGCACCAGAACAAGAGGACACAGTCTCAAGCTGGAGGTGAGGAGAAAGTTCTTCCCAGAAAGAGATTGGCCACTGGGATGTGCTGCCCAGGGAGGTGGTGGAGTCCCCATCATTGGAGGTGTTCAGGAGGAGACTTGATGGGGTGCTTGGTGCCATGGGTTAGTTGATTAGGTGGTGTTGGGTGATAGGTTGGACTGGATGATCTTGAAGGTCTCTTCCAGCCTGGCTTATTCTATTCTATCCTCTTTGGGTTTGATCTCTCCCTCCATCCACCTCCTCTTTTGGGTTTTGTTTTATTTTCTCCCCTTTTAAAACACTGCAAAAATAAGTCTCATTTCAGCAGCAGAACAGCTGAGAGCTTTCTTTTTACCTTGGAACATGTGCATGCAGCTCATCTTGGGATCAGTGGGAGGTTTGAATACATATTTAATATCAAAGACTCAGACTTGGGGGGGGGGGGAACCAAATCAAACCTGATGATTCTTTGCTGCCCAGCTTGGAGGTACATGAAAGGAACCTGAGCTTGAAGGCACGCTGAGCTCTGAGGCCAGCAAGCTAGACACCCAAAACACTTCTTTACTGTCATACACCCTGCAGAAAGAGCAGGTTTTAGGGAAGCAAATGAGCCAAGGGTTGGTTCTGTCTCTCAGGTCTGTAATGGCCCAGTGCTCTGCCTTCCCTAATGGCTGCACCATTTGCATATAAATGAGACATTCCACCACGGAGCAATTTGATGTCTCCCAAACACTGCCACGCATGTTGACAAAGTTTTGAGGCAAATATTTTCCCTGCCTCCTTGTTTCATTGAGGGAGGGACTGATTTTTGAGACAGGATGGGTGCTTTGAGGGCAGGCAGCACAGCACAGCTGATGCCCAGGAGATTCCCACTGTGGCTACCGAGGAAGCAGCAAGCCCCTTGCCCTCCCCAGCTTCCCCAAATACCAGGTGGGGAGGGCAGAGCCTCCTCTGTGGCCCAGCAGTCTGTGCAGGATGCTGTTGGCTGTCACAAACAGAAGGCAAAACCTTTGCATGTTCCTGGGGAGTTTCAAGGGGAATCCATCCCTCAGCCCAGCTCTGCCTGGAGGAGGTGAAAGAGATGCAACAGATCCTGGCCAGCAGCTGGCAAGTCCAGGAGAAGGCAGTTGTCAGCTGCAGCAATCGTTTAGGCTGGTTTAAAGTCGTTTAGCATCTATTCCTAAGTGGCCAGCCACAAGGTTTGGCATTCAGGTGCTAGTTAACTAACAGGGGGAAAAGATAAGCCTCTAGTTTTGCTAGATCAGCCTGCTCCAGTTGGGGGTGCACTGCTCACTGCAGAAGGGCTGCTACAAGATGACCTTTGAGGGTCCCTTCCAACCCCATGCAGTCTGTGAAGTCTTGGAGGTAACTTAGGGAGGAGGAAAGAACTTGTGCCAGACAATTGATCTTTTAGTGGCTGCAGATCTAATCCTTTCCTCTTGTCCCTGTGGTGTATTTGTTGCCAGGAGTGCAGGCAAGGAGAAGGTTTGGTGAGTGGCTACAAGTCAGGGCTGCCAGTTGCTCTGTGCCTTCATCAGCTCTCTCTGGTGGTCTCATTACTATTGCTGGAATCAATCCCCTCTAGCTGAGGCTGGGCTACTGCTGATCCTCTCCTCTCTTCTTGAGATCATGAGTCATGAGCTCAGAACCTGTCCACAGGAGAGAGGACTACCAGCTCTGGGGACAGTCCTTGCTCATGCAAGATGGAACAGATGGAGACTGAGCGAGGAAATGAGAGCCTGCCCAGGACCCAGCACATCCCCACACAGATGGGTACAGCAAATCCCTGTGTACTGCCCAGCTGCAGAAGAAAGACTGTCTGATCATCCTTGCACTTTGAAGAGATCCTAAACCCAGACCACAGCCAGGCTGTGTTTTGATGGTTCATCACCAAACCTTTGAGAGCTCCACAGGCAGGAGGAGGCAGCACAAAGCAGCACAGGATCAGTTAGAAGCCAATGATGGGAGGAAAGCATTGCCTGCCATCAAGGCTGCATCATTCCAACAGCTAATCAGCTTCAAATTGAGTCTGGAGCAAGCATGACTGATGACTGCAATCCCACTAGCCCTGGTGCAACAAGGAGGAGGAGCTGCAATCCTTTCTGTGCCATTAGCCTGGAACTCTGAGGCACTGCAAGGAGCTGGGATGGAAAGCAAGTCTGAGCCTGGGTGACAATCATCTCTTCCTGGCTTTGGTGTGTGGGCTTTCAAAAGCATGGGTAGTCCTCCCAGGCAAGCTCTGCCAGGCCAGACTGAGTCTCAGGAATGGGTGCTGAATGCTTTTAAACTCTTCCAAAGTCACAGAGGGAATCCATCAGAAACCTTGCCCTGAAGGTCTCCTGGCAGTTTCTTGCCTAACTCAAACATGTGCCCCAGGCACTCAGCTAGAGGCTTCCACAGAGCCTAATGAAGTTTGACATCTCCTGGAGGAGACCAAACTCACCACTCCTGGTACTTTTTTAGGGCCAAATTCATCCCCCCATGGACCTGTCTGGAAGGAGCTTTGTGGATATGCTCCAACCAGGCACCTCCAGCTGGTGGGATGAATGCATCCAGGGTATCACAGCCCTGCTGGGCAAGTCCTGGAGAACACAGATGCTACCTTCTGGGACAGGACTTCCCACTTGCACTGGAGGATGCCTTCCCAGAGCAGGAAGCCAGTGAAGGTGGCTTGCAGTGGAATGTGCTTGATGCCTGCTCTGGGATGTGGCAAAGGTGTGGGGCTGGGAGTGACTTATCAGGAGGGGAGGGGGGGGCTGAACTAAGTGACCTCCAGAGGTCCCTTCCAATCCCCAATGTTCTGTGATCCTCTGCCTTGCAAATTCATACTGTACAGCACTTCACTGCCAGGCACTTGGAGCCTGGAGGCAGAGGATAAAGGGGGGGGGGGGGGGGAGGGAAATGTTGTGGGAAAGAGGAGGGCCCAAACCCTTGGATTCAAAGCAGTTTCCAAACTTTGCTGTTTCTAAATCAGCAATATCTTAATATATCCCTTTGACTGCAGCTTCCTGGCAGCTTTTAATGCCTATTTCTTGCTACTTAGACTTTTTTCCCCCCTCTCTCTCTCTCCTATTTGTGCCTGAATCACTCAAATGCTTCTCTCTCTCTCTCATGTCTACCTTGCCTTCTGGAGATCACAGAATGGCAGCTGCATTCAGAGCAGAAGGGCAGGGAGAGGAGTGCCAGAATGCACACAGAAGGCCACTTGCTGATGGATTCAAGCTGATTTGTTGCCCACTGCCAGATCTGGAGGGCCAAAAATCATAGCAAAAATTTGCAGTGACACTTGGAGCTGTGGAGGAGGAATCAGGGATGCTTTGCCCAATCTGTCTACCATCACCTGCCATTTATCATGGAATGGGTTGGGTTGGAAGGGACCTCCAAAGATTATCTAGTCCACCACCACCACCACCCCCCTGCACTGATCAGGTTGCTCAGAGCCTTCTCCAGCCTCACATTGAGTAGCTCCAGGCATGGAGCCACAGCCACCTCCCTGGGCAACCTGCTGCAGTGTTCTATCAGCCTCCTGGGGCAGAACTTGTTCCTCACATCCAATCTCAATCTGCTCTGCTCTCATTTCAAGCCATTGCCTCTGCTCCTGTCCCTGCAGCCCTTTGGGAGCAGTCCCTCTGCAGCCTTCCTGCAGCCCTTCAGGCACTGGCAGGCTGCTGTTAGCTGTCCCTGGAGCCTTCTCCACGCTCCAGCCCCCCTGATGGTTTTTGTCCTTCCTGTGTGGAGGGCTCCAGAGCTGGATGCAGTACTCCAGGTGAGCTCTCACCAGGGCAGAGGGAGAGAATCCCCTCTCCCCATCTGCTGGCAGTGCTGCTTTGGATGCAGCCTACTCCAGTCAATCACTTCCCTTAATTCACTGCCTTCACAGAGGTGACTGTTAGGGGCTAAACACCACATCTGTGTGAAACTGATGTTTCAGTGGTTCTCTGGCATGGATAATTAATCCCATGCTAGGAGAATGAGCTTCTCCCCTGGCTTTACCAGGCCACACCATTATCTTCCAGCAGCCTGCTGTCTGAGCTCCTCTGTAAATAAATGAAATCAGGATATGCAGTATTTAGAGAGGGAGCATGAGGCTGGAAGCCACTGCAAATGAAGCACAAACACATCAAGCTGGAAAGTGGGCTTGGGTTGTGTTTTTTTTCCTCTCCTCAGCCAGCCTGGTAGGAGATAATTCCTACCCATATTAATTAATTCTAAGTGTAGACACCAAGCTATAACACAAGTGTTGAAACAGCTCAAAGCACTCACAGCTCAGCTTCCCAGGGCACAGAGATTTCCCTCTTCACTGAAGTTATGACAGGGAGGGAAGAGGAAGCAGCTAATTTTATGCCAACTAGGACTGTGAGATACTTCACTGGGGCTTGTTGCTTCATTACTGCAGGGAGGCAGCAGAGCAGTGTCAGAGGCAGAGCTCTTCAAGCCCAGATTTCACAGAGTCTTCTTTCTTGCATGGCTCTGGTGGCCTGGGCTCCTTGTCCCTAGCCAGGACCCTAACACTCAGAGCAGTACAACCCCCAGCAACGTGCTGCAGGCAAAGTGCTGCCTGCTTGCCCAGCTCTAAGCACAGAGAGGTGCAGGTGAGTGCTAGGGGTGTGGAGTGAATGCAAAGCAAGCCTTTCTCTGCAAGTGTTTGTGGTCTACACAAGAAAATTAGAGGAGGAAACACACACACAATGTCCCCAGAAGGAGAGGGAATTAGAGCCAGAAACAAAACCACACTCAAAATGCCTCTGCCTCATATAGCCACAGTTCCTCCCTTCCCCCAGCTGTGTCTCTCCACCCACAGGGAAATCTTCCTTCCCCTGTCCTTTGTGCCCAGCGTTTTGTTACCCATTTTCTGCCACATGAGAGCCGCTCAGAGGGGTGGCACAAAACTGCCTTCAGAGGGCCAGGTTTGCTCTCCCCCTCTGAAAGCCACAAGTCAAGGTGCAAACAAACATCACCTGGATTTCTTGGCAGCACTGGAGCTAGGCTGTGGCATGCTGAACAGGACTCCACGTGTTCCACCAGCCCACCAGGGGGGTTCACAGTGAGAGCAAGGCTCCCTTCCAGCTCTGTTTCAAGCACAGGAAGGATTCCTAGGCACATGGAAGGGCATCAGATCAGACATCAGTCTCCTTATGAGGAGAGCCTGGGGGCTCTTTGGCTTGGAGAGGAGGAGCCCGAGGGTGACCTCATTGATGTTGCTAAAGCTGTGCAGGGGGAGTGCCCAGAGGCTGGAGCCAAGCTCTGCTGGGGGATGCCCAATGCCAGCACAAGGGGCAGTGGTGGAAGCTGAGGCAGAGGAAGTGCCATGGAAACAGGAGGAAGAGTTTCCCTGTGAGGGTGACAGAGCCCTGGAGCAGGCTGCCCAGGGGGGCTGTGGAGTCTCTCTCTCTGGGGATATTCAACACCTGCCTGGATGTGTTGCTGTGAGCTGCTCTGGGTGACCCTGCTCTGGCAGGGGGTTTGACTGGATGAGCTTTGGAGGTCCCTTCCAGCCCCTGGCACTCTGATTTGTGAGGGAAGCTCTGCCATTGCACTCCTCCAGAGGAAGGGAGCACACAACACTGCCAGTGTGTCCCACCTGGGCTAGCTTTGAGAGCTGGCCAGGTTGGCATTAACCAGCTAGTTGGGATTAACTTGTAATAACTCTGTCTTCCCATTCCTTCAGTGGCTAAAGGATGCCAAGCTCTTTAAAGAGCCTGGAGTCCTCTGAGGAGCAGCTGAGGCAACTGGGGGTGCTCAGCCTGGAGGAGGCTGAGGGGAGACCTCAGTGCTCCCTACAACACCCCAAAAGGAGGTTGGGGTAAGATGGGGCTTGGTCTCTTCTCCCCACTATCAGGGGATAGGAGGAGAGGAAGTGGCCTGAAACTGGGCCAGGAGAGATTCAGGTTGGAGATCAGGAAAGGTTTCTGTCCTGAAATAAGAGTAGTCAGGGGCTGGCACAGGCTGCCCAGGGAGGTGGAGGAGTCCCCATCCCTGGAGCTGTTCAAGAAACCTGTGGCCATGGCACTTGGGGACACAGTTTGATGGCCATGCTGGTGATAGGTCAACCATGGGACTTGATGATCTGAGAGGCCTTTTCCAACCAAAGCCATTCTAGGATTCTAATTTCCTGGATGTTAAGCAGCTGCATTGCAATGTGCTAGGAGCAGAAAATCTCTGCTGTGTCACAGACAGCTCTGACCTCTCTCAGCAGGTCAGCAGAGCTCCTCTGTGCAAGGGGCTAAACCAAGTCCTGCATGAGCACAGCTGGCAGGACCTCCTGGTCTGCACACACGAGGCAGAGGAGACTCCTGCAAGGCACTTTGCACCATTACAGCTCCTGCTTGGCAAGTGGTCATGAATTACACTTGATTTGATGAGGTGCTGGGAGAGAGATTTCCTGCTACCTCTCCAGACAGCCCTTGTGCAGCAGTCAGTGCCAGGGAGCAGATGCTGGGTGCACTGCTGAAGCCCCAGCTTGGTGGGCAGTGCCTCCATGAGCAGCACTGCTCTGGAGCTGGGAGAATGCCACTAGAGCTGCTTTCAGAAGGCCACAAGCCAGTCAGACTATTAAGTTGAATGGCAATCTATTGCTCTGTGTCCTACAGGAAAAACTGTGGATAACAGTTTTCTGCCCTGTGGAAGCTGCCTGGCCCAGCTGATCTCCAGCTCCTCCACCAGAAGCCTGCCCTTGGTCTTGCTCTGTCAGCATTGCTGAGTGCACCACCACCTTCTGCAGCAGCCACTCTTTCAGGGGGTCCCTTACTGAATTAGGCATCCTGCAGCCAGACTGCTGTGGCAGACAAACCCAGGGTGCTGAGTGAGTGCTGGGAGGGATGTCATGCTCACCCTGATGACTGAATTAGCTTGTCAGGGCACATTACAGGGTAAAGCTGAAGTCACTTCTCAGGGAACATGCTTCTGCAGGGTTAGAACTCCCTGTGTGAGTCTTGGTGCTTTCATTCTGCTCTTTCCTACAAGGCCATGAGCCTGCTGGGCATTGCAAGGTGCAGGCTGCAGGCACAGAAGAGCTGTGTGCCTGCACTGGGGATTAAACTCCAGAAGTGGGACAGAAAGACCTGCAGGATGGCTGGGGAAGGGCTGTGGCAGCAGGATGGAAGGGCAATGGTTTGCAGCTAGAGCAGGGGAGATTGAGGCTGGACACGAGGAGGAAGTTCTTTACTGTGACAAGAATAAAACACTGGAACAGGCTGCCCAGAGAGGTGGAGACATTCAATACCATGCTTGATGGAGCCCTGAGCAACCTGATCTAGCTGAAAGAGTCCCTGCTGACCGCAGAAGGGTTGGGCAAGATCACCTTTGAGGGTCCCTTCTGACCTGAGCATCCTGTGATACCATGACTGAGCTGCTTCCAGTGAAGGGTCTGGGCAGTGGTGGAGGCAGGAGCCTGTAGCCTGCAATATGGGAAGAGGCTGGTGACAGAGAGACCAAAGTCACCCCTGTCCACTACAGTGAGCCCTGAGATCACTTGGATAGCAAAGGCAGCCAAAATCCAGTCAGCTCCATGGAAAGAGCTCAGTGATGTAGGAGCCTGTGGATGGATGTCAGCCACCACGTGCAATGCCCTCAGCGTGCTGGCTCCTGAGCCACATTGCTGCACTCCTGTAGAGATGCAGAAGGGTTTTCCCTGTTAATAATCTAAGTGCTGATTTGCATAGGCTGTTGGCTGTGTGGTTGAAATGTAATGAGGGCAATAAAAGGCAAAAGCCTTGCCTGGAATTCTCAGTTCCTAGGTGGCTCTCCCCCACAACCTGCAGTGAGCTTCATGTGCTTTCCTCATCTGGGCAGAACTAAAGCTGCACCACTGAAGGGATCTCCAGATGTAAAAATGGATCAGGAAGCAATAACCATTTCTCTCCCAGCAGCTGGCAGTTCCTTCTCCCCCACCCCAGTGACAAGCAGTGAGTTTTCTCTTTGGGGAGCAGGAATCACAGAATTGTTTCAGTGGGAAGAGACCTGCAAGACCACCCAGTCCAAGCAGCAGCCCAGCCCCACCATGGCCACCAAACCACAGCCCCAGTGCCATGGCCACAGGTTTCTTGAACAGCTCCAGGGATGGGGACTCCACCACCTCCCTGGGCAGCCTGTGCCAGTCCCTGACCACTCTGGCAGGAAAGAAAACTTTCCTACTCTCCAACCTGAACCTCCCCTGGCAGAGTTTCAGGCCATTTCCTCCCCTATCATCTGATACTAGTGAGGAGAGGTCAATCCCCCACCTCACTCAACCTCCTTTCAGGGAGCTGTAGAGAGCAGTGAGGTCTCCTCTCAGCCTCTCCTTCCCCAGACTCACTCCAACTCCTCTCATTCCTCCACAAAACCTTGAGCTCAGAGTTATTGTGGTAACCTCCCTGGGCAGCCTGTTCCACTCTTGCAGCAGAGAAATTGCTCTTCATCTCCAACCTAACCCTCCCCTGGCACAATTTCAGGCCATTCCCTCTCCATCTGTCACCTGATCACACTCTGCTCCTTGGAGGGGGCAGTGAACAACCTGCTGCTGTGGTGCTGCCCTCCTGCAAGGGCACAAGGACACATCTAAATGGATCTCAGCTCACTCCCCATTTGGGGAAGTGCTTGAGCCAATGCTTCAGGAGCCAGCAGGGCTGTCTGACAGCAGACTGATGTGTTCCCTCTGAAGGAATTTGTGCTGGAGACAGGAATGCATTTTGCTAATGGAGATTATCCTTGAACAGGAGTAAAGCTGTGGTGTACCTGAGCCAGCACTGCCTGAGCTGCCTGGGGGAAGCTGCCCATCGTGGGCCTCTTCAAAGCACTTCACCTGGTTAGCTCTGTTAGCAGCACTCTGCTGCTCTTCATTCACTAAGAGAATTGGATTTATGAGAGACCTGTGCCAGAGACAAATTGGAGACTGCACTGTCTGGCCAGGCAGCAGTAGAGTTCAGAGTGTCTCAAGGATGCAAACAGCCTCCCAAAAGCTCAGCTCTCCAGTTTCACAGGCAGAGGAGGGGATGGCCCCCACTCCCATTCCCTGCTCTGATGCTCCCACAGCTCTCAGTGCCTGGTGGAGCAGAGACTGCAGGGTGAGGAGCTGCCTGGGAAGATCCCTGCAAGGCAGCACAGGTCTGGCAGCCCGGTGATAAAGGCTCCTGCCTGCCATGCAAAGGCATTTGTGATGGACTTGTGTGCCCCAAGGCACTCACACAGCCTCTCTTAATGATCCTTGATCTTATACAGCCCAACAACAGCATCCCCAGAGCCCTAGGAGCCCTGGGCAGCTGGTTTTGGAAGTGTGCTGAGCATCACTGAACTGGGTCTGCAGCACAGGGTGGGTTGATGCCTTCCCCAGGTGCTGACAGGGAACTGGCAAGGCTGAGCAGAGATGCTCAGCTGATAGGGAACCCTTCCTGTATTGTACTCTCTAGCAGGAGGGGTCCCAGCCCATGGCAGGGGGGTTGGAGCTAGATGATCCAGAAGGTCCTTTCCAACCCAAACTATTCTATGCTTCTCTGGATCATTGCAACTCATCCTTCACACCATAGCAAGGAGTCTGCTGGAAGGACTGATGGGCAGGAAAGCTGAGTGCTGGCTGCTCCTCCAGAGGAGGCTGTCTGCTAAAATCCAGCAGGGGAGAGATGGAGAGGACACAAGCTGACAATGGTTAAAACAGGCCAGGCAGGCTGCCTGCTACAAGAGAGGCTTGGACAGGAGGGCAGCGTGCAGCTGAGCAGGCACAGTTCCAGCCAAGCAATGGTGACACAGGCACTGGCCAAGAGCACATCTGTGGGAGCAGAGAGGGAGCTGGAGTGTAGGAGCAGCTCACCTGGCTGAGTGTGAAGCAGCCACAGCAGACCTGGATCTCAGAGATTGGGGGAAACTCCTATTCCAAGCACCAAGCTGCACTATGCCTGTCCCAGGCACTGAGAGCAAACTCCAGGGGGGATCAAAAGAAGGAAAACCAAAGGAAGTGAGTGAGCCTTTATTTCCCTTCCTCCCCTGCTCCCCAAGAACCAGCAACCAAAGGACTTTCTCTGGCACTAAATCGATTTTAAAAGGGTAGACCGAGGGCCTCTTTGTGCTTAATTATCCTCTTCAGAGAAACAAAAGGGCAGGGAGGAGTTGCTAAGGCTGCAATCTCTCCCCCAGCATTCACTGAGTGCTTTGGGGAGTACAGGGAAGACCTCTGGTCTTGCTTTGCCTGGAATCCCTCTCCTTGCACCTGTCCCATCTCACCGAGACCTCCTCCTGCACTTCTCACAGCAGGGAGCTTGCTGATTACCCTCCTCTAATTGAGTTTGGGTAATGACAGTCACTACAAATCTCTCCCGTGCTGCATGGTGGCACATATCTCATCAAGCCAGAAGATTTGTCCTAGACCTCTGCCACAAAAAAATAGAGCCACACCAAAAAAACCCACAACAAAACAGGGGAAAAAGGACCAAAAAAAGAAGAACAATGTGCTAATATTTCTCAGCTGCTTCCCAAGAAGCTGCAGTGTAATTACAGCTCCTCTTGCATTATTTAACCTGCCTACACACCCTGGGGGCTTGGAAGAGAGAAAAATCAGAGAAGATCCTGAGGAGCTGTGTTGTCACAGGCAGTTGTGTGTGGGATGAGGTCACTGGAGGGGCCAGAGATGTAATCAATATTCACCAGGCTCAGCTTTCTTGGGCTGGTTTCAAGGTCACCCAGGTGGAAGGCAGCATCGATGCCAGAAATCACACCAGAGAGGGACTGCTCCTAAGGGAGCTGTGCCCAGGGCAGAGGTGGAGTCCCCATCCCTGGAGGGGTTTCAGAGCTGTGTAGATGTGGTGCTGAGGGCCATGGTTTGGAGGTCACCTGGCAGTGCTGGGGTCAACTTGGTGGTCTTGAAGGTCTCTTCCAACCAAAATGATTCCACAGCTCTGTGCCTGTGCAGGAAGTGGCACAAGCAGCTTGCAGCACTCAGCACCTCCAGTGCAGCCTGCTCCTATATCTGCAGCCCTGCCACACTCCAGGCACATCCTTGGCTGTGCCATCCTCCAGCTGAAGGGAAATCACTGAACCATGGCCCTCAGCACCACATGCACACAGCTCTGACACCCCTCCAGGGCTGAGGGCTCCACCACTGTCCTGAGCAGCCTCATCCAGGCCATGGCAATCTTTTCAGTGACAAAATTGTTCCTCATTTCCAGGCTGAGCTGCTCCCATGGGACAATTTCAGGCCCTTTACCCTTGCCCTGTGAGTTGTTCCTTAGGAGAAGGGACCAACCCCCACCTGGCTCCAACCTCCTTGCAGAGAGCTGTAGAGACTGAGAGGTTCTCCACTCAGCTTCCTTTTCTCCAGGCTGAACACACCCAGGTCCCTCAGCTGCTCCTCCCCAGCCCTGCGCTCCAGACCCTTCCCCAGCTTCATTGCCTTTTTCTGGACCTGCTCCAGCACCTCAATGTCCTCCTTGGAGTGAGAGGCCCAAAAGTGAGCCCAGCTGTGACCTCACCAGTGCCAAGCAGAGCAATGCCTCTCCTAGTCCTGTGGGCCACACTTTGCTGCTACAAGCCAGGATGCTTACCAGAATCATTTACAGCCGAGCTCCTGGCACAGCCCTGCATCCCAAACCTCTCCTGAGCCCAGGCTTGGCTAACTGCAGTCCTGCCAGACTCATCCCTGACCAGAAAGCGTTTTGCAGGAGGCTGGGGCCAGCACTGCCCTGCTGCTTTGAGGGGGTCACATCCTGGGTGTGTTGTGCTGAGCTGCTGTGCCAACCCCCAGAGACAGCAGAGCTGAGGCAGAGCAGTGCTGCCCCTGGCACACAGCAAGCCAGCAGGGAGAAGCAGGAGCATGACTGCTTGGAATTTAACTTTCCCTACCACCACTCCATTTCCTTTATGCCAGGCTCTGTTTATCTTCCCCTGCTCACATTTAAATGTCAGGGTGTCAGCATGTCTAAATTCCTCTCCTCACAGAAGGAAGCTGTCAATTCCTTAAACACAAAAGGCACCCAGGGATGTGATGTACATATTACCCTGGCACAGGGTTTAACCTTTCCAGTCTTGTTCTTTGGGCACCTGGGGTAGGATAAAGCCAAGCACCTCAATAAAATGATCATTTTCTGTGCAGTGGCTCCTGGGTCCTGAAGGAAACAGAAGTGCTTTGAGGCAAAAGATAAAAGCAGCACAGATCAGGCTCTGCAGTGATGTTAATTGATGTGCAAGATAAGAGGGCTAATGATTTATACTCCCCAGGTACCCTGTAACAGTATCCCTCTTCCAACAGCACCCCAGGGTCTCCCTGGCACTGCAAGACAAAGTGGAGGAGGGCTCAGGGGGAGTCCATGGAGTTGGTTCTCTGCACTCCCAACTTTTCTCCATGAAAGAGCAGACCATCCTCTGGGTCTCTGCAGCATGGATGTGGCTGCTGTGGAGGCCAGCACCCAGCAGTGGGAGCCCAAAGGTGCTCCCAGTGAGCCTGGCAGCCTCCAGAGAGCAGAGCAAGGGCAGCCACAAGAAGGCAAAGTGAGATCCAGAAACGCTTCTGGTGGTGGTGAGGATGATTTGAGTCCTCCACAAGCTTGTGAAATGTCTTTAAGGTGAAGTCCTAGAGAAACTTGCTGGAATTTGAGAGCCTGCCCAAGCAGAGCACAGCTCTCAGGATTGCCACCCAAGCATCTGCAGAGAGCCACCACTCACCCTGAAGTCCCTCACTGGGGGAGAGCTGAAAGGAGCAGCTCTTCAGAGGGCTTAGGACTCCACAGCAGTGCTCACCCTCTTGTGTGGGGAGGCAAAGCTGGAGACCATGCAAGCAAGAAGACACACTGGTGAAACTGTTACCCTGGTTTTGACCCTTTACAGAGAATCAGAGCTTAGGCTGCAAGAGACCTCCAAGACCATGGAGTCCAACCCTTGACCCAGCACTGCCAGGGCACCACCAAACCATGGCCCTCAGCACCACAGCTCTAAAACCCCTCCAGGGATAGGGACTCTACCACTGCCCTGGGCAGTCTGGGCCAGGGCTTGACAACCTTTTCAGGGAAGAAATTGTTGTTCTTGTCCAACCTAAGCCTCCCCTGGTAAAACTCCAGGCCATTTCCTCCTCTCCTATCGTTTGTTAAGAGGAAGAAGAGACCAAGCCCCAGCTGGCTGCAACCTCCTTCCAGGGAGCTGTAAAGAGGCACAATCCCAGGATGGTCTGAGTTGGAAGGGACCTCCCAAGGTCATGCAGTCCAACCCCTTAGCCTTCTCCTCTCCCCCCCACTGAACACCCCCAGCTGCTCCTCCCCAGCCCTGTTCTCCAGACCCTTCCCCAGCTTCATTGCCCTGCTCCAGCACCTCTTTGTCTGTCCATACGCTGAGATCCTTCCTTGCCAAGGAGCAAATTCCAGGGCTGCTTTTCTCCCGTGCTCACACCCCAAAAACCTCAGAGCTACTAAAAGCCAAAACACAAAGGAACAAAGTCTTGCTGGTTTGAACATCAAGTGGAAATCTATATGGATGCCTTTGATTTGGGCAATACCTCTCTCTCTTCCTCAGCAGAAACATCTCATGGTGGGAAAATCTCTCTCTTGCTTTCCCTTTATGGAGCCCTGGAGATATCTCCACCAATTACCACGTTATTAGCTCTCTTTAGAGGACCAAAACAAATGGGCAGTTGAGGTTTGATTGCATTACAGAAGGCTCTTTTTTCCCTCCCCTCTGTTTATTTTTGTCAGCTCTGTCTAGGTAATCTGTTCCAGGAAATGAGGCAGTGCTGCTGTCTGGGGGCAAGCTTAGCTGAGAGAGGTCTGCACAGGCTTTTTGTCTCAGCTCTACAGGCACCCTCTGGAGCTTCACAGCCTGCCCACCTTGCCCTCGTCTCCATCTCTGCCAAATCCCTTGCAGAGCTCTCTTCAGACCCTGCAACGTTGCAAGCTGTGGGGAAAGGATTGCTGATGTGTGTCTCAATTCAGCCCATACCTGGGGCTCTAGCAGTTGCTTTGTCACCCACTGACCCCCTGCCCAGCCGAGAGGAGGTTGGGAAAGGCAGAGAAGACCTGAGGGTCAAAATGGATCCAATCAAACACCAATGTGAGGAGTAAGGCACCAGAACTGCTACCAATGCAAATGCAAAGCTGTACTCACCCCAGAGAAGGTGCAGCAGCCACACCGAAGAGGAGAGCAGCCCTCGGGAGCAGCAGAAAGGGGAACACAAGCAGGAAGCTCAAGCAGGAGGTGATATTTATGCTCTGGATACACCTGGTGCTAACTCAGGGCAGCTGTCCTGGCTGACTACAAACTGCTCACAGCTGGCCCGAGATCCTGTCCCGGCAAAATCAGGACAGCAAGGGGAAATAAGGGTTGGCATCAGTCTCTGGAGTCATTTCAAGCCTGCCTGGACACCGTCCTGTGCAGCCAGCTCTAGGTGGACCTGCTCTGGGGGGAGGGTTGGACTTGATGACCTTCAGAGATGCCTTCCAACCCCTCTAATTCTGTGATCATTGCATCAGCTTGGGAAATCACTCCCTCAGCTGAAGTGGCTCCTACCCTGGCCACACAGCCCCTGCCAGCCCAGGGGAAGGGAGTCACTCACACCCCCCCTGAGGGCTCTGAGTGAGGCTCTTGCACTGCAGGCAGGACTGGCAGGATTGCTCCCTCTCAGGCAGATCTGCTAATCCAGCAGGCTGCCTTCTCCAGTGATCCCTGAAAAGCATTCCTCTAAGCATCCCTTGATGTCTGTGTGGCACAAGCAACCACTCAATTAAATCACAATGAAATGGTTGTTTGATACCCTTCATTAGAACAAAGCTATTTGGCAGGAAAAGGTGAAGAATGGGTAAGATGCTCTCCTAATTGCATTACATTTCATCCTCCAGCACTGTAACCTCCCCCTGATAATTACAATAACTCTGAGCTCGAGGTTTTGTGGAGGAATGAGAGGAGTTGGAGCGAGTCTGGGGAAGGAGAGGCTGAGGGGAGACCTCGCTGCTCTCTACAGCTCCCTGAGAGGAGATTGAGTGAGGTGGGGGTTTGGCCTCTTCTCTCTAGCATCAGATGATAGAATGAGAGGAAATGGCCTGAAACTGTGCCAGGAGAGCTTCAGGTTGGAGATTGGGAAAGTTTTCTTCCCTGCCAGAGTGGTCAGGGACTGGCAGAGGCTGCCCAGGGAGGTGGTGGAGTCCCCATCCCTGGAGGCGTTCATGCAACCCGTGGCCATGGCACTGGGGCTGTGGTTTGGTGGCCATGGTGGGGCTGGGCTGCTGGCTGGACTGGATGATCCTGGAGGTCTTTGCCAAACCAAAACGATTCCTCTGTTCTCTGATAACACTGCTGAGGAAGCAGGAACCTTGCCGTGGTGGTCAGAGGAGAGGGGCTGGGTAGGAACAGATGCCCAGGGTGGCAGAGTGTCAGTGCCCCGCGGCTGCCAGCCCGGGCACAGGGCTCTGCCTGCACCCAGCTGCTGCCAGCAGATGCTAGGTAAGCTGATTTGCTCTGGAATTTTATGGCTCCTCTCGACAAGCTGGCTGTGGGGCAGCGATAAGCCCACGACTTGATCTGCACAAAGAAGGTTGTTATTTATCTCTGTTGATTGGATTAGGGAGTCAGGACCTTTAATTAACGAGGCCCAGCACCCCAAGATCACAGTAACGCAAGCTGATGCCCAGCACTCCGAGAGGGTTTTCCTTAAAGCAGCTGGGCTCTGGGACCCAAAGTCCATTCCCGCAGCTAGCAGCTTCTCTCCACCCCCAGCCCGAGGGGATTTTGACTGCGGTCCATGCTATCGGCCTCAGCGGCTCGCATTTGCGTGTGCTCAGCAGCCGCCGGCCGCAAGAGGTGCGAGCAGCTCCCGCAGTTTCCAAGCATCCCGTTGGAGGTCACCCCGAAGAAAAAGGTGATTCCTCCCCCTCCAAGTGTCTGAAGGCACGGCAGGAGAGGTGTTTGTGTGCGTCCCAGCTCGGCAGTGTCTGAAGGGTGCAACTCCAGAGAGGGAAATGGACTGCCGCCCGCGGGGAGCGCCTCAGCCCAGCGCAGGGCTGGCTGCCGGCTGCTGATGCTCTGCCCCACGCACAGGGAAGGAGAAGAGCAAATCCTTGACCCCCTGTGAGCATCACCCCGGGGTCTGAAAGCCGCACTGAGTGTGCTCACAGCAAAGCAAAGCCTTTGCCTTGCTTTTCAAACGAGGACTCATAGAAATCACAGAATGGGTTGGGTTGGAAGGGACCTTAAAGCTCATCCAGTTCCAAACCCCCTGCCATGGGCAGGGACACCTCCCACCAGCCCAAGCTGCTCAGGGTCTCATCCAGCCTGGCACTGAACACCTCCAGGGGGCATCCACAAGTTCCCTGGGCAGCC
This sequence comes from Dryobates pubescens, assembly GCF_014839835.1. Taxonomy (NCBI): domain Eukaryota; kingdom Metazoa; phylum Chordata; class Aves; order Piciformes; family Picidae; genus Dryobates; species Dryobates pubescens. Next base: position 1,183,451 of record NC_071615.1, on the reverse strand, counting down.
TGTTCCAGTGTCTGCCTACCCCCAGTGTAACCAGAATGGATTTTGTAAGCTCTCCTCTCTTCCTTGAGCAGCTGGGATGTTGTAGCTGCTTTCTTGCTTCAATCTCTCTCTCTTTAATAATTATTTCAATGTTAGAGAGGAAATTTCATGCTGATTAGTTAGAGTCTGGTGAAGTAATAAAGTGACTGAGAACAGTGGATGGCAGCAGAATTCCCAGTTCAGCAGCAGCTGTGTGGCTGCTGAAGTGCTCCAGAGCCCCAGGACGGGCAGGAGCTTCGCAGTGCCCTTGGCTGGAGCTGGCAGGAAAAGGTCAGGGCCATTGTTGTGGAGACAAGAAGCAATCCAGGCTGAGGTCACTGTGAGAAGCTTTAGTTTCCCCTCAGCACTGAGCAATGCCAGAAACTCTCAGTGAGTGCTCACAAAGCCCTGCTGCTCCTGGTGGAACAAATCGAGCCCCAAACTCCATTGGCGAGGCGAAGGCATCATGGCTGGGCATGAAGGCAGCCCAGGGCTGGGAATGAGCCTTCCGCTTTCTTTGCCTGGTTGCAATCCTTTCCTTTCCTCCCCTATTTCAATCTTCCCCTCCCCAACCCTAAGGTCTGTTTGCTTTTCCTTCTCTTCACTCATTTTTGTAGGTCCAGGCTCAGGCAGGGAGTGTGCTGCCTTCCAGATGCTAAAATGGATTATGGGATTAACTCCTCCATTGGCTTCTCAGGCTCCAGGAGGCTGGAGGTCAGAGGATTCATTAACTCTCAGCCTTCTCCACTTGCTCATTGCAAAGGGGCTGGAGACATGGACTCAACAGGTTCTGAGGGACCTCACAGCCACCTTCCAGCATGCACTTCTGGAGGCAGTCAGTCAATGTGCAGTTTTGGATGCCTCTTGTTATCAAATGAAACATTTGCTGTGCTATGGCTACTGGCATGTGCCAAGGGAAAAAGTGCAGCCTGTGGGAGCTGCTCCAGCCCTGCAGCAGCTCAGTGCCAGCTTTCAGACTGATGCCTGTGGCCAGGTGACTGTGGTCTTTGCCAGCTATGGAGATAAGCCCTTGGCCATGTGTGCCCAGGTGCCCATGGGCAGGTGAGTGACAGCCCCAGCGCCTGCCTGGGTGCTGGCTGCACACTGGGCCCTGGAGGACATTCCCTGTCTGCTCCTGTGCGACAGTGAGAAGCCAAAAGGGAGGTGCAGAGCCCAGATGAACATGAACACGGCACACTGGGTAGGTGGGAAGCCAGCTGGCTAGGCAGAGAAGCAAAGCATTAAAGGTTTTAAGCCACTCTGCTAACACAATCCCAGTGGCTTGGAAAAAATGGAGTTGCCTAAGCCCCAGCAACCTGCAGCATGGCTTTGAGGCACAGCAGTGACAGGATGGAAATTTGGTGCCTTGGAGATGGCAGTGTCCAAAGAGGCAGAGAGACAGCAGGAGGGTTGGCTCAGCTTGGAGCAGCAAGCCCAGAGCCCAGGTGCTCACCAGTTAGCCCAGTGAGAACCTTCCAGGAGCCCCAGGCCCTTTGCAAAAGCTGACTGAGAAGGGTTTCAATAAATTAACATCTTCCTGGAGTGCTGTGTCCAGCTCTGGAGCCCTCAGCACAGCAAGGACATGGAGCTGATAGAAGGAGTCCAGAGGAGGCCTTGAAAATGATAAAGGGATTGGAACATCTCTGCTATGGGGACAGGCTGAGGGAGCTGGGGGTGTGCAGCCTGGAGAAGGCTCCAGGGAGACCTCACAGCAGCCTGCCAGGACCTGAAGGGCTGCAGGAAGGCTGCAGAGGGACTGTTCCCAAAGGGCTGCAGGGACAGGAGCAGAGGCAATGGTTTGGAATGAGAGCAGAGCAGATTGAGATTGGATGTGAGGAACAAGTTCTGCCCCAGGAGGCTGCTGGAACACTGCAGCAGGTTGCCCAGGGAGGTGGCTGAGGCTCCATGCCTGGAGCTGTTCAAGGTGAGGCTGGAGAGGGCTCTGAGCAACCTGCTCTAGGGGAGGATGTCCCTGCTGAGTGCAGAAGGGTTGGGCTGGATGAGCTCTGGAGGTCCCTTCCAACCCAAGACCATTCCATGATTCCCTGCTCTTATTGTGTGCTCCTTCCTGTGCTTAGCTAACAACGGAGATGAGGAGCTCTGAGTCGTTCCCTGGCCTCAGTCTAGACAGATTGCTGAAGGTCTTTTTTTTTTCAGTTTGATATTCCTAGTATTACTTAGGTGGCAGCATGAATCAGCTGGCTATAAATAAATGGAGATGGAAATCAGGAGTGCAGCTCTCCCCATCAGAGGCATGAGGCTCGGGAACAGCCTTTTAATGTGATTAATGAAGCAAAAAAAACCCTAACCAGGCTGAAGAGGGAAGTTGATAAGGATGAAAGAGTTATGGGACACATGTGGAGGTGGGGTGTCGTGGGAGCATCCTCCTGAGCTGGTGCTGCTCTGGAATCAACAAACCCAGACTGCCTGCAATGTAGGCAGGGAAGCCACCTCGTGAGGGATCAGGGGGTTGTTCAAAGAGAATGCTGCACAAGAGGGGAAGAAAGAGAATCACTGAATTGTTTGGGAAGGGAAAGATCTGCAGGATCATCAAGGCCAACCCAGCAGTGCCGAGGCTGCTGCTGAGCCATGCCCCTCAGCACCACGTTTACACAGCTTTGAAGACACAAAGTGAGGAGATGGCATCTCCCCCTCTGGAGAGATTCCAGCCCCCCCTGGACATTGTGATCCTGGGCAAGCTGCTGGGGGCTGCCCTGCTGCAGTGGTTGGGTTGGACTGGGGGATCTCAGAGGTCCCTTCCAACCTCCACCATGCTGGGATCCTGGGAGCTTCGAGACCCCAGTAAGAGGTTGGATGGGTGGTAGATAGCAGAAGAAGTGAAGCAGGTAGGAATTGGGTCCTGGCTTGAGGTGCAAAGAGTTGGTGCTGAGCATCCAATCAAAAAGAGCCTAAAATCCCCCCAACTTTTCCTCACCTACTCCTAATAAATGAGAGAAAATTTCCAGCCCAGAGCTGATCCAGGACCATTTTCTAATAAGAAATAAACCCAGGGCTTAGAAAATGCACACACACAAAGCAGAGGCAACTTAAAAAGCACTTTCCCAGCACAGGAGTTTGAAAAGAAAAAAAAAGGAAGGAAAAAAAACCCAACCCTAAAAGGTGACCTTTAAAGAAAGCTTCTGAGAGTTCATCTGCAGTGAAGAAATAATGAAAGAAATCAAATCACCTGGGTTAATCCACACAGCCCAGCCTCCATCTACACAACCCAGCCTCCATCCACCCAGCCCAGCCTCCATCCACACAGCCCAGCCTCCATCCACACAGCCCAGCCTCCATCTACACAACCCAGCCTCCATCCACACAGCCCAGCCTCCATCCACACAGCCCAACCTCCATCCACCCAGCCCAGCCTCCATCCACAGAGCCCAACCTCCATCCACCCAGCCCAGCCTCCATCCACACAGCCCAACCTCCATCCACACAGCCCAGCCTCCATCCACCCAGCCCAACCTCCATCCACACAGCCCAACCTCCATCCACCCAGCCCAGCCTCCATCTACACAACCCAGCCTCCATCCACACAGCCCAACCTCCATCCACCCAGCCCAACCTCCATCTACCCAGCCCAGCCTCCATCTACACAGCCCAACCTCCATCCACCCAGCCCAGCCTCCATCCACCCAGCCCAGCCTCCATCCACCCAGCCCAGCCTCCATCCACACAGCCCAGCCTCCAGGCACTCCTCTGCCATGGTTCAGCTCTCTTTTTAATAGCTTGCTGCACTGTTAGGGTTTTAAAATGCATTTGCTTTTAGTGCTGGAATAAATGGCAGTCAAGGGCTGAAAGATCCTCTCCCCTCCATCCTCCTCACTTGATGGACCCCAGCCAGAGGTACTGGCTGCTCTCTGTCCTTTCCTTGCACATCATTTCCACCCAGGAGTTTAGTTTTGAAGGGACCAAGCTGCCAGCTCTCCCAGTACTTCTCAGGGGCCAGAAGGCATCAGCCCCTATCAGACATGGCCCTGATGGGCCCAGAGCAGGGCCATGAGGATGATCAAGGGATTGGAGCAGCTCTGCTGTGAGGACAGGCTGAGCGAGCTGGGGGTGTGCAGCCTGCAGAAGAGAAGGCTCCAGGGAGACCTAAGAGCAGCCAGAAGGGGCTACAGGAAGGATGGAGAGAGACTCTTTGGCAAAGGCCTGAAGGGACAGGATGAGAGGCAATGGTTTTAAGCTGGAGAAGAGCAGATTTAGATTGGATGTTAGGAAGATGTTCTTCACTCTGAGGGTGGTGGAACACTGGCACAGGTTGCCCAGGGAGGTGGTTGAGGCTCCTTCTCTGGAGGTTTTTAAGGCCGGGCTGGATGTGGCTCTGGGCAACCTGATCCAGTGTGAGGTGTCCCTGCCCATGGCAGGGGGGTTGGAACTGGCTGAGCCTTGAGGTCCCTTCCACCCCTGACAATTCTGTGACTCTGTGATCCTTGGGGTCCCTTCCAACCTGGCTCTCTGTGGTTCTGTGATGATTCCTCACTGGGGTTGGGAAGTAAAATATGAACAGCCAGACACTGTGGAGGAGGAGCAGTGGGTATCTTTCTCTCTCTTCCCTCCTTCCCTCCTTCCCTCCTTCCTTCCTTCCTTCCTTCCTTCCTTCCTTCTTTCCTTCCTTCCTTCCTTCCTTCCTTCCTTCCTTCCTTCCTTCCTTCCTTCCTTCCTTCCTTCCTTCCTTCCTTCCTTCCTTCCTTCCTTCCTTCCTTCCTTCCTTCCTCCCTTCCTTCCTCTCTTCCTTCCTCTCTTCCTTCCTCTCTTCCTTCCTCCCTTCCTTCCTCCCTTCCTCCCTTCCTCCCTTCCTTCCTCCCTTCCTCACTCCCTTCCTCCCTTCCTTGGTCAGAAAGCCTAAGCAGTTTTGCAGCGCTCTTTTCAAGTGCACTCATTGACATTTCCCCAGAGCCTTCCTAATGTAAGTACTGCAGGAGAGATCCTAGCGAAGAGGAACAGCTCCTGCTGAGTGATGGTCCATAGCTTTATTAGTGGAGATCAAAGAGAATGAAACAATTACTCCTTATTTCCAAGGAACTGGTTTGTTGGGCTGAGGTTTGTTTTTTCCAGGAGCACAGGAGATGAAGGCTGTGAAAATGGAAATTCTGATCTTTAGCTCTTTTTTTTTTAGCCAGCAGAAGGAGTCACCTCCTCTTCTGGGCTACACTAATGCAGACATAAAGGAACTCTTTCTAGCTGCCATGCAGCGCTCAGAGATGCAGAGCTCTGTGTGTGTGAGCGCTGGCTGATGGTGTGGCACGGAGACTGCAGCCCGGCAGAGTCACAGAATGCATCAGGTTGGAAGGGACCCCCAAAGGTCATCCTGTCCAATCCCCCTGCAGCCAGCAGGGACATCTCCAGGTTGCTCAAAGCTCCAAGTTTGACCTTGAATGCCTCCAGGGATGAGGCTTCAACCACCTCTCTGGGAAACCTGTTGCAGCGCTGCACTGCTCTCCTTGTGAAGAGCTTCCTCCTTCTTTCTACACCTAAATCTACCTTGCTCCAGTTTCAAACCATTGCCCCTTGTCCTATCACTGATTTTCACCCTCCCATGTCCTTGGATCAGACATGATTCAAACTCTGCTGATTTTGGGGGTCCCAAATCCTGACAAATCAAATGCTGTCACTGTTGCAGCTGCAGGGAGGTGGTGAGAGCTGGGGCTGGTGAGTGCTCTGGAACTGAGGTTGTGTTGCCCTCCATAGATCATAGAATTGTAGAATCACTTAGGCTGGAAAAGACCTCAAAGATCCTCAAGTCCCACCATGAACCCAACACTCCCAAGTCAGCTGCTAAGCCATGTCCCTCAGCACCACACCTACACAGGGGACAATCCCCAGACTGGCCCTGCCCTTGTCCCAGGGGCTCAAATGACCTCTCAGCTGCTCTGAGCACAGCAGCTCCTCTCCAGTGAGACAATCATCCTTCATCCTGTTAGATAGCAACATGAGATTCCCACATGATTCATCCCTTTGATTTCAGCCTGGGCTTGGCTCTTCTCTTGCATTTCAGCCAAACACTATGAGGGCTGTTGGTGTGTCTGCATGGGGACATTGGCTGCAGAATTAATCTGAGAACTTCCACAGGGCAGGAGAGTTCAGAAGCTGTTCCTTCCAAACACAAATGGACTTCATTTCATTTCTCTTGGTGCACTTTGGAGGCAAATCACAACAAACCAGGCAAAGGTCTCTCTGATTCTGTCCACAAGGAAGCAAATGCAGGTGAAGGGAATCTACTTTAGATGCCAGCCTCCAATTAGTCCAGGTGAATTTTCCCATGCCAATATGACCTAAATTTAATAAATAAATAAAGGGAAAAGCAGAGACAAAGCCCAGGTGAGGTCCAATGGATATTCTCAGCTGTGAAAGCTACAGGTCCAGGAGGCTGCATCCCACGCTGTGTTTCACTGGAGGGGGAATGCCCAAGGTGTGGGCTCTGCCTGCTCTCTTGCTGACACAGCCACGATGTTCACTCTGGAGCTGGAGGCACTGGATGACAAAACCAGCCCAGCACAGCCAGGGCCACTCAGCAGTGCAGTAACTTGGCTGGGAGTGGATCCAAGCTGTGGCTCTTGGTCTCTGCTCTCATCGCTGAGACAGATTCTTCCCTCGAAGGCAAGAGGAGAAATGGAAGTGATTGTAGGCAACTCTCCAGGGTGCAACCACAAGCTGAATTGGCTTTGTTTATGTAGACAGCTCTCTAAAAGTCAACCCATTGATAATGGAGGATGTTAATATCAGGCTGTTGTCTGGGATAAGCTGAGGGGACTGGCTGGGGATGGCTGCTGGAGGCAGCACAGCATGCTGCATTTACACTCCTACTCCAGCCCTCAGGATCAGAGGCAGTCCTAGGAAACAAGCCAGGTGTGATAAATAAGATATATTCCAGGCAGTATGGAGGGCCAGGGAATTACAGGCAGGCTTGGGATCAGGGCTGCCTCCCCTGTCACTGTTCCCACTGGGAACACAGCCTGGTGTTGGCCATTTTGGGTCTGTACATCCTGAAGGCGCACCCTGGCCTCTCCAGAGCATCAGGGGCTGGCACAGGCTGCCCAGGGAGGTGGTGAAGTCCCCGTCCCTGGAGGTGTTCAAGAAACCTGTGGCCATGGCACTTGGGGACATGGTGGTGTTGGGTTAATGACTTGATGATCTCAGAGGTCTTTTCCAGCTGATTCTCTGGTAAGTCTGAGGTCCTTTCCCCTGCCATCTGCAGCAGCTCTCAGGCCGGCGCTGGCTGGGTGCCGTTAGCAGACAGAGAGGCAAACAGCATCATCGCAGGTGAGCTCATGTGTGCATGACTTGTGGTGTGAAAGGAGACCTTGAGCTTTGCTGAACCCCATGTACTCATCTTTAATTTGCACTCTCCCAGCAGAGATACACCCACGTGTCTCCGGAGAGCTGCAGCGAGCTCGGGCCAGGCGCTTGCGGAATAGCTTCGCTTCCACGGCCCCTGCGGCGGGGGCAAGGAGCTGATCTGCAAGCTTTGTGTTTGCTCTTTCCTGAGGGGACGTTAGATCAGGAATGTTTTGTCACAAGTATCTGCAGTTAGGGAAAGTGCTCGCCGTCTCCTGCGTTCAGGGAGCCGAGAAGCGAAGTTTTTATCACCCAAAACAAGGTGCCAGAAGGACAGCTGCTGGCGTCAGCCGAGGCACCGGGAGCAGAAGCAGCGCTGGCAGTTCAGGGGCTGGACCAGGCACCAAGAATAATAACCCAGAGATCTTATGAGCAAATGATTCATGAGATAAGAAATAAGCTGAAATGTCCTGATGCTGCTAAGTAAATATTTACCAATGCCTGATAGCTCTGCAGAGGATCTGTTAATGTCAGATCTGCTAATAGGAGGAAGAGAGTGCTGTATTTTATGGCTATTACTCAAACTTACCAAGCTGCCTGTGTTCCCTCCCAAAGACAAGGACAGCTATTATGCCATCCTCCCTGCAGTTCCTGAAGAGAAACTCAATGGCTGAGATCAGAACAGCCTCGGAAGAGGAGCACACTGCTGACGTTTCAAGTTGTTGGCATTAACCCCCCAAACACATCTGCATGGTCAGCCCCAGCTGGTCTCACCAGGCAGTGCTCTGATGTAGCTGGGGCCACTCACAACAGGCAGCAAAAGAAAGCTTTTCCCACAATCCCAGCATGGAGGAGGGATGAAGTGACCTCTGCTCCAGTCCAGTCCCTCTGCTCCAGCCCAATCCCTCTGCTCCAGCAGGGCACCCACAGCAGCTTGCCCAGGGGCACAATGTTCAGATGGGGTTGGAAGCTCTCCATCAGAGGAGACTCCACAATCCCTCTGGGCAGCCTGCTCCAGGCCTCCAGCAGCCTCACACCAAAGAAGTTTCTCCTCCTGCTCAGGTGGAACCTCCTGGGTTCCAGTTTGTGCCCCTTGTCCTGTCCCTGGGCACCCCTGAGCAGAGCCTGGCCCCAGCCTCTTGCCCCCCAGCCTTTATCTCTTGCTGAGCATTGCTCAGCTCCCCTCTGGGGCTGCTCTTCTGCAGGCTCTCAGCCCCAGGGCTCTCAGCCTTTGCTCCTCACAGAGATGCTCCAGGCCCTTAATCATCTTTATGGCCCTCCACTGGACTCTCTCCAGCAGTTCCCTACCTCTCTAGAGCTGGGGAGCCTAGGACTGGACCCAGTAATCCAGATATGGCCTCCCTAGAGAGGAGTAGAGGAAAAGGAGAACCTTCCTCGCCCTGCTGGTCACCATGCTCTTGTGTGCCGCTTGCCTGCTGTCCCCTAGCTCAGCTCCCCCTGCCCTGTTCACACCAGCTTCAAGCACTGAGCACCTCTGCTAGGCAATAACATCCCAGCAGCGTGGTGGCTCAGCAAAAGCCATTTCCAAATGACTCACTGGAAGGTGAGAGCTTGCAGGGTGCAGTTATCAGCTATCTCTCTTGCTGACTAATTCCCTGGTCTGAAGTGAAATCCTCAGGCCACATTGTGCTTCTGATTAGCCCTGCCAGAGATAGGGAGAGCAGCAGCGTGGCCACTCTGGCAGCAGATGGCAGAGACACAAACCCACAACAATTACCTGCAGCAGGGAGTGGTTCTGCCTCCAGCAGTGAAACCCAGCTTGAGCTCTGCCTCCACACCGACCCCTCCAAGGGCAGCTTGTCCCAACCTGTGTACTCTTTATCTCCAGGATTTAAAGAACTCAAATGTATTAAGTCCAAACTGAAGGTCTCATCCCTCAGAGGATCTTCCCACGGCTTCACACAGTTGTGTGCAGCTCTGCTGTCCTCTGGGGTGCTCAGAAATCATAGAACCATCAAACCATTTTGGTTGGAAAAGGCCTCCAAGATCAGCCAGTCCAACCCTCCCCCCAACACCACCATGGCCACCAAACCATGTCCCCCCCAAGTGCCATGGCCACACATTCCTTGAACACCTCCAGGGATGGGGACTCCACCATCCCCCTGGGCAGCCTGCATCCCTGACCACTCCTGCAGCAAAGAAATTGTTCCTCATCTCCAACCTAGCCCTCCCCTGGAACAATTTCAGGCCATTTCCTCTCCTTGTACCATCTGATAGTAGGAAGAAGAGACCAACCCCCAGCTGGCTGTCAGGGAACTGTAGGGAGCAAGGAGGTCTCTACCCCAGGACACAAACTGGTTTGCCCTGCTGGGAGCACAGAGTGCTTCATGAGTGCTCTTCAGGAGGATGCTCAGGTCTGGGCTGGAAAATACTTTCCAGAACTCTCATGTGCTCAGTCCTCACCTACCCAAGGCTCTGCTTTCAGAGGTCTTTGATCCTCCTTCCCCAGTTTGCAGACAATGTGAGCAGCATGGGGGCCACAGCCCCAGCTCCAGCTGAAAATGAAAAGCATGTTGTTGCTTCCATTTGCAAAGGCCTTCAGGCTCAGGCATTTTGACTTTTTACATCTCTGCACATTTTATAGTTTGCCAAAAAAGAGAGAGAGAGAGGGAGAGAGAGAGAGAATCCCCTCAGAACCCAGCAGCTTCACTCCTTAATTTGCCTTCTTTATGGGGCAGAACTGAACGGTGACACAGGGGCTGCAGGGGATTTCTCTTAAGTACTGATGGGGCTGAGGAACCTTCCTTATTGATGAACAAATTATTAGTAGCAGGCTTAGACCTGGTGAAACAAAAGGCAGCAAACAAAGAATGAAACCTTTAGAGTCCTGGCTGTTTTACCTGGCAGAGTTTCACTTAACCAGGGCGAGACCACAGTTCAGGAGATGACCAAGCTCACCTTTGAGGGGGCTCCACAGGGGTGTCCCCCAAAAGGGACATTATTTAGCTAAGCCCCAAAGTCCTCTGCTAATGTTTGCAGATATCTCAAAGGTCTCTTCCAACCTGGTTTATTCTATTCTATTCTACTCTATTCTATTCTATTCTATTCTATTCTATTCTATTCTATTCTACTTTATTCTATTCTATTCTACTCTACTCTACTCATGCATAGTTTCTGTTCATGTGCCCCAGGATGCTGACAGACTCTAACCATCCATCATCAAACTCAGGCAGTGGCTGGCTGCACGGAGCCCATAAGGAAGGTGTGGATGCTGCTGCAAGGGCTCTGTGCCAGGACAAGGATCTCCCCAGGATGTCTCAGGGCAGCATCAAGGACCTGAGTTGCAGCAGACAAAATCCTAAACAGGCCTGAGCTTGTTCAAACAAAATCCCTGCTTCCTGCTCTGCCTGCAGATGCACCTTTTGGCTGCCAGAAGAGGAGGAAGCTGAAGGGGCAGCAGGGGGACTTTGTTTTCAAGTGTGAAGTTGGGGAAAGCTGGGAGGAGGCAGCTAACTAAAAATGATGGCCCCAGGTTCCACGTGGCAGCCAGCCTCCAGGCTCCATGCAGAGGCAGCAGTGGCCTAGGGTGGGAAATGGATTGTTTTCCTGGTAGCTGTGGAATTTGCCAGTGCTGTAAAGCTGCTGCCCATGCTGAGGACTCCTCCTGTTGCTCTCTTGAACCAAGAGAATAATAAAAGGCTTCTCTGGGAGGTCTTTACATCTCCATTTTAAACAGGTGGCTGCTGAACTGCCATAAGGTCAGCAGAGCATTGCCTGATTATCACCAAGGGGCTCCTTTAAGCAGAATAAATTAAGAAAAGAGGTTAAAGAAGAAAGCAAAAAGCCCCCCAAACCCAGGATGTGCCTTCTGCTGAGGTGCTTGGTGCAGCCACACGTGGGTTCCAATTTGGGAGAATCACAGGATGCACTTCCCTGACTGACACCAATTGCTGGAAGGCAAAAATAAATGTCTGTGACTCATCCTTCACGCAGGTCCAGGGCACAGAGGACCACATCCTTCACCTGGGAAGGCAATTTGGAGTGGACAGAGCACCATATCCCTCACTTGGGAAGGGAACTTGAGATTAGGAAGAAATTCGAGGGTGGGGAGGCACTGGAGCAGGTTGCCCAGGGAGGTTGTGGGTGCCCTTAATTCCAGGTTGGATGAGGCCTTGAGCAACCTGGGCTCCCTGCCCAGGGCAGGGGGATTGGAACAAGATGAGCTTTAAAGTCCTTTCCAAGCCAAACCATTCTCTGAACTCTATGAAATCAATAGATTCAGCTGACACTGATTACTTGCAGGTTTATTAGCGTTGCTTTTTTAAAAGCAGTTGTTTCACAGACAAAACAAAGGCACAAATTGAGCCATTCCAGCATGGATGAAAGAATCATTTCAAGCTTCATTTCCCAGTCTTCCATCTTGCAGGCAGCCCCTGTTTGATTAGGTCCTCCAGGGGGAGAGATCAGTTTGAGTGGCAGCTATCTGTGCCAGATCCACCCTCTGTTTATTTGCATTGCCCACCAGCTCTGGGAGTTTGCACTTTCTCCTTCCTGAAATCCATCTTGATCAGGCAGCATTAGACAAATCATTTTAATGATGGTGCAGGGCCTGCAGGCTTTTCAGAAGGTCAGGGGCTCCGTGGCAACAGGTTTGATGAAATGAGACAGGGGTGAAGGGACCAGACTTAGACAGAGAGCAGGGAGTGTGGGCCAGAACAGAGGGGGATGGCAAGTGGAGGCTGTGTCCCCTCCACAACCCCCTGCTGTGTCCATTTTAGAAGCATGGAATTTTCAGGGTTGGAAGGGAGCTCAAGGCTCAGCCAGTCCCAACCCCACTGCCAAGGCCAGGGACACCTCACACCACAGCAGGTTGCTCACAGCCACCTCCAGCCTGGCTGCAAACACCTCCAGGCAGGAGGTTTCCATCACCTCCCTGGGCAGCCTGTGCCAGGCTCTCACCACCCTCATGGGGAACAACTTCTTCCTCACAGCCAATCTGAATCTAACCATTTCTAGTAGTTGTTTTTCCATTCCCCCTGGTTCTATCACTCCTTGACACCCTCAAAGTCCCTCACCTTCCCCTTTTTCCCCTCAAACCCACAGCACCTGGGCTCTGTTGGAGTCTCCTCCCACCCCAGCTGTGGCCACTTGGCCCTCCCCACCCACTCCCCTATTTAATCCCTCCCAGGAAGGGCAGCAGCCCTAAGCTGAGCCCATCTGGGCTGAGGATCCTCCTCTCACCCCTGGTGAGTACCCATGGAGTCCCCATGGTGTGCACTGGGTGATGGTGGTGGTGACAAAAGGCCGGGGGGCCTGGTGGCCCCCCGGCTGTTAGGGCCAACATTGCTGACTCCTCCAACCCCATCCACGGGTGCTGCCTGGGGCTCCCTGCTGGGGCTGAGCTCCTCTGGGTGGTGTCTTGGCTGGTGAGGGTCTTGCCCTGGCTCTGGGCTGGGTGCAGGAGTGGTGGTGGTGGAGCAGGAGCTGTTCAGGCAGAGGATGTGATGCTGATTGCACTGCAGTGACCTGGAGGCCCCTGGAGCCTGCTCTCATCCTTCAATAAATCTCTGCTTTGGTGCCTCATTTTCAGACTATTTCTTCCCCCTCACTGCTTCTTTTCAGAAATAAGGGAGGAAAGGAGTTAAAGCAATAAAGCACATCTGGAAAATGTATTCACTGATCAATCAGCTCTGACCAGGAAGCCTTGAGGAAGAGGAGCAGGTTGGAAGTGAGAATCACTTCTCAGGAATCACAAGACAAACGTCACAAAGAACAGACTGGACAAGACTGCATCTTCTCCACTGTGGTTATGTTCCATGGTGGTAAATGCAGAGGGGGAAAAAAAGAGTTTAAGGTGGCTTGGAAGTCTCAGTCACACTTCTGTACAGAAGGAATCACTGAGAAGGGATTCCCCATCCTTCACACACAAATACAGAATTAACCAGGTTGGAAAAGACCTTTGAGATCATCAAGTCCAACCTGTCACCCAACACCATCTAACCAACTAAACCATGGCACCAAGCACCCCATCCAGTCTGTTCCTAAACACCTCCAGTGATGATGACTCCACCACCTCCCTAGGCAGCACATTCTAGTGGCTAATAACTCTTTCAGGGAAGAATTTTCTCCAGCCTAAACCTCCCCTGGCACAGCTTGAGACTGTGTCTTCTTGTTCTGATGCTGTGTGCCTGGGAGAAGAGACCAACCCCCACCCAGCTACAACCTCCCTTCAAGTAGAGAGCAAGAAGGTCTCCCCTGAGCCTCCTCTTCTCCAGGCTAAGCAATGCCAGATCACTCAGCCTTTCCTCACTGGGTTTGTGCTCAATGGGGCTCACAGAAACCTCCTTGCTAATGAGACAAAGATTTCTTGTCCTGGTCAGTGTGGACATGGAGAATCAGGGTGACCCAAGAGAGAACCTTGAAGCTGTGAGATTTAAAAGCCTGACATCCAGCTTCTGTGCCTTTAATGGCTCAGATCTGGCCAGCACTTCCCAGATCCCCTCTGAATCTGCTTTTTCCCAGGCTAAACAACTCTTGGTCTCCCACCCTTTTCTTCTCACATTGGTGTTCCAGTCCCCTCAGCATCTTCCTAACCTCTGGAAGGAGGCTAGGAGGGCTCTTTCCAGTAGTTCCCTGTCAGTTTTAATCTGGGGAGCCCAGAACTCAACACAACCTTCTACACATGGCCTCGCTAGGGCAGAGCAGAGGAGGAGAAGAACCTTCCTTATCCAGGGCAGACCCAGGGCCCCTGTGTTTCAAAACATTTCTGACAGTCAAGTGATTTAATATGCCACTGTAACATATGAATTATTAACAGCTATTCAAGATGTTCCCAGAGCACAAGATGACAAACTATACTAGGGGAAAAAAAGTCCTCTGGATGTGCTGGCTGGCAGGGAGATGTGGTGCCTCTGCTTCAAAAGCACTTCACTCACACTTCCCATCTCTATTGTGAAGTTTCCTCTCTCTCAGCTAATGTAGTGAGGGGGGGCAAGGAGTGCTGAGCCACTTTCCTGGGTGGCTGGACTGGCTGCTAAGGCTTTGAAGTGCTGGATGCCAGCAAATAACCAGGCAGAGGGAGAGGCAAGCAATCAGTCACACAGTCAGGAAATAACCAGCCAGCACTGAAGTGTAATTCAGCATTTTGCAACGAGAGGGAAAAGGCAGAGCTGAAATGGAGAGGTTGGACATTAAAGTTTATGTGCTACATGAGAGGGGCATTGGCCTGAGCTGCCCATTCTCAGGACAGACTTGCTGAGAAAAATCAATCTCATTTTTTTTAACTCCCTTCACAATGAGCATTCTCATGATGAACTGTCTGTGGAGCTGCCAGGGGTTGCTCTCCCTGCACTTCAGACCCCAGACCCCCCCAGGCCTGCAGTTTATGCTACTTCCAGCATATAAAAATTCACACCAATTGCCCCAAATGGTTCACTGCTTTGCACACTGCATCCTGGTGTGTGAAACAGGCAGTCAGGCACAAAACCTCTTCGGTTTATGTGGCTGCTGGAACGATCCAGTGTGCTTGCTCCTTGAAGCTGTGGGTCTGCCTCACTGAAATGCACCTCCTGGGTCCACAGGGAGCTACTGGGGAGAGGCTGGTGGAGGCTGCAAAGGTGCTGAAGGATCTGGAGCATCTCTGTGAGGAGCAAAGGCTGAGAGCCCTGGGGCTGAGAGCCTGCGGAAGAGCAGCCCCAGAGGGCATCTGAGCAATGCTCAGCAAGAGATAAAGGCTGGGGGGCAAGAGGCTGGGGCCAGACTCTGCTCAGTGGTGCCCAGGGACAGCACAAGGGGCAAAAGGCACAAACTGGAACCCAGGAGGTTCCATCTGAGCAGGAGAAGGAAATTCTTTGGTGTGAGGCTGCTGGAGGCCTGGAGCAGGCTGCCCAGAGAGGCTGTGGAGTCATCTCCGGTGGAGAGCTTCCAAACCCATCTGAACATTGTGGCCCTGAGCAAGCTGCTGTGGCTGCCCTGCTTTAGCAGGGGGTTTGGACTGGACAATCTCCAGAAGCCCCTTCCTGCCCTCACCATGCTGGGATTTTTGTCAGCTCCAGAATCTCCCAGGTGCCAACAGGATTGGCTTTTATTTCTTCCAGCAATGTGACAGGCAGCCTGTTAGGAGATGATGCATCTGTGAGCACTTGAAAGCAGGCTTAGACTGACCCCAAAAAAAGCCAGTCTGATGAAAACACTCAAAAAATCTGTCAGCTCCTCAGAGACCTTGACCAGTTGGGCTAACAACCATAACACTGCACTGAAGTCATCCTTGCAGTGGACCAAATGGGCTGTGATAAGATACCACTCATGAAATATTATTTGAAACCTTCAGAGACAGAGAGAGAGAAAAAAAAATTCTACTTAATAGCAAATTGTTCCTGCCCTTATTTAAAAAAAAAATATATATATATAAAATGTATTTTCCATCTCATGGACTCTGAATGCCTCAGCAGGGCTGTTCTTGTAGACCTATTGTACTTGCAGAGATCATCATGCAAAGAAGGCCACAAGCAGAGGAAAGAGAAAGAGGCAAAAAAGGAAGAAAGGGCCAGGCTGGGGCAGGCATTAGGAAAGGAATGGGTAGGACAGCTGCCATTAGGGGAAAGATGCATGGGAAACAGGGAAACAGAAATGAAGAGCAAGGAGAAAGCAAAGGGTGGCATGGCAGTGACTTCAGCAGTGCAGCAAAATCACCCACTGCTGCTGTGTAATTGGAGGAGCAGTGATATTTGCACAAGGGAAGGTGAAGGATTTTTTGTCTGTGCTGGGGCTGAGTCTCCTTTTCCAACACTGTCTCTGTGGAAGGAAGCCTTTGCTGGGCATGTGCTGCCAGCTGCAGCAGAGGGCTGGTGGCCAGCAGCCTGCATCTGATGCATCTTGTGAGCTGTAGAATGGTTTGGGTTGGAAGGAAGCTCCGAAGGTCACCCAGACCAACCCCTGCAGGCAGCAGGGACATCCTCCCCTGGATCAGGTTGCTCAGAGCCTTCTCCAGCCTCACCTTGAATAGCTCCAGGCATGGGGCTTCAACCACCTCCCTGGGCAACCTGTTGCAGTGTTGACCACACTCCTGGTGCAGAACTTGATCGTCACATCCAATCTCAATCTGCTCTGCTCTCATTTCAAACCATTGCCTCTCACCCTGTCCCTGCAGGCCTTTGGGAACAGTCCCTCTGTAGCCTTCTTGTAGCCCCTTCAGGTACTGGAAGGTCACTATTAGGTCTCCCTGGAGCCTTCTCTTCTCCAGGCTGGACAACCCCAGCTCCCTCAACCTGTCAGTGCAGTTTTTCCAGCAGGGGCAACCACTTCATCTTTCTAAAGAGTGCAAGACCCTGGAGGGAAAATGCCCCTTGACTTTCTGTGGATTTGGAGCAAATTCTCACAGAGCAAAGTGCCTTCTGCAGAAGTTTGTGCAGTGTGAAGAGCACCTGGGGAGCCTTCACTCTGTATGCATGGGGCGTGTGTCTGTGTGTGTGATCTGCTGCCCGCACTTCGATGCAGCCCAGGCCTCGCTCTCCCCAGCGCCCATGGAGCTGAGTGGCCTGGAAGACACGGGGCAGGCTGCAGTGCATGTGGCTTTTCCTCCCTCTTTATCGTCTAACCCAAAACGCCATTGAAGACCTGTCACAGTGCAAGGACAAGAGTGCCCTCTATTGCCACTGTGCTCTCCATCGTCATCCTTCCTTCTTCCAAGGGCTCTGAAGAGAAGCCTCTGCTCACAGCCTCTCCTTTCATTTCCTTTTTCCTTGTTGCACAGCGATGGCACACACACAGCCCAGCATTTAATATCGTTCAAGCACAATCTGTCTATAGACAGCTTATTAATTTTCTCCCCAAGTGAAAATTAAACAGGGGATACCACAGCAGCTGGACTTGGCAAGTACCCGTGGCAAGGCCAGAGCCATACAAATTGTCTTAAAGATAAATATTTGGGTTTAAGAATGGAAGGGGGTGTAAGCTTTCATTAAATGGAATGGTTTCAAACCAGCAGATGCAATGCTGCAGCACACAAGGGGCTCCCCCTTGCCCCCACTGCTTGCCAGCCAGGATCTGGGCTGAAGTCTTGCCAGGATCCTCTTGTATTTAAAATAAACACAACAGAGAATAGTGTTGCTGTGCCCATGTGGCCATTGGGAAAGAGGAATCTCTCCGCATGAAGGGGATCCAGGATACAGCGTGGAGCTCTCAGTGTGACTCTGTTCTCACTGCCACAGTCATACAGGAGGATTACAGATGTCACAACCTGCACCAAGGCTGCTGTTGGGAAGCCAGAGAATTATTTTGGCTGAAAGAGACTTTAAAGATCGTCAACTCCAGCCCTCAAACTGCCAGGTCATCACTAAACCATATGCTGCAGCACCACATCTACAAGGCTCTGAAAACCCCTTTGGGGCTGGGGACTCCACTGTTGCCCTGGGCAGCCTGGGCCAGGCTTTGACAACCAACGTGGGGAAGAAATTGCTCCTCGTGTCCCACCTAAAGCTCCCATGGGACAATTTCAGGCCATCTCCTCTTGTCCTCTCACTTGTTGCTTGGGAGAAGAGACCAGCCCCCACCTCACTCCAGCCTCCTCTCAGGGAGCTGTAGAGAGCCAGGACGTCTTCCCTCGGCATCCTCTTCTCCAGGCTGCACACCCCCAGCTCCCTCAGCTGCTCCTCCCCAGCCCTGTTCTTCAGACCCTTCCCCAGCTTCGTTGCCCTTCTCTGGACCTGCTGCAAGCCCTCAGTTATCTTTCAGCAGAGAGGAGCCCAATCCTCCCTTCTCAACTCCCGAGACCGCCCGGGATTCCCTCCCCGGGCCCCCTGCCGCCGCCGCCGCCACGACCCCCGCCCGGCCCCGCGGCGAGGACGCCGTTGCCGCAGCAACAAGCGGCTCGGAGGCGGGAGCAGGCCGGCGGCGCTCCTCCTATCCAAGGCGCCCTGGGGACGGCTCCGCGCTCTGATTGGTGGCTGCCGTTCCCCCGCGGCCTCCGCGGGTTTCCCTGCGCCAGGGGGGTCCCCGCCTCCTCATTGGCTGCTGCCGTTGCCACGGCGACGAGAGGACGCAGCGCGGCCTAGAAGGAGGCCAGGCGCCATGGCGCAGCCCACGGTTCTGATGACCAAGGAGCCGGCCCCGCAGACCGTGCCCGCCTCGGACCTGCCCGCGAAGGTGTACGAATTGGCACTGAACACGGGGCCCGACTCCTCCAGCGGTCTGGCCACAGCCGGTTTCCGTACTGCCAAGTACCTCCCCTTTGAGTGGTTCCAGAGCAACTCTAATCTGTACCACAAGGCCTCGTCTGGCTGCCAGCAGGCTGAGAATGGCCGAGCAGAGGCCAAGGAGCTGGCTGACCACGCTGCTGCCACTGCCCAGCGTACCCAGCAAGCCTCTACAGCCAGCCTGGGCCAGCGCCTGCAGGGCCTACACTTCTGGAAGTCTGAGCTCCAGAAGGAGATTGAGGACCTGGATGCAGAAACCAACCTGCTCGCAGCCCAGAAGCTGCGCCTGGAAAGGGCACTCGATGCCTCCGAGCTGGCCTATGCCATTGCCACTGACAACCTGCAGGCTCGGGAGAGGAGACAGCCCCCAGACCTGGTCAATGATGAGGTGGAGAGAGAATTACTGAAGGTGAGCAGGATGTTAGGGTGCTAAAGGTTGTTGGCAGGCCTCTCTTGGTGCTGTTCTGGGCTCTAAAATAATGGGCAGCTTGCTCAGTAGGTGGTAACTGCAGCTCATGAAGGTAGCTTCTGCTTGGACTCTTGTCTTGCCAGTCCCAGATTTAAGAAGGATTGTTTGAAATCCCTCCTCCATTTAAAAAGTATTTGCAATCACATGAGTATGAGTAAAGGAGAGCAGATCCCCCTCTCAGACCAGATCCAAACCAAATCAAAGCAGTGGTTTCCTGAACGAAGATGGGTGTCCTGTCTTGGCATTCAACTTCTTCCAGCCTCCAGCTGGCTTTAAGTCCCCTCCTCTCTACAAGGTTACACTTAACAAAGCTCAGCACCCAACAAGCAGAATATCCTGTGTGATTCTGTGTGATTCAGGACCAGTGAAAGGCTCCTTGCCTGTTTCCATGCTCAAGCTGTCCAAATCTGGCAGTCTCTGCCCTTACTTTTAACTCCTGATGCTGTAGCCTTGCCAGGGTTCATGAGGAGGAGATGATCTAACACTCTACTACATTCAGTGTCTCAACACAATCTCTCAATTTAAATGTCCTGCAGGCCATCACAATGGACAGTACAAGGTAGTTCTGTGACACCTGCATAGATGAGAGCTCCAGGAAGGGGAGGGGGCACAGACAGAGAGTATTTCTGACAGGGTGACTTCAGGAGATCTGACATCTCCTGAGATTTGCTTGATCCTTCCTCTCCCACAGAGGAGTCTTGACTCCAGCTGACTTCTGTCACTGAGGTGCAGCAGTACACCTTCAAAGCTGATGTAATTATCGTGGCTGTGCATGTCCCAGGGAACAGATTCTGGGTAATTTTTCACTCTGGAATGATGCATACTCCTGTGTCACACAAATAAATTAATGCTTATTTGCCTGCAGCCTCCAATACACACTGGAAGGTGATGCACAATGAGTTACTGATTAAACCAGATGATTTATATTTGTTGTTAGAAAAATATTGAAGAGGCTTACACACAGTTGATGGCATGAGAGTATTTAGCATGATAATATCAATCAATATTTAGCATGAAAGACATCGAGGTGCTGGAGCAGGTGTGGAGAAAGACAACAAAGCTGGGGAAGGGTGTGGAGAACAGGGCTGGGAAGGAGCAGCTGAGGAACCTGAGGGTGCCCAGCCTGGAGAAAAGGAGGCTGAGAAGAGACCTCCTGGCTCTCTACAACTCCCTGAAAGGAGACTGGAGTGAGGTGCAGGTTGGTCTCTTCTCCCAAGTAACATGTGATAGGACAAGAAGAAATGGCCTCAAGTTGCACCAAGGGAGGTTTAGGTTGGAGATGAGGAGCAATTTCTTCCCCACAAGGGTTATCAAGTCCTGAAAAAGGCTGCCCAGAGCAGTGGTGGAGTCCCCATCCCCAGAGGGGTTTCAAAGCTGTGTGGATGTGGTGCTGAGGGCCATGGCTTGGTGGTGACCTGGCGGTGCTGGGGTGAGGGTTGGACTCCATGATCTGTAGGTCTTGTCCATCCCAAACAATCCCATTCAAAATTCAATGAGTTTGAATAGGGACTGTGTACAAGTGCTGAATGAGAACCAGTATTTAAGAGGCTGTTCCAGTGGACAACAGAAACATGTGAGAGTTAATGCAGAGGATATTTGAAAGATTCAGTGCAAAATGGAACTTGGGGGCAGGGGGGAAGGGAATTACTTTTATTCAGCTGCTGATGTTTTAGAGGAGCAGTGAGGATTTCTCTGCTGTGTTTCGTTATTCCTGCTTTCAGAGAATAGTTTGTTCATTGCTCAAGAGTCCATCTGCTGCTGCTGCTAATTCATCACCTGAAATGGGGGTTGTGTGCCCATGCTGACAGAGCCTGGGCAGCCAAGCAGGGTGTCAGCAGGCAGGAATGATGTGAGTTCAGGCGAGGCGTGTGTACCAGCCCCAGCAGATGGACTCTGGAGACATGAAGATTTTGTTGCCATGCCAATGACCTTTGCAGTGCAGAATGAAGAGGAGTACGTAATAGCAGAGGAAATCCTTCCCATTTTCAGAGAGGAATAGGTTTTATGGCACAGCTGTTTGTAGAGAGGTGTTAAAATGTGCCCTTGGTGGCCTTGCCAGCTGGCTGGAGACCTTCTCTGTCTGTCCAGCTATCTGAAAGGAAGTTGGGGAGAGGTGGGGCTTGGGTGCTCTCCCGAGCAGCAGGCAACAGGGCAAGAGGAAATGGCCTCACCTTGTGCCAGGGAAGGTTTAGGTTGAACATGAGGAACAAACTCTTCCCCAGAAAGGTTGTTGAGGACTGGCCCAGGCTGGTGGAGTCCCCATCCCTGGAAGGGTTATAGAGCCATGCAGATGTGGTTCTGAGGGGCATGGTCTAGTGGTGATCTGGCAGTGTTGGACTAATGATTTCACTTAATGATCTTACAGATCCAGCCTAAACAGTTCCCTAATACTATGGTTAAGCTGCAGCTCTGTACCTCCTTCACTGCAAGAGATCAGATGGTGCCTCACAGGTCTCACTGTCTCCAAAAGTGGGTGATCATTCTCACTCAGAGCTGCTCTTCTGTGAATTCTGCCTGCTCACTGCACAGATTTCTGAGTTCATGGCTCCATTCACTGGCAGCTCTGTGCTACAAGATTTGCCTCTGTGGAGGAGCTCTGCAAGTTTTGTCACTGAAGTAGTGAGATGCTTCTCTCTGTGTGGTGCTTACTTGTCCAGTCACTTCCTGGTCTCAGCTCTCTTCACACCTGGGAGACCAGGAGTGGTTTATTCTCTTCCTATGTAAAAGACTGAGAAGAAGAAGAAATAGCTTCCAAAAGTCATCCATGGTAGCAAACAGATTCTTCTCCTTGCAGCTTTAATTGCACAGTTATTTGGTATTCTAGGACATCTTCCTTCCTTTGCACTTCCTCCTCTCCTGCTAGCAGCCCAGGCATTGTTCTTTGGTATCTTTGCTGTGTCCCTGCCAGCTCTCATGAGGGAATCTGCCACTGAGGGAAGAACATTTCTGAGTGAGGGAACTGTTCTCACATAGTCCTGGAAAAGCTTCTCCTAGTACATAGGTTTTGTTCCTGCTTTCCTCTCTCTGCAGCAGTGAAGAACATTTCCCTGTCCCCAGAGCACCCTGCTGAGATAGCCATCTTCCAGCAGCCCCTTGGCAGGTGGCATTTAAAGAGACAGCACCAAACACCAGCAGGCTTGAATCTCTGCAGGACATTCACTTGCATTGCCTGCTAGCAGGAAGCACTTCAGGTGACTCACACAGGAACAGATGTGTCTCTGAGGGAGGTCTCATGCAAGCAGATAATATTGGGGGGTTTCATTGTTTTCTTTGGTTTGGGGTGGGTTTTTTTGGCACTCCATCTATTTCTTTTATGGAGTTTTGGCTCCAGCTCATCTGTCCTGTTTGCTTTGCAGTGTGGAGCCAGAGTTAGATCCCTTACTGTGATACAGCCACTGCTGGAGTGAGGGATGGGGATATGTAAGTGAAAGCTCCACACAGACACAGTAAAATCAGCTGTTACTCAGAAGTTCATTGACTCCACTTAAGAGCACATTCATCTCCTCTTAATGCAGTCCTGGTTAAGAAGCAGCAGGGGAAGGACACAATTGTTTTCCCAGTCAAGAAGGATATTTGATGAGTGAAAAAAGAAACCAGAATCACTCAGGGTGGCTTAATGCTACTGCTTTGTGCTGCTGCACTGCAAACACCTGAATTCATGAGCAGCAGTGTATGCCTGTGTTCCAGAGAGGGCTGTGACCTTCCTAACCTGCACGAGGTCTCCTCTGCATCCCCTCTGCAGCAGGGTAGTGACACTTTGCTCTGGTGATGTGCCAGCATTTCAGATGGAAAACGTAAGCCCCAGCACAGGGCCTGCCCCGTGGTGGTGTGCTGTCAATAAATCACAGCTCAGCTGCGTGTCTGCAGCGCTCCAAGGTTATTTCCCCGTGCCCAGTGTCCTGGGCTCATTAGCTGGGTGCCAGAGATGGCTCTGGAGTAAGTGGATGTACTTACATTTATGTCATTTTTTTAGCCTAGGCTCAGAGTGTTGACTTGCTGTGGGTTTCTTTCAACAATGAAGTCAGCCCCAGCTATTCCCTGCTGCTGAAGACAGAGGGGTTAGCCAAGATCCTGTCAACTGTGTTAAATTAAAGTGGAGAAATGTGGAGAAAAGCTACAGATGTAGGCATGTGTTCCTGCTGGCTGCAGAGCCAGGGCAAGGAGAACAACAGAACACCATTTACAAACCCTTCACCAAGTGAACCGCTGGGCAGCAGGGCAGTCCTGCACCCAGGCACCTCAGTTAGGAGTGCAGAGCTTTTGTTCAGCAGCTGCAGGTCCTGGAGTTTGAAAGGATTCTCAGTGGATGAAAAGCTGGCTGTGAGCTGGCACCATGCATTCACAGCCCAGAGCCAACTGTGTCCCAGGCTGATCCCCAGCAGGGTGGGCAGCAGGTGGAGAGAGGGAATTCTTCCCCTCTGCTGGGACTCCACCTGCAGTGCTGGGGCAGCTCTGGAGTCCTCAGCACAGCAGGACATGGACCACAGTGCTGATGGTGTGAGCCCAGGCTGAGAGAGTTGGGCTTGTTCAGTGTGGAGGAGGTTCAGGGAGACCTTCTGGTGGCCTTTCCATACCCAAAGGGGGTGGCCAGAAAACTGGGGACAGGCCTTTTAGCAGGGCCTGTTGTGACAGGACAAAGGGTGATGGTTTAAATTGAAAGAGGGAGACTCAGATTAGGTAGGAGGAAGGAGGCCCAGGTTGCCTAGAGAGGTAGTAGGTGCCTCATCCCTGGAACTATTCCAGGTTGGGGTTTTTGGAGCTCTGAGCACCCTGCTCTAGTTGCAGATGTCCCTGCTGACTGGAGGGGGTTTGGACTAGATGCCCTTTAAAGGTCCCTTCCAACTCAAACCAGTCTGTGAGTCTATGATTCTACCAGCTTCCACCCACAGCTGTAATGAGTAACAGCTTTCTGTTTGAGGGGCTAAATCCAGGGAGCTCTGCAAGCCAGCTTGCTGGGGTGATGTGCAGTACAGCTGTGTTGTGACTGATGGATGGAGGGATGGAGCTGGGTTTGCAGTCAAGGATGACTGCACTGCCTCACTCACAGGGTTCTCCCAGCTCCTCCGAGTTCCTCTCTCGTTCTGTCATCCTAGCCCTGGCTGCTGTATTTAGCCCACTGCTGACATCCACAAGTCCCTGCTGCAAAAATGCAGGCTATAATACAGCTAAATTTGTACATTCATGAAAGGCACAAACAGCTGCTCTTCAATGTTTTCTTTGCACCATTAATTAGACACTTAGAAAGCGATGAACTGGGATGGTTTTATCACTAGGTCTGAGGAAAATCCAACTTTTGCATCATAAACATTAAATACTGTAATAAAATAAATGGCATGCTATGCTCTGAAATGTTCTCTCCCTGTTAATTGACAGCCATGCCTCAGCACAGAGCTTTAGGAGTAGTATTAACTGTGGAGGAGACAGTTGAATGGAAGCCAAGACGACTTCACATTTGACAGTGTTTCACTTTAATAAGCAGCACATGAAGATGGAGATGTGAAAAATGAGGAGAACCCCCCCCCAGACATCTCATCTACCAAGTCCTCTCATCAACTGAAGAAATGCAAACCTCTGTTAATGCTGTCCTCTGAAGGAGAGATGCTTTCCAGCACTGAAGCTCTCTGACACGCTTTTCCTCCCTTATTGCAGCCTGGGCCTTCAAATGAATTCCCAGTCCAGTACTGTGCACACACTACATGAAAAGTCATCTGTTGTAACCTTGGCTGAGCCCCAGGCTCTTCCCCCAGGACTTTGATGTGGAACCACCCACAATCTGATGGCTGGAATCATAAACCCTGGGAGAGCTGTGCTCCTGCCTGCTGCTCTCTTTGCCATGCTTCTTGATGGAATTTACCCTGCAAAGAAAAGGCATTGTGTAAGTCATGGCTTCATAAAGTGATAGACTGCTTTGGGTTGGAAGGGACCTTTAAAGCTCATCCAGTCCAACCCTCCTGCAGCCTGCAGAGATAGCTGCAATTAGAGCAGGTTGCTCAGAGCCCCAAACAACCTGCCCTGGAATGGTGCCAGGGATGGGGCTTCTACCACCTCTGTGGGCAACCTGGACTAGGCTTTCACCACCCTCAGTGTAAAAGATGCCTTCTTTCTACCCAGTCTGAACCTCCCCACACAGTATATGAGACTCCCAGTTCCTGCTCCTGTGAGCAAGTGGTTCCTGCCAGCCATTCATGCTGTGTTGATGTTCTCCCACATCAGGCCATGTGGACCTCCTCCCACAAGCCAGCCACAGGTATGAGTAGGAAGCAACCTGGGTTGTACCCTGCTAGCTAACAACAGCACAGCCAGGACTGAGGGACCTAAATCAAAGGATCTTCATCTTCAACCCAGCACCACAGCTCCTCCCAGCCACACAACCTGAATTTTTAACAGCTCAAAAAGTTAAGGAAAGTCATTTAGTAGATAGATGTGGAAAATTCTTTGTCATCCCCCCCTGTTTATTCACTCTCCCTAGCCTCAGACTGCCATTAATTCTGAGGGTTGTCTCTTCGGTTTTAAATGTCACATTTGACTGCTTATCTCCTCATCAAAGAATCCACTTCCCTGTTTTGGTTTAGGTCATTCCACCAGGGAACTCTTGATCAGTGCATTATTTCACTCTTTCCATGTCAGAGACCTTAGCTGCTAAAGGAAAGGCTTTCTTCCTGTAAGCCTCTGCACACTCCTCACAGCCAAGTGGCTGTCTCTTGATTTACATGGACACTGACTATCAGACACCCAAATAATCAATCAGCATGACTATAATTCCAAGTGCTGTGCCTTCCTGACCCTTTGGAATCCTTGCAAACCTTTGCTTTGACATCTCAGCCATCATAATCCTTCCTCCCTGAAGAAAGTGCTGGCCAAAGGATACCTTCAGCTTTATCTTTGGTTTCATTGTGCTCTTGTAGAGCCTGAAAAATAGCAATTTTTTTTCCCAGCCACGATTCTCCTTTTCCATGTAGGATAAAATGATCTTTTTAAGGGCCCCTGTTGCTTTCCTGTGATGAAGAAACCAGCACTGCAGGGACACACCCCCTCATTTGTTTGGTCAAAACCAGTGAGGATCCCCCAGTGCCAGCAATGTGCTGGCAATGAAGTTTATCAGTATGCTCAGTGGCTGTCATTGGATGACTGTCACTGGATGACTGTCACTGATGTAAACCAGCAAAGTTAATTAGATTTTCATATACAAAAGCTCTTTTTAATATCTAAGCCTCAAATACTAAATTCCCTTGAACAACTACTCAGGTAGCCAAGAAGGCCAAGAGCATCCTGGCTTGGAGCAGGAAGAGCATGGCCAGCAGGAGCAGGGCAGTGGCTGTGCCCCCATACTCAGCACTGGTGAGGCCACACCTCAAGTACTGGCTTCATTTTTGGGTCCCTCACTCCAAGGAGGACATTGAGAGACTAGAATGTGCCAAAAGGAGGACATTGAAGCTGGGGAAGGTTGGAATAGAATAGAATAGAATTCTGGAGAGCAGGGCTGGTGAGGAGCAGCTGAGGGAACTGGGGCTGAGGAAAGGAGGCTGAGGGGAGACCTTCCGGCTCTCTACAGCTCCCTGAATGGAGGCTGGAGCCAGGCAGGGGTTGGTCTCTTCTCTCAGTTAGCAAGCAATGGAATGAGAGTTGTCCCATGGGAGACTGAGGTGGAATATTAGGAGAAATTTCTTCCCTGAAGGGGTTCACAAACCTTGTAGAAGGCTGCTCAGGGGGGTGGTTGAATCCCCATCCCTGGAGATGTTTAAAAGCCACAGAGATGTGGTGCTGAGAGCCTGGCTTTAGCACCAGCCTTGGCAGAGTCAGGTAATGGTTGGACTTGGTGATCCTAAAGGGCTTTTCCAACTGAAACAGTTCTGTGATTCCATAGTGATCACCTTGGGTGGAAATGAGCATTCTGGCTAAAATCAGCTTGAGCTGGAACTTCAGCTTTTAAATTGATTATCAAGGTGAGGCAAAGCCTCCTGACTTGGAGCTTTCACTGTCCTGTAACTCAGAGGAAATGAACCTCTGCAGCAGCACTGCATGTGTGAGAGAATTCTGCAGCCCCTCATTTCTGTCCATCAGCAGAGGGAAAATGAGCTCTGGACTAAGAAGATTTAAGAGCAAAATTAAAGCTGCAGGGTGTAATTGGGTGTAAATGATGTCAGCTTCCCCATACCTGCTGAAGCAGACAGAGAACAGTCACTGCCATTTTCAGTTAACCCAAGGCACTCAAAGGGGGCAGGCCAGCAAGGCTCTGCCCTGCCACAGCTTGGTGTTAAGCAGCACCTTAGCACCATGTGTCAGACAAGGTGGGGGTTTGGAGAGCTGCAGGAGTCTGCTGGGAAGCCCCTCCCTTGTATGCAGATAAAATGCTTACTGCAGAACAAGGCAGCAGGCTCTGAAGGTGCCTGCAAGGACTCAGCAGGTTCTGGAAGCCAACATCTTGCCAGAGAAGCTGATCTGCTGTTCCACATCCCTGCACATCCCTCCCGTGTCCCAGCTTGTGCTCACAGGGCAGACAGTGTCCTCCTCAGCTTTAGGATCCCAGAACCCCAGCATGCTGGGGCTGGAAGGGACCTCTGGAGATCTCATCCCACCTCCCTGCTACAGCAGAGTCACCCACAGCAGCTTATTGAGGGTGACAGTGCCCAAGCAGCTTTGGAAGCTCTCCAGGGCAGGAGACTCCACAACCTCTCTGGGCAGCCTGCTGCAGGCCTTCAGCACCCTCAAAGGCAAGGAATTTTTCCCTAAGTTCAAGTGAAACCTGCTGTGCTCCAGTTTGTGCCCAGTGCCCCTTCTCCTGTCCCTGGCCACCCCTGAGAAGAGCCCAGCCCCATCCTCAAGACCTCCACCCTGTGGAGCTTTAGATGTATTGTACAGGCATATTGCCTTCTTCTTCCCTTCTTCAAGGCCATGCAAGTAGCTCAGGTGCTGTGTTTCATCTGGGGTACACATCCAATACCTGCTGCTGCCTCAGAGCTGGACCTGACTGAGCATCTGCTGACTCCTCAGAGAATCTTCTCTTGCAATAATAGATTAAAAATAATAAACCAGGTTTTTATCCCCAGCTGTTGCAGTCAGATTGTTCTGCAGGAACATGTGCACTGCTCTGGATATCACAGAACTCTCAATGGTTTTTATCTAGGAAGCTGAACTCATCAGAAATGTCCAGGAGCTTTTGAAAAGAACTTTGATGCAAGCTGTTAACCAGATGAGGTAAGCCTTTGATCCCAACACCTGAGCAGTTCAGTGATACAGCCACAGAATTCCTGACACATAGGAGCACAATGCCCAGTGGGTGAAGGTCTTGCCAATGCCAGGCCCATGAGCTGGGTGGATTCCATTGGAACCTGAAACTCTGAAGCTTAGCAGCATGGTAGAGTTGGAGGATACCTGAGGCTCAACAGCCCCAGGGCTCTCAGGCTTTGTTCCTCACAGAGATGCTCCAGACCCCTCAGCATCTTTGTGGCCTCCCCTGAACTCACTCCAGTAGTTCCCTGTCTCTCTTGAACTGGGGAATGCAGCACTGGACACAATACTCCAGGGGTGGCCTCACTGGTGCAGAGGAGGAGGAAAACTACCCTTGACCTGCTGGTCACACTCTGCATGCACCCCAGGATACTGCTGACCTTGGCCATGATGACACTCTGCTGGCTCATGGGGAACTTGTATTGCATTTAAGTTTAGTGTTGGAAAATAGGAGAACAGCATCTACTGGAATCCAAGACTGGAAAGTGTAAAGCAAGGCTTTAGGGCATGGCTCTCCTCTAACCCTGCTTGAAAGCCTTTGCTATGAGGGTGCTGGAGCAGGCTGCCCAGAGAGGCTGTGGAGTCTCTTTCTCTGGAGGGATTCCAACCCCCCCTGGCCATTGTGCTGCTGGGCAAGCTGCTGGGGGTGCCCTGCTTTAGCAGGGGGTTGGACTGGGTGATCTCCAGAGGTCCCTTCCAACCCCTTCCAATCCAAGCTGGGATTCTCCAGTGTCATCTGCACATCACTCTGCTTTGGTACATCTTTGACACATTCCCAGTACAGGCCCTGTTAAAATCATTTGTCTGATCAAAGGATCTTTTCAAGATGATTTCTTTTTTCCCACCAGATGTCAGCATGAACTAAAGAGATGAAACTTCCCTCTGCCTGCTGGCTCTGTGTGGCTGTTCACTGCACTTCAAAGTGCAGTGTTTGCTTTTCATTTGTAAGAAGCCCTTTGCAAAAGGTGCTGCCTGCATCCAAAAGTGCACCAGTATGGAGGAGCTCACTGCTGGCAACCTTGATATTGGAGGGTTTGGGTTTAGGGTTTGGTTTAGCTTTGGGCTCTTTTCCCATCTGCTCCAATTTGTTCTTTCCTACCAGGGGAAAGGAAACCTTGTCTTTAGAAAGGCTATAAAGGTAAAATGGTTTAATTGAGTTCTGTTACCTCAGTTAGGGGGTGAGAGGAGTCTTCTGACTCCAGGCTTTGCTTTTTGGAGTATTTTAAGGTCATTTTAGGTCTATTTAGCACCAGCTTGTAGTATCATTGGCCAGCAGTCTTTTTCATTCCTGAGGTGACAGTGACATCTGCTGTTAGCCGCTGAGAAGTGGCTTTTGTCATCCCGAGTCCTTCCAACTCATCGGGTGACATGTGATTCATTCAACTGACAGCAAAGCAGCATTGTAAACTCTGAAGATCACTGCACTCCTACCTCCCAGGGCAAATCACACTGTCTACGTGCTCTGGGCTGGGTGCAGGAGTGGTGGTGGTGGAGCAGGAGCTGTTCAGGCCGAGGATGTGATGCTAATTACACTGCAGTGACCTGGAGGCCCCTGGAGTCTGCTCTCATCAGTCAATATATCTCACCAGCTCCCTGGGCAACCTGTCCCAGTCTCTCACCACCCTCATGGTGAAGAATTTCTTCCTCACATCCAATCTGCATCTCCCCACTTCTAGTTTTGCTCCATGCCCCCCAGTCCTATCACTCCCTGACACCCTCAGAAGTCCTTCTCCAGCTTCCTTGTAGCCCTCTTCAGATACTGGAAGGCCACAGTAAGGTCTGCTTGGAGCCTTCTCTTCTCCAGACTGACTCTTACCTTGAGTCACTCTCAATGTACCAGAGAAATAAGAAGATGAATCTTCTGATGCCTTCTCCCAGCAAGAGCCCTAGGAAGGGCAACCTCCTACCTGTTCTTCCTGTGGTCACTGCAGGTGTTGCCACTATGTGTGGACATGGCACTTCAGGCCATGGTGGTCTTTAGAGGTCTCTTCCAACCAGAAGAATTCTGTGGTTCAATTGAAAAAATCCCCTGTGGTTTATGGGGGTTTTGTGTAACATTCAAAATCCAACAACAGCCTGGGAGAGCTCTAAGCCTTCAGTAGGCACAGAGCAGTACTGAAGATCCAGGGTGGTGGTGAGCACATCAGGCTTGCTGTCCTCCTAGGAGATTGCTGTAGCAGAGGCTGTGCTTAAGGTTTTTGAGAGGAAAATGCAAGTTTATGTTCTCATTGCTCTTTGAAAGCCCAAAGCTGAGAGCCTAGCTTCAGGAACCTCTGTGATGGCTGTGTGATTGTGTTGATTTCCCCTGCTGATGGGTGCTGCTCATGGCTTTCCAGACTGAATCGAGATCACAAAGAGGTTTGTGAAATGGACTGGTCAGACAAAGCTGAGACCTACAACATCGATGACAAGTGTGGGAGATACAGTAACCAGAGCACCAACATCCAGTTCCACCCCAGTTCAGTGAAGTTTGAAGAGAGGTGAGTAGGCTAACAGCCCCAGGGCCCTCAGCCTTTCCTCCTCACAGAGATGCTCCAGGCCCCTCAGCATCCTTGCAGCCTCCAGTCAGTAGTTCCCTGCCTGCCTTGAGCTGAGGAGCCCAGCAGTGGTCCCAGTACTGCAGCTGTGGCCTCTCTAGGGCAGAGCAGAGGGGCAGGAGAAATCCCCTTGACCTTCTGTCTTCTTAAGGACAGCCTGAACAAATGAGCAAGGTTCCTATGTGTGCACCCTTCTTCTTGCAGTGCCTCAACCCCAGAGACATGGGCCAGGTTCAGTCATGACAACATCCAGAGGGCAGAGCGAGAGAGAGCAGCCTCCGTCAACCTGCGTGCCCTGATCGCCAGCATCCTGCAGGACGTGTCTGAGGACCTGAGGGCGCAGGGGGCTGCTGTGAGCCAGGCCTTTGCCAGGCGCTGCCAGGAGCTGGATGATGCTAAGCACAAGCTGGAGCATCACCTGAGGAGAGTAAGTGGTTCCTCCCCTCTCAGAAGGTCGCAGTGGATTGGTCCCTAGAAGGTACCTGTCAGGTATCAGACAATATTCTGTTGCCTTCGTAGTATCTCAGGAGTCTTGAGAGCTGGGTTCTGGCTCTAGATCAGCTTTACCTGCTGGTTTCTCTAAACACAAGGGGGGACTTAAAAACATGAGGAGAACTAAGCACTTTCTTCCATGTCTGACTGCACTAAGCCCCAGCACTGTGTGATCAAGGAGCTGAGCTTTGGGCCAGATTTCCCAGGCTAGCTTGCTTGTGATGTGTAAGCCATGCTGTGCTTCAGGGATGTCTTCATGCTTGCTTCCTGGGGAGTGACAAGAGGTCTCTTCAGCCTCTGCCTCTCCTCCAGTGTGGAGCATCTCCCAGTTCTGTGTTGGGCCACTGACAAGTGTGTTTAAGACAGCCATTCTTTAGCACCTGGTGGGTAATGGCAGTTGGGTGCACTTCAGTTTTGCCAGGAGTCAGTGATTGTGAGGGAGAAGGGACTCAGAATTTCCTGTCTCTTCCTTTTCCTTCCCTGGTGCCAGAAATCCATGCATCTCCATGCTGACCAGCAGCTCCTAATCCCCTTCACAATGGCTTGGGTTTGGATCATTTACAGTTAAAAACAATTCATGGAGATGGGATGTGTTGTCAGGAGACATGGAAGGGGTTTTGAACAGGCTGAAAGATATTTTCTGTCTCTCTCTAGACCAAAGATCAAGTTCTCACTGCAGCAGTAGAAATTAAGAGGTCAAATCCACTTTCCTTAGACTCCATAGAGTGATTTGGGTTGGAAGGGACCTTTCAAATCACCCAGTTCACACTCCTCCCCCCGCAGGAAGCAGGAACATCATTAACTAGAGCAAGTTGCTCAGGGTTAAGGGCCTTGCTGACCTGGAATGTCTCCAGGAGTGGGGCCTCCAGCACCTCCCTGGGCAGCCTGTTGCAGTGTTCCACCACCTTCCTAGGAAAGATCTTTTGTCCTTCTATTTCTCCTGCTTGCTGGCCAAATAGGAGCTCAAAAACTGTTCAAGTGATTCACTGGGGCTGTGAATGCACAACATGAACAGAGACAATGTGGATCTTGTGTGTCTTATGTGTCTCCTTTAGGTGCTGAAGGAGATTGGAGATAAAGAAGCCAGCATTGCTGCCCTCAAACAAGCCATCAAAGACAAAGAAGCCCCAATGAAAGTTGCTCAAACCAGGCTGTATGACAGGTCCTTCAGGCCCAACGTGGAGCTCTGCAGAGATGAAGCCCAGTTCAGGTAAACATGATGGAAAAAACTCCTCCAAGGTGTCCATTCCATCCAGAAGTGATGCCAGGCAGCTTTTACAGGCTTTTATTGGCAACACAGAGCCTTTAGCTTTGACTGCTAGCTTTGATCAGAAATCATTCAACTGACTGAAATCACTGTGAGGAAGTTGCCCTTTTCACTTGCAAGCCTTTTGCTGTTAGCAGAAGTTCTCCACAAGGTGGACTGTGTGCCAAATCATTGTGCTTCAAGTGCTGGGGATGTGAATGCTCTAAGCATCCTCCAGAGTCTGAGACAACTGCTCAGTACTGCAAGCAGCCCTCTTGTGGCATTTCATTTCAGTCATAATCCATTTTAATCCTGGAGGCCATCAAATCCTTTCAAATGAAAGGTCTGAGTGTCACCTTTGTCAGTCTTGATCTCATTAGAAGCTTTGTAAGTGATTCTCCTCCTTCCCTTAGGAGAAGCAGGGAACCAGCTTTTTCGCTTCCAACACCCTGCTAGCAAAGGTGCTCAGGATTCAAGGCTGGTCTTTGTGCAGTGAGGAAGAGGTTACAGCTAATCCAGGTGCTTTAGGTCACCTCAGGCACACTCATTTAAGGCCCTGACTCAGCAAACCATCCATGTGCAAGCTCTCCAGCCTGTGCCTTGCCTTTAATGGGATTTCAGGACCCATGGAAGCCCTCTGCTGAAGGAGCATGTGTTTAATTGCCAGGCTTACACTGGCTGCATTGCTTGGATTGCAGAGCACAGAGGGACCTTCTTTTCCCAGGAAATAAACACCTCTCTGCTCTGGAGGCAGAGTGCAGTGGAGCACCTCAGGCTTGCTGACTCTCAGCTGAAGTGATGTGCTGTTTCCCAAGTGTGTGCTGCCCTTTCTTTTAAATGATGTGCTGCTGCTGCTGCTGCTTTAAAAGCTTAGATGCTTTTAAAGTTAAGGCTCTTTTCTGATCTCTGCTGCAACCACCACCTTTGTTGAGGGTCAGCACTGCCACCAGGTGATTGACAGAAGCTCTGCCCTTGCTAAGAAGAAGAGAAGGGGAAGAAGAAAGACAGACTGGTGGGGTGGGATGGAAACTAAACCAGCTGGGATGGAAAGAAGAACAATTCCATGAAGCAGACAAAGAAACACAAACCAATATGGAACCCCACCCCTGAGTGAGGGCAACATTGGCACCACTGGTGCTGGGCAACATCCCAGACTGGACTCAGCAGCACATGGGACCTAGATGCAGGAGCTGGATTCTGGAACTGGATTCAGGAACTCCTGGACTGGGGTCAAAGACAGAAGGGACAGAGTCCTCCTGGGACACTGGCCAGTGAAGAAGAGCCTTGACCCTGGTGATTCCTCCTGAAGATACCATCCCTGGGATGCAATCCCCTGTTGGTCAGTGGAGGGTCACCTGTCCTGTCTGCTGCTCCCCACAGCTGCCACCTCTGGCTTCCTGCACAAGCTGTGGCAGTGCCCTTGGTGTGCAGAGGAGCAAGTCTCAGGCAGAGGCTCTCTGCAGCCCAGCCCTTGGCAGGAGCTCTGCCCATCAGCTTCTGCCTGCTAGAAGCAGCTCCTGGCTGTGCAAAGCTGCCCTGAGCTGCAGCAAGTGCCTGAGCTGAGCAGAGCCTGAGCTGGGAAGGGACATCACTGAGCAGAATCAGTTCTGGTCTAGCTCAAGCCAGGTCAGTCTTTAATACCAGTTTTTCTAAGACTTTCATACCAAGAACTAAGCTTAACTAAATGCTGATCCAGCCAAACTGGGTGACCTAACAACTTCTGTCCTACAGTTCTTAGTACAAGTGTCCCATGCAGGGGCAGAAGGTGGAACACCACCTGCCTTCTGCTCCTTTTATAGCTGCTTACTGTTGATTCTCTTCAGGCTGATCAATGAAGTTGAAGAACTAACAGAGACCATTGAAGCCCTGAAGAAAAAGCTGCTGGAATCTGAAGAGTCTCTGAGGAACCTGGAGGACAGCAGGATGGAGCTGGAGAAGGCAATAGCAGTGAAAGCCAACAGTCTCTGCATTGACAGGCACAAGTGCCTGGCCCACCGCAGCCACTACCCTGCTGCTCTGAGACTAGCAGGCTACCAGGCACCAGCTCTCCCCTAGCACTGCAAAGGCTGGGAGAAAACCCTGCTTTCAAATCTTTCCCAGCAAACAGATGGAGGATGTCAGACCCAGAAGTGCTCGTGTGCTGTGTTTGCATTGACTCCCAGAATCCAGCCAACCTCTCCCCCACTGCCCACACAGCAGGATCACAGTGGCCAGCTGGGTGTGGAATCTCTCTAGACAAGGAGACTCCACAACCATTCTGGGCTCTGGGACACACAGCAAAAAAAGTTTCTCTTCCTCTTCAGATGGAGCCTCCTGGGCTCCAGTTTGTGCCCATTGCCCCTTGTCCTGACCCTGGGCACCACTGACAAGAGTCCAGCCTCATCCTCTTACCCACTTCCCTTTATCTCTTGCTGAGCACTGCTCAGATCCCCTCTGGGGCTGCTCTTCTCCAGGCTCAACAGCCCCAGGGCTCTCCTCACAGAGATGCTTCAGATCCCTCAGCATCTTTGTGGCCTCCACTGGACTCTCTCCAGTACTTCCCTGCCTCTCTCAAACTGGGGAGCCCAGAGCTGGACCCAATACCCCTGAAAAGTTCTTCTCTTTGGGTTCAAATGCATGAATGTAGTGTCCTGGGGAGCCTTGCCTGGGAAAGTTGTATAACACCCTGCCTGTACAAGTGTAATGAGTTCAAAACACAGCTTCAAGATAACTCCTGACAGCTCTAAGGTGCCTGTCTCACAGATGCATCATTTACACAGCAGGTGCTAGCTGGAGCTTTCACCCTGGGAAGTGGCTATCTGTTGAGTGAGTATTTATAGTGAGTTTGTTGGGTGATCATTCATTGTGAAGAATAATAATAACAACCTACCCAGATGTGGCTACAACATTTATAGCTTGCCAGCACATGCAGGCAGCCTGAAATGAGAGCAATAAAGCTGTTTGCCTGACAGGATATCACAGGCTCAGTGAGGAAACAGATGCTAGACTTTAAAGCTGCTCAAATATTGGTGTTAAGTAAGACAAGTTTACAAAGGTTAGATGACAGCCTGCCTGTTGGCAGAGCTCCTCCATCCTGTCACACCTGCCTGTGCCACCTGAAAAGGAGGCCAAGGATTTGTAACCTTCAAGTCAATAGATTTAGGGGGGTTCATTAAGAACACAAAAACCCCCCAAGTGAACAGCTTGTGAAGAGCAATTATGACTTTTAAGTGAAGCACTTAGATGCTGAATTGAGCTCTTGATGGGTTCCAGCTATTCCCCTGGAGCAAGGCCTGTGTTTGAACTGCTACCCATAATGGAGAGTGCAGCAGGTTCATCTGCTCCAGCAGAGCCATGGAACGAATGTCACTCATCCCCGAGCTGAGCAGGGCCACTTGGCTACATGTGGGACCTGTCAGAGCAGTGGGGAGGGTGACACAGAGCAGCATTACATTACCACAGTCATCAAAATGTGTTGTTTGGAAAAGCCCTTTAGGATCAGGTCCAACCACTCTCTGACTCTACCAACCCATGTCCCTCAGTGCCACATCCCTCTGGCTTTGAAACACCCCCAGGGATGGGGATTCCACCTAAACCTCCCCTGGTGCAACGTGAGGCATTTCCTCTTGTCCTGTTAACAGGGAGAAGAGACCAAACCCCACCTGGCTCCAGCCTCCTTTCAAGGAGCTGCAGAGAGCAGCAAGGTCTTCCCTCAGCCTCCTTTTTCTCCAGGCTGAACAACCCAAATTCCCTCAGCTCCCTCAGCTGCTCCTCACAGGACTTCTTCTCCAGACCCTTCCCCAGCTTTGGTGTCCTTCTCTGGACCCACTCCACCCCCTCAATGTCCTTCTTGGGGTGAGGAAAGCACTCAGGTCACAACCACCCTGTGACATGCTGCAGGCTGAGGGAAGAGTGCCTGAAAAGCTGACCAGCAGAGAAAGGCCTGGGGTAGGTTGGACTTGATGCTCTCTGAGGTCTTTTCCAACCTGGGTGATTCTGTGTTGATCAACAGCAGGCTGAAGACGTGCCAGGGTGTGCCCAGGTGGCCATGAGCATCCTGGCCTGGATCAGCAATAGTGTCACCAGCAGGAGCGGGGCAGTGGCTGTCCCCCCACACCCTCAAATACTGGCTTCAGTTTTGGGGCCCTCACCCCAAGAAGGACATTGAGGGGGACAGCTTCTTCACTTTGAGGGTAAAGCACTGGACCAGACTGCCCAGAGAGGCTGTGGAGTCTCCTTCTCTGCAGGCACAAAACCTTCTCAGACGTATTGCTGTGCAACCTGATCCAGGCCAACCTGCTTTAGCAGGGGCATTGGATTAGATGAGCTCTAGAGGTCTCTCACTGTTCTGTGACACTCAAAGTGAAAATTCATCTCTATGTTTCTCATCCCTGGAAATATTCCAGGTGAGGTTGGACAGGTTCCTCTGAGCAACCTGCTCCAGTTGCAGATGCCTCTGCTGACTGCAAGGAGGTTGAACCAGATGACCTTTAAAGGCCCTTTCCAACCCAAACCAGTCTGGGATTCTGTGATCCTGTAAAGGAGTTCAGGTCGTTTAGCCCCAGGCTCTAGGTGGTCCTGCTTGCACCTCTCTAGGTGCACACATCAAATGAAGGGAAGCATAAGACAGAGAACCAGGCTTCAGTCTGTTGGGAACACTGACAGGGACCTTTCAGAAGGCCCCTGGAGAAGCAAGGGATTCAACCTGACTTTATTCACCCACTGAAGAAAAATAACCATAATGATAATGGAATCAAAGTGGAATCTGAGTTCTGCTCAGGGCAGAAGGGATGAGGAGAATCTGCAGTCCAGAACCCAAAAACTTAGTTTGGTTGAAGAGTTTTGCACTCAAAAGAGACAAAGAGAAGTGCTGTCATCTCCTCTTGAGACTCCCTGAGTACAAAGAGCCTTCTGGCCCAGCCTGGGTTATGAACGGAGCTCTCTCTAATTAAAGCCTATCAGTTTAATTTACCTTTGTGAAGCAAATTAGTCTGCCCCTGCTTTGGGCTAATCAAGGGAAATCTACTCCAGTGGCAGGAGGGTAATCACTGCCCCTATTCACATGGTAATGAGTGAGTACAGCAAGTTGTCAGAGTGGGAATCAGATGGAGCAGCTTCAAGTTGCAGGCTTTTGGGGGGGGGGGTTCCCTTCTATTTCTTTCTTTGATTACCGGAGTGTTGCTTTGCTTTGCTTTGCTTTGCTTTGCTTTGCTTTGCTTTGCTTTGCTTTGGTTTGCTTTGGTGTTTGTTGTGCTGGTGGTGTTTTTAAAGCAAGAACCAGAGCCCCTGCTGGGGCATGGAAATGCTTTTGACATCGTTTTGTTTGTGCTTTCTTCTTAAGCTGAGGATTTGCCAGGAAATATTTTCTTTCCAAGGCTGTTTCATCAGGCTGGGGGCAGGAGGGAGCTTTAGCTTCCACTTCCCTTCAGCTCCTTGTGCAGGAAGCGGGGGCTTGATGGGCTCCTCCAGGACTATTGGCTTGTTTGTTTCTTCTAATTGTGGCCTTCCAGTATCTGCAGGGGGCTCCAAGAAGGCTGGGGAGGGACTGCTCAGGATCTCAGGCAGTGATAGGACTAGGGGGATTGGAATGAAGCTGGAGGTGGGGAGATTCAGGCTGGAGGTGAGGAGGAAGTTCTTCCCCATGAGAGTGGTGAAGCCCTGGAATGGTTTGCCCAGGGAGGTGGTTGGGGCCCTGTCCCTGGAGGTGTTTAAGCCCAGGCTGGCTGAGGCTCTGGCCAGGCTGATCTGGTGTGGGGTGTCCCTGCCCATGGCAGGGGGGTTGGAACTAGCTGATCCTTGTGGCCCTTCCAACCCTGACTGATGCTATGATACTGCGATGCTATGATTCTCCTGAGAGATGTGAACATTAGGAAGCCTTGCTGGAAAGCCTGAGGCATTCCTCATGTGCCTGCAGGTAGAGGCAGGGATGGATGGTGTAAATTAAGGAGCAAATGATGCCCTATAATGCACTTTAAGACCACTGACTCCAACCATTCTCTACCTCTGTCAAGTCTGGTGCTAAACCACGTTCCTCAGCACAGCATTGCTGCATCTGTTAGACACCTCCAGGGATGGGGATTCAGCCACCCCCCTGGGGAGCCTGTGCCAGTGCTTGAGAACTCCTGCAGCGAAGAAGTTTCTCCTGAGAGCCAACCTAAACCTCCCCTTGTGCATCTTGACACTATTTCCTCTCATTACCTGGGAGAAGAGGCCAACCCCCACTTGGCTCCAACCTCCACTGCAAGGTGTTGTAGAGAATGAGAAGGTCTCCCCTCAGCCTCCTCCAGTGCCCAGGTGGTCCAGAAGGCCACCAGCATCCTGCCTTGCATCAGCAGCAGCAGGTGAGGCCAGACTGAGCTCACTTGTGGGCCCTGTCTCCAGGAAGGACACTGAGGTGCTGGAGTGTGTCCAGGGAAGAGCAGGGAAGCTGGTGGAGGGGCTAGAGCAGGAGTCTGGTGAGGAGCAGCAGGGGGAACTCAGCCAGCTCTCCTCCCCCCTTGCTCTGGGAGCAGAGTCGAGGGGCACCAGACCTGAGCACATCTTCCCAGCACAGCCTCAGCCTCTGAAGGATGCCACCAGCTCTGCTGGCAGGCAGGCAGAGCCTCGGGGCTCTCCCATGGATGTTTGCTGGCTGAGGACCTTACCTGCCCAGGAAGTGCAGGATGAGAGGGTACAGGACCTGGGCCCTTCTGAGCCAGGATTCTTGGTGGTTTATGCCAGCAGCTTTTGGCCAAGGATGAATTCAAGTCTGTGAACCCAAGGGGAGGATCATAAAGCCTTGTAACCCTCCAGCCCCATGAACCAGTCCCTGGCTGCAGTCACAAAAGAGCTCTCAGGTCTCTGTACCCAGATTTCCAGAGCTGTAACCAGCACACACTGCACCAGCTAACCAAACCCAGCCCAGCAGCAACAGGTGGCTTTGGCATCACCACCAAAGGACTGGCAGGAGGGGCATGGGGCAGAGAGCTGCAAGTGCCTCCTAGCCCCAAGCCAGCCCCCCTCCAGCGGGGATCAATGCACATGCTGACGCCTGCTGAGCCAGCAGCTGCTGCCAGGGAGGGGACAGCCAGGCAGAGAGGCTCAGCTGGGGAGCAGGGCATGGGGGACCACCACTGTGACCCTCGGGCATCTTGGAGGGTAAAGCACCGGACCAGAGTGCCTGGAGGGCAGGACTTGGCCAACACATCCTTCCTAGGTGGGACATCTGCAGGGACCCTGTTGCTGCTGTAGCTGTGAGGTGCAGAATTTCCCCGGGGGTGATGTGAGGCCAAACAGGGCTGCAAGAAGATGGAACTGCTGCCCTCTGGCCTCCCTCCCAACCTCTTTGGGTGTATTTTTCCAAACCTCCCCATAGTCCCTTGCACACCAGGTCAAGCCTGCCTAGGTGTGGAACTTCCCATCTGGCTTCTTGAGTTTTCAAGATGCCTGAAAGAAGTTTCCCCCGAGGCAGGGACTGTCCTTCAGGAGGGACTGTGGCCACTCATGCTGCCAGGCTGAAGGGTTTGCCAGCATCCCAGGAAGCAAACCCCAAAGCTCTGGTCTGGCAGCTGTGGGGCTGTCACCAGCTCTTGCTTAGCTGCAGCTGCACTTAGCTGCAGCTCTTCTCACCGCGTAGACATTTCCCAGAGCCTGTGAGGAGTCGCAGGCGACACAGCACAATAAACCTTTGAGCCAGAAGAGCTCTCGTGGAGCTCAGCAAGAAACTGCCTGCCGTGGCAGCACAGTGTCTAGACCACGAATTACCACCCAAGACTTTCATTTCATGTCTGTTTGGGAGAGCAAATGGAAAGGAGGAGGACAACAGGATGCTGGTCGCGTTCCAGCTAGCACGCAGCTGGGTTGAACTGTGTTCACAGATTGAACAGGCAGAGGGAGGCTGCCCCAGACACGGAGGAGCAGAAGACAGTGGCAAGACCACAGAGATGAATTGTGAAGCTCTGCTTTATTTGGAAGTGTTTTCAGTTGCTCCATCCTTCCAGCAGCCCCTTTTGAGAACCTATTCACTGTGTGAATCATTACTGAAGGGAACTCAATCAGCCAGAGCTGAGTCAAAGCTCCTCAGCAGCTCAGGAGAGGTGGGATGTGGAGAGCAGAAAGGAGAGGTTAGAGATTTAATCTGTCTCTGCTTCTCCCAGAGGAGAAGGCTGGCTAGAGACAGCAGTGATACAGGAAATGCAGAGGGATCTCTGCATTTTGGGATGGTTTCTTCTGCCAGGCAGTGAAACTTCAGCATGAGCCAACCAAAGCAGCTTTAACCACAGACTCCCAAGCAGTTTATACCCTCAGTGTATGCAATTTCCTCCCTCTGTCTAGTTGGAATCTCTCCCACTGTCCTGTCACAATAGGCCCTGCTCAAAAGTCTGTCCCCAGCTTTCTGCTCAGCCTCTCTAAGTGCTTAAAGCCCACCAGAGGCTCTCCCTGGAGCTTGGTCTTCTCCAGGCTGAACACCCCAGCTCCAGGGCAGACCTTCGAGCAGCCTTCCAGTACCTGAGGGGGGCTGCAGGAGAGCTGGAGAGGGACTTTGGACAAGGGCTGGCACTGCTAGGAGGAGGAGCTGGGAGAGGGGAGAGTGAGACTGGAGAATAGGAAGAAATTCTTTCCAGTGAGGGTGCTGAGACACTGGCACAGGTTGCCCAGGGAGGTTGTGGATGTCCCCTCCCTGGAGGTGCTCAAGGCCAGGCTGGATGAGGCTGCCCAGAGCCCCAGGGGTGGAACTGGATGATCTTTAAGGTCCCTTCCAACCCAAACCACTCTCTGATTCCATAGTGCTGGAGTGCCTTGTTCAGATGGAGCTCCTGGCTGAGCATTGCCTTCAGGCCTGGTAAACAGAAGCTCATTTTCCTGCCTGCTGCAGAGCAGGAGCTCTTCAGAGGAGAGGCTTTTCAAATCCTAATGGCTTTGAGCGTGCAGGAGATGAACAGCAGGCTGCAGGGCTCAGTCGCAGCCTGCAGTGGGCAGCTTGTTCTTGCAGAGGCCACTTTGGCTGTGGAAGTGCTCTGTGCCCTCTGTGGAAGTGCTCTGTGCTCTCTGTGAAACTGCTCTGTGCTCTGTGAGAGCCTGGGAGCCCTTTTCTGCCCTTGCACAGTGGTCACTTGTCTGGAAACCTGGCAGCAGGTTACTGTTAAGAGCTGACCAAAGTCTGTTGCTGAAGCTCAGAGCTGGCAGGTTGGCTGTGGTGCTGAGGAACACAGCACAGAGCTCTTTTAGCCTGCCAGCAGAGGATTCCTTGTGTGCAGGACAGCATCCTGGCACAGGGAATGATGCTGAGTTCCAGTGGAGTCCACAGAGCTCTGGAGGCTTCCTGGCAGAGGCTGGACTGAGGCACCAAGGCTGAGGATCACAGAGTCCCAGCCCACTGGGGGTTCAAAGGGACCTTTGGGGACCCTCTAGTCCAACCCCCCCCTAGATCAGACTGCTTCCCCCTGGCTGTACCTCAGTGCTGAAGAAAAGGGAA
Organism: Dryobates pubescens; assembly: GCF_014839835.1. Taxonomy (NCBI): domain Eukaryota; kingdom Metazoa; phylum Chordata; class Aves; order Piciformes; family Picidae; genus Dryobates; species Dryobates pubescens. The sequence continues at coordinate 1,141,591 of NC_071615.1, read as the reverse complement.
AGCTCAGTGCATGCAAGAGAGCTTCCTTCAGGAGCACCAAGGCTCTGTGCTTGCACATCCAGCCTCCTAACCCTTGCTTTGTGTCACAGCACAAGATGTGTGTCTGCACCACGAGGCAAACACATCCCATTGCTTCTCCCCTGAACCAACACTTACATTAACAGAATTAGGCCTCCCACTGCCAAGCAGCTGATGTTGAACTGCTTTACATCTGCTCCAAAATTCCAGCTGACAGTTTAATCAAAGCTCTGCTGCCTGCCAGCTCTGGTGGCTGTCATCTTCCCCTTGTCACACGCTGCACTGAGCTAAGGCTTTGGTGGGAAACATCCACTTGCAGCCCTGCTGACTGCACACAATCCCTGCATGCTGGGGGTTGGAAGGGCCCTCTGGAGGTCACCCAGTCCAACCCCCCAGCTAAAGCAGGGCACCCACAGCAGCTTGCCCAGCAGCACAATGCCCAGGGGGGTTTGGAAGCTCTCCAGACAAGGAGACTCCTGGGCAGCCTGCCCCAGGGCTCCAGCACCTTCACACTAAAGAAATTTCTCCTCCATTTCACATGGAACCTCCTGGGTTCCAGTTTGTGCCCAGTGCCCCTTGACCTGTTGCTGAGCACCACTGGGAAGAGTCTGGCCCCAGCCTCTTGCCCCCCAGCCTTTAGCCACTGAGCAGCACTGAGAAGATCCTGACATTCACTTCACTCATTGTTGATAAATGCTTCTGAAAGCCCAGACCCAAGCCCTGAGGGCCCAGTCCAGCCCTGGAAGATGTGCTTGAACCAATTCCCATCAAGGTCCAGCGACTGACATAATTTGATCCATTCCAGACATAGAAAAGCCAGAGGGAAGACAACCTGATGCATCCCCTCTGCTGGTCCTCTGCTCCAGTGCCCAGCAGCCTTTGCTTCTAACCAGTGATAAGGAAAGCAGCTTGTTCCTGGAACGAAGCTACCTTCTGGGGGGTGAGCTGGGAAGCTGCAGGTCCTCTTCCAGACAGAGCTGTCTGGGAGAGAGTGAGCACAGGGACCAATGGAAAGAAGCCAGGATGTTTCAGTAGGGATGTTTACAGGGGCTCTGTTAATGGAAGGGTCAGCACTGGGTGCCCTCCCCCAGGACTGGGTGCCTCAGGTTGGGGCTTCTGCTCCCTTTGATCCAAGAAAGCTTTTATTGCAGGTCAAAGTGGAGCTGAGCTGTGAAGCAGAATAACTGAACTGACCCTCTGAGGTCACAGGGTCCAACGCTTTGGGCAGCACTGGATCCATTTTGGTGTGATGCTGGCTTCAGCTTCCCAGAGCCACAGGAATGATTTGGTTCAAACTTAGAAATCACAAAATGGATTAGAACCATGGAATTGTTCTGCTTGGAAAAGGCCTCTAAGCTCATCCAGTCCAAGCAGCAACCCAGCAGCACCCTGGCCACTAAACCCTGTCCCCAGGTGCCATGGCCACAGCTTTCTTGAGCACCTCCAGGGCTGGGGACTCCAGCACCTCCCTGGGCAGCCTCTGCCAGTCCCTGACCACTCCTGCAGCAAAGAAATTGTTCCTGAGCTCCAAACCAGACCTCCCCTGGCACAATTTCAGGTTATTTCCTCTCCTCCTGTCAAGTGATGCTAGGGAGAAGAGCCCAACCCCTGCCTGCCTCCAACCTCCTTTCAGGGAGCTGCAGAGAGCAGCCTCCTCTTCTGCAGAATAAAGCAGCCCAGGCTGCACTGCAGACTAAACCACCCCAGCAGCTTCTCCTGAGACTTCTTCTCTAACAGGATATCAGAACTTGAAGCAAAACTCCAACTCCATCTTCCTTTGCCTCCCTTGCAGCCATTTACCAGGGTAAAGCACTGCTTATGCCAATCCCTCTTGCCCTCACGAGGGCATTTGTAGCCTCTTGCACTTCCCGTGGCAGGCTCTGAGAGGTCTGAGCAGCAACTTGGATTAGAAGAAACGTTTGGATTTTCCTGCCAGGTGGAATGCTTTGCCCCTGGAAGCAGAAGGTGGCTCTGAGCACTCTGAAGCCTTCCAGCCCTCTGGGAAGAGCCACCCAGCAGTGCACCGAGATGGAAAGGTAGCTGATAACCCAGCACAGAAAGCTAATGAGGGTTTGCAGACAGTCTCCACAAAGATCCCATTCTGGACCCTCCTGGAGCTGCCATCTCTTTGCACCAAACATGCAATTGAAATGTCAGCAGAGAACAATGAAAGGCATCAGGTGACAAGAATGGCAATGGAATGGCTCTCTGCTTTCTGTGGCAAGATGGATTGGGGCTGGGTTTCCCCCTCTCATTCATGCCCTTCCTCTCTTTTGTCACTGAGCTACTCAGGGCAGCCTGGTTATGGTCTCAGGCTCCAGCAGTGCCAGCTTTCCCCAGCACAAGTGACACCTTCCCATCTGTGTGCATGGGGCAGGAGGCAGCAGGGGGGTGGTCCAGAGAATCAGAGAGCAGCTGGGGTTGGAAGGGACCCCCAAAGGTCACCTAGCCCAAAGCAGGGACCCCCTGCACTAGACCAGGTTGCTCAGAGTCGTGTTCAGCCTGACCTGGAATATGTCCAGGGGTAGGGCCCCAACTGCCTCCCTTGGCAACCTGCTGCAGTGTTCCATGAGCTGCCCCATCCCCTGCAGCCCCCTGCCAGGACAAGGTCTCACACAGCAGCAGACTGTTAATGCCAGAGATGGATCCCTCCAGCTGGGAATCCTGCAGCTCAGGGATGAAGCTGCTGTAAAGGCAGCTCCAGCCCTACCTGAGGCTGAGCAGCCAGAGGAGGTCTGAGAGGTGGAGGACAAGCAGGAAGGGCTGCAAGCAGGGGAGCTGAGTGCTCCCTGCTGGACTGTAACCTGGGGAAAGTGCTTTCAGGTTTCTCCTTGATTTTCCTGGTTCCCTCTCAGCTTCTCCCTTCCATAGCTGCAAGATCCTCAGCTGGTCTCACAGCAGCTGCTCAGACAAGGTCATGTAAAATCATTGCACACAGCACCTGGTCTCCAGCCTGTTTCTGCCATGCAGAATGTCCTTTATTCATGCCTGACCTTCAGGACATGGTTGCAATTCTACTGCAGTGATGGCAATATTCAAGAGCTCGTCCTGCTGGCACTTCTGGTTGGTTTTTCACAGGGAGCAGGGGAGAAAAACAAAGCACAATGATACAAAAGCCTGAAATCAAGCAGCTGTCCCTACAACCAGCACCACATCTGCCCAGAGAGACTCTCAATGAGACCATTAGCACAAGAGAGGTTCCTTTGCTGTCTCACACAGCTCCACCCCAGAGACCTCAGCTCCCTGTTGTGGTTTCCCTCAGTGTCACAAGGAGGCTGGCACCAGGCTGATCGTTGGGGGGCACTAAGGTGTCTTAGCACACTGCCCTATGGAGCTGCAGTGCTGGGTCCAGCTCTGGGCTCCCCAGGTAGAGAGAGACAGGGAAGTGCTGGAGAGAGTCCAGCAGAGGCTACAGAGATGCTGAAGGGACAGGAGCAGCTCTGTGAGCAGCAAAGGCTGAGAGCCCTGGGGCTGAGAGCCTGCAGCAGAGCAGCCCCAGAGGGCAGCTGAGCAATGCTCAGCAAGAGCTAAAGGCTGGGGGGCAAGAGGCTGGGGGCAGACTCTGCTCAGTGGTGCCCAGGGACAGCACAAGAGGCAAGGGGCACAAGCTGGCACCCAGGAGGCTCCATCTGAGCAGGAGGAGAAACTTCTTTGGTGTGAGGCTGCTGGAGGCCTGGAGCAGGCTGCCCAGAGAGGCTGTGGAGTCTCATTGCCTGGAGAGCTTCCAAACCCCCCTGGGCAAGCTGCTGTGGGTGCCCTGATTTAGAAGGGCATTGGACTGGATGATCTCCATGATCCCCACCATGCTGGGGTCTGGGTGAAGGTGAGAGTGGGGAAGCAACTCTCCACCACCCTGTTGCTGACCCCAGATCCCAGTGTCATGCCCTGGGGAAGGAGTGGCAGCATCTGTAGGGCTCTGCTCCCTCCTCAGAGCCCACCCCTCCATCAGCTCTGGCTTTGAGAGCTGAAGGATAAGGACTGATGTAAATGTAGTCTTCTCTTTAAGAAAGGCTGAGGAGGGGGCAGCAGGCAGGGGGGGTGGGGGGAAGTGATCCCTCCTCTTACCCAGAACAGGCAGGATGACAAATTACCCATAGCTGCTCCTCAGGAGCTGCTTTCCCAGCCCAGCATGCAGCTAATTTTAGTCTCACCTTCCCCAAACTGCCTGAGGGAAGGACAAAGCAGACACAGGTTCACTTCTGTGGGATGAGAATTTGGGATGCAAGCAGCTTCCCAGCTCAGGGGACCCTAAAGTTGTGTTCTAAGTGACGACCACACTGGGTCCCTGCACAGAAGCCTCTGGGTGCTCTGCCTGCTGCCATGGGACTCCAGGAACTGATGCCAGAGGCAGGAGTGAGCAAAGGGATGCTGTGCTCAGCAGGGGCAGGGTAGCAAGTGCATGACTGAGGCTCAGCAGCTTCCAGCCAGCCCTCACCATCCTGTCTCTGTGAAGCCCTTCAGAGCTGCTGCAGGGGCCACAGCCTCAGCCACCTTTCCTGCAGCTGACCTTCACTTTTCCTCCTTAAACGGCAAAAGTGAAAGCCACAGAGCACCCCCCAGCTGCTCTGGCTTCTGGAGCACTGCAGTGAGTGCAGCAGCAGCAAGAGGTTCCCTGCCCAGCAGAGAGGATGCTCAGAGCCCAGCAGGGGTGGTGTGAGGAAGCCTGAGGAGGGTGTGGGAGCAGAGTGAGACCTGGAGGGAGGTGCTCACCTCTGCCAGCTCTGCTCACCAAGCCATTTCCACTCATCCCTATCAGAGGTGACAGATCTTTCCCCAGGCAGCTGTGGTGCCAAAGCCTCTGATTGAATTGGTGCAGGTGAGTTGTACAGAGGCAAGATGGGATGGAAGGTGAAGGAGCCAGAAATGAGATTATTTCCAAGCTACTTAACTCGCTGTGACACTTGAGAGCACAAACCTTTGACAGGGACAAACAAGGACCATGGGGCTGAGACTTGATTTAATTCCCAGGAAGACAGACTTTCCCCCCCCCCTTTTTTTAGACTAAAATCATTGCTTTAGACTTGATCAGCACAGGGCTGGGCTCAGTGGTCTTGATGGAGGTGGTGGAAGCTTCATTCCTGAAGGTTTTTAAGGCCAGGCTGGATGTGGCTGTGAGCAACCTGCTCTAGTGTGAGGTGTCCCAGCCCATGGCAGGGGGGTTGCAACTAGGTGGTCCTTGAGGTCCCTTCCAACCCTAACCATTCAATGACTGTGTGATTCTATGGTCTCTTGAGGTCCCTTCCAACCTCTAATGTACTGTGATACTGTGAAGAGAGAAGCTCTGAGCTGGCACAATGGAAAAGTGGAATGGGAGAAGCAAAGACAACCTGGCCACGTGCTGGAACCCCCCTGCACAGCCACAGGGACACCCAGCTTCAGGATGGAGTTGGGGGCCCAGGGTTGTCCTCCAGTTTTGCAGCCAAAGGCCAATTTTGCCATCTGGTTGCTTCCCCTTCCTGCTTTCCTTTCATTTAGAGCAGGACCTGTGGGCAGCAAAGGCTGCAGCAACAGCAGGAGCCCTTTGCCATGCCTTGGAGGGGTGCTGGAGACCTTCAGCTGGCCGCTGGGGGAAATCTGGAGCTCTCAGGTGGCATCTCTGCTACCCAGCCTGGCAAGCCCCTGTCTGCTCAGCTGACAGCCATGTGTTTGTTGGTACTGCACACAGAATCATTCTGCTTGGAGAAGCCCTCTAGGATCACTTAATCCAACCAGCAACCCAACCCCACCACAGCCACTAAACCCTGGCCCAGGTGCCATGGCCACAGGTTTCTTGAGCACCTCCAGGGATGGGGACTCCACCACCTCCCTGGGCAGCCTGTGCCAGTCCCTGACCACTCTGGCAGCAAAGACATTTCTCCTGACATCCAATCTAAACATCTCCAGCCCCAGAACTCCTCCATGCTCCACTTATCCATGACACCAGCACTGGTTCTGCACACCTCCAGCCCCAGCACTCCTTCCTCCCTTCCTCCAGTACTGCTCAGCTATTCACCTCCAATTTGATCTCTCACCCTCTGCCCTTAAGGGAAGGACCTGCCTTTGATTTCAGTGATTTTAGGATGAGCTCCTAATTTCACACTTTGTCCAAGAAAGAGAGAAAGTGGATTTGAGAAGAGCTTTTTTCCCCCCCTTGGAAAATGAATCTTCTTTAAACTACTTCAAGAGGCAGAATTCTTTCTGAACTGCCCCATAATGGAGCCAGAAACTGCTGCACTCCAAACAAAGAGATTCTCCAGCAATCACAGCCCTCAGCCTGGCTTTTCATCCTGTTTATTGCCCTGTGAACTCCTCCATCGCAAACAGCAGCACCCAGAGAGAGAGGAATGAGTCCATGCCAGGGAGCTCAGAGGAGCTGAAGGATCTGCTGTAATCACAAGGAGTCGCTGGGATATTGCTGCAGCCTCCACACCTTTATCTGATTCAATTACCAGGTGCACAGAGGAGCTGAAAATCCATTCCAAACACATCCATCCCAGCATGCAAAGCAGGGCAGCCCCTGCTGACATCCTGCCCAGCCTGCAGCCCCCCAGGCGAGGTGGGGGTGGCTGGGCCCTGGGTGGTTGCACCGAGGTGGGATCAATCCTGCATCTGCAAGGTGTCCCTTGGCTGTTAAATTCATTTCATGCAGATAGCTCTCTGGCAGAGAGCTGCTCACTTGTCCTAAGGCAGAGAGCATCTTGCACCTCTTAGCTGCACTTGAAATCGTTTGCAAAGAGCTCAGCTATAAAAAAGCAGCCAAACAAACAACAAAACCCCCCAAAAACCCCAACCAAACAAGCAGGAAACCCAAAGCAGCACACAGAAAGGCTATGAAAAGGATCTTAAATCTCCTTCCAGGAAGCTCAGCAGTGCTCATTGACTGAGACCACGAAAGACCCAGGAGCTGTGCTTTGTAATCACTGCTGAGGTTCATCCTTCCCTTAGTGATTTGCTGAGACTCAGCTCAGAAATGTCACTGAGGCTCTTCAGGATGTAGAGCAGGCAATGAAACTCAATTTGCAGTGCCTGGAGGCAGCAGGATCTGTGCTCTGATGGCTCCATCACTCCCTGTAGCTGAGAGGAAGGTGGATTTATCCCAACCCTGCCAGGAGACTCACCCTGGGTGCACCCCAGCTCTGTGCTCTCCAACCTCTGACCTTTTAACCTTAAATAAATAGATCCCCTGTGCAAGGAAGCCCAATGCTGGGGCTGCCTCTGGCCCTCTCCAGAGAGTGTTAGGAATCAGTCCTCAGTTCCCACTCCTCAGTGTTCCATGGGAAGCATTAATCAGCTGAACTGCAGCGTGCCAGGGCTGTGGAAAGGCAAGAAAATGGAACTGGCAGCAGCTCTGCTCTTGGGTGAGGAGATGGGGCTGCCTTAATTAGAGCTAATTGCAGCTTCCCATCACAGCAAATCATAATGCAGAATGTTTCAGGTTGGTGGTACCAGCTGTGCCCCCCCTTTACTCCCCAAAATGTTAGCTGGGCTTTGCTTTTCTGCCTGTACATGATACAGAAATAGCTACTCAGAGGAGGCAGCCTGGAGAGGAAGCCTCATGGTTTGAAACGGGGAGCAGCTCATCATGAACCCACTGGATGTGGCAAATGCTGTTGGTGCTGAGCTGGGCTGCAGCCTGCCTGGGACCAGCACGCATGGGAGGAAAGCTGAGTCTTGTCAGCTGGTGAGGAGAGAGCTTGGGGCAGGCTGGGGAAGGGAAAGGCAGTGATGCTTGGCTAGGTATTTGTGCAAGTTGGCTACATCAGCACAGTTCCAGTCTCTGCCTCCTGAGGAAGCAGGAGATGAAGTTCTGGGTCCAGGCTCATCAGCAGTTTCACACTGAGAGGTGGATCTGAGAGAGAGAGAGAGGCAAACCCTGCAAGCCCTGAGCCCTGCTCAGTGGATTGAGTGGGAGCTGAGGAGATGTAGCAGTGCACAGGGTCACCCTCACACTGTCCCAGGCTCACCCTCACACTGTCCCAGGCTCACCCTCACACTGTCCCAGGGTCACCCTCACACTGTCCCAGGCAGTGCTCCATGGCAGCAGCCCTCCTCGGGGGTGGGAATCTGGCTCTGTTTGTGTTTGAGCACTCAATCCTTAGCATCTCTTTGGGGCTGCTGCTCATCCAGAGGTCTCTGAGATCCTGCCCAGGAAATGCAGGCAGCCCTGGAGCAGGGGAAATGCTGCTTTACAGCCTGGATCTGCTGGATGTTGATGGTAAATGTCTGCATTGCCCACGGGGAGTTTGGAGTCTTGCTGCAACACTTCAATGCCAAAACCTCCTTAACCCCCTTTTTGTCCAGCCAGAAACGTGGTGCACCCCCAGGGCTTCTCCTCCTGTGCAGTGCACAACAGAAAGGATGAAGCAATCTCCCTCTCCACCAAAAACTTGCCATGAAGGAGCTCAGGACAGCCAGCTCCCACAGCACTTTGTGCCCACAGCCCATCTTCACCACGGGTCGTGACGCCCTCTGGCTCAGCGTGGGATGTGAATATGCACAGCCAGAGGGGACTGAGGCACTGCTGTTCATAAGGCAGGAGCTTTTCCAGGCCTGCAGGCAACGTAATTGAAGCCCAGACTAACATCTGTCTGCTGGCAGTTGCTGCTTGTGGCTGGGCAGACCTGCTCTGCCTCAGCCTGTGCTCCAGGTTATGCCCCTGGCAGATACTTTCTCCTCTTTGAGCTTCCATATCAGCACTCACTGCCCCGAGACAGGAACCCAGCTTGAGGATGAGCATCACTGAGGTCAGTCACAGGCTTTGCTTCCTGGCCATGGGAATGGGACAGCTTTGCCTTCATCCTGAGCCTTTGCTCCATGGCTGACAGCAGAATGTCCAAGCAGAGATGAGAGGAGGTCTTTGTTGACTGAAGGGGAAGGTGACCTCAGCACAGGAGCTTGGTGGTGGGTGTACAAGTGAAGGGTTTCAAAGTGCACAAGCAGTCCATAGGAGCTCTTTGGCTGCAGTCATGATGGTGAGCATCACCAGCAGCTTTGCTCTGAGGGCAAGGAGGAAACAAAATCAAGTCCCAGTTATCATAGGGACCTGGTTCAAAGCAGGGCCTCAAGCCTAGAACATGCTGAAACCATTCCTGGGGATGTAGAAGTGGGAAGAGTGTTCCCACAGGGAAAGACAGAGCCTGCAGCTGCCCTTGCTGAAGGTGGGGAGGGGGAATGTGATGTCTCACAGGCCAGAGATTCACCCAGCAAACACCACTTGAGAGCTGAAAAGCAGAGATTGAAGAGAAGGATCTAGGAAGAAAGCCACCTTCCATCATCTCTGCTCTGCTGGCCACAGCACCTCCTCAGTTTTAACCTATGTGGGAGATTCTTCTGCTAAGCTGCACCTCTCCCAGTGGGAAAACTGTAATTCTGAGGTGCCCAGCAGTCCTTGTGCACAGGCAGGCATGGCAAAGCTGTCTGGTGCAGCTGAGCAAATGAAGTGAGCCCAGTGGCTGGCATGCAGAGCAGTGAGGAATGACAGAGCAGGTCAACCCTGCCAAGGGATCCAAGAGAGCTTCCAAGTCGTTTGCAGAAGGGGAGAGCAGCATCTCTTTGCTCAGCACCACATCACTGCAAGGGATCTACAGACATGGAAAGGAAATGAAGCTCTCTTCTTTCTTTTTCTTTTCCCCTACTTTTTTGCCCCCTGTCCTGGAAACAAAACAACAAAGAGAAATATTTTCCTCCTCAGCTCATTTTGGGCTCTGCACAGCTGCAGGCAGCGTGAGGAACCTGTCTGCATGCTGAGCTCTGGGTGCTGTGCCAGGGAATTCTTGCTGGGTTTAGCTCTTTTGGCTTGGCTCTGGCACCAGCCTGGCTTTTCAAAGAACCCTTCTGGAAGCTGCACACCGAGTTTGCCCCTCCAGGGTCCACAGCTGCCTGTGAGATGAGGATAATGGGGGGATCAGTTCAGTTCTCCCAGCAAGGGAGAACAAGCAGGCACTAGGTCCTGGGTGGGATCATCCAACCCACCTGATATTGGCCATACTGTCACCTAATCACTAGGGACAATCTCTTGTCAGTGGTGCCCAGGGACAGGACAAGGGGCAAGGGGCACAAACTGGAACCCAGGAGGTTCCATCTGAGCAGAAGGAGAGCATTCTTTGCTGTGAGGCTGCTGGAAGCCTGGAGCAGGCTGCCCAGAGAGGTTGTGGAGTCTCCTGGTCCGGAGAGCTCCCAACCCCAGCTGGACTCAGGATTCAAATCATTCAGGAGTTCTGGATGCAGACTTCAGAACAGGGCCATCCATGTCTGAAGTTCCACAGCTGATGACTCAGTGTTGCAGCTCAGTGCGGTTCTAGCCCATTTTCAGGGTGCCATGACCTGGTTCCCCACGGGGAAGCCTTGTGGCATCATGTCTTAGGAGTCTGGGTGGCAGGAGAGCCCAGCCCTGCCCGAGGTGCTGCTGCAGACACGCTCCCCCGGCTCCCCGTGCCAGCCTGCATTAGCATCACGTTCAGGTTTTAATTAAAAGCAACCAGCCCTTTGCCAGGCTCTGTGTACCTGCATCGAATAAACTCTGGGATCTTTAATTGAGCTGAGGTCTGCCAGAGCTGTTTCCCACCCCTCCCGGCTGAGCGGCATCGCTTAACGCGCCCTCCATCACCTCCTCATTAGAGACCATCAGCACCTGCGAGGCTTTGACAGGCTCACCGTGAAGCTGATTAACCTAAATGTGTCCAGGTCGTCTCAGTTCCCTTCCTGCAAACACTGCTCAGTGTGAGCAGCCCTGGAAGCCTCTCTGACAGCCTGGAGGAAGCCATCTCCATCTCTTCATTTGCTGTCACAGGCAGCATCTCTTCTCGTGCAGAAAGCTTTCAGCCCCCCTCAGAACCCAGCTTGAGGCAGGATTGTTTCCTCAGCCTGTTGTGAAACCAGAGCTTCCTTGGTATTTCAGTACATTGTTTTAAGCAGCTCCCAATTATCATCACAGGCTGCTGCTTAAATTCCAATTAGCTCCCAGTTGTTGTTTCCTTCTCTGCAGCTGGCCACGTGAAAGCACCACACTCACACATCGACACGAACACCACAGGGCCAGGGAATCCTGGAATCATTGGCCTTGGAAGAGACCTTCGAGATCCTGAAGTCCAACCCTTACCCCAGCACTGCCAGGGCACCACCAAACCATGGCCCTCAGCACCACACTTCCACAGCTCTGAAACCCCTCCAGGGATGGGGACTGCACCACTGCCCTGGGCACCCTGGGCCAGGCCTTGACAGCTCTTTGGAGGAAGAAATTGCTCCTCATGGCCAACCTAAGCCTCCTGTGGTGCAACCTGAGGCCATTTCCTCTCATCCTATCACTTGTTACTAGGGAGAAGAGACCAACCCCCACCTGGCTCCAGCTGCTCTTTCCCAGCCTTCTTCTCCTGATATGTTGCCCTTCTCTGCTCCAGCACCTCAAAGTCCTTCTTGCCCATTGGGATGTGCTGCCCAGGGAGGTGGTGGAGTCCCCATCCCTGGAGGTGTTTAGGAGGAGCCTGGCTGAGGCACTTGGTGCCATGGTGCTGGGTGATAGGTTGGACTTGATGATCTCAAAGGTCTCTTCCAACCAGGTTAATTCTATTCTATTCTATTCTATTCTATTCTATTCATTCTATTCTATTCTATTCTATTCTATTCTATTCTATTCTATTCTATTCTATTCTATTCTATTCTATTCTATTCTATTCATTCTATTCTATTCTCTTCTAGGGGTTCAGGCTCCAGGTACATTCACATAGACTTTACTGCATTCAGTGGCACTTCTGGTTGGGGATTGCTATGTTTAAGTCCTTGAAAACTCCTCCTGGGCTGGCTGCCTGCCCTGGCAGTGCACAGAGAGCTTTTGGAGCTTCACCCAGTGGCTGCATCCATCCCATCCCTGCGCAGACCCTCCTGGCTCACCGCGCCTCGCCTGGGCTGCCACCTAACCCCCACGGGGCTCTGCCCGCCCTTGGGGGATGCCAGGAGGCTGCTGGGATCCCAGAGAGCAGAAAGCCAGGAGGAGGCTTGGTTTAATATTTAATGTTTCCATAGGAATCATCTCTGTGTGTCCCTGCCACGTGGTGTGGACGTTGTCATGGCACAGAGCCCCAGCCCTGAGTGGGAGGGGAGAGCAAACACACATCAGGCTCCTGGAGTTCAGCCTGGTGGAAAAATCCATAGAAAAGCTGCCTCTTCTTGTTTCAGGAGCTGGTTGCAGCTCAAATACCTCCAGCCAATCTAGAGAGTGTGTCTCAAAGCTAAAATGTAAAAGCTGTGCCCTCACTTCAGAGCAGGAGGGAGAGAGAGCCTGCTGCGGGATGTGGCTGAGGTGACTCCAACACCTTTCTTGCACAGGCAGAGCTGGCACCATGCAGGCAAGTGTGTTGGCAGCACACAGAGGATCCCCATCGAGCACACCACAGCTGCCCACATCCCCAGCTCGGCACAGGGTCACACATTGGCTGCCTGCAGCCAGAGCTTGGGTCTGGCTGTGTCCCTGGTGTCCCAGCTCAGCCCCAGGGATGTGCTCCCAAGCAGGCAAAGATCCTCTTTCTCCAGCATGAAACCAGGACCCTCCTAGAAGCCCTGGCACTTCAGCAAGTAACTAACCATAGGATCACAGAATCACTGTGGTTGGAAGAGACCTTCAAGATCAACAAGTCCAACCCTTCACCCAGCACTGCCAGGTCACCACTAAACCAGGGCCCTCAGCACCACATCCTTGTGGCTTTGAAAGCCCTCCAGGGATGGGAACTCAACCACTGCCCTGGGCAGCCTGGGCCAGACTTTGACAACCCTTTTGGGGAAGAAATTGTTCTTCTTTTGGGGAAGAAATTGTTCTTCATGGCCAACCTGAACCTCCCCTGGTGCAACCTGAGGCCATTTCCTCTTGTCCTGTTGCTTGTTTGCTGGGGCTGCCCCCAGCCTTGCTCCAACCTCCTTTGAGGGGCTTGTAGAGAGCAGGAAGGTCTCTCCCCTCAGTAGAAACCCTCATTTCCCAGACCAGTTTTAGCACACCAAGGCTGCAAACCCAACCATGACTTTGCCAGCTGACCACTGATGTCCTTTCAATTCACCCTAGGTGTGTCCATTCTCTTGCTGAGTATCCCAGCAAGGGACCTCTGGGGATTCTCCAGCCCAACCCCCTGCCCCAGCAGGGCACCCCCAGCAGCTTGCCCAGGGGCACAATGCCCTGCTGGGGTTGGAAGCTCTCCAGAGAAGGAGACTCCACAGCCCCCCTGGGCAGCCTGCTCCAGGGCTCCAGCAGCCTCACAGCAAAGACTTTTCTCCTCCTGGGTTCCAGTTTGTGCCCCCTGCCCCTTGTCCTGTCCCTGGGCACCCCTGGAAAGAATGTGGCCCCTTGTTGTGGATGGGCTCAGCAAACCCTGACCTTGCTGCTCTGTCACCCTGAGAGTTTCTCATTAATTTGCTGGGAGCCCTCAGCTCTGTGCAGAAATTATCTGGCATGAGCAGCAGCCAAGTGCTATAAATCACCTGTGCAAACAGAGAGATCCTTCTTGCTTCAATGGGATGATTATTTTGCAGAAGGAGGCTGTTGTTTGAAGAGGCAGAAAACCTGCTGAATGGGGAGAGCCAGCCCTGCTCCCAGCCACTGCCTGCCACAACATTCTCCTTCCCTCCCAAGTCTCCCAGGGAAATGTCAACCTTCTCATGGAGAGTCGCAGAATGGTTTGGGTTGGAAGGGACCTTAAAGCTCAGCCAGTTCCAAGCCTGCTGCCCTGGGCAGGGACACCTCCCACTAGGATCAGGTTGCTCAGGGCCTCATCTAACCTGGCCTCGAATGACCTCCAGAGGGGAGGCATCCACAGCCTCCCCAGGCAGCTTGCTCCAGGGTCTCCCTGACCCTCACTCTAAAGAATCTCTTCCTCATCTCCAGCCTGAACCCATCCTCTGCCAGTTTAAATCTTAGTGCAAAGATCTACCTCCTTCCAGCTGAAATCTTGAATACAGTCTGACTTGGGAGAGCTTTTGACTAGTTGTGATCATTTGGGGATCATTTTGCATTTGAGTTGCATCCATGAACTCTTTTTACAGCCATGTGAGGAAGCTCTGAGTGCAGCCTCCACACCCCCAGTGAAACCAGAGCTTGAACTCTAATGGCACATTTTTGTTGTTCTGTTTTCCCCTCAGAGAGCTTAGGCTGAAAATAGGGAATGAAGAATGGAAGAAGAGAGATGGCAGCCCCAGGAGGGCAGGGGGGAGCTTGCCCCAAACTCCACACCACCAGCAGCAGAGCCAGGAACCAAACTCCAGTCTGCAGGTCTCCATCCCTCTGCTTGAAGTGCTTTGGCATTTGCCTCCCTTTGTGCTTTTTGTGTGTGTGTGTTGGTTCTGGCTGCAAGAATGTGCTTGATGGAAAGCAGCTCAGCTCAGGTCTCAGCAGGGCCAATAGATATTGTCTGCTAATTGTGTTCTAACTATAAATGTTTGCTGGATGAGAAAGGAAGGAAACCCTCCCAGGCATGCACAGGGTGCTCAGGGCACACTCCCTGGCCTGCTTCTAGGAGACATGTGGAGCTGAATCACAGAGTGGTTTGGGGTTGGAAGGGACCTTAAATGTTGTATAGTTCCAACCCCTCTGCCATGGGCAGGGACACCTCCAGCTGGAGGTGCTCCTGCCAAGGCATGGATGTCACCCCTGTGCTGCCCCTGCTGCCCGTGACACCGGTGCAGAATATTGCCTTCTGGAGTCCAGGAGCTTTTAGTGACCAAGGAAATGAATGCAGCAAGCCCAAGTGAGGAGGCTTTGGAGGACACATGGAGGACACACAGAGGAACTTCTCTCTTCCAGGAAAGGTGCTGAGCAGTGCCAAGAGGAGGCTGCCTTGGAAAAAGGATGGGTGAGAGGAGGTTACACAAGTTTGGTGTTGAAGCCTGAGCAGAGAAGATGTCAGGAAAGGCTTTTGGTTGGCATTTGCAAGGCAAAGTCATTTCCTTTCTTAGAGACTGTTTGAGGTCCCTCCAAAGAGATGAGTAAGGTTTGGCTTTTCCTGGCAGCTCTGGAGAGGCTGCAGCCACAGTTCCTCCCTTCCTGCACGGGGCTCCAAGTGGCCACTCCAAGGTGGCTTCTGCCTGCTGCGGTCTGCTCTTGCCCACCCGTGTGGGGCTGGGATGGAGACCGCTGCTGCGGTGGCAGGGGGCTGGGATGGGGATGGAGGTGATGAAGGGATGGGGAGAGGAAGGCTCCAGGAGGGCAGGGCTGCTGGAGCTCAGGACCAGAGGGTGACTCATGGAGAGCTGGACACTGCTGGGGTTCAAGCTGGGACATTTCCCCTTGCTGGTCCTTGCTAATGGGAGCCTCCCAGTACAGCAGCAGCAGCACATCTAAATCTTGCTTCCCCCTTGATGCAAGCACAGCTCCTGCTCCCTCTCCTCACCACTCTGGGTGTAGACTTCTGGATGAAGAAAGAAAAATCCCCTCCAGGTTTGATCTGCTGTTACCAACAGTCCCTGCTGAAGTCAGTTGCAAACTCTTGGAGTTACCCCTTTTCTAACCCAGGTCCCCCTCCAGCTCTCCAGGTTTTGTTTCTCACTTGGTTTTTCCAAGGCCTGCCAAACCCCTCTTCCAGCCTGACATCCCTCTGCTTGCTTCTGATGCACAGCTCTGAGCCGGGGAGGATGGGAAAGTGCTGGGCAGTGCAGAGCATTCAGGCGCTGGGGCACGTGGGGCAGAGCTGGGGACCTCTCTGAGGACCTTGCCTGAGATTAGGCTTTGAGAAGAAGCAGAGAGGTTCCCAAGGTGCTCTCCCATCCCTTGGCTCCTTACACAAGGCAGAGACTGCTCCCAAGACGGAAAAGGCATGACCTGGCCAGCGCTTGTCTCCACGGGCTGGTGAGGTGTGGAAGTGCTGGGGACCGATGGAGGGCAGGCAGCAGAGCAGGAGAACTGCAGGGGAGGAATATTCAAAGCACCAAGTTGTGGCCTGGAGTGTAGAAGGGCCCTGCTGGAGGGTGAAACACACCTTCCACTCTCAGGAAAATCAAAAGCATTGCTTTTGCTTCTCAGCCTCAGTGCAGGGAGGATGCTGGAGCTTGCACCCTGTCAGGTATCTGTCTCTGGTCTTCCACTTTTAGAACTGATGGGAGGTAGCTGCAAAACACAACAAGGAAAAAGGGAAGAAAATGAAGAAACTCAAGCAATGAAACCCCCCAGATTCAAACCTGGTTTTAAACAAAGCCCCCAGCGTGGGGGTTCCCCAAGGGATTCTGCCCCTCTGCTCTGCTTGGACCCCACCTGCAGCCCTGGGGCTCTCAGCAGAGACCTGGACCTGTTGGAGTGGGGCCAGAGGAGGCCACAGCAGCCTCACTCCAGGTGAGGTTGGTTGGGGCTCTGAGCATCCTGCTCTAGCTGCAGATGTCTCTGCTGGCTCCAGGGGGTTGGACTGGATGACATTGGAAGGTCCCTTCCCTCCCAGGCCAGCCTTGACAGCGGGGGTGACACATTCCCTCTCTGCTGGCCTGTCCCCAGGCACCTGGGCACACCCCCACACCTCCTCCAGCATCACTGCAGGGACCCTTTCCAGGGCCCTTTTTCCCCCCAGCTTTCCAGCCCAAGCACAAACCCCAGAGGTTTTATTGTGGGCTTGGGTGGTTTGCTTTGGTTTTCTTCCTTTTTTTTTTGCTCTCCTCTCCCCTGCCTAAAAAAAGATGCAGAAACCTCCAAAGAAAACCAAATTATTTCCATGTGATCCCAGCACTTTCTCTCTTGGCTGGAACATTGGATGTGGGGCTTGGGGCTTGGGGTTTTATGATACATTTTTGGTTTAAGGCAGTTTTTATTTGCCCTCACAAATGTGGTTTGGGTTTTTTCTTTCTTTCTGGCTTCCATTTCCATCCCTGTGAGAGGGAGGCACCATGAGACCCGACTGCAAGTCTGGAGGGAAACTCTAGCAGGACAAAAGCACAGGAGCCCAGCACAAGCTGCTGCAAGCAAAAGGAGAAGAGGAAAGAAAAAGAAGGGAGGAAAAAAAAAGAAGAACCCCAAGGCCCAACCCTTTCCCAAGGAGCTCAGCAGCTGCTGGGCTGCAGCAGGAGCTCCACTGCCTTGCAGTGTTTCACTTGGATTGCAGCTGGGAAGCTGCAGCCACCACCGAGGACTCGAAGCAGCTGAATGAAGGGCAGCTTCTGTATTATGCATCCTGCCAAGCGACAGCAAGGGAAGTAGAGAGACAGAGGCTCTGAGTCACAAGGTGAGCTCAAGGGATCTGAAAATAAACCCCCCAAAAGTAACAAAAATAAAGTAAAATTGAGTGGGGATTAAAAAAGTGCTGCTGGGAGTGAGCATGAAGTGTTCCCACCCTGCAGGAGCAGGGCTGACTGTGGGGGAGGTGTAAAAGGAGGTGCTGTGCTGATTCCTCTGGTGCTGTGCTGATTCCTCTGGTGCTGTGCTGATTCCTCTGGGGCTGTGCTGATTCCTCTGGGGCTGTGCTGATTCCTCTTGGGCTGTGCTGATTCTTTCGGCTTCTTTCACTTCAGTCTGATGAGAAACTTCTTTGCTGGGAGGCTGCTGGAGCCTTGCAGCCCAGAGAGGTTGTGGAGTCTCCTTCTCTGCAGGGATTCCAACCCCTCCCTGGCCGTTGTGCTCCTGGGCAAGCTGCTGTGGGTGCCCTGCCTTAGCAGGGGGTTGGAGTGGGTGATCTCCAGAGGTCTCTTCCAACCTCCCCCCACCATGCTGGGATTTTTGGTTGATTCTGCTTCACTGCAGCAGGGGAAATAAAGCCAAGGCCAGGCTGTGGCTGAGCTGGCTCCAATTCATTCCTGCTAATGGTCCTCACCTCATGAATTCCCCCCCCAGCACCCCAGAGTGATGCTTTCTTCCAGCCTGCCCCTTCTCTCAGCAGTGGGAAGAGGAAGGGGATGGTGCCCACGCTGATGCAGGGGCTCCCACAGCCATGGGAGCCTAGGGCAGGCAAAAGTTATTTCTCAGCATCCTCCACAGCCCTGGAAACTTTCTGAGGACTTTGCTTCTCCACCTTTGCCAGGGAACTGCAGCTGCTCGCTCCTGAAATGCGAGTCCCACGTCATAGTGCTCCCCCTCACCCAGCTGGGGCAGCACCCCTGGGACCTGCTGCAGGGACCCCTCTGCCTGCCTCATTTCAGCACACCCAAAGCCAAGTCCCCAGCGTGACTGAGTCAGCAGCAGGTCACTGGGAAGGGTGAAGGAGAGCTGGGTGCTGTCCACTTCACCAGGGTGAGTTGCTGTGCTGGAGAAGCTGCCCCAGGGATGCCTTACTGTAAGTGAGGTCCTGTGCCTCAGCAGCACTGTGCTGAAGCTGGGCTGAGTCACCCTCTGGGCTTGTCATGGAGATGGAATCGCTTTCAAGGAGCCACCCAGCCCGGAGCAGCAGCATTTCCTGGATGTTGCAGGCATGTTCCTGGCAGGAGGTGCAAGCAGGAATGAGAAGAAGGAGAGAGGAACCAACAAACATCCTTTTGCTCTCAGTTAGTGCTGAGATAAGTGTGGATACAGCAGCTCACAGACTTGGAAAGCTGGTGCCATGCAAAGAAGCAGGTGCCCAGGACCATTTCCATCCTGGCACAGCCCCTCCCCTCCTCCCATCGTGCCTGCAGGGGACTGAGCTAAATCCACTTGACCCCCCGGGGCTGAGCATGTGCAGGTAGCAGGCAGGGATGTTTGCTTGGGATCTTCAGGTGTCTTCCCATGCCTGAGGGGTGACAGCACAGCTGGAGGAGAGCAAGTGGTAGCTACACAAGCTGCTGATCCTCAGGGATAGGGACTAGTGGGGTGGGAAATGTTTCCCAGCTCCTCCCAGGCCAGAGGAATTAGGACAATTCATCCCCACTGGAAACAAACTTGCTCCAAAAAAGAGCCCCAGAAACTAAGAACCCAAACGAGATAACGAGGGAGCTACCAGCTCACTGACCAGAGGTTCACCCAGGGCAGTACAAACATGGATGAAGCTAACAACCCTTGGACCTCCCCATGGTCAGAGCCTGGCTGTGCCTCCATTCCTGCCTCACTAACAGCTTGCAGGGCTTGACCCACCCCAAAAGCCTCTAGCAATGCTCCCAAGCCCCTCCTGCATCACCCCAGCACTGCATAAACACTGCGGACAAGAGGGCGTTGACTTGGGTCATCTGCAAACCACCACAGGCAGTGGAAATGTTTAAACCATGTTGCTTTTTAGGATCCAAATGTTCTTGTCTGCAAGCCCTCACATCACTTCAGGGCTGCAGACAAGCTTCTGGTGCTCAGCTGGAGCACAGCATCTCCGCAGCATCGTGTCGGAGGGCAGCTGGTGGCAGAGGAACCTCTGACCTCTGCCAGAGCTCTGTCAGAGCTTTGCCCTGGAGAACGCACAGAGCTCCTTCAGGGTCTTGGGCTTTTCTGCACTAAGCTGCTCATGGAGAAACTTTAGATCCTCCTGGGGAAGAGAATTAAACCAAATGCCCAAGAAATCCTTTCCAAGAGGAAGTCCAACGTCCAGACAAGCCCAGCCCTAAGGATGCTTCGCTTCCTGCTGCTGGCGGTGCGAGGAGCTCTGGAGCGCTGAGGAGGTCGAGGCTTGAAGGAAGACAAAAGGTATGAAAGCAGAACTGGGATATTTTCTGGCTCTGGATCGATGCCAGGCTTCGTGGCTGACACATCCATGTGTTTTCCATCTCTGTGGCTCAAGAAAGGTTTTCTTTCTGCCTGCCCTCGGGGGGGTCCGGTCAGGATTTGTCGCTAATTGAAACGGGCGGTCGCTGAGGGCTGTGAATTTGAAGCCAAGATGCTCAGAGATGGATTTGCCTGAGTCAAGCTCTAGGAATAACAGGAAGGAAAACTTCAGCAGAAATTGGATGTGCAGCTGAGGGAGCCAGGAGCCATTTCTGCCCTGTGAGCTCAGCACAGTTATTAGTGGGATTGATTTCCCTGAGCATCCCTGCAAGGTAAGGGCATCCTCCCAGGCCGCCCAGTGCAAACTCCAGCTGGGGTCGGTGGGGGCAGACCTCGACCTTTGCCAGCTTCATTTTGTTTGGGGTTTTTTTTTGCTGGCTGATGCCAGGTGTTGCTGGAAACCAGCACTTTTGATGCAGGTAATTCACAGCAGGTGAAAGACAAAATGCATAACTGAAGAGCTTGATGGAGCCTATTTAGGTCAGGATACTGCCACGGCCAGTGCAGAGCATCTCTCCTTGCTTGGACTTGCATGGAAGACAACAGGATCCATGGTTTGGGCATCACATTCTCACCAGCACCATGAGGCAGCAGTCCTTAAGGGGTTTGTGTTGCCAGCTCTTGAGGGTGTTCTGAGCAGCTCTATCTTCAGGGTTAAGTTCAGATGAAGCCCTAAGCTTCATCCCAAGGTTATTGACTACCATGAGAATCCCACCATGGTGGGGGGTTGGAAGGGTCCTCTGGAGATCACCTGGTCAACCTCCCTGCTAAAGCACAGCAGCTTGCCCAGGATCACAGTGTCCAGGTGGGTCTGAAATCTCTGCACAGATGGAGACTCCACAGCCTCTCTGGGCAGCCTGCTCCAGGCCTCCAGCAGCCTCACACCAAAGAAGTTCCTCCTCCTGTTCAGGTGGAACCTCCTGGATTCCAGCTTCTACCTATGATCCCTTGGCCTGTCCCTGGGCACCACTGTCAAGAGTTTGCCCTTATCCTCTTGCCTCTCACCCTTTAGCTCTTGGTGAGCATTGAGAAGATCTCCTCTGGGGCTGCTCTTCTTGACCTTTACAGTTCCAAAGACAATCCCTTGGCCCTGATTGCCTGGGTCTGAGTGAGCATGGGGTCTTCTTTAGACCATTGTGGAGAGTCTCCATCACACAGGTCTATGAAGACATGCACAGTGTAGATCACTGCATAGGAGACCCCCAGAGGCATCTCGTAGAGCCCAAATGCTCTCTCTGGTGCAGACTTTCTCTTCTGGTCACGTCTGGGCTGGTTGTTTATGACCATTCCAAGCTTCATTCCATTTCTGCTCCTCTCTGGCAGCACAAAGATGGTTTAGGAAGTGAATAAAAATGAAAAAGGCCTTAATGAAAATGGAATTCAAGCCCTGAACACTGGTAGAAAAAAAGAGGATTAATCCCTCCTCAGACTTGTCCCTAAAATGAGGCCTAATTACAAATAGAAATATCACTCTGAGGCATGACAGATTTGATGAAAGAACTTTCCCTGCTGTCAGAAGCAAAGCCATTATCTTGCTGCTAATAAGTATTCATGGAGTTTCCAGGGAGCTGGCTCACACCAAGTAATAAAAGGTGTGAATGACAGCTCTTTTGAGGCAGGTAGGGATGAGAAGAAAGAGTGCTGGGAGGATCCAAGTGCCTTGCCCCATACTGATAGTGCTTTTTCTTCCCTTCCATGTTTTCTCAGCTGGTTCACTCTGTGCTCACTGAAGCCTCTCCAGAGCTCCAAAGCAGGATTTCCCTTGCAGCTGGGACTTGTGTGTTGACTGAGTTCTTTCTGACAGCCAGGACATCTAGCTGCTACCTTCCCACCTATTCCAGGAATTAAAACTGGGGGAAGGAGGAGTTCACAGAATCACAGAGTGGTAGGGGCTGGAAAGGACCTTGAAAGCTCAGCCAGTCCAACCCCCTGCCAGAGCAGGGTCACCCAGAGCAGCTCACACGGGAACATATCCAGGGGGGTCTTGAATATGTCCAGAGAGGGAGACTCCACAACCCCCCTGGGCAGCCTGTTCCAGGCTTCTGTCACCCTCACAGGGAAACTCTTCCTCCTGTTTCCATGGCACTTCCTCTGCCTCAGCTTCCACCACTGCCCCTTGTGCTGGCATTGGGCATCCCCCAGCAGAGCCTGGCTCCAGCCTCTGGGCACTCACCCTGCACAGCTTTATCATCATGAATGAGGTCTCCTCTCAGGCCCCTCTGCTCCAAGCTAAAGAGCCCCCAGCCCTTGGCAGGAACTCTGCCCATCAGCTTCTCCCTGCTAGAAGCAGCCCCTGGCTGTGCAAAGCTGCCCTGAGCTGCAGAGAGAGAGCAGAGCCTGAGCCTGGAAGTGCCAGCCCCGAGCAGAATCAGATCTGCCCTAGCTCAAAGCAGGACACTTGAGCAGAGCTTGCTATGCCAGCTTTAAGCACCTCAGTCTTAGCTTCTGATCTCAGCAGGTTGGGATTTTGGTTGGTTGGGTTTGGTTTGGGGGCTGGGGGATTGGTTTGGTTGGTTGGTTTGCTTTCCCTGTTTGTTTTGTGGGCTCTTTTTTGTTTGGTTGGAAGCTTTTCTGTTTGGTTGTGGTTGTTGTTGTTGGGCTTTGTTTTGCTTGGGGCTTTTTTGTTTGGGTTTTTGTTTGTTTGAGGAGGTTTGGGGTGTTGTGGCTGGCTGGCTAGGTTGGGGATTTGCTTTTGGCTTGGGGCTTTGTTTTGTCTTTCCTGGGTTGTTGTTGTGGAGGGTTTTCATTTGGGTTGAGGTTGTGCTGCTGTTGGGTTTTTCCCCTTCCATTTTACCTGCTGCCTCTTGTCAGATATTCCAGCTGCAGGTAAGGAGACCAGGGCTTGCCTTTGCCATTGCTTGTAAACAGCATGCAGTGGGTCACCCTTCCTACCTGGAGCCTCCTGGTGCCACTCCAAGACCAGCTAATAATTAATCAGAAGTGCACCTTGTGGTAACATCAACAGGTGGCCCATCAGAAGCTCCGATTTGCCTCCACACATGAATCACTTCTGTTCCTTTGCCCAGTCCAGCTGGCCCTGCTGAAGATGAGTGTGGTTCTTCTCCTGCTCTTGGTGTCCAGCAGCACCAGCAGCACCAGCGGTGCTGAGCCAGAGCAGGCTGTGCCGAGACGGGAGCCGCGGCGGCTGTCGTGTGTGCGATGCTGTGGCCCTTCGGAGCAGCCTCTCTCCATCCTCTCCTCGCGGCACACAAGGATGAGCAGTGACCCTGCCTACACTGCACCCAGAGTCCAACCCACTATAGACATCACCATCCTCAAAGGTGGGCAAAGAATCACAGGGGCACAGAAACTTGCCTGGCTGCAAAAGACCTTCAGATCATCGAGTCCAACCATAGCCTAACGTCTCTCTGCTACACCATGGCCCTAAGCTCCTCATCTGAACATCTTTTAAACCCCTCCAGGGATGGGGATTCCACCCTGAGCCATCTGGGCCAGGCCTTGACAGCCCTTTTGGGGAAGAAATTGTTCCTTATATCCAAGCTAACCCCCTCTTGGTGCAACCTGAGGCCTTTTCCTCTCATCCTATCACTTGTGTGCTTCTCTTCACACCACTTGATCTACCCCAAAAAGAAGGGACATGACACAAGCTGTAAATGTGAGAAGAGTTGCCCCAAAGGCTCTGATCCATCCCAAACCAGAACCACTGGAAGCTCAAGTGAAGAGTTGGCAAAAGGCTCTGATCCATCCCAAACCAGAACCACTCAAGTTAGGTCACACAAAAAACCCAACCCAGATGTAGAAGCAATCAGAGAACTCCCAAATGGCAGAGTTAGACAGCAGGACTGATGCTCACTTTCCCCACTGCAGATTGTTTTGCCTCATCAGGGCAGGCATCAAAAGTTGAGCAACATAATAGTTGAGGCTTTCCAGGAGTCCTGTGGCCAAACCCAGCCTCCTCTCCCAGGCTCAAACCAGACCTCAGCAAAATCAGCAATTTTCCTTGCCCTAAGAGCTGCCCAGCTGGGCTGGGTTGATGGACACTGGATTTGTGTCACAAGCCTGGTCAGGCCATGGAGTTCCTGGACACTGAACATTGCCACCACACAGCCAGGGGAGCCAAGCTTTCACCTGGCATTTTTACCCCTCTGGGAAGTAGGACAATGCTGGGGTCCTACCAATGCTCCCAGGTGCCCCTGCTGGGAAAACAGGCTTTGAGCAGCTGCTCTGCTGCTTGTCTCCACAAAGTCTCTCTTTGCTGGCCTCTCACCATCCCTGGAGGTGTTTAAAAGACAGAGATGTGGACTTGAGGGCTATGATTTAGCAACAGCCTTGGCAGAGTTAGAGAAAGGTTGGACCTGATGACCCTGGAAGTGTTTTCCAACACAAACAATGAGATGATTCCAGGATGTGTCTGCAGCTCAGGCTTCATGAACTTGAGTTGGACAAGGTTTTCCTTTATGGATATCAGGAGCAAGTTCTTCACTATGAGGGTGGTGGAACACTGGAACAGGTTGCCCAGGGAGGTGGTTGAGGTTCCTTCCCTGGAGATATTCAAGGTAAGACTCAACAAGGCCCTGGGCAACCTGATCTAGTTGGGGATGCCCCTGCTGACTGCAGGAAGGTTGAACTGGGTGAGCTTTGGAGGTCCCTTCTGGCTTGGACTTTTCTATGATTCTATGTATGTATGATTCTATGACTCTATGGGTCTGTGATTCTATGGCTCTGTGGCTCTATGGCTCTGTGGTTCTGTGGCTCTGTTGTTCTATGGCTCTGTGGTTCTGTGGCTCTGTTGTTCTGTGGTTCTATGTTTCTGTGGCTCTGTGATTCTATGGCTCTGTGGCTCTGTTGTTCTATGGCTCTGTGGCTCTGTGATTCTATGGCTCTGTGGTTCTGTGCCTCTGTGGCTCTGTGATTCTATGGCTCTGTGGCTCTGTTGTTCTATGGCTCTGTTGTTCTGTGGCTCTGTGATTCTGTGGCTCTGTGATTCTGTGGCTCTGTGGTTCTGTGGCTCTGTGATTCTATGGCTCTGTGGTTCTGTTGTTCTATGGCTCTGTTGTTCTATGGCTCTGTGATTCTATGGCTCTGTGGTTCTGTTGTTCTATGGCTCTGTGGTTCTGTGGCTCTGTTGTTCTGTGGTTCTGTTTCTGTGGCTCTGTGATTCTATGGCTCTGTGGCTCTGTTGTTCTATGGCTCTGTTGTTCTGTGGCTCTGTGATTCTGTGGCTCTGTGATTCGATGGCTCTGTGGTTCTGTGGCTCTGTGATTCTATGGCTCTGTGGCTCTGTTGTTCTATGGCTCTGTTGTTCTGTGGCTCTGTGGTTCTATGTTTCTATGGCTCTGTGGTTCTATGCTCGCAGGTGAGAAGGGTGAGATGGGAGAGAGAGGCTACCCTGGAGCAGTTGGGAAGGAAGGAGAGAGAGGGCTTCGTGGCTTTAACGGACGGAAGGGCCAGAAGGGGCAGCCTGGCCCCCAGGGCCACTCCTGCAAGCAGCTCTACGCTGCCTTCTCGGTGGGCCGCAGGAAGCCTCTTCACAGCTCGGACTACTTCCAGCACCTCACCTTCGACACGGAGCTGGTGAACCTCTACAAGCACTTCAACATGTTCTCGGGGAAGTTCTTCTGCTACGTGGCAGGAATCTACTACTTCAGCCTCAATGTCCACACCTGGAACTTCAAGGAGACCTACCTGCACCTGATGAAGAACGAGAAGGAGGTGGCCATCCTCTACGCCCAGCCCAGCGATCGGAGCATCATGCAGAGCCAGAGCCTGATGCTGGACCTGCAAGAAGGGGAGGAGGTCTGGGTGAGGATGTTCAAGAGGGAGAGAGAAAATGCCATCTACAGTGAGGAGTCTGATGTCTACATCATCTTCAATGGCCATTTAATCAAGCCAGCCATAGAGTAACCGTTCCTCAGCTTTAGGCTCAGAGCTTTGGTAGATACCCTTAGTTGCCCAGAAAGCTCTAATCCATCCCAGACCAGAACCATTGGAGGCTCAAGTGAAGAGCTGGCAAAAGGCTCTGATCCATCCCAAACCAGAACCATTGGAGGCTCAAGTTAGGTCACACACACACACATAAAAGCAAAGCACACATCTAGTTCCACTTGGGAGGATTCCAGACCTCCTGGGCTACTTATGTTGTCTGTCCCTGCCAAGGACACCTCTGTGGGTGGAGGTGACTGTTTCAAGGTGATGCAAGCTCCTCAGGCACTGAGAAGGCTTCAGCCCTTATGTGCCCTGGAGAAAACACACACAGAGGGCTCCCACTCTGCACCCTGTGTGCATCTCCAATAATACCCCTAGAGAGCTTCCTGAGTTGGCAGCAAAATTTTAACTGCTTGGTCCTGCTTTAGGGAAGACCTTTTAATTACAGCCAAAGATCATCTTCAGATGCAAGGGTTTTTTGGGTGCTAGCTAAGGAATATTACTCCTGCAGCAATATTTGGGTATCTTTGCAGTGTGCACTGTTGCTGATGAGAGCCCATGCCCACCAGCACCTTCCCCAGGTCTGTTGCACTCAGGTAGACAAGAACACAGCAGGGCTAACATCAACATTTTGCACAACACATCCAGCATACATTAGACTTTTTTTGTGTTCCATTTCATGTAATCTTAGAGTCATGGAATCCCAGCTTATGGCATTCTGAGAGCACAGTGCTGGCATTAGATAAGGACAGGGACCTGGTGGAGCAGGTAAAGAGGAGAGACACACCTGGAGCACCTCTGCTCCAAGGACAGGCTGAGGGAGCTGGGGCTGTGCAGCCTGGAGAAGAAAAGGCTCCAGGCAGACCTCACAGCAGCCTGCCAGGACCTGAAGGGCTGCAGGAAGGCTGCAGAGGGACAGTTCCCAAAGGGCTGCAGGGACAGGACCTGAAATGAGAGCAGAGCAGATTGAGATTGGATGTGAGGAACAAGTTCTGCACCAGGAGGCTGCTGGAACTCTGCAGCAGGTTGCCCAGGGAGGGAGTTGAAGAGCCTGGAGCTGTTCCAGGTGAGGCTGGAGAGGGCTCTGAGCAACCTGATCTAAGGATGTCCCTGCTGCCTGCAGGCAGGTTGCAGTAGAAGACCTTTGGAGGTTCCTTCTAACCCAAACCATTCTGTGGTTCTATGATACCTTCTGGTGGAATCTGTCCCTGCCTGTGGTGGGGAGATTGGGACTGGAGACCTTTAAAGTCCTTTCTCATGCAAACAATGATTTTATATGGATTTGGCAAAGCTTTTCCAGAGGCACATGGTCTTGAGCTGAGCTGTAGCCACAGGCTATAACTTTGCTTGACTGCTGTGCTGCTGGAACTGCTTGTCCCAGGGGAACATCCACCGTGGCTGGGACTGCTCATTACCATCTAAAGAATTATTGACATGAGACATGAAAGGTACAAGCAGCAGCAAGAAGCAGCACTCTGCCCAGTGCTTCCTTGCCCATTCTCCCAGGCTCCATTTGTATGAAGGATACATCAAAAGTGCTTCACTGCTGTACCTCACCTCCCCCCAGCTGTTGGAACAGTAGCTGAAATAAAGATTGCTTTGAGTGTCCAGGTTGTGTTCATCTTCCCTCCATATCCCTTTGTCACAGCATGCAGCTGAAAACCTGAACATCCAGTCCCATACAACCCTCCCAGGTGGCCCTTCTGCTTACTTTCACACCACAGGACTCCAGAAATGGGACTGACACCAACTCTTTTTCCCTTGCAGAGCCATCACCAAGTAGCAGGATGGGGAGGCAGAGAAGTTAATGATCCCTTGCTGCAAAATAAAGAGCAAACCTTTGAGCTACCACAACCTTTGTGGAGAGAGGGACTTTTATAGCCTGCCTGCAAAGTAAACCTGTGATGAAAACAGGCCTACAAACCATCAATCATCTCATCTGCTCCTGCTCCCATCACAGTCTGCCAGCCTGAAAAGAAAGAGTAGGAAACTTGGCTAGCTTTAAAAACCACTCCCAAGGGAAGGTTGTGCAGATCCTCCACTGCCCTGCTCTCAGCTGTCCCAGCTGCTTCAGCATTGCCTTCTCATTTTCCTTCTCCAAAGACCTTCCTAGCCCCCTCTTCCCATCAGGGTGATGGTAAAACCCCTGGTGGCTGCAGTGTTTATCTGCAGCACATCACTGAGCACGGAGAGCACCAGCAGGGAGGTGCCAGCCCTGAGCGACCAAGCAGAAGCCTTCCCCCTGCACTGGCCTCAGTGAAGTCATTTGCAGGCCACTTTTCCCAGCCACATTTCATATTTAAGAGCTCTAAACCTTTCCCACCCCCCTCTTACTTTTGTCCCTAGTTTTGAATCATTCCCCACCCAGACCCAGAAATTCCTGCTCTGGTGTTAGGGTACTGTTGGTGGTGGACCTCCTGAGATGCCTGTGGTGCAGCAGGGGTTATACACCGAGGGTGATGTCTTCACATTCCTCACACAGTGAGTAGTTTCCCCACAGCTTTGGCTCACCCTGCAATTCACTGCACTGACTCTAACTGAAATGGAAAAAAACATCCATAAAATAGATGAGGCAGCCCTTGTCCTGGCCAGCTGGAGTTATTGACAGTGCTGGGGAAGCAAAACCACCCCAAAACCCACCCCAAATGTGTTTATGGTGAACCTGCACTGATTTTGGAAGAGTTACTTCCTACCAGGAAGCAAACTAAATGCCATCCATCCACCCACATCACTCTGAGTGTCCACCTCCATAACACCCAGACATACACTTGGAGACTCTGACAGCACTGAGACATCCAAAGTGCTCCTGATTGAAGGCCCAGTGGCATAAACAGTTCAGTCACCAAAGCCACACAGGGTTCAGGTGCAGAACAACCTTTTGAATAATGAGAAGAGGCCACCCTGCTGCCTGCATGACTCAGTTCAGCCATTTAGAGCACCAAAGAATTCAATGCTTTGGGAGGGAAGAAATGGAGGTATCTGAAAAGTATCTGCAGGGGGCTCCAAGAAAGCTGGGGAGGGACTTTTGAGGGTCTCAGGGAGTGATAGGACTGGAGGGGATGGAGCAAAACTAGAAGTGGGGAGATTGAGATTGGATGTGAGGAAGAAGTTGTTCCCCATGAGGGTGGTGAGAGCCTGGCACAGGTTGCCCAGGAAGGTGATAGAAGCCTCCTGCCTGGAGGTGTTTGCAGCCAGGCTGGCTGTGGCTGTGAGCAACCTGCTGTGGTGTGAGGTGTCCCTGGCCATGGCAGGGGAGGTTGGAACTGGCTGAGCCTTGAGGTCCCTTCCAGCCCTGACACTTCTGTGGTTCTACAAAGCTTTCTGTACAAAGACATTCCTGCTGCCACGTTTCAGATGCAGACATCAAGTGGTTTGTTGGGGCTTTCCCCCTCTACTTCAAGCACTGGGAAAATCATCTCTGATCAGAGAGGTTTATGGAGCCAAATCCAAAGCACAAATATTTGAGACTGACTTAGAGGGAGCCTGCCAAAGCCTCTCTTAGAGGAATAAAATCTAAATCCTTTCCTTTTTCCCCCCCTTTTTCCAGCAATATGAGAACTAAGCATTGAAGAAACCCCAACAAACATCTTGCACTTGCAAGCCTAACCTAAAGCCACCCCCAGAAGCATCTAATTTCTGAGAACCTCTTTTCCTTAGGAGCTAAAAATAGTTTAGATTTTCCTCCCCCTTCCTTCCCCTCCCCTTTTCTTTTCCTGGAGGAGAACTTGGGGATTGGTGCTTGGACTCCTCTTTGTATGGAGAAGCAGCAAATTGCTTGGAGCCCACCCAGGTCTGCCTTAACAAGGTGCAGGGTTCTATAAGGCAGCAGTAAAGGCAGGGGGGGAAAGCTTCTGGGCTTGCTGGAAGAGGTGAGGTTTGTGTCGCTTTAGATGAGTGAAGTGCTGGAGAGAAGTTACAGATGTTCTTTACTTGGTTTTTAATAGAGCTTTATGTTTAATTGTGTTTTAAGTGTGCTAACATCTTCTGGCCTGGTCAAGCATTGGAACAGGATGCTGAGGGAAGCGCTGGAGCCACCGTCCCTAGAGGTGTTTAAAAGCCAGCTCAACAATGAGCAGAAGTGGACTCTGGAACGCGGTGTAGTGGTCTTGGTAGTGTCGGGTTGCTGCTGTTCTGGCAGGTTCTTTACTGACCTAGAAGATCTTGCCTTTAAAGAATGGAGTGCTAAATCATGCTGTAATTACGCCACAATACTCTCCTGAAAGAGCTGTTTAGGGGTTTATAATCCTGGCTGTGTGCTGCTTAATGGCTCTTACAGTGCTGTTAGAGCTCATTGCAATTGGCAGGGCTGGTGGCTGGCTTGGTGCTTGATGCCAAAGGGAAACTAAACCCTCTGTGCGCTCCCTGTTTTCTCTCCTCCTATTTCTGCTCCTGCAGGCTTGCTCTGCTCAAACCCTCCCGTGCTCTCTGCTGCCGGTCTCCTCCAGGCCGATTAAACTTCTGAACTTGCTCACTGACTCTCTCAGGCGGCTCTGGTGAGCTGCAAAATAAAAGTCATCTTCCAGAGGGCTCTTCTAGCACCTCCTAACTCTCAGTAAAGGTGAAGATTAGGTCTTCGTCTTGCTGCAGGCTTAGTGGTGAAGCTGAAATGCAGTTAATTGCCTTGCTTGCACCCCTGTGATGGTGAAGAGGACCTGGGAGGACTGACACTGTACCCTGAGCTAACCACTAAAGCAGCCTGGCTCCTGTGCTCTCTCCCCATTTGTTTCTGCCACCCAGCAGAGAGGCCAACCTTGTCCTGCTGCTTTACAGCAGCTGGCAGAGCCAGGATTTCAGGTTGCTAAGGCTGAGATCTTGCTCTGCTCAGTCTTTCAACTGTGCTCTTCAAAGGTAGCCCAGCTCCTCGGTTTGATGTCAGCCTGCAGTGACAAACCACCCCTCAGCGACTGCTGCAGTCACAGTTCTGGCTCATCATGAGCTTAGCAAGGGCTGTGAGATTCATAGATTCATAGAACAGAGAGGGTGTGAATCAGGCTTTTGTCAGCCAAAGGAGGCTGATAAAAACCCTGCTCTGCAGAAGTTAACTCAGAATATTAAGTTCCCCTCAGCTGTAGCTCTTGGCATGCTTGGCTTTTTTTCCTGCCTCAAAATATTCAGACTGGGACCTGCCAACCAATCCTGCTTTCCCCTGGAGACAGTTGGTGTTGCTCCTCTGATCCCACGCCGGGCAGGCAGCGCTGGGCTGTGCTTACAAACCTCTCTGGGCATTAAGCAGGCTGCTCTGAGGATGTGCTGGAGGCTTTTGGAACTCTGGTTACTCTCATCCCTTTTGAAACCACTTTTCAGATACCCAAGCCTTAAAAAAAACCCAAACCTAAAAACCAGCAGCAGCAACAACAACAAAAATCTTCCTAAGCACATCTGGGAATGGGAGAACATCGGGCTTTAAGCTAAAAAAGGGAAGATTTAGACTAGATGGAAGAGGTTTTTGGTTTGGTTTGGTTTTTTACAGTGGGAGTGGTGAGATGCTGGCCCAGGTTGCCCTGAGAAGTGGGAGATGTCCTAAACCTGGAGATGTTCGAGGTCAGCTTGGACAGGGCTGTGAGCAACCTGCTCCAGTTGAAGATGTCCCTACTGACTGCAAGGGGGGGGGTGGATTAGATGACCTGCAGAGGTCCCTTCCAACCCCCAGATCCTAAGAGTCTGTGCCACGGGTGTGAGCTGCAGGGGTGCATCTCCTCCACCAGCTGATGCTTAGCCGTGAGTGGATTCGGCAGTACTGCGAACAGGATTCGCCTCGCTGCATCCCGCTCGTGGTGCTCACCTCTCCGTGTCTTGGGGATGCTACGCTCTGTTCCATGGGAGAGATCCCACAGATCCCGCACTCCCGTCTTCCCGCAGTCCTTTTCGGGGTGGGGAGGCTGAGTCTGGTGAGGTTTGATCCTCCTTTGCTTTCTGAAAGGCTGCTGCTTGGCGGGTCAGAGTAAGAACAAAAGGAGACTCTGCCTTCCAGCGAGCTGCTTTCTTCCTCTCAATAAGGAAACTTTCATTTTACAACAGGAACAGGCAGATAACATCAATGCAGATAAGGAAACCAGGCAACAAATCAAGCTAATGGTTTGCGTTTGAATGGGTTGAATGGGACTTAATGATTCTGGCAAGGAGCTATTCACTAACAAAGATCCGAAGTAGCAGATAAAATGCAGCAGATAGAATAGGAAAGTGTTAAAACAAACAGAAAGCACTTACAAGCCAGGGAGCAATACAGAGCTAAAAGGTTGGAGACTTTGGCCCACACGGGCTGTGCAGACACAGACTGTTTCCCCACCCTCATCTTTTAGTCTGCTTGGGTAGAAGGTTGGGAATGGCATTGCCCAAACCATCAGCAGCAAGGGATGGCCCAGGCCGGGCTGGGGAACCTCACACCAGGCTCTCCTCCCTGAGTTCCTCAGGAAGAGCTGGGACACTGCTGGGAGTTCTACAGAATCCCAGCACGGTGAGGGTTGGAAGGGACCTCTGGGGATCACCCAGTCCAAGCCCTGCTCCAGCAGCTTGCCCAGGGGCACAATGCCCAGGGGGAATTGGAATCTCTCCAGAGAAAGAGACTCCGCAAGCTCTCTGGGCAGCTGGCTTCAGCAGTCTCAAAGAATATTTTCCCTTCCCTCTTCTTGCTCCACTCTTTGCATGGTGTCTGTCTTGGCCAAAGCCTGGGGAGAGGTTTCTCCATGGGGATTTTAGCTTTCATGGCAAAGATCCAAGCAGCAGCACCTGGGAATTGCAGAGCTGTGTTGCTCTGTGCCGTTGTGTGCTGCCTGGCTGCTCAGCACCTTCCCTTTCCCAAATGATGTGAGATTTTACAGACTTGCTGCCTAACCAGCTCTTCAGTTAGAAGTCCTTGGGTAAAAAAGTTCACACAGAGTGACTGCAATGAGACAGGTTGCACCTGATGATCTCCAGAGGTGCCTTCCAACCCCTACCGCTCCATGATTCTACCTTCACATGGGGGAAGCTCGAAGCTGGCAATTTGTGTCCTCACAGTGCTGGATTTGGACACAACAGAAGCCTGGGGAGATCTTTATCCCCTCTGCCAGCAGCTCAGGGACTGGCAAACAGAGAGGATGAGCTCATGGAATCCTTTTGATGCTGTGGTGATGAGGACTTTACTGCCCCTCTCCCAAACCAGCAGATGTTTGGGGTTGGTTTTGACAGCATCTGCACTTCATGTTCCAGCCCAAAGCTGCTGCAGAGGATCTGGAAAGCTGGACAATTGCTGCCATACATTGGACATGACAAGCTAATGCTATTTGCAACTCCTTTCTTCCAGGGAAAATTGCATTAGTGCCAGCTCACAGAGGAATGGCTTCCTCCTTTGGTCATGGAGGGAGCAGACACCTCTCTGTTGGCTCAGGGATTGATAGGGACAGGCTGAAAGGGTTTGGGTTGTTCACTCTGGAGAAGAGAAGACTCTGGA
Organism: Dryobates pubescens; assembly: GCF_014839835.1. Lineage (NCBI taxonomy): Eukaryota > Metazoa > Chordata > Aves > Piciformes > Picidae > Dryobates > Dryobates pubescens. Next base: position 1,108,670 of record NC_071615.1, on the reverse strand, counting down.
GAGACCTTGTGGCCTCCCAGTACTGAAAGGGGACGACCAGAAAGCTGGGGACAGACTTTTTAGCAGGGCCTGTTGTGAAAGGACAAAGGGTGATGCTTTAAACTGAAAGAAGATTCAGATTGGAGAAGAAATGTTGTTACACTGAGAGTGGTGGGGCCCTCTAGGTTGCCCAGAGAGGTGGGAGCTGCCCCATCACTGGAACCATCCCAGGTCAGGTTGTTTGGGGCTCTGGGCAGCCTGCTCTGGTTGGGGCTGTCCCTGCTGGCTGTGGGGTGGTTGGACTCGATGGTCTGTAAAGGTTGCCTCCAACCCAAACTGTTCTGCAACTCTGTGAATGCTGCAGTGTGATAAAGTTGCAGATCTCCCCCTGCCTTTTGCATCTGAAAGGCCTTTAAAGGAGCAGATTTGCTGGTGCAGGAGCCAGAAGCATTGCCTCTGGATTTGGGGTTTTCCTGCTGATGCAAAGCGGCAGCACCGCTGGCCGCCTGCGTGTGCCCTGGGAATCGCAGCCTCCTCCTTCCAGGCACGGCAGAGCACACACAAACTCCTCCACAAGGTCATTCCTCCCCCTGTTTCTCTCTGCTTTTCAACCATTTTAAGGCAGAATCCTGACTCCTGCTGATTGAAAAGGTACCTGCAGAGTGAAGTGTAAACCACACACTGCTGTGTGCACCTTGGACAGCAGGTTCAGACGAGCGGCCAAGGAGCGGCACAGGGTCTGCCAGGCTCATCCGTGCTGCCTGGATCCCCTGGATCAGAATTTATCTGAAGTGGCCTGGGCAGGAGATCCTTTAAATGCTGATTTCCAGAAAGCTTCTGCTAAGTACAGAATAGAGAATTAACCAGGTTGGAAAAGACCTTTGAGACCATCAAGTTCAACCTCTCACCCAACACCATCTGATCAACTCAACCATGGCACCAAGTGCCTCAGCCAGGCTCTTCTTAAACACTTCCAGGGATGGTGACTCCACCACCTCCCTGGGCAGCACATCCCAATGGCCAAATAAGGGACAGGGTTTAGCTCCAGACTTGGTAGTTAGATAATGGTTGGACTCAATGATCTTGGAAGCCTTTTCCAACCAAAACAAGTCTATGATTCTGTAAGTCAAAGATTTTGAGGTTTTTCCTTCTTGTCCTGGGGAAAATCAAAGAGGGGAAAAGCTCAGAAAATCCTCCAGAGGGGAAGAAAATGCCAAGAATGTCAAACTTCAGCAAAAAAGAAGCAGCTTTGCAAGCAAACCGCTGGGAGCAAAGAGCTTCTGGCCCTGAAACTTGCTCTGCTCCATAGCAAACGGTCCCTCAGACTCCACAGTAATGGCAGTGGTTCCCCAAGGGAGAGGAATGAGCTGAGAGCAGCACAACACTGCTGTGGTGATGCTCCCTGCCTGCAAGATTTGTTGTCTGCTATTTTTAGGAGCTAACAAAACACCAGAGGAGCTGCTGGGGTAGGTGATGTGGATGCCAGCTCCTCCTTGCTCTCTGCTTCCCTGCTTCCTGTGCCCATTTGGCAGCGGTGCTGCAAGTCTTGGCTTTATTAAATGGTGCAGGGAAAGGGTGAGCTTTGCTGCTCTCCTGGGAATGGAAACATGGAGCTGGGAGGAGGATGTCAAGCAGGGAACATGGAAAAACCTACCAGGCACATTTAATTTGGGGTGCTGCAACAACCACGTTGAAGTCCTAGAGGTTTCTTGCACAGCCTTAGCTCTGAGTGGATGTGACTTCAGTTGCTCTGTGCCAAGCTAAAAGTGGGACAATTAAAATAGACCCAAGCAGCTAATCTATTAAATTAGTTCACTAAGGAACAGACTTGTTCTGAGGGCTCCAACTGGAAGTGGATCAGGATTAAGAATGGGTGTTGATGCACTCAGAATCTTGGCCAGGACTAGGACAAGAGCAAACAGCCTCAAGTTGCATCAGGGGAGGTTTAGGTCAGACATGAGGAACAGTTTATTCCCTGGAAGGGTTTATCAAGGCCTGGCCCAGGCTGCCCAAGGCAGTGGTGGAGTCCCCAGCCCTGGAGGGGTTTCAAAGCTGTGTAGCTGTGGTGCTGAGGGCCATGGCTTGGTGGTGACCTGGCAGTGCTGGGCTGGCAGCTGGACTTGATGATCTTCAAGGTCTCTTCCAGCCATAATGAGTTTCTGTTTCTGTGACTCCTTCCCAGCCCTGCTCCCATTTGTGGAGGCTGAAGGAAAGCCTGGTGCAGGTTACACAGCTAAAATACATGGAAAAGCTGTGACTCAGCCCAACCTAATCCCCAGTCATCCCCCGTGGGGTACCTCTGAGACCAGAATGAAGTCAAATCAAGCAGATAGTGAGAACCTGGACTGAATTTACCCAGTTCCTGGAGCTGGCACTGCCTGCACTGATCAGACCTGGCCCCTTCTTGGAGATGATTCAAGTTACTGTGTGCTGGGAATTTCAGGTACTTGATCTGCTGAGGGCTTCACATCAGCAAACATTCCATCCCCCGGGGCTCTGCTGTGCCTGCCTTTTGTGCTCAGCATCTCCCAGTGCCAGGGTGTTTCACCTCAGAGGAGTCTGAAGTGGAGCAAACAATGTTTATTTGGAATATTAAACTCGTCTAATTGAGTCTCTCTGCTCATTAAGAGCAGCAGTTAGAGTTTATCAGCCACCAGCCTGCTAACTGCATTCACTTAATTGCTGCTGATGTCATTTATTAGAAGAAAGCTGTGGGTGTTCAGAGCTGACAGATACCATGGACTGCAACCCAAAAAGCTCCATCACCACTGGGGATTTGGGCTGGAGGGTAGGAAGGGATTCTTTCTAGTGAGGGTGGGGAGACACTGGAACAGGCTGCCCAGGAAGGCTGTGGATGACTCCTCCATGGAGGTGTTCAAAGCCAGGCTGGACAGGCTGGTCTAGTGGAAGCTGTCCTTGCCCATGACAGGGAGGGGTTGGAACTGGATGATCTTTAAGGTCCTTTCCAACCCAAACAATTCTATGCCCACTAAAGCTCTGGGCAAAGCACTTCCCCCTCTTTGTGGTCTCCAAAACTCTTCTGCCTGTGCAAAACCATTTTGGCTCCTGGCACTTTCTGCCTTTGTGGATTACTGAAAGTCAGTCTGCAGGATCTCAGAGCAACCCTGGAGCAGGCAGGCTAAAAAACAACCAGGTGATCTGTCCCCAAAATCAGCAGCAGCTCAGGCATTCCTCCTGGTGTGGCCTCTTCACCTCTGGCAGGAGCTGATGTCGCGAGGCTGCTCCTCTGATGCAGAGCTAAAAAAGCTGTGATGATGCTGGAGGCTGAGCCTGCAACACTGCAACAGCTTCTGCATTGCTGCATGGCCTCCTGGCCTGTCCCAAATGCTTTCATGATTAGGTGGCACTCAGAATGGCTTTGCAGCTGCAGGGCTAAGGTCTTCAAAATGCAGAAAGAGCCACAGCACTTCCCTTAAAACTCCCCAGATGCTTTCAGCTTCCCAGTGAACTGGAGAAAATATTGTTCCAAACTGATGAATGACTCAGATGGCTTCCTGCTAATACTGAAGTTAGTTGCAGGATTGGGTTTGGATCCTTGGGAAGTGTCCTCTAATCCCTTCAGGTGTCCTCTGGGCTCTTGTCTCCAGCTGCTGGGTTGCAGCCTCGGCCAGATGCTGAGTAAAAAGGAGTCTGTGTGCTCACAATGTGCCCAGATCCAGCAGAGCACCACTGCTGCCCAGTGACCCAGGCCTGATGCAAAGAGCTGTATGGGAAAAGCCCTCAGCACTGGAGGTGTGATGGCACATCACAAGCCAGGGAGCAAAGTGGTGCTCTCAGCCTTGTGCTGGGCTGAGGGCTTCTCTCAGGGGGCTGCAGCTCGCTGTGATTGTCCTTAGCTGGGAATGGCACTTGCTAAATTGTCACTGCCACAGACCTCTGCTTTCACTCCCTTTGAAACCCCATTTGGCAGGAAAAGCACAAGGGCAAGGCTGTGTGTGCAAGCTCCTGTGGTGCTCCTCACCTTGATGCTTACACCCCTCACAACTTGGCAAGCTTTAGTCTTGGTCATTATTGTGACTGTGGTGCAGCCAAGCAGGACACAATCCCTCGGTTAAAAGGAAGCTTTGTCACCCAAGAGGCTCCACCGATTTACTGCTGAAAATACCAAGCATAGGGGTTTGAATGGGAACATTCACAATGGAATTCAGGCTCCCCCCTCTCCCACTCCCAGAATGGACTCTGTGAATGGCCTAAAGCCATCTGGCTAATCCCAGCTGAGCACCAAGCAGGTTATGCTTGGGTTAGTAGTCACGAGTCCCAGGTCGGACTTGATGATCTTTGAGGTCTTTTCCAACCTTACTGATTCTATGATTCTATTCTGTGACTATTCCTGCTGCTGATTTGAGCCCCAGTGAGAAGCTCAGGGCTGTGCTGAGCTGTCCCAAACCTTGAGAGACATCACAAAACCAGAGCAGAGCAACTCCCACCTAAATATCCCAGAACCTGCATCTTTCCTTTCTGGTTTGTTTCATATGAAAGGCCAAATAACTGCTGTCTGCTGGAAGGTTTCCCATCAAATGGGGACATCCTTATTACCTGAAGCCCACTGCTGGCCCACCAGCACCCTCCAGCATGGAGGAGCTGAGCTGCCCCTCTGCCCAGCATGGTTTGGGTGGCACACAGGTGCCCTAAACCACCAGTGAGGGCCAGCTTCATGCCCTGCTCTGTCCCAGCAGGCTGGATTTAAGCTGCTCAGCTGTGTGATGTGCTGCTGAGTTACTCTTGATGCTTTACCACGATCAGCCTCCAGCGAGTATCTCTCCAGTCCCAGAGGGAATTGGAGAGCTGGCAATGCATGGCCCAAAGTCCTGAGGATATTGAGGGTTCCTCCTGCTGATGTGCAGCATGTGCTGTGCTCTGATGGGGGTTTAACATTTGAATTAGCTGATTAGGCTCAGCCTCAGCTTTCAGGTTGCACCTTCTAAGGGTTGGGTGGAGGAGGAGGATGGTCGGAAAACGAAGTGGGGGAAAGAGGAAGAGAAACAGCTTTGAGAATGAGGCTTTTCAAACAGTTCCATTTTCCACCCTCTATTATTTTTCCCCCTGCTCTCTGGAAATTGCAAATGCTCTCTGCTGAGTGCATCTCTGACAATGATGAACTGAACAATATGGAGGTGGTTTAATATCCGACTGGAAACACTCCAGAGGGATTCACAAAGGACGAAATCCACCCCCGTGCAGCCAGCCAGCAGCAGGTCTGTCACTGGCAGGTGGAAGTGGTTCAGAGGCTTCACTCTGGCCATTAACACAGCAGTGAATGTCACCTAAATGAACTACCTGAAGTTGTCTGAGCTGGAATTCATGCTGCTATCACGCTGGCTACTGGCGGTGCAAAACCTGGATGAGGATCATGGACTGGGAGGGAGGGTTGGTGTTGCCCTGCCTGTAAACCCATCCATTGCAGGGTGCAGAACCCCTTATTCCCAGAATCCCAGCGTGGAGGGGGTTGGAAGGGACCTCTGGGGACCATCTGTTCCAAATCCCCTGCTAAAGCAGGACACCCACAGCAGCTTGCCCAGGATCATGATGTCCGGATGGATTTGAATCTCCCCAGAGAAAGAGACTCCACCACCTCTCTGGGCAGCCTGTCCCAGGGCTCCAGCATCCCTGAAGTTTATCCTTCCCTTTTCTTGCTCCACATTTCTTATGTTCAGGTGGAACCTCCTGGGTTCCAGTTTGTGCCCATTCCCCTTGTCTCATTGCTGTGCACCACTGGCCCCAGCCTCTTGCCCCCAGCCTTTGGCTCTGGCTCTGGGGCTGCTCTTCTGCAGGCTCTCAGCCCCAGGGCTCTCAGCCTTTGCCCCTCACAGAGCTGCTCCAGGCCCCTCAGCAGCTTTGGAGCCTTCAGTGGACTCTCTCCAGTAGTTCCCTGTCTCTCTTGAACTGGGGAGCCCAAAACTGGACACGATACTCTGGTTGTGACCTCCCTAAGGCACAGTAGAGAGGGAGGAGAACCTCTCTTGAGCTGTTGGTCAAACTCTTCTTCAACTCACACTGCTTGGCTTGGGCAGGGTGTTCCAGCTGAGCTCCACATCCATATGATGGCTACACCAGGTCAGAAATGCAATGGAAGTGGATTTCCCCCCCAAAAGATTTTCTTACAAGTGTTGGAGAAATCCAAACACAGCTTGGTGAGATGAATTTATTCCATGCAAATGGCACTTCACTGATTCCTGCCTGGAGTAGTCAGGCAGATGAATGCCAGCAACTCAAATATTTGCATGGCTGAGGTGTGAGGCCCCTCAGACCTCTGTCTGTCACCTGGCATATGGGACTGGCTTCACACGTGTGGCTCCAGAAAGAGAAGGCAGCCTGTGGTGTGAGGTGCAAAAGGGAAAGCAGAATGATCAAATTAATTCTGGGAGCTGCACAATTAATTTCCCCTGCCCATGGGAGCTGCTGTCATCACATCCATTAGGAGCCAGCAGCTCTCCTCGTGACATGATGCTGCTCCAGCTTGTCCTACCTGGCTTTGTTCTGCTGCTTTGGTGCAGCAGTGCTGCAGAGGAGCTGGGCTGTGGCATGAGTGATCTCTCCTGTTGTGCAGTTCCCAGGTGTGAGTGATGGCCATGGCTGATGTGTGTCAGCCTGAGATGGTAGGAAGGATCATAAAATCCTGGGCTGGGACCTCTGGGGATCATCCAGGCCAACCCCCACCCTGATAAAGCAGAGCACCCACAGCAGCTTGCCCAGGATGGGCAGGGGGGGTTGGAATCTCTCCAGACAAGGAGACTCCACAACCTCTCAAGTACTGTGCCCAGTTTTGGGCACTGCAGTATGAGTAAGACACTGAGATGCTGCAGTGGGTACAGAGAAGGGCAACAAAGCTGGTGTGGGGTTTGGAAAGCATGAGCAGAGGCTGAGGGAGCTGGGATTGTTTAGCTTGAAGAAGAGGAGGCTGAGAGAAGACCTTACTGCTCTCTACAGCTACCTGGAGTGAGGCTGGTGTTGGCCTCTTCTCCAAAGTAACTAATGACAAGACAAGAGGTAATGGCCTCAAGTTGTGCCAGGGGTGGTTTAGGTTGGGGATTAGGAACAATTTCTTTGCTGCAAGAGTGCTCAGGGACTGGAACAGGCTGCCCAGGGAGGCGGTGGTGGAGTCCCCATCCCTGGAGGTGTTCAAGAAACCTGTAGATGTGGCACTTTGAGACATGGTCTAGTGCTCATCAAGGTGTTGAATAGAAAGTTGGACCTGATAATCATAAAGGCATTTTCCAGCCCAAATGATTCTATGAACTGCAAAGGTTTGTCCTAGGAGATGGAGAGTAGGCAAAGGCAGCAACAGGACCCAGCTGATGTTTGGGACAGCTCATTGATTGAGGTCAGAAACCTGGATTGAGAGTCAAAAGGCTCAAGATAGAGATGCTAAGAGAGAAAGCAGAGAAAGCTTTCACCTTCAGTGACTTTTCAGGGAAAGATGAAGAGATAGAGAGGATTAAGTGCTATGAGATTCCAGCAGGAAAGGGAGGGAGCACAGAAAGCCCAGAGCATCATCCATCTCATAGCAACAAAGCTGGAGTTAGATGGAGTTATTCCAACAGCACAAATATGTGCTGGGATAAATGAGGCCTGGACACAAAATGCAGGTCGTGGTGACCAGCTCAGACCAGTTGAGTGACTGAGATGCTGCAGCTGGGCCAGCAGGTCTAGGAGTAAAACCCAGGAGTAACAGGCAGGTAGGAGGAGCAGGGCAAAGGCACCACTTGAACATGCCAGGAACATGGCTTGGCAGCTTTGCAGGATGCTGCAGCATGGATCAAGGCTGTGCCAGGACCATGTGTTTCGGGAAGCAGTTGGATAACCCAGTCCCTGGGACCAGCAGCGTGAGGAACCTCAGGGAACAGAGATCTGGTTGTCGCAGATGGTCTCTTAGTATTGTGCAAGTCCCAGGGAGGTTTGCATGGAGGCAGGCAGAAGCAATATTGATGTAGGAAGTTAGGTTGTATTTAGCTGCATCTCAAAGAGGGAAGGAGTAAAAATACCATCCCTGAGTGTGCTCTTAGTCCAACATGAATCCATCGCTGGATTTGGATGCAGTTCTGCCTCAATTCTCACATGTGCCTGGATATTGCATCCCTTGAAGGGATACCTACAAGAGAGAGGCTTCTCCAGCTGAGCTGCTGCTTCTCTGGCTTTAGCACGTGTACTGCAGCAAAAGCACTCAGCTCTCATGGAATTGTTTGGGTTGGAGCAGGTCTTTGAGATTATCCATTCCAGCCACTACCCCAGCACTGGCAGGGCACCACCAGACCATGCTCCTCAGCACCACATCCCCACTGTTTTTAGACCCCTCCAGGGATGGGAACCCCAGCACTGCCCTGGGCAGCCTGGGCCAGGCCTTGACAACCCTTCTGGGGAAAGAAACTGCTCCTCATGTCCAGCCTGAACCTCCCCTTGGTGCAACTTGGTGCAGCAGTTGCAAGTCTGTCTCTTTGTCGAGGAGGTCTGCAGGAATCTCAATGAATATTCATTTCCCCGGGGGGCTTGAACCAGAAATGGCCACAAGCAAACTCATTTTGCAGCCTTCTGAAGGTCAGATGGGCACAGGGCAGGGCAAGGTTTCCTTGACCTTTGTGTGCAGGCGGGTGTTTGTTTTCAGCAGCCCACCAGAAGAGCTAACATCGGTAATGCTCTGATGAAACAAAGGGCTGACCAACAAAGGAGTGTTTCAAGCTGAATAGGAAGCTTCAACGTGAAGAATTGTCTGTCGAGGTATTAGAAATGTCAGTCAGTCCCTCAGGCTTAGTGACTGGCTTTGAAATGTGTAAAAAAAAAGCCCCAGCCACACTGTGCTGGGGAGTGTCACGTCTGTCTCCTGCTTTCTGGGAATGGCTGGCTGGGAGGACAGATTTTCAGCTGAATTTGTCAGTCTTTGTCAAAGCCTGACATGTTTTGATGAAGTGTGTTCAAAGATGCTGTCAGCCTGCCTGGCTTCTCAAAACTCCACTGCCAAGCTGCTGGGGAAACCCCTGCCTCCCGAAGAGCAGGCTCTGGGCTTGGGGAAAAGAGCAAGGGGAGCCTTCAAGCCTGCTAAAAATCATCCTTGGGTGAGGAGGGGATCGTAGAATGGTGGGGATGGGAAGGGATCTCTAAGGATCATTGAGTCCAACTGCCCTAGCCAGAGCAGGATTATCTAGGGCAGCCCCCTCAGGAACACATCCACATGGATCTTGAAAGCCTCCAGAGGAGGAGATGCCACAACCTCACACCAAAGAGGTTTCCCCTCCTGTTCAGATGGAATCTCCTGAGCTCCAGTTTGTATCCATTGTCCCTTGCCCTACCACAGGACATCACTGAAGAGAGCCTGGGCCCTTTCTGGCACCCACCCTTCAGATATTTTTGGGCATTCATAAGATCTCCTCTCAGTCTTCTCTTTTCAGGGAGTCTACATGGAGGTGAGCTACAGGAGCCATGGTGCTGACCTGGAAGGAGCAGAGGTGCTCCTAGAAACAACCAAACCAAACCAACCAACCACCTGTATCAGGAAAATAGCTTCCAGGTTTCCACTGACCTGCTTTATCTGGGCCATGCTGAGGAGATGATGCCTCAGAGCCCAACCAGGTTAACCCAGGGGGTGGGAAGCAGACCCTGCATGAGCTCTTGGCTGTGCTTCCTCCTCTAACCCCAACTGGGGCCAGGCATTCATTGTGAAACCAAGCTCCTCAGACAGCTGTCTGTTGGAAAGGTCACTTGGCTGCCTTATCTGGAAATGGATGCATTGAAAGCCTTCCTAAATTTGCTCATTAAATATGATGCATTGCAACATTATCAACACAATGCTGGCAGGCAGGCAGGCTTCTCACTGGAACATCTATTTTCCAGCAGCCATGGTCCCAATCCTGATGCAGGGGTGGTGAGAGTAGAGGTGGGGATAGAGGTGGCCCCTGTTCAAAACCAGAACCCTTTTCAGACCAGGCTGCTTTGCACATGAGGTCACACTGAGGCTGTGACAGAGTTCCCTGCCTGGCTCTCGTCAGGTCCACAGATCCCTCCAAGAGGCTGGACATACGTGGTAGGATTGAGATGGAAGTGAGGAAAACCCAAGGCTGAGAAGAATAAAAGAAAGGGCCAAAGCTGCAGGAGAGATGATGGAGCTGGGGGAAGGCATGGGTGTCTCTGGGAAGGGGGAGGGCTGTGCCTGACCTGAAGGAAAGGCAGAGCGAGTGTAGTCGAGAAGAAGTCTCTCGTCCCTAGAAGAAAGACCTCTTCTCCCTGCAGGACACTACTGCTTTTGCCAGGAGCTGTGGGATCTGGGCCACATCTCCTGATGTGAAGAGCTCCCTAACCCACTCGTGATCCCTAGCAGTCCTGCCCCTCTTTCTCAGAGACACTCAGCACTCTGTGTGTGTCCATCAGGCACCTCCACGCCTGGCACCGCAGCTACCACCGGCCTCCCGAGGGGACCGCTGCGCCTGCCACTGACTTCCCAGCTCTGCCCATCCATCAGCTTCTCTCACAGCCTCGGCAGCAGCTGGTGAGCAGCCTGGCGGTGGCAGGAGCGATGCCACGTCCCCTTTCCCCTCCACCAAGCCTCTCACAGCAATTTGTCAAAGCAGTGTGAGCGGCAGAGGCGGCGCCCGAACGCTTTGCGCTGAGCTCTCCAATTAGGCAGCACAAAAGCCTCTTTAATAAACTCTTAGAGCCTTGTTAGCTGAGACATAATTAAGATTAATGTCAGCCTGGGACCAGAAGAAACAGGGCTGGAAGTGAATCAAAGCAGGGCAGGCAGTTTCCACCATTAGGAGAATCACAGAATCATTAAGGGTGGAAAAGACCTCTAAGGTCATTGAGTCCAACCAGCAACCCAACACCACCATGGCCACCAAACCCTGGCCCCAAGTGCCATGGCCACAGGTTTCTTGAACACTTCCAGGGATGGGCACTCCACCACCTCCCTGGGCAGCCTGTGCCAATCCCTGACCACCCTTGCAGTAAAGAAATTTTTCCTGATATTCAACCTAAACCTCTCCTGGTGCAACTTGAGGCCACTTCCTCTTGTCCTACCACTTGATACCAGGAAGAAAAGAGCAAGCCCCACACATGTGAGAATGAGTTTCCTCCCTGCAACAGCAGATGGAATCAGATGTGTTCCTTAGGCAGTTAGAAGGCACACTTTGAAGGGGGGAAAAAGTGTTTTTATCTTCCTCTTGCTCTCCAAAGCATGCTTAAAGCTCTTGCAGAGGCAGATGTTTTGACCACAGGTTTGGAGTAAAGCCCCACGCTGAGCTGACAGCAAGGCAGCTGCTCAGCCCATCGATTTCCAATGCTTCCCCAAGGCTGTGGTCACTGTTGGAAGGATGGCAAAAGCAGGGCCCCCATCACACAGCTGCAGGCTGTTTTGGCAGGTAGGTCTCACCCCTGCCTCGGCTTAGAGGAGCCAGCCCCACACAAGGGCTGGCAGCATCCACGCACAGACAAGGGCACAGGGCAGACATGACTTAATGGTTGGACTCCATGATGTTAAAGGTCTTTTCCAACCCAAACTATTCCATGATCCCATGACTCTGTGATTCTGTGATTCTACGTGACTCCATGATTCTACGACTCTGATCCTCTCTGCACCCCTGCTTTGATCCCAGTTCTCTCTGCCTGTTTCTCAGGTGTCTCACTACCCCCTTTGGATGAAACCTCTCTTGGTTAATTTCAAAGATGATGAAACTCTAGAGAGGAAGGAGAGAAATAATCCTTGCCCTGCTCCTGCAGTGCCAGGTTTAAATTCCTTCCCATGCATCTTCATTTGTTGAAGTCCTTCTCCTCGTTTTCCCTGCAAGGCAGATGCTGTTCCCAGCTGAATTCATAAATCAAGCCAGGTTAAGTGGGTGGGAAAACCTACCAGCAGTTGCACAGCAAAGCAAGTGCAGCAGCCCTGTCACTCTCTCCCAGCTGGATTTTCAAGCATCATTTGGCCAGCCACACACTGTGCTCTCCAGATTGACTCCTGGGGATGCTGAGCTGTCTGTGGCTCCGCTGCTGGCTGCAGAAATCAAGCATCACACTCCGAGGTTTGCAAATCCAGCTCCCACTTCTGAGCATCACATTTGGCAGCCAGCCCTCGCTTCTGGCAGTGCCAGCAGGGAAGGATTGCCTTCCCTGCCCCAGAGTTGGTGCCCAGATGCTGCAAAGCCCTTGTCCTGCCAGGGCTCAGGGAAAGGCATCAGAGGAGCCAGGAGGGAATGGCTGTTTGGGGAATTCTCAGCACAGTCACAGAATGCATCAGGTTGGAAAGGTCATCTTGGTCAATCCCCCTGCAGTGAGCAGCGACAGCTCCAACTACATCAGCCCCACCAAAGCTGACTTTGAATGTCTCAAGGGATGGGGCCTCCACCACCTCTCTGAGCAACCTGTTATAGTATTTCATCACTTCCATGGTAAAGAACTTTAGTGAGAGCTCAGGTGAGAAAAAGTACACAGCCTGGGGCCAGGCAGCAGACAACAGCAAGGACCTGGGTGGGGGGAAAGAGAGAGGGGGAGTTAAAAAAGGTCAGCACAAGAATCTGTGCTCTTTTTAGGGTAGCAAATTGCAGGATCATTGAGGCAGAGCACAGGAGGGAGAAAGGACTTAAGCCCAGGATGCAAAGAAGCACCTCAGGAGGAGTGGATGGGTGAAGGCAGACATGCCCCAAGGGGAAGACTGGAGCAAAGGGAACATCCCAAAGCTGCCATCCCAAGATGACAACTGAATCACACCCTATGAGTCAAATCCTGAAGTCCCTGAATGCCCTCACGAGGAGGAGAGGATTGCTGACATGTTGGCTTCCACCACCCCCACTCTCACCTATCTCCCTGGCTGCTGAGTTGTGAAGCGGAGGGCTTTAGTCATGTGTGGTTTGTTACCTAGATCTGAAGCCTCACTGAAGCCTCACCATAAGCTATGCACATACAGAATGAGCTCACAGAAGGTTACTGATGTTCGTCACAAGCTGTGTGGAGAGGGAGATGGAAAGAGATGCAGACCTGAGATGCAGACCTGAGATGCATGCAAGCTGCAGGAGTCCTCAGAACTCCCTTTCTCCTCACCACCCCCCAGCTCTCAGGCCATGCTTCTCATTTCCAGCTTTTTCAGGTAAAAAACCAACAAGCAACCAACCAACCAAAAGCCTTTTTTATGTTGGCTCAGGGCACAGAGGCAGCAGCACCACCCTGGGGTGTCCTGCTTCTTCCATCACCTCCTGCTTAGGGGCCCCACTATGGGTGCGTGCAGCTCCCAGCAGCCAGGAGCACTGCTCCTGGTGCACAGGCAGGACAGCAAGGAGCATGCAAATGAGGAGCAGGCCCTCGTTTGTTAATGCCTGCAATGAGAATTTGGCCTTCTAAAGGTGGTTTTAGCAAGAGAAAGGCCACGCTTCTCACACTGCCCTTTTGCAGTCCCCTCTGTATGCTCATAGCACAGTTGGTCATTTATCTGCCAGTCATTAGCAACCAGCAGCAAATAAACCTCAGTCAATGCTATTTAGATAAGGACCATGGTTGATTATAATGTGCTGGCAGGAGCCTTCCCCTGGCTGTGCCTTGAAACCAGTCCCCAGTACACCCTGGCAGGTTGATAATTCACCCACTGAAGGTCTCTGGTCCTGTTGGTGAGAGTTATCTTGCTCTGCCATATGGGATAGCAGCAAAGCTCAGAGGATCACACACAGCTGCCTGGATGGAAGAGGCCTTAAGATATTGAGTTCAGCCACAACCTAACATCTCACTGTGCACAGCTCTTAGATCTGTGCCTAAGCTCCTCAGCCAAATGTCTTCTAAACACCTCCAGGGACTCCACCACCTCCCTGGGCAGCCTGTTCCAGTGTCCTCTGACCCTTTCAGTGAAGACATCTTTCCTACTATCCAACCTAAACCTCCCCTGGTGTAACTTGAGGCCATTTCCTTTGTCCTATCACTTGCTATCTGGGAGAAGAGGGCAACCCCCACCTTGCCACAACCACCTTTCAGGTAGCTGTAGAGAGCAGTAAGGTCTCCCCTGAGCCTCCTCCTCTTCAGGCTGAACAGCCCCAGCTCCCTCAGTTGCTCTGCCTATGACTCCAGCTCCAAACAGGCTGCTGCAGAGTAAAGCCTGCATCGATGCTGGATGCAAAACCTCTTCTCAAAGCCAGAAGTGCCTGACGTGCACCGAGGATGGAGAGGGAGGCTTCCTTTTGCTTTTTCATTTAGTTCAGACAGGTGTGAGGGTTCTGAGGAGGTCTGAATGAAAAGCCTCCACAGTTGGGAGCACAGCAGCACCCTGCTCACGTAGGTCTGCTTGGAGGGCAGGAAATGTGCCCTGTGGCTCGGAGATAGGCAGGGAAATTGCAGACAAGGCTGAGCGCCATCGAGCGCGGAGCCAGCAGATAAGAGGGAGCTTATATCAACAGTGAGCCTGGCTGCAGAAGGACTGAGACAGGCTCCTGCAGCAGGAGCTTCACTCCTGTTTCAGCATTCAGTGTGTCAAAGCCCCTGCTTCATGCTGTGTGCTGAGGAACCCCATGGTTACAAGGGTATGTGGCAGCAGGACAAGGGGTGATGGTTTGAAAGGTCCTTGCAGGTAGCAGGGTATGCAGCAGCAGGACAAGGGGCAATGGGTTTGAACTAAGGAAGGGTAGATCCAGATTGGACATTACAGAGAAATTTCTTACCCTGAGGGTGGTGAGACCCTGGTCCAGGTTGCCCAGAGGGGTGTGAGATGCCCCCTCCCTGGAGCTATTCCAGATCAGGTTGTCTGGGGCTCTGAGGAGCCAGCTCTATTTGAAGACCACAGAATGGTTTGAGTTGGAAGGAACCTCAAAGATCCTCTAGTTCCAACCTCCCTGCACCTTCCAGCAGCCCAGGTTGCTCAAGGCCCTGACCAAGCTGGGCTTGAACACTTCCAGGGAGGGGGCATCCACAGCCTCCCTGGGAAACCTGTTCCAGTGTCTCAGCACCCTCACTCTAAAGAAGTTCTTCCTAATCTCCCCTCTACATCTCCCCTCTTCCAGCTTAAAGTAAAGGTGGGGATGAATCTCAGAGAGCTTTGGGGATCACAGCACACCTGGCATCAAACAAAGTCTTAAGCCTAACATTAGGAGCTGAACCAAGATGTGTGGAAGTCCCAGGCTGACCCCATGAGCACAACCCCACCTTTCCTCACAGTGAGTGCCTGCCAGGACAGAGCCATCCCCTCCTCATCCTGTTCTGAGGGAATTCTGCTGCTTTGCTGCAAGTGTGCTTGCCAAAGAAGAGCTCCTCCTGAAAAGCACATTTCTTCTGTCCCTGGAGCACGACCACTGCTGTCTGCTTTGTAAACAAAATGAGGGTTGATTCTTTTTAAATTGGAAAGCAAAACACTCATTAGCCTAAGGAACAGCTTGGGGCTTGGGGGGGGTTCTTTCCCCACCCCCCCTCTGCTAGGTACATCTTGCACACAGTTCCAAAGTGTTGTCTTTATTTCTTTGTGGAAAATGAACAGCAGCCAAGCCCTGCTCCCCTGCTGGAAGTCAGGAGAGGAATCAGAGAGAAATTCAGGCAGGTCTGAGTTGTTCCTGCATCCTGGTGCTGTTCCTGCATCCTGGTGCTGCTCCTGCATCCTGGTGCTGCTCCTGCATCCTGGTGCTGTTCCTGCATCCTGGTGCTGCTCCTGCATCCTGGTGCTGCTCCTGCATCCTGGTGCTGTTCCTGCATCCTGGTGCTGTTCCTGCATCCTGGTGCTGCTCCTGCATCCTGGTGCTGCTCCTGCATCCTGGTGCTGCTCCTGCATCCTGGTGCTGTTCCTGCATCCTGGTGCTGCTCCTGCATCCTGGTGCTGTTCCTGCATCCTGGTGCTGTTCCTGCATCCTGGTGCTGTTCCTGCATCCTGGTGCTGCTCCTGCATCCCGGTGCCATTCCTTCTTGCAAGGGGTTGCTCTTCAGTGCTTTATCAAGACCATTTTCCCCTGAAGTCAAGAGACAGAGGATCCCTGGCTTGATCAGCAGAGGGATGGTTCTTTTCAGCACCCTTTGTGTCTTTCTGATCTTCACTTGCAGCCAGATCATCAACTGGGGCATTGCAACAGGTGGGTGACAGCCAAGGTCCAACCCCTCACCATGGTTCTGCACATTTGATTTCACACCAAAATCAGAACTGATTTGCTCCACTTCTGCCCAGTCTTGGTGTGGGACTAAGCTCCAGGAAGAGCTGGGACACACCAGGGGATCATCCATGATGTCCCAGGGAGGTGAAGCCTCTGTGTCCCCAGGGCAGAAAGGCTGAGTGACCTGGATCCTGGAGAGGAGCAGTCCCAGAGGGCAATCTTCTCAGTGCAGAGCAAGAACTAAAGTGTTGGGGGTGAGAGGATGGAGCCAACAGGACAAGGAGCAATGAGCACAAACTGGAATCCAGGAGGTTCCACCTGAACATGAGGAAAAAATTCTTTACTGTGGGGATGACAGAGCCCTGGAGCAGGCTGCCCAGAGAGGTTGTGGAGTCTCCTTCTCTGGAGACCTTCAAACCCCCCCTGGATGTGTTCCTCTGTGACCTTTGCTGTGAACCTGCTCTGGCAGGGGGCTTGGAATCAATGATCCTCAGAGGTCCCTTCCAAACCCCACAGTTCTGTGATTCTGTGACCTGTGGAAAGAGCTGGGGACTGAGATAGCAGCCTGCAGGGTAGGCTGGGGCAGACTTCTGACAGCAGGTAGGAGACCTAAGAGTCACCACCATGAGCAACAGACAGATGACCTGGAAAAAGACTTGTTAGGACCCAGCTAATAAGCAAAGCATTTGGGAGTTGGATTCATTTGATGAATAAATGATATGCTTTGTCCAGAATGCTTTAGAATCATGCAATCATTCAAGTTGGAAAAGACCTCTAAGGTCATCAAGTCCAATCATCAACCCAACACCACCTTGGCTACTAACCCATGCCCTGGGGTGCCAAGTCTGCATGGTTTTGGTTTTAACAGAGGAAGAAGAAGGCAAATCTCTGTACCACAGAATCATAGAATGGGTTGAGTTGGAAGGGACCTCCAAGATCATCCAGTTCCATCCCCTGCCATGGGCAGGGATGCCTCCTGCCAGCCCAGGTTGCTCAAGGCCTCATCCACTGGCCTTGAACACCTCCAGGGAGGGGACATCAACAACCTCCCTGGGCAACCTGTGCCAGTGCCTCCCCAGCCTCTCTGTAAGGGTTTTCTCTCCAAGGAAATTCAAGCATGAGCCTGAAGACCACAGCAGATGATCAGTGGATGGCTAAGTGCAGACAAGCCCTGAGTCAAAGACCAGAGTGATTTCACTGGGTGCACAATTCACTTGTCATTTGCACTGAAACTCTTCCTCTGTGCTAAAAGATGATGATGATGATGATGATTTGTTAGCACAATATTAATGTTTAGAAAGCATCTTGGCATGAATCACTATTGGCTTTTCTGTCCAACCTGTTATAAAATCATAAAGGAAAGGAAAACAGAGGATCCCTAATGCACCAGCTCAGTGTTGCACTGCAGCCCCTTGATATCACACCAGATGAACGTGGCAAGAGCAATAAACCTCTGGATCTTCATTTTTCATGCCTCTTTAGCTCTCTGCCCTGCTCAGAGAGCCTTGAAAGGGTTGAGGTTTTTTTCCCCCTGAAGAGAAAATGACTTAACCAGAAATCTTCAGCACTTCAGCCCTGCCAGTTTTCACTCTCAACTGTTGGTCTTGTGAGCATTCTTCAGCTCTTCTCTGCTCCTTCCTAGGCCACTGAGGAGGGGTTTTAATTCAGTGTGGGTCTGGAGTTTCTTTTTCCATCTGCTTCTTGTTATGCTCTATTTCTAGGTGTGTGGCTTCGTCTAGCTGGATGGCAGAGGTCAGAAGATCTCCTCCCAGTGTTGTAGATGCAGAAGCTGATGTGCAAGGGGTGAAGTGGCTTAGGCAGTCTCACAGCATCAGGGGCAAAATCCTGACTCCTGTTCTGGCATTTCAGCTCTTCTCTGCTCATAGAGTCAGGGACTCTATGAGCAGAGGCATGAAATCACCAAGCCCAACCATTCACCCAAGGCTACCAGGTCTGCTGCTAAACCATAGTGTGCATCACCACATCTCCACAGCTCTTGCATCCTTCCAGGGATGGGAACTCCAGCAGTGCTCTGAACAGCCTTGTTCAGGCCTTGGCAATCCTTTGGGGAAGAAATTGCTCCTCATCTCCAACCTAAACCTCCTCTGGTGCAACTTGAGGCCATTTCCTCTCATCCTGTCCCTTGTTCCTTGTTACAAGAGACCAAACCCCACCTGCCTCCAGCCTCCTCTCAGGGAGCTGCAGAGAGCCAGAAGGTCTCCCCTCAGCCTCCTTTTCTTGAGGCTGGACACCCCCAGTTCCCTCAGCTGCTCCTCACCAGCCCTGCTCTCCAGATCTTTCAGCAGCTTTTTTGCCCTACTCTGGACCTGCTCTGGACACTCAATGTCCCAAAACTGAACCCAGGATCCAAAGTGTGGCCTCACAAGTGCCGAGTACAGAGGGACAGTCACTGCCCTGGTCCTGCTGTTCACACTATTGCTGATGCAGGCCGGGATGCTGTTTGCTTCCCGTCTGTGTCCTGCTACCCCCATAGCAAATCTCAACACAGCATCCAGCTGGTGAGAGCAACCAGCCCTGCTCAGCTTTGCTGCCAGGGTGAACAACCCTCTGCTTTCCTCATTCTGCTGATTTTTCCCTGTGCTGAAGAGCTCAGCTGCTCCAGAGGTTCGGACTGGTGACGGATGATGGTCTAGATGTGCTCAGCAGCACCCTCTGACTTGAATTATGGATCCCTGTGCCTCTGCAGAGCAAGCTGCCTGCATGGGGCACTCTGCCTCTGTGAGAGCATCAATTATTTACTGCTGCTTGCAAAGTGATCTGTGCTAAAATGGGATTTCTAATTCTGTACTGGAAGAGAACTTCTGGCTCATCAACTGGAGGCAGATAGAGCTGGCAGAGATGACACAGAGGCCTTGCATTAATTACTCCACGTGTCTCAAGACCCGATAAGAGAGCTGATTTATGCCTGCAGCAGCCTGATAACTCCAGAAAGAACAGATCCAGCATGATTTAACCAATCAGTGTCAGCCTGGTTGTGCTGTGATTTTGAATGAACAGCCGTGGAGTGGGGCAGGAGTATGGAAGGGGCTACAGCCTGCTGCTGTTGGTCAGGGACTGGCACAGGCTGCCCAGGGAGGTGGTGGAGTCACCGGCCCCAGAGGTGTTCAAGAAACCTGTGGACAGGGCACTTCAGGACATGATGGTCTGAGATTCATGGCTGGAATTGATGGTCTCAGAGGTGTTTTCCAAGCAAAATCATTCTATGATTCTAAGCCTTGATCTGCCTACCAATGACCTAAACCCAGCACCAGGCTCTGCAAGCCTCCTGCAATTGTCTCTCCTTGTATCTGGTGAGTTCTTGCACTCTTGTGCTTGGGAAATGTGAGTGTGGCCAGGTGTGATGCACTGAAGAAGGGAAATGGTGTGCAGATAGCCAGCAAGAGTGGGTAGGAGCAAGAACTCACGCAGGAGTTGGTCCATCCTACAAGTTCATGCTCAATAGTCACATCAGGTATTGGTAGGTTTAAGGCCTGAGGAGTTTTAGCTCAGGCTATCACCCTGCCTTGGTCTTCAGGGCTGGTGCTCACCCAGGCAGGTCTGTTCTCCACCTGTGCAGGTGACAGGGAACACCTTTGGGTGGGAAATAAAGGTTCTGTCCACCCTGAGCTACAGGTGCTGCTGGCTGCAGCTTCAGGCTCCTCTGCAGAGCTTGCAGAGCCTTTGTGAATCTGTAAGGGGGAGATGTCTGCAACCTGGATCTCATTTTGGAAGGCTGCCAGCCCCCAAGGAATGCAGAATTCCCACAAGGGGCCTTGCACTCGTGCTCACCCTTCCCTGGGCTGCACTCAAGGGGGAAACCATGTCAGCAGCATGTTCTCTTTGGAGTGGTTTGAATGATCTGCCTTGCTTGGGCAAATGCCAGGCTGACATTTACTGCTGATGCCAGAGCTCAGGCACAGCCTCTGGAGATGCTGTAGAAGGTCACCCAAGGCTGGAAGGACAGCTGAGATGCCCTCTCCTTTTGTACCTCTTGCTCTGCTTTGCTATCTACAAACAAATCCCCTTCCAGAAGCTCTGTTTGACCTGTGGGGGTGACAGTGGTGGTAGAAAGCAACTTCCAGAGAGGAAAACACACCTTTTGTCTGGGTTGGAACAAATATCTGCTTTGCTTTCTTCCTTTTGGTGGATGAAGAGTCCTCACTCTCCAGTGCAAGCAGCTTGGATCAGGTATGAGGCAGGAGTTGGCACTGGGTGCTGCTCCCTGCTCCCCTCACCCTGCTCTGTGGTCTCACATCAGTTACTTGATCTCCAGGTATCTGCTGAGCTTCCAAGCACCATGAAGCAGTGATTCCAAAAAAACTATGTATAGATGTGGCACTCTGGGACATGGTTTAGTGGGCATGGTGCTGTTGGGTTGATGGTTGGACTTCATAGAATCATAGAATGGTAGGGTTGGAAGGGACCCCTAGAGATCATCCAGTCCACCCCTCCCTGCTGAAGCTGGGGCACCCACTGTGGGTTGCCCAGGATCAAATTGTCCAAGAGGGTTTTGAAAGTCTCCAGAGGAGACTCCACAGCCTCTGGGCAGCCTGCTCCAGGGCTCCTGCACCCTCAAGGCAAAGAAGTGAAACTTCCTGTGTTGCAGTTTGCACTCCTTGTCCCTTGTCCTACCACTGGTCACCACTGAGAAGAGCCCAGCCCCATCTTCAGAACCTCCACTCTTTAGCTGTTGATCAGTATTGATCAGATCTCCTCTCAGGCTGCTCTTCTCCAGGCTAGAGAGCCCCAGGTCTCTCAGCCTTTCTTCCCAAGACAGTTGCTCTATTCCCCTAAGCATCCTTGTGATACTCCCCTGGGCTCTCTCCACTACTTCCCTGTCTTGAACTGGGGAGCCCAGAACTGAACTTAGGAGATCTCTCTTCTTGGAGATCTTAGAGGTCTTTTCCAACCTTAATGATTCTATGACTATGACTTTCCTTTTGGTGTCCAAGCAGGCTGTAGAGCCACAGCTCCCTAGACTCGGTCCTGCCACACCAAACTGTTGCCCCTGTGATGGTTTAAGCATCCAAGACTCAGCCTGATGAAAGGGGAGAGTCAGAAGGGGATTGAACTTGGTTTAATCTCTGAAAATACAGTTTATATCGACGTCCATACTGACATTCAGAACCAATAAATATACACAACAGCTTTCCTGGGCTTCACAATCATCATCACTGACATCATAATGAAGTGGTTACATTACATTTGCTAGGCAGCTTGGGTTGGACTGTGCAAGTGTTAGGAATACACTGAAACCTTCCAGCAACATTCTCCCAGTCTGCCTCTTGCCTCTTTCTTGCTGTGCTTGAAGGATCCCCCAACACTATGAATCTCCCCAGTGGGTGCAGGACAGTTAACCAATGTCAATGGACCTCCCAGCACTCTACAGCCATACACATTCCCAGATCAGTGCTGGGACCTGTGCTGGATGAAATTTCCTCCTAAGAAAGAGCATTTTGCTTTGTAAGGGACCCCCCAAAGATCCCTCCCAAAGGTATTATCTGAGCTGCTTTCTGCTCTGTGCTGATGGCAGCAGCCACAAGCTCAGCTTCACAAGGTGGTTAGAACAGGCTTGGTGCTGTTTTGCATCACCAGAGTGGTTCAAAGCTGGCAAGGGTGTGCCAGTAAATCAGCTCTCCAGAGTGCAGAGCGTGGTGAAACACATCTGACTTAGCCACACCACCAGCAGAGCTTCACACAGCCCAGTACAGACCGTAACACTTTTAGCTGGGGAAGGGAACTGAGTAAAGTCTATGTACATTTCTTTGAGCATGTGGGTCTCCAGACCTCAGCTTTGCTGTGACTTCCTCTCTCCTTGAAGTCCCCGAGGCGTCCAGGTCTACAAGTGCTTTGCAGTGCCAAACCGTGCCCTCACACCTTGCTGGTCTGCATGTGTCCATTGAACTCAATGTTCCTCTGGGTTAACATGGACTCCTGCAAGCGGCTGCTGTTCTCCTGCCTGTGTTCCATGGGGTCACCATCCTCCACACCGTTGCCCTTTCGGAGGCACAGGACCTTCTGAAAGCTCTGCTTGAAGTTGTCAGAAAGAAACCCATAGAGGATAGGGTTGGCACAGCTGTTCGCATAGGACAGGACCACCACGAAGGAGTAGACCCCAACCAGCACAGGGTCTTCTGGCAGGATGAATATCAAATTGACAATGTTCATCATGTAAAAGGGGAGCCAGCAAAACACAAAGACCACCACGATGATCACCACCATCCTGGTCACCTTCCTCTCCGACCTCCTTCGCCTCGTCGACCCCACTCGGATCCCCGAGGACTTGACCTTGATGACGATCAGCAGGTAGCAGAGGCAGATCACCAGCAAAGGCCCAAAGAAGCCCAGCACCGAGGTGTAAATGATGAAGGCTGCCGACCAGATGCTGACAGGCTCCGGCCAGTTCATGTTGCAGGTCTGGAAGTCTTCCTGCACGTCGGCGAAGATGATGACCGGCAGCACCACCAGGAAGGAGAAGGTCCAGACCGTCAGGCTGATGAGCTTGGCCACCCTGGGGCGCCTCCACTTGGTGGATTTGATGGGGTGAACCACCGCCAGGTAGCGGTCCATGCTCATCACCGTCAGGCAGAAGATGCTGGTGAACTGGTTGATGCCGTCGGCAGCCATCACCAGCCTGCACAGGAAGGAGCCGAAGGGCCAGTAGGAGATGGCATTCTGGGTGGCCATGAAGGGCAAGCCCAGCATGAAGAGCACGTCGGCCACGGCCAGGTTCAGGATGTAGATGTTGGTGACGGTTTTCATCTTGGCGTAGCGCAGCACCACGTAAATGACCAAGGTGTTGCCGCTGAGCCCCACCGCGCACACCAGCAGGTAGCAGATGGGCACCAGCACCTTGTTGATGTACTTGAAGGCAGGCTGCTCTGAGAGGGTCCCATTCTCAGTCAGGTTGGCCAGCAGGGAGGAGTTCGCCTCTCTGGAACCAGCTTCTGCGCTGAAGGTGTTGGGGAAGTATAAAGGATCCATAACTTTGTACCCCCTCGGTTCTCTCCTTGCCAGGCTAAGGGAGATCAACCTTCACAGGCATCTTGTTCCTGGAAAGACAAAACAGAAATAGAGAGGGGGAAAAAAAAAGGGAAGAAAAAGAGAGAAGTTTCCAAGAAGGCTGAGTTTTACACATCATTTCATTTGCTATCTATAGTCAGAGAGTTGGTGTTTGAATTATGCTGTCAGCACATGCCAGGAGATGATGAGATCAGTACCTGAGCAAAGGAACTGCACAAGGAGAGAACCCAAGAGCAGTGTCCCAGTAGGTGCAGGGATCTCTCTCACTGCCCAAGTGCTGGGTCCCAGTAGGTGCAGGGATCTCTCTCACCGCCCAAGTGCTGGGTCCCAGTAGGTGCAGGGATCTCTCTCACTGCCCAAGTGCTGGGTCCCAGTAGGTGCAGGGATCTCTCTCACTGCCCAAGTGCTGGGTCCCAGTAGGTGCAGGGATCTCTCTCACTGTCACAGGCTCCACACAATGGGGTCAGGGCTGGGAGCCTGCAGCATGCATCCCACCAGGAGAGAGGGTAATAGACATCATGCACCACAACCTTCCTGCTCCTCCAGAGTGCTGTGTGGCCAAAACCTGCTGGTGACAGTCAATCCTTTCTCTTCTGCTGAGAAATGTTAGTTCCTCCATGTCTCCTGTGCCACTCGGCCATCAGACCTCCCCCTCTGACCTCCTCACTCTCCTCACTTTTGTGAAATCAAGGAGCAGGAGGGGTAACACCCTCTGCTTGCACAGAACCCCACAAACACAGGACCCACCTTTCCTCCGAGCTTCTGTCTTAAAACTGATCCAGAAATTGTTGGAAGATCATTTTGAAAGACACTGACCAAAGAGTGTGTAAGAAATCAGACCAAAAGCAGAGCCCTGGCAGCAGGGCTAAAAGCTTGAAAGTCCTACTTGGTTCAACTCTAATGTCACTTAGCAGAAGGTGCCTGGAGAGGCTCAGGGACTGACTCAGCCCCATCTCACCCCCATACAAGCTTTGGGTGCTTTCAGAAGCCAGGAGCAAAGATAGCTCCTGGCTCTTCACATCCAAAGCTCCACTGCAATGTTTCACAGGTCTTCCTGTTTACATAGAAACAGTCTGAGTTTGAGATCTTCAAATGCCACTTACTGCCTGGCAGAACCAATTGAGAAGCCCCAGGGATCAGCAGCAGCTGTGTGGGTGGGAAGCAAAAACCCTTCCTAAAAACCAACAGAACCCTGGGGGTGGGGGGGGGGGAAATAAATAATTAAAGCAAACCCACGAGGTACAGGAGGGAAAGGACCATGCCTGAGAACACCTCTCCAGCAGGTCAAGCCACGGGCATGTGGATGTGAAGCCTGCAGTGGAAAGGAGCAAGCTGTTTCTTTCCCATCTCTCCAGACCCTTCTGTGTTTGTGAACCCTTCTCCTCTCACCCTGAAGGGTCTAAGAAGCACCTTTCCCCTGCAAGGAATCCAAACTGCAGTGGGCAGCTTCAGGGCATAGACAGCTGAAGAGATCTGGTGATGGAATAGAGAATTGCTTCGGTTGGAGGAGACCTTGCAGGTCATCAAGGGCAATGTTGTTTATTTAGGCAGTCTGAAAAGGGCTGAGCATCTCCACTGCTGTTTCTGTGCCGTGCTTGATTCACAGGCATATTTTTTCATGGCCTAGGTAGGTGTTTGTAAAGCTTTCTGCTATATAAAGTTTAAAGCATCTGCTGTGGGAACGAGGAGATGCACAACACCAACCCAGCCCCAGATCTCACCCAAGCCTAGCCAGCAGGCTGTGGTGAGGGTGCTGAGGCAGAGCATGCCCAGCAGCTTCTCTTCCCATCACCTGATGATGAAGTTTCCATAATAATCCAGGGGTAGGAATCTGGATTCAAACCCACCCAGCCCACATCGCAGCCGGGCCCTCCAAACACAAACAAAATGCTGACTTCCCCAGGCAAGCCAAAGCCTTCATGCCTCCAGCAGGAATGCAAACACCTCCAGGAGGAATGCAAACACCTCCAGGAGGAATGCAAACACCTCCAGGGGCGGTGCTTTCTCTCGGGGTGAGAAAAGCTGCGGCGAGTGAGAGTCGAAGTGCCTCCAGCTCCCAGTGGCAATCATGAATATGCTGTTCTGATTTGGAAGTGTGCAGATGGGAGGTAGGTGTCTCACATGCAACTCCAGGGCTGGGAGGAGATGTACCAGAGAGAGCAGAAATCCAGGGTGGCTGGGATGGGAAAGCTGAGCAAGCAGCCAGAGCTGAAACATCCAAGGCTTGAAGATGGAGATGAGAAAGGGACAGGGAAGAGCTGCAGGTTCTGAACACGCTGCTGTGGTGTCTGAGGTTAAAAGCTGCAGCCATGGGCTTGCTGCAAGAGTTGTTGCAATCCTTGAGAGCACACTGGAGAGAAAGGTCAAGCCAGAGCAGGCTCCCTGTGCACAGCGTCCTGGAGTCATAGAATTGTTTTGGTTGGGAAAGACCTCGAAGACCATCAAGCCCAACTGTTGGCCTTCCACCACAATAAATAAGACTAAACTTCCACCAGAGAGGACAAACTCCAAGCCTGGATGAAGAATGGACTTTGACATTCTGCTCTAACACTGGTTTTGAACGACAAGGTTGTACTGAACCTCAGATCATTTGTGGGGGGACCGTGGAAGAAGCCACAGCAGCACCACACTCACAGAATCATAGAACCACAGAATGCATCAGGTTGGAAGGGATCCTTAAAGGTCATCTTGTTCAAGCTCCCTGCAGTGAGCAGGGACATCTCTAATTCAGGGCCCCATCAAGTTTGACCTTGAGTGTCCCCAGAGATGGGGCCTCCACCACATCTCTGGGCACCTAGCCCCAGTGTTTCACTACCCTCATTGTGAAGAGCTTCCCCCTCAAGTTTAACCTAAATCTACCCTGCTCCAGTCTGACCTTTTGATCTGCAGAGAACTGCATCTTCTTGCATCCCAGATGTTGTGTGACCCAACTGGTCAGGCAGGACCCCTGAGGGGAAGAACAGAAAGGTGCTGGGATGGAGCAGTTGGAACTGCGTCTTTGGAAGCAGCTCTGGTGCTGACATTGGGGAATGCCCCTCCCAGGCTAACTCAGCAACAGCCACTCTGGGTCAGAAAGTAAAAGAGTTGTTCTGGGACTGCAAAAATAGCAGGATAGGAAAAAGAATCAGTGCTGCCTCTCAGCAGGGGAGGCTCAGGAAGTGCAGTCAGGTGTGCCTCTCATCCCAGTGTTACATAAAAGGAGGATGGACATTTTTTTGTCTGAAGTTGAATCCTTTATACAGCTTGGAAATCACTGACCACCACATGGCACAGGAAGTTCTTTGAGCCTCTTGCTCCTTTCACCACATTTAGAGGTCAAGCCTTAGGAGACTCACAGGAATGTTTTGGTTGAAAGAGACCTTTAAGACCATTGAGTCCAATTATTTACCCAGCACTGCCAGGTCGCCACTGAACCACATCCTCAGCACCACATCCACAGGGCTTTTAAAGTCCTCCAGGGATGGGGACTCCACCACTGTCCTGGGCTGCCTGTCCCAATCCTTTGCAGCAAGAAGCACTGAGGAAGAGGAGTTCATGCTGTGGATAACCTGCTGCACAAAAGCTCTTCTTGACAGGGGTCTCAGGCTCTTCCAGTCACCCACTGGTGACATTTCTCATACACTCAAAGGGTTTTTCTTTGAGGGACCTTTGTGTGTCTTCCATGGAGTAGGGCAACTTTTCCAGCCTCCTCCTACAGCAGCTGTGATGCTCTCCTCCTGCTGGGCTGTCCTCAGGGGTCAGAGATGCCTCAGCAGTTAGCCAGTCTGCTTCTTTGGTATTTTTGGAGCTTCCCTCTTGGTTCTGAGTGAATATTAATCTTTGCTCTCTGATTTTTTTGTTCCATTTGATGAATTTTGCATCTTTCCCTTCCACAGCAGGTGGATTCAGAAGGAAACACATTTGCTAAGGCTCTCATGAAGAGTCTTGAGTCTCTTCACTGGGTGACAACCCGCATGCTGGCAGCACCAGCAAGGAACTGCTGTCATCTGAGTGTCCCCCATACACCATCTGGGGATGCACTGCTCTTAAAGTCACCCAGCTCTGAGCCCAGACCTCCAGAGTCCTCATTTTCAGTGCTTAATCCACTAAGCCATTGGAACCTCAGCACCCTTGCCTCCCAGCCACTGGCATTTTGGGATTCATTCTGGCATGGCAACAGCAGAACAACCTGCACAGCTCCATCAGCAGGCTTTGCTGGGTGTCTTTGATGAGCTTAGATGCTTTTTCCCCCCCCTCCATTTAGCTTCTATCTTATCCCTCACCAGCACAATTTTGCTTGATCTTACAGTGCCACTAGAGCACTTAATGACCATGAACCTCCCCAGACAATGACTCAGTATAATTAAGGCATGCTGACTGATACCCTGTACCCTTGTTTTGATATTCTTAATTAATCAGTTAATAATAATAATAATAAAACACCTCTAGAGAACTTCTTTCATGCAGATCATTTTCCCTTTGGTGAGAGAGCCCTGAGACATCATATTGGTCTGTGCTTTCAGCTTACAACACACACAAAAGGGGCAAGCTAAGGAGCTGAGAACACAGATCCAGAGCAATCACTCATGTCATTCCCAGTCTGCACTGGACAGAGCAGTACCCTGAAAACAGAGTAGGCATCCAGTGGAGCTGAACATACCTCGCTGCCTGTGCTGCTGCCCAGGAGAACTCAGAGAAGAAATAGCAGAGATCATGGAGTTGTTTCAGCTGGAAAAGGCCTCTAAGATCATCCAGTCCAAGCATCAACCCAACACCGCCATGGCCACTAAACCATGTCCCAGGGTGCCATGGCCACACATTCCTTGAACACCTCTAGGGATGGTGACTCCACCACCTCCCCAGCCAGCCTGTTCCAGTCTGTTCTGGTACAGACCACTCTGCTCAGAGGGTTTTAGCCTCTATGAAAGCTTCCCTAGCAGGTATCCTAACCAGACATGCTTTGGCTGGGCACATGAGCAGGTATCCCTCCGACAGCACAGAGCAGCCTGTTAGTGCCTGAAGCATCCTCACAACATAAGGAGGAACTTCAAACTGTTCAGGCAGATCAAGGCTGAAATTCTCCCTGGCTGTGGCTACAATAGCAAAGCAGAAAATCTCCCTGTGAAGTGCACTGCATCAGAGTATAGCTGGGATCAGGAAGGAATTGCATGAAGAAATCTAATGAGTCAAGATGTGATGTCTCTGCCTATCTACCACTAGAATCACCACTCTCTCTTCTGCAGCATCAAACATAATGGCTGTGAAGAGAATTATGACAATAGGAGAGCAGATTGCCGCTTCCAGGTGCGGAATGCCCAGCAGGAACAGACAAAAATGGTAATCCAGACAGCTACACCTCCCAAGCAGATGGCTTTGGGAGTGATGGGAGGAAAAGCACTTAGAGAAGTGTTCAACAAGTAACTAATAGCAGCAGAACTCTTTGCTTGTTCCTTTATCCCGTGGAGCTGGCTACAAAGTGAAGCAATTTGCAGTAAGAAAGCAAAGCTCTCCTGGTCCTGTAGCAGATTTGTCCTTTTAGGAATGAGAGTTCATCACCTGCTTCTTCAGCCACAACCCACGGGGCCTCATGTGTTGTAATTTCATGGCTGGGGTGGGCAGAGCCAAGGGCTGCTGCTGCTGCAGGAGGGAGAGCAAGCTGCTGGTGGAAGGAGAAAGGAGGGAGGTGGTGGTGGTGGTGGTGTGAAAGTTGGTGGGACCTGGCAGAGCAGCTCCTAAATAACACAAACACCCAGGCAAGGCTCCGTGTGAGGAGAAGGTAGAAGCAGCATCGTGCCAAGACCTGCTTCAGCATCTTACAGTTACAATAACACTCTTGTACTGAAGCAGTAGCTCCCTGGGAGCACAGAAATGTCATCAAAATTCTTCGGTTTTTCCACTCTCTGTCCTATTTCACCACCTGGGGTGAAAAAAGCAAAAGGCTTCAGCTCAGATGGGAACCTGCTCCTTGTTCGGATCTGCCATTAGATATTCCCCAGGGTGTGTTTCTCACTCCAAGCAACTGCAGTGATTGATTTTTCTCTGCAGAAGACACAACAAAACAAACTTCCTGGCACTGAATTGGATTTTCTGCTCTGACTAGTTACTCTGGTACTAAAATCTGACCAATGGGAGCCGAAGCTGGACGACGCCTGGCCACTTCTAGACCCCCTGCCAGGTTTAGGAGCTCTATTTGCCGAGCCGGCGACACTCTGTAACCACCCTGCTCGGCCCAGCCCAGCGTTTCAGAGCTCCCTGCGGAGATGTGAACTGGAAACTGGGTCCTACTTCCAGTTTGCAAACAAACAGCCCCTGAAACACTTTCGCTTTTGCCAAATATTTACGCAATAGCCGTGGGTTTGTTTTGGGTTGGGTGTGGGGTTGTTTCTTTTCTGACCCCGAGCACACTTCAAGCTTTGTTATGCTTAGCGGTTACTCACTTTTGGCTGCAGCTGGTCCTGTCACACAAGCACTCCTGTAAACCCCACGCTGGGTTTGGCTCCCGGGTAAGTTGGTTTAAGCAACTTCAGCACAAGGCAAGCGCAGAGCCCAGTCTGTCCATGCTCACACCCAGGCAGGTCTGTCTGGGGTTAAACTCTCACCGCAGCACTGACCCAGCACTGTCACCAGAAGGCTTTGTACCGAAACGCTTCTTTTCCACCCCTCTCTCTTCTGCAATCTGTTAACATCAGCTGATTTCAGGGATGAGGCAGACTCGAAAGATAATTCAGTTGAGGAATATTTAACTGGAGGTTGTGTCTGCTCCTAGGCTGAGAGGCAGATGAAGTACCCACAGATCCCTTTGGCTTTGGGGACTCTCCTTCCAAGAGAGCCCCAGCTTGAAGGAGCGCAGGAACAGCTTCTCTTGCTGCCAAGAAGTGGAACAACTCCAGGAGAAGTGACTGCGTGTGGGGACCTCCCAAGGTGTGAGGTTTCTGTCTTGGGCACATCCCACACCAGTAGTGCAGATCCACTCTGGCCACCAAGCCCTGGTGGCAAGGTCCCACCAGGAGATGGGATTCCCACCACAAGCACTATCAGACTCATCCCAGCACCCTAAGCACTGGCTGCCTGCTGTGCCCTGCACATCTCCTCCTCCACGGAGCTATAGAAGTCTCTCGTTCAGCCCAGCACAAGCCTGCAAGTTCCAAACGCCTCAGCCGGGCTGTTCTCTCCATGCCCTCCGGGGCACAGGTCTGGACACGGGCAACAAGCTGTGCCCAGTTCTGCAGGTGCTGGGAGCCAGCGAGGCACACGGACACAAGGTGCTGCTCCGACGATGACTCCCCAGGCTCCACTTTGACCTCGACCATCGACTTCTTGCCAATCACCCTGGAGCACATCCGACTCCCTGGGCTTCCCTCCTATGTTTTATCAGAGAGCAGCACCCTGTGTCCAGCTCTGACCCCACCATGGCTTTCTGTGCCCCTATTCCGCCAGGCTGAGGAGCATCCAGGGCTCTGCGGCTCAAGGGGGTGATGTATGGGGCTGTGCCAGCACATCCCTCAGCAGGTGCCTTTTCTCTCCCGTTCCAGCTTCAAAGCAACGCTGAGGATTGTGCTGTTTCAATGTAGTGCTCAGGATCGTCCTGCTCTAATGCCAGGCTGAGGATTGTCCTGCTTTCCGCATCTCGTCCTCGCTCCCCACCATCCCTCCGGCCAGGATGGGCTCACTCTGCTCTCCAGCACCAAAAACCGGGTGAGAAAAGCAAATTCGGGGGGAAGCTGCAAACGGGACCGAGCTCTCTAAAGCCTCATTCATCCCAGACAGCCCTCAGGAGTGGGGGTGCGCTTTGCACAGCCTCATCCTACCCCATTCCCATCCTTCCCCACACTGATCACTTTCGGCTCCCCCAGCCCCTCTCGCTGTTCCCCTATCGTCATGCAATGGTTACCTGCAGCTCCAGCGTTTCCTCTCCTCCGGGTGGAGGGATGAACCGCCCCGCTCCGGCTGCAGCCCCCTCCCCAAACCCCGTCCCCAGCCCGCCCCGGGCCGCTCCCCGAGCCGGGAGCGCACCCCGAGCTCCGCCGCTTCTCTCCGGCGGGCGGGGCGGACCGCAGCCGCTCCCCCCGGGGAGAGGAGGGACAGGGCTCCCGGCTTGGAGTCCGGGGGTGGTCACGGAGCAGCGGCAGGAGAGGCTATCACAGCCCGGGTGGGGACAGCCTCCGGCCACCCACTCTGCCGAAAGTTGGGCTGGAGGTGCCGGAGCAGCAGCCCCCGAGCCAGGATACTTAGTCTCACCCCCGACACCCCCCGCCATGCCAGCATCCCCCTCCTCAAGCGCAGGGATGTCCTTACCTGGCTCTGTCCCCTCGCAGTGCTGGCTGCTCAGCCCGCTGCACCCCAGTTTGGGAGTAGCCCCTTGTCGGGGCTGCAGCTGCTCCGGGGAGGGGCTGGGAGCACCCTTCGTGTGCCCACGGAGAGGAGACAGGGCTATCAGAGGAGCCCTGCATTGCCTCCCCTGGTCTAGCTCCCTTGCAGCTCTGAGAAGTCCTTTTAAAGACTCCTGCGGGCTCGTTTGCAGCGAGCCCCCTCCCCAAGCCTGTCAGAGACTCGCGGCTGCTACTCTGCTGCTGCTGCTCCGAAAGTGCAGCCCCTGGGATGAGACAATGAGAAGGGAATGGCATCTGAGCATCGGGGAATCAGTAAGGCTGGAAAAGACCTCCGAGATCCTCGAGTCGTCTGCATCTTGTTTGTTTGGTTCTCCTGTCCCTCGACACTGAGCACAAGGGAAGATGGTGTTCAAGAAACCTGGACATGGCACTTTGGGCTGTGGTGGTCTTAGGCTGAAGGCTGGACTCAGGACCTTAGAGAGATCTTCCAACCAAAAGGGTTCTATGAATCTATGATTCAATGATTCCATGACTGAGTCTACGATCCTGTGGGGTGAGAGGGTCACACTCAGCACCCTGCCTCTCTGGAGAATCACACAATGCTCTGGGTTGGAAGGGACCTTAAAGATCATCCAGTTCCAACTCCCTTACCATGGGCAGGGGACACCTCCCACCAGCCCAGGTTGCCCAAGGCCTCATCCAGCCTGTCCTTGAACACCCCCAGGGAGGAGGCAGCCACAGCCTCCCTGGGCAACCTCCTCCAGTGTCTCCCCACTCTCGCTGTAAAGAGCCTCTTCACAGGAGAGAAGGGGAGTTTTCCTCCATCTGCTTCCAAATCAGGCCTTACATTTCCAGGCTGGTGGAAGGATGTGGGATTAATACCCAGGCTGAACTAGGAGCTTGGTTTAGCCCACTCCTAAGCATCCCTTGACCTCGCTGGGGCTCTTCTGCTGGGGGGGAGGGGGGAAACTGCTGAAACGTTTTACCCTTTGCAACAAGTGGAATAAAAGTCCTAAATAGCTCTCCCTGCTCCACTCTGCACCCTCCCTCTGCTCTGACAGATAGAAATACCCAACTCAGTGTCACCTAAGCCTCTTTCCTTTCTCCCATGCATGCAGGGGGGGTGACCAGAGTGGTGGCTGTGTGGCTATGGGAGCAGAAGGCTCCTGTGCTCATCAGCATGCACAGGGCATCGTGCTTCATAATAATGTATATGATCTTAATCCTCTGGCCAGGCTTTTCAGTTAGGGCTGTGAGTGAGACACAAGTGTGAATGCAAGGGGGGGGAAAAAAAAACCAGAGGAAAAAAGAGTGGGCAAAAAGGGAGAAGGCAAAAGCTGCTTCTGGCTTGGCACTTTCTAATTCAATCTGCTGATGTATTTATGGTCATGGATCACTAAATTGAACCAAGGCTTCAGCCTGCTCTTGCCATGACAATGGGGAGAGTCATCTGATAAAAATAGAGTTGGGATGGTAAACAGGAGAGGAGAAGGGATTTTGATTACCTGCTTTGTAAAGAGGCCAAGCTGAATGTGATACAAGAGCCACCACGGTGGAGACCAGCTTGAAGCGCCACAGGGCTCATTTAATGACTCTCCATCATTTCTCTGAAGGGTGGAGGTGATGGGAGCAGGGCTGGGCTCTTCTCAGTGGTGGCCAGTGACGGGACAAGGGGCAGTGGGTACAAACTAGAACACAGGAGGTTTCACTTGAACTTAAGGAGAAACTTCTTGGAGGGTGCTGGAGCCCTGGAACAGATTGCCCAGAGAGGTTGTGCTTCTCTGGAGAGATTCCACACCTGCCTGGACATTGTTGATCCAACCTCTTGTAAGTGACCCTGCTTTAGCAGGGGGGTTGGAGTGGGTTGATCCCTGGAGGTCCCTTTCAACCCCTACCTCGATTCCATGACTCTGTGATTTTATTAGCATTTCATTTTCATTTGTGATGCAAAAAAAAAAGTCACAGAGAACCCCCTGGTGGTCCTTAGATTCCCCTCAAGCAAAGAGGACTTTTCTCCTGAAGAAACACTTGTCAGAAGTGTTTGTGCCAGGATCTGTGTTGGGCTAGAGGCAGGGTCTGTGTTGGGCTAGAGGCAGGACCTTCAAGCTTCTCGTGTTCTTTACCCCCCTCAAGCCAACAGCAATGCTCCCTTGCAGGGATGAATGGAGTGAACACAAAGAGAAACCTGCTCTGTTATCGTGCTTTTAATGGCTAATGCCCCTGCTGAGAGACCAAAGATCAGTTACACCAACCACAGAATAAACATGGGAGGAAAAATACCTCCTGGCACACCAGCGTGGGTGCAGGGAGCCAGCAGCACAGGCTGGGCACTGTCAGAGGCTTGTGGGGTGGTAGCTCAGATTTGTGGTGGTGAGGGTCAGTGTGTGAGGCAGCTGGGATATGCGGAGGACAAGCAGACAGCAGTGATCTCATAGCAGCCTTTGGTTCTGCTGGGCCTGTCCCTTTGGCTGTGTGAAATAGGTGCACAGCCTGTGTAGCTCTAACACTTTTGTGTTGAGGCTACAGAGAGGAGAAAGATTCAATACTGAGCTGAAAACCGCAGACTGCATCATTTTGGGTTGTAGAGTGCAGGAAGATGCCACACAGAATCCATCCAGGGTTGGAAGGGACCTCTGGGGATCACCCAGCCCAACCCCCCTGCTAAAGCAGGGCACCCACAGCAGCTCACCCAGGATCACAATGGCCAGGAGGGGTTGGAAGGGTCCTTCCAGAGAAGGAGACTCCACAACCTCTCTGGGCAGCTTGTTCCAGTGCTCTGTGACCCTCACAGTAAAGAAGTTCCTCCTCATGTTGAGGTGGAACCTCCTGTGCTGGAGTTCCTATCCATTGCCCCTTGTCCTACCCCAGGGTGCAAGTGAGCAGAGCCTGTCCCCTCCCTCCTGACCCCCAGCCCTCAGATATTGATAAATATTGATTAAATCCCCTCTCAGTCTTCTCCTCTCCAGACCAAACACCCCCAGGGCTCTCAGCCTCTCCTCACCAGGCACTGCTCCACTCCCTTCATCATCCTCATAGCCCTCTGCTGGACCCTCTCCAGCAGATCCCTGTCCCTCTCGAGCTGGGGAGCCCAGAACTAAAGGCAGCACTCGAGGTCTCAGCAGGGCAGAGTAGAGGGGAAGGAGAACCTCCCTGGATCTGCTGTGCACACTCTTCTTAATACACCCCAGGATCCTGTTGGCCTTCTTGGCCCCCAGGGCACATTGCTGTCCTTGCTGCCCACCAGCACTCCCAGGTCCTTTTCCACAGGGCTGCTCTGCAGCAGATCACCTCCCAGCCTGTATTCCTCACCCCCACAAGCCTCCCCACGTTGCATCCCAGCAAGTTACAGCACTGGGAACTGTGGAAAGTGAAGCTGTGGCTGCTGAGCCTCCAGCCCAGCCTTCCCCAGCAGGTTGCAGCCTGCTTTTCCTCTAAGAATTTTAAACCAGTATTTTTCCCCCCCTTTTAAACATTCCCAGTTGGGAGAAACAGGAAATCCATGGAGTGAGAGCTCCAGTGTGTTACTTCTAGAGGCAGCCATGGAGCTGGCTGGATGAGAGCAGGTGCTCAGCATCACTTGGAGCATTCCAGTCCAGCTGAGCTTTGGGCTCCAGCAGCGGTGCTGAGCCATTCACGTTACCATAGAAATAAATGGCTCCCTTTTCTGCCACTCATTGTGCAAAGCTTCAGCCTCCCCTGGCTGCAGATATCTAGCACCCCTCCACCTCACCAGCCCCGGCCATGGGGTTGGGTTTCCAATCTTTCCTTCTTCTCCTGGGAACTCCACAGGCAGCAGGGACTTCTCTTATGGTTTTCTTTTTCCTTTCTTTCATTCTTTCTTCTTCTTCTTCTTTTGCATGTAGTATTTTTTCAGTGATTGGCTTGCATTCAGCTCAAACATTTCTGAAGCTCTCAGCAAACATGCCTCAGCTCAGCTTTTAACTGGGAGACACTTCTCTATCTCCCAATTACATTCACAGCTTGGCTGGCTGAGGCAGACTGTTTTCACTTTGCCTGCAGAACACGCCGGGAAAAGCCAGGCAGTGGGAATCGCAGCCAGGTCGAGGTGTTTGCACTTCCCTTTGTTGCCCTCAAAACCAATGTCTTTCAAATCAGTGCCTTAAAACCTGTACTTACAGGACCATCTGTTGTCAAACTGCCTGTGGCAGGGACGCCTCAAGATCTTCCCACTGGGTCATTACCAGCAGCTCTGGGTTGCTCCCCACCGTGGTGGTCCCCTCTCAGGCTGCTCTTCTAGTCAAAGAGCCCAGGGTCTCTCAGCCTTTCCTCCTCACAACGATGCTCCAGGCTCCTCAGCATCTGCCCAGCTTCTGCTGGACCCTCTCTGGGAAGCCCAGAACTGGACACAATGTTCCAGATGTGGCCTCACTAGGGCAGGACAGAGGGGGAGGAGAATCTCCCTGGAACTGCTGGTCCCACTCTTCTTCATGCACCCCAGGAGACCCTTGGCCTTCTTGGCCACAAGGACACATTGCTGGCTGCTGGGTCCCTTTATCCACCAGCACTCCCAGGTCCTTCTCCCCAGAGCTGCTTTGCAGCAGGTCAAGCCCCTCACCTCTACTGGTGCATGGAGTATTCCTCCCCAGGTACAGGGCCCTACACTTACCCTTCCTGAATTTCATGAGGTTCCCTCCACTCACCTCTCCAGCCTGTCCAGGTCTCCCTGGATGGCAGCACAGCCTGGCAGGGTGTCAGCCACTCCTCCCAGTTGGGTATCATCAGCAAACTTGCTGGGGGCACACTGCATTCCTTCATCCTATTCCGACCAAGAGGACTTTATTGGATGGGATCCTCTTGTTTTAACCAGTCATTAAAACCAGTGAGTCCTTTGTGTCGGTGGGACAAGCCTCAAAGGCAGGGATTGCAGCTGCTTTTTGCTCAGGTCATTGATGGTGAAGGGCTCTGTGGCCTTCCAGCACTTGGCTAGAGAGATATGTTAGTGGCATGTGCCTCATCCCTCACCCTCCCTGTCCCTCCACCTTTCCCTGCCCTTGGTGGATCACTCTGAAGCAGCACAGGCAGTACTGAGCTGACAGGAACCCTCCTGGAGCTCTGATTCTCTAAGCTTTTTAGGGACCAGGGTTTGTTGTTTTATTTTTGCTGATGAATAATTCACTAAAACCATTTTACCCACATCCTGCTTCCCTCCACAGTCTTTGACTGGCATCCCACAAGAGTCTCTCAGACATTCTCAAGTGATGTTTGCAGAGAGCTTCACCACCACATTGAAATGAAGAGGACAGTGGCAGGATTCCAGCTGCAAAGCAAATAATTTCCAAAGGATTGCCGGGTTTCATCAAAGGAATGAGGCAGGAAAACCATTTGAGGTGGCATAACTGCAGGAGATTTGTAGGAGGACATTTGTGTGTGCCTGATCCTTCTCTTTCTGCTCTTTCAGAGCAGTGTCTTTCTCTGCACTGTGTTTGGAAGGGTCTGCATAGATTTTATCCTGATCTGCTCTAATAAAAGGCAATTAGAGGCATTTCCATTTAATTAAGGTGCTTTGTTTTCAAAGGGATGATGTCCAAGCAGCACACACCCTTCATAATGTGACTTTCTTCTTTAAGCCTTGTGCTTGCAGCTGTCAGGAGCAATGGGAGATGCTCTGCTTGGACAAGGAGGTGGTCTGCAAACCTGTGCCTCATGAGAAGATATTTCTCTGAATGCTTCTTGATTTCACAGAATCACAGAATTGCTCCAGCTGGGAAAGACCTCTAAGACCATCAAGCCCAGCTGTTAACAGCAGCATGGCCACTTAACCAGAAACCTGGGGCAGAGGTCCCCCTGGGGCTCATGTATCGATGAGGATCATTTGCTGCTATAAAATCAGCAATCCTGCTGCATGCCTACTGTGTGCTGTAGTTTCCCTTTGCTACTGATTGTCACACCCTGATGCCCATGGCTCTGAGACAAAGCCTTCCCTGCTCCAGACAGGCAAAAGAATGCCAGCAGGGAAGAGAAGCAAGCTTCATCCTTGGGGGGAGGAGCAGAAGAAACATAGAATCAGAGAACTGTTTTGGTTGGAAGAGACTTCCAAGACCATCCAGTCCAACCAGCAACCCAACCCCACCATGGCCACCAAACCATGTCCCCGAGTGCCTTGGCCACAGGTCTCTTGAATACCTCCAGGGCTGGGGACTCCACCACCTGGGCAGCCTGTGCCAATGTCTCACCACCCTTACTGTAAAGAATTGATTTCTAATATCCAATCAAACCCTCCCTTGGCAGGGACGGATCTGCCAGCCAGCCTCCTGGGAGAAGGTCTCTCACTCTTCATTGCATGGCCATCTCAAACAGCTGATAGGGCAATACACAACGAGTCCAAAGTGATTCTCCATGAAAATTCCTTGTCTTACCATAGAATTATAGAACACTTTGGGTTGGAAGATCATCTAATTGCAATCCCCTGTGCCATGGGCACAGACCAGGTTGCTCAAGGCCCCGTCCAACCTTGTCTCCTACCACTGCAATAGAGACCATCATTATTGATTAGCAGGAAGAATATAAGTGTCTCCAGCTACCTTCTAAAGAAAGTCCACCACCATCCTTCAGAGTTTAGCTGTGCAAAATACTTGTTGTAGAGAAATCTCCTCCTCCTCTAAGCATGTTGGTGCTGCTGAGGTGCCCAAAAGCCTGAAGCGGAGGTTGCACCAGCGCTGGCACTGCCAGGAATGGGCTGTGTGGGCTAAGGGTTGGAGCTGGGGAAGTCAAGAGGTCTCTTATGAGCTCCACAGGTAGCTTTTTGTTGTGCTGCTGTGAGGGGAGCAAAGTGATGAGGTGAGTTACTTAATGATTCATTCCTCATCCTGTTGGGAGCAGCAGGCAGCACCTCAAGCCCGCAGAGCTGTTTGTGTTTTCTGCTGGGTGCCTCATTATGCACATGTAAACACAGGCAAATCACTTAATAGAATGAGCTTTATTAAATAAGGAGAGGAGCTGTGTTCAGTTGAAGGCTCCTGAGCTCTCATGACAAATATTTCCAGGCCTGGGGACTCGTTGCAGGGTCGGGAGGGATAACTTCCAATCCAAGCTGGCAGAAGCCAAGCATTTGGTGGAAATGCTGCAGGTTTTAGGATTCCAAGCCAGAACTTGCTGCTCTCTCTCTGAAGAGAAGGGTGAGAAGATGATCTTTGACTTACAAATGCTCTTCAGTGAACAGACAGGGAGTGTAGAAGCAATATCATACCCTGGTATCTGATACAACCCGGAACAAGTGTTTCCTTCACGCTATCTGACAAGCACAGAGCTGGGGGAGAACACTGCCGCTCAGCCAAACCATTTATTTATAGCAGATCAGACAGGTCTGTGAGATTGGAGACATTTCAGTGCAGACCAGGAAGGTTTTCACGCAGCCTCTGCTCCCTGTGACAGACAGATCCATGTCTCAACCAGCCCTGTGGTGCAACCTCTTGTCTAGGGCATCGCTGTCAGGAGACAAAGGCTGTAAGTGTTTGAACAACACCTGAGTCAAAGGGACTTTCAGTGCTTAACCTGTTGTCACTATCCAACAGAAGCAACAGGGAAAGCTTTTCACTCCAAAAAGGGATGAAAGTAAGTGGGGAAGTCAGAGAAATTGGAGATATTACAAAAGCCTGTGAAGAATCCTTCATCCTTTGTGCTGGGGTTGCATCAGAGATCCTTCAGACAGCTCAGCTCGGCAGTGATGAGCTTCCACACTTCCACCACGCGAAGACCTTGCAGTGAGTCATCTCACAGGGAAGAAGGCAGGAGAAGAGACCAGATTGTCAGTGCTGGTCCCTCCCCACCTCACCAGCGTGTCAGCAAAGAGGTGGCTGCCTGCTGCTCTGCTGCTGGCCTCAGGGACAAATCCTGCCCGTAGGCAGCAGCTGCTGTTTCCAGCTTCCCTCTCATCTTTGAACCAACATTCCATTTTTTCCCAGGACAGATGGGGTGAAGGAATGTCACCTGTCACCTCCACCACATCAGCTGGGCTCCTGGCTGAGGGGCTGGACCAGGTGACCTTTAAAGGTCCTTTCCAACCCATTCTGTGACTCTCTGAACTCTGGGGTGTTCATGGTGTGAGCTGCTGCACTGCCTGCAGTGCTGGTGGGTGGCAGGTACCTACCCTCAGCTTCACACAGTGGGGACATAGAGCGTGAGGAGCATGCAGACACCCATTTGGATCTGATTTATATCTCCAAGCAGGGTGGTAGGGTAGGGTAGGGTAGGGTAGGGTAGGGTAGGGTAGGGTAGGGTAGGGTAGGGTAGAAGAAAAGAGGAGAGAAGAAAGAGAAAATGAGAAATGGAGGGCAGGGCAGGGAGAAGGGCAGGGCAGGGCAGGGCAGGGCAGGGCAGGGCAGGGAAGGGAAGGGAAGGGAAGGGAAGGGAAGGGAAGGGAAGGGAAGGGAAGGGAAGGGAAGGGAAGGGAAGGGAAGGGAAGGGAAGGGAAGGGAAGGGAAGGGAAGGGAAGGGAGAATATTTCAGAAGGGCCTTACAACATTCATCCAGTCCCACTGTCCAACCACTTCAGGGCTGGCCAAAAGTCAGAGCACGTTTTTAAGGGCGATGTCCAAATGCCTTTTGAACATGGACAGACTTGGGGTATCAACCACCTCTCCAGGAAGCCTGTTCCAGTGTTTTGCCACCTTCTCGGTAAAGAAATGCTTCCTCATAGCAAGTCTGAACCTCACTTTTGAGTAGTCCTGATGCATCTTGGGCCACAGAAGTCTGCCTTTGGCCCTTGCATTTTATCTCCTGCTCAGAGACGCTGGAAGCAGTCCCTGCCACAGCTGGAATACCTGCAGGAGAACATGACTGAGGTTGTGTTTTCTGCAGGGGGCCTCTGTTGGCCCTTTTGCCACCTTCTAACGGAAATATCTGTGGTGCTGTTAGGAAACTGAAGCCTGCAGACAAATTGTGCTCCAACTGATTGTTTTGATTCTAATGAGAAGCAGAAGAAATAAACAAACAAACCAACCAACCCCACCCAAACCAAACCAAACCAAACCAAACCAAACCAAACCAAACCAAACCAAACCAAACCAAACTCTCCCTCTCTCCATGACACACAAAACAAAACAACCCACCCCCCCCAACCCCCAACCTTGACATATTCAAAACAACCTCTGTGTGCCTGTGCCAATTTGTGCAACATAATAGCCTCATTATTAAACTCAGCAGCCAAAGCTGAAGGGAGCTGCTCTCATTAGCAGGCTCGTTGCTGCTGGGAAGTGTTTGGTTAATGGGTGGAATATGTCTTCTTGGATTCTTCCAGGCTATATGAAGAACAGAAATTGCACAGAGAGGTTGGTTTGGTTGCTTTGGTTGCTTGGGGTTTTTTTTTTTAAGAGCTATAAAGCCTTCTACTTAAAATATTTCCATTCCCCCTTTGGAAAGGCTCTATCAATACTTATTTATTCTCTGTCCCCAGGGAGCATTATGCCCATTTTGCTGGCACAGTGTGTTCTGTGATGCCTCCACTGTGAGCTGATAACCATGCAGACAAGGAACCATTGCTATCTTCCCTGGTGCTGCCGAACCAGCCCAGGCTGTTTACCCAAACAAACTCTATCTCCGTGACCAGCAGCTTGCATTTCAATGTCTGCAGATTTTATCAAGTGTGGAGTTTCAGAGCAACACTGTGAAAAACAAAACCCCCAAAACCATTTATTTGGACAGGCTGAGGGAGCTGGGGGTGTGCAGCCTGGAGGAGATCTGGAGCAACACCTGAGAGCAGCCTGCCAGGACCTGAAGGGGCTACAAGAAGGCTGCAGAGGGACTGTTGCCAAAGGGCTGCAGGGACAGGAGCAGAGGCAATGGTTTGAAATGAGAGCAGAGCAGATTGAGATTGGATGTGAGGAACAAGTTCAGCACCAGGAGGCTGCTGGAACACTGCAGCAGGTTGCCCAGGGAGGTGGTTGAGGCTCCAAGCCTGGAGCTGTTCAAGGTGAGGCTGGAGAGGGCTCTGAGCAACCTGATCTAGGGGAGGATGTCCCTGCTGGCTGCAGGGGGTTGCACTGGGTGAGCTTTGGAGATCCCTTCCAAATCAAACCATTCTATGATTCTATGACCTTCCAGTACCTGAAAGGGGCCTAAAACAAAGCTGGGAAGAGACTTTTCACAAGAGCTTGCAGTGACAGCACAGGGGGAAAGTGGCTTTGAGCTGGAAGAGGGCAGATTTAGACTAGAGATTGGGAAGAAATGCTTTCCAGGGATGATGGTGAGACACTGGCACAGGCTGCCCAGGGAGGATATGGATGTCCCCTCCCTGGAGGTGTTCAGGTTCAGGTTGGATGAGGCCTTGAGCAGCCTGGGCTGGTGGGAGGTGTCCCTGCCCATAGCAAGGGGGGATGGAACTGGATGAGCTTTAAAGCCCCTTCCAAACCATTCAACGATTCTATGCTTCTACTTTCCCTGTTGTTCAGCTCCACACTCAGCTTTCCCCTGGCTGCCACACTTGAGAAGCAAAGTAGCTTTTCCCTTTAATAGCAAAAAACCCCAAATAACCCCTCTTGGCAAGCAGGGCTTCTTGTCAGATAGGTTTCATTTGTGGCTGTAGCATCCCACACAAGAGCACGGAGATCCACAACTTACATAAGAAGTTTGTCTTCTTCTCTGCCCTTGTTTCTTCCTTGTGCTGTCATTTGGGTGGAGAATCCTGCCTTGGTTATTTTTCCACTGCTTTATCTTTGTGCTGTTTTTAACAGGATTTTTTTTTTTCCTTCCCCCTTCCCTTCCCTCCACACAACAAATGTCAGAAGCAAGATGACAGATTTCACACACAGGCAAGGCACCAGTTTCATGTGCAATGGTGTTTGCCTTAAATACTTCAGTGCTCACAACCTTCAGCAGAGCGTTTTGTCAGGAGATGGAGGATTTATTATAGTCGTTTTACTCACTCAGTTCAGACAACAACTCTGCTTTGAGCTGATAATCTCTCTGCTTTCTAAAGAAGGAAGGTGTAATGTGATCAGCTTAGTGCTCCAACGTCTGTCAGCCAACCATTCTCTGCCTCCTCTTTGCAAGTCAGGATAGGAGGCAGCAGGGTAATAATTTCTGTCTCCTTTCATAGACTTTACAACTATCCAGTCCTCTGGATCCCG
The DNA here is from genome assembly GCF_014839835.1 of Dryobates pubescens. Lineage (NCBI taxonomy): Eukaryota > Metazoa > Chordata > Aves > Piciformes > Picidae > Dryobates > Dryobates pubescens. The sequence goes on along the minus strand of NC_071615.1, from coordinate 1,066,229 downwards.
GGATCCTAGCCTGGAAGGGATCCCTTCCAACCCCTAACATCACCCCTGTGATCCTGTGATGCCTTTGCTTTTAGGGGGCACACTTTCCATTTGGGGATGTTCTCTGTGCAGAGCTACAATCAGCCTATACCCAAACTCACATCACCCCCACGTTGTACCTGGAGTCCTTCAGACTATGTCTGGGCAGTGAGTGGAGTCCTCATTGACTTTCTTCCTGTTATTCCACCTTGCATTGATCTTCCTCCTTCACCAGTTTAATTGTAGCCTGCTTGGGAGAGTTTCTGAGTGGCTTCCACTAAGCTGGCAGCACAATCTATCAGAACTTTAACTCAATTTGCTCACTGTCAGACTGCAGGTAAATGCACAAAACTCATCCTGAGTTTCCAGCTCACTGAAGGTCTGGCAGCAAATGCCAGCTGATAGAACCAGGCTTCTGTTCACTACCTTTCCACCTCAAGGAACTGCAGATGTTTGACAGCCACAGTTATTATCTCCTTTGCTTCCTTTTCTAGCTTCTATTTAGTGCATTGAGAAGGTGGATTGGATTTGGAGAAGGGCAAGGAGCCAAGTCTGAGTCACCAGAAGAAATCCATTTGATGATAGACTCATAGAATCATTTGGGTTGTAAAAGCCCTCTAAGATCATCCAGTCCAACCATCGACCCAACACCACCATGGCCTTTAAACCATGGCCCAAAGTGCCATGGCCACACTTGCCTTGAACACCTCCAGGGATGGCCACAAAGATGATCAGAGGCCTGGAACACCTTGCCAGTGGGGAGAGCCTGAGAGAGCTGGGGTTGTTCAGCCTGGAGAAAACAAGGCTCTGGGAAGACCTTACAGAGGCCTTCCAGTACCTGAAGGGGGGTACAGGAAAGCAGGGGAAGGACTTTTTGCAAAGGCTTGTGGTGCTAGGATGAGGGAAACTGGCTTTGAGCTGGAAGAGGGGAGATTAGACTGGAGAATAGGGGGAAATTCTTCACAGTGAGGGTGGTGAGACACTGAAACAGGGAGGTTTCCCAGGGAGGTTGTGGATGTCCCCTCCCTGGAGGTGTCCAGTGCCAGGCTGGATGAGACCTTGAGCAGCCTGGGCTGGTGGGAGGTGTCCCTGCCCATGGCAGGGGAGGACTTTAACTGTGTAATCCTTGAAGTCCCTTCCAACCCAAACCACTCTATGTGAAGATATCAGCGCAGCAGAAACCCCAGGCTGGCAGCCTGTAGGTGTTCCAGTTGTGATGATTAACATTTCATTCACCCCCTGAGGCCAGCAGCTGCTGTGGATATCCCTTTGAACGTTCCTTTAAGCATTTTGTTCACTCTAAATGCAACCCCCCCAAGTGCTTAGTGTTTCCCAGTGCTTCCATCTCATTACCCCTAACGACATCCGAGCACATTATTTCATCTCACTTCTTTCCCATTTGGCTCTTTTTTTTTGGTCCTCTTTCATTCACTACAAGAAGCATTTACCTGCGACCGTGCTGGATTTCAGTCCTACATCTTCCTCTTGGAGCCTGACTTCAATGATTAATAACATTGCCTTCAAGAGCTTGACAAGGATGAGTAAATGCCCCTCACTACGAGTAAATGCCGAAGCATTCATCGGCTTTAAGACATTTGTAGACCACGAGCTGGCTTTTGATCGAGCGCAGCCAAGCTGTGCTTTAATTATCTCTGTTCAGCTTCCCTCCTAGACGAACCTCCAAGCCGTGTTTGTGTTCCGAGTGTGAGCCACCGCTCATTTCCAACACAAAGCCCAACAAAAGCACCCTCTTTGGAACGTGAAGAGCTCTTCCCGCTGCTGTCTCAAGCACTGCCACGCACCTCTGTAAGGTTTATCAAGGCCTGACGAAGGATGCTGTCTCATTTTGGTGGCTAGCAGCCAGCTCGCAATACCTTGGAGGTGAAGTTAAGTTCCACTGAGACTAATGCACCGCAACTGCCTTATAAAGTGATTTACAGCTCTGGCTGGAGCGCCTTCAAATGGGCATGACCGCAAGGGGTACTTAGCACAGGGGTAAGGGCTCAGGAGAGTTTAGTGAGAGGCCATTAAAGCCAGGATGGATGTTCTTTGAAAGCACAACCTCTGCACCAGGGAGGAGGGAAGAGGAGGACAGATCCTGACTCATTTTCTAACCCTGTAACTTTTCATTTAATTCAAGTAATTTTTTTCTCTGGATTCATAGAGTGGTTTGGGTTGGAAAGGACCTTAGAGATCACCCAGTTCCAACCCCCCTGCCATGGGCAGGGACACTTCCCACCAGCCCAGGTTGCTCAGGGTCTCATCCAACCTGGCACTGAACACCTCCGGGGTGGGGGGACATCCATAACCTCCCTGGGCAGCCTGTTCCAGCGTCTCCCCAGCCTCATTGGAAACAATTTCTTCCTCATCTCCAGTTTCAATCTCCCCTCTTCCAGATTCAATCCATTCCCTCCCATCCTATCACAACAAGCCCTTGTAAAAAGTCCCTTCCCAGCCTCCTTCTCACCCTGGAGAGAGACACCCTGGAAATGTCAACCCTCAGGAAGGATTTCATTCATTCCCAGGGTAAGGCTTCTGAAAGAATTTTGGCCACAAGCATTTTACCCAAAGCTGTGTACAGTCTTGGTTAGCTCTAGGAAGCTGTTTGACTGCAGAGAGTTTTAATGTTGGCATTTCTCTGCTAAAAAAGAGAAAGGAAGGAGAGGAAGGAGAGGAAGGAAAGAAAGGAAGGAAGGAAAGGAAGGAAAGGAAGGAAAGGAAGGAAAGGAAGGAAGGAAGGAAGGAAGGAAGGAAGGAAGGAAGGAAGGAAGGAAGGAAGGAAGGAAGGAAGGAAGGAAGGAAGGAAGGAAGGAAGGAAGGAAGGAAGGAAGGAAGGAAGGAAGGAAGGAAGGAAGGAAGGAAGGAAGGAGAGAAAGAGAGAAAGAAAGAGAGAAAGAGAGAAAGAAAGAGAGAAAGAGAGAAAGAAAGAGAGAAAGAGAGAAAGAAAAGCTCACTCTTGCTCCTCTTCTTTTAAGGCTCTGCTGTCTCCAGGGTGCAGAGGTGCTTCATGTCGAGGGGACAGAGGCAGAAGAGAGATGAAGTCACTGTCTGGATCACAGCTCTGTAAGTATCAGCTGTTCACATCTAGATAGGAACACATCTCCCCCTGAGACTGGAAGGGAACAGCACATTCACTGCCCTGCCTTCAGGGGCTGGAAGGGTTCCACTGCTGTCAGACTGGAAGAGGACATCACACACATCACACCTGGGGCTAAACAGCAGAAGACCTTCTTCTAAGGGAAAAGAGAGCATTGATCCTCCCAGGAGAAGCTCAACCTACTCTTCTGCTCTCTGACTTTCATCTCTCAGCTCTCATTCTGCTGTTAATAGGGGAGACAGGAAGCAGTCCTGGGAGGGCTGTAGGACTTTGCTGGCCACCCTTCTGCACCTCAGCCTTTTTCTGCCAGGAGTGAGTGACTGCAGGCAGATCAACTATCCATGGCAAATCCTAACTGTATCCATGTAGAAGCTTCCTTGTCTCAAAGCCATCAGGAAATGCAGGGAAAGAGGGAAGTATTGATAATGGTGATGGAAGCTATGAGCTGGTCAGGAAGCCTCTTCCTGGAAACCTCTCTGTGCTGGGGCTCATCAGTGGCTGACGTGGAAAATGGCAGGGTGCCCACTGCCAGCAAGAAGCCTCTCTGACTCTGCCTTGCACCTGACCTGCTGCAGCTGAGCCCTGCAGCCCATGTCCACAGTGCAGTGCTGCACACAACACTGAGCTCCATTCCTTATCTTATCCCAAAGTTTTGTTTTCAAGAAGAAAAAGAAGCAGCAGTGAAAGGACTTCCTCACAGCAAGGCTGATCAGGCACTGGGATGGACTGCCCAGGGAGGTGGTGGAGTCACCATCCCTGGAGGTCTTTAAGAACAGCTTGGATGTGGCACTTGGTGGCCTGGTTTGGCTGATGTGGTGGTGGTGGGTCCCAGGCTGGACTTGATGATCTCAGAAGTCTTTTCCAGCCTCAACAGTTGATCCTGTGCTTGTGTGACTGTACCTACCCCATCTGTTTCTTCTGGTACACTTGGAGCAGACTGCTGAGGATGTTTGTTGGTAAGAGCTCCTGGTGTCAGGACACATTGTGATGGAGTGATGTTGCCTGAGTGCATGGCAGCTGACTCAAGAACCATATGCCTCCTTCTGCTGCCACGAGGGAAGCAAGGATGAGATGCACTCCAGCACACTCAGACACGAGCACAGACTTTGGTTTGGGGCTTTTCCCCCCCCTAAGCTATGCCAGAAGTTCTCAGACTCAGCCAAAACTCATTCACACAAGGGGAAATTCTTGGATCTACCAGATTGACTACACCAAACTTAGCAAAGATTCCCCAGGCTGAGCTCTGCTTTTGCACCTTTCTCCTTCTTTCTTTTTTTTAGGGGAAATGCTGCAACATTTGTTCTATTTTCATACTTCTGTGTCTTGATCTCACCAACAGCCACCAAATGTAGGTCAGAGAGCTCTTTCTAGGGTAAAAAAAGGATCAAAGCAGCATTTTTAGCAACAACGTTGTAGTCACTTAGACCTAACAGCAGCCTGCCAGTACCTGAAGGGGCTACAAGAGGGCTGCAGAGGGACTGCTTGCAAAGGCCTACAGGGACAGGATGGGGCAGGGGAAGGCTTGGAATTAGAGAAGATTTAAGCTGGACATGAGGAAAAAGTTCTTTACAGGTTGCCCACAGATGTGGTTGAGACCCTGTAGCTATTGGTCACCACACATCTCACCTACACTCTTTCAAGTGCCTGAATCCAGGACCTGTCCTTCTTCCTTTTGCTGTCCTCTGGTCTGAGCAAGGCAAATGCTTGGAGTGTCAGAAGCAGCTCCAGGCTGGCTCTTAAGGCCTTTCATCAGTCTCCACCTCCCAGGATGTGTCTGCTGTGTTTATCCTCTGAGCTAAAGCTATTATTACATTGTGGAACATGAAAGCAAATGTCCATGGAGGGCCTGAGCTTGAACATCTTATTCAACAGCCTAATTAAGTGTCACCACCTCTAACTATGTAAGTGGTGCAGGCTGGAGGAGAAAGTGAATAATATTTAAGCTCTTCTAACAAGATTACTTTGGAACATGGTGACCAAAGTATTTTATAGATGCAGGCTTCAGGGCCAAATAAACTTCAGAAGAAATATGATTGTTCCTTGAAAAGAAGCTCAGCTCAAACCCAATTTGCATAGCAAAGCCACAAAGTGCTCACTGCCAAAGGCAGACACAGAACCCCTGCTGCTGTGCCTGCTGAAGATGCATCTTCTCATGGGCCTTGGGGCAGTCACATATTGACACTTCCATCTCCAGTGTGATTCCAGCACCTGAAGGGGGCCTCTAGGAAAGCTGAAGAGGGACTTTTTACGAGGGCTTGTAGTCACAGGACAAGAAGGAATGGATTGAATCTGGAAAAGGGGAGAGTTAGACTGGAGTTTGGGAAGGAATGATTTACAGTGAGGCTGATGAGATACTGGAATGGTTTGCCCAAGAAGCTGTGGATGCCTGATCCCTGGAAGTGTTCACAGCCAGGCTGGACAGGACCTTGAGCACCCTGGACTCCTGGAATTTCAGCAGGAATTATGCTTGCCTGTGCCTACCAGAAGGGCTAACATGGCAGCTGTGCCTGCTGATCACCCAGCTGCACGTCACAGCGAGCTTTGCAAAGGCTCCTGGAGCACCTCAGCAGCCCTGGGCTGGGTGTCTGCCTCACCAAGGGGCAAAAAATGAGCTCTGGCATTGGCATTGCTTTGAGGTCTCACTTGAGAAGTTGGCTAAGTTCAAAATGTTCAGCCTGAGATGGACAATCCAGAGCTATTTCGAGCTAGTGGAGTCACTCAGATGATTGGAAAGCAGTGTGTGGGCACCTTGGAGAGAGAACAACAGGAGCCCACAAAGAGCAACCTGGGACAAAGGCTTTTTTTCCTCAGTGGAATTTTTAATGAGGTAGTTGGCATGAGGCAGTTTATATTTTCTGGCAAAGGATGGAGCATTTTGCAGCTCAACTTTGCTGCCATTTGTGCAGAGCCCCGAGGGCAGCTGTAAATTAACTACCCTCTAGAAGTGAGTAGATTCAGATTGGATGTCAGGAAGAAGTTGTTCCCCAGGAGGGTGCTGAGAGACTGGCACAGAGGTGGTGGAAGCCTCAGGAGGGTTTTAAGGCCAGGCTGGGGGTGGCTGTGAGCAACCTGCTGTAGTGTGAGGTGTCCCTGGCCATGGCAGGGGGGTTGGAACTGGCTGAGCCTTGAGGTCCCTTCCAACCCTGACGATTCTGTGATTCTATGATCCAATGACTTGCATCTGATGCTTCTTTTCTTCTTGTCTCTGATGATGTTGGAGATGAACAGAGGCAGTGCTGAGTGGAAAAAAAGAGTCTACTTAACATCTCTTTTCTTGCTACCAGTCTTTGAAGCTGTCATGGTCCCTTCTGGACTAAAATTGACAGAATCCCAGCACAGTGTGGGTTAGAAAGGACCTCTGGAGATCATCTATTCCAACACTCCTGCCACAACAGGTTCACCTAGAGCAGGTTCCCCAGGAGCATGTGCAGGTGGGTTTGGAAAGACTCCAGAGAAGCTCAACTCTGACACTCCCAGCTCAGGCCAGTCTTACTGCAGTAATCTCCTTAGGTCTAATTAATCTTAATGATCTCATTGCCTAATCTGCTGTTTGCTACGAAAATTGGTGGCTGATCCAGGACATTCTTTTAAAACCCTAACAGGTTACAAACTGAGAGTCACTGCCAAAATCCCTGAAGACTCATTAATTAAGGACCTAAAAAAAAAAAAAGAGCTTTAAAATTCCCTCTCCCTCCCTCCCCTGCCCTCCCCTGCCCTCCCCTGTCCTCCCCTGCCCTCCCCTGCCCTCCCCTGCCCTCCCCTGCCCTCCCCCCACCCTCCTTGGAGGTGATTCCAGCCTTGCAAAGCAAAACGTCATTGAAAGAGTTTGAGCTCATGGAAGAATAAATTCTCTCTGACAGAAGAGGAAATGTGAGGGCCCCAAGAGTGCAAGAACACAAAGTCTAGGCAGAGTGAACCAGATCTGCAGTACATTAAGCCTGAATCTTTGTACTGAGTCATTGTGCAGGCTGAGGGAAGGCTGCGATGCGGAGCTAGGTGGTGAGGTCCCCCCGCTCAGGCTGCACTCCAGCAATGCTTTCAGTGAGGATTAGGTGCAGTTATTGGTTTAAACTCATTTACTTGCTGGTCATCACCCTGGGTCTGAGTAAGGAGAAGCAGAGGTTGATACTATTGGATGTCAAAGGTTCCTCAGGTAGGATGGAATGGAAGGGGAATGGAGAGATCCACATCTCAGCCAGCCTGGGGTGTGTGAGTGTCCTGGGCTCTCAGTCACAGCAGAGGGGCACAGGAAGATCAGTGAATGCAGGAGAACTCTTTGTCTGTGTTTTATCTGCCCACAGGGATTGTGCTTTTATGTCTTGATTTTCTAGATGTTATTTTTCCCCCCACTCCCTGCTCTCAAGCTCTGAACTGTGTTTTTACAGAAGGATCTTGGCAGGCTGAGATTCAGCTTACCAGGATGCTTTCCTCTGACAGCAGCACAAGGCTGGGATTAAAGGCCAGATGTAGTCTCAGCTCAGCCATTCTCCTAAGCAGACTGGAGCCCCCAAATTTGAAAGGCTTTGTGGGTTTGGAGGGGGGTTTACACCACTTCTCCATATCTACTGCTTTCAGAGCTGCTGCCATTTGTTACACTGGCTGGGTTTAGCTTTCCAGAACTCTCCTTTGTCTATCTATCTCTCTATCTATAGATATAGATAGATAGAGAGATAGATGTAGATATAGAGGGATATAGAGACATATAGATACACAGAGATAGAGAAATATAGCTATAGAATTAGAGAGATGAATCACACTTACTACAATGAATCACAGAATGGTAGGGGTTGGAAAGGACCTCCAGAGATCATCAAGTCCAGCCCCCCCTCCAAAGCAGGACCACTTAGGGCAGGTCACACAGGAATGCATCCAGGTGGGTTTTGAAGGTCTCTAGAGCAGGAGACTCCACAACCTCTCTGGGCAGCCTGCTCCAGGGCTCTGTTACCCTTAAAGACTCATGTTGAAGTGGGAATTCCTGTGTTCCAGTTTGTATTCATTGCACCTTGCCCTATCACAGGACATTGCACCTTCCTCTTGACACCCACCCATCAGATATTTGTAAACACTGGTAAGATCTCCTCTCAGTCTTCTCTCTTCCAGGCTAAACAGCCCCAGGTCTCTCAGCCTTCCCTCACAAGACAAATTTTCCAGTCCCTGAATCATGCTCACAGCTCTCTGTTGGACACTCTCTACTATATCCCTGTCCCTCTTGAACTGGGAGCCCAGAACTGGAAACAATAGTCCAGATGTGGACTCGCCAGGGCAGAGCTGAGGGTAAGAAGAATCTCTCCTGGCCTGCTGGCCACACTCTTCTTGATGCACCCCAAGATAGCACTGGGCTTCTTGGCCACAAGGACACATTGCTGTGTCATGGATAACTTATTGTCCTGCAGGACTCCCAGGTCCTTCTCCATGGAGCTGCTTTCCAGCAGCTAATCCCTCCTGGTGCATGGTGCTTTTCCTCCCCAGGCACAGCACTCTACACTTATTCTTGTTGAACTTCCTCAGGCTCCCCTTTGCCCAGCTCTCCAGGCTGTCCAGTTGCTGAATCCTCCCAGGTTCATATCATCAGCAAACCTGCTGGGGGTAGAGATGCAGGGATAGAAATAGAGATATAAAGTGCACAGGGCTGTGTGTTTGTGTGTGCACATGCATATCCCTCCACCTAATTGTGCATGCACATATGGAAATGCAGTTAGAGAAGCTGACCTGTGAGGAGCAGGCAAACTGAAGCTCATTTTTTGTTCTCTTTCCTCCCTCTGTGTTTACCAACAAAAACTATGAAACCTTCTAATGCCTCTTCCATTCTTTCTTGCATCCATTCCCTGCAAAATCCTGTGTCTCTGAGGAGCAAAAGCTGAGAGAGCTGGGGCTCTTCAGCATGGAGAGGAGCGGTCTGAGAGGGGATCCTCTCAATGCTCAACAAGGGCTAAAGGTCGAGAGGATGGGGCCAGACTCATTTCAGTGCTGCCCAGTGACAGGAAAAGGAGCAATGGGCACAAGGGAGTTTTCACTTGAACTTAAGGAGAGACTTCTTTGGTGTGAGAGTGATAGAGCCCTGAAGCTGATTCTCTGGAGAGCTTCCAACCTCCCCTGGCCATTGTGATCCTGGGCAAGCTGCTGGGGGTGCCCTGCTGTAGCAAGGGGGTTTGGACTGGGTGATGTCCAGAGGCCACTTCCACCCCCCCCCCCCATGCTGGAATTCTGGGATGCAGGTTGCCAAGCTCTCAGCTGCCTCAGAGTGTCACTATTTACCTCTTCCCTTGGTCAAGGAACCGAATTTGACATTCTTTGCAGCTCTCCCCTTTGCCAATGCTGCAGCATTCAGAGCAGGCTAATTACTCCACTCTTTAAAGGAGAGTAATTAAACTGCAATTAAACTGACACCCAGAATATGGTCCTGGTCAAACAAACAGCCATTCATTCAGGTCACCTTGTCTAAATGAGACTCTCAGCACACATCAGCCTTGGCAAGAAAAGGGATCACAGCACCCAGGGTGGCTGATGGGCACAAGGACGCAGAGGAGATGCCAACACCCAGCGTGGAGGACTGAGCTCTGTGGTACCAGCCCCATCCCAGGGATGTGGCAATCCTGGCATTGGCATTTTCAGCTTCAGCTGTCAAGTGACCTTCAAGGAAGCATCAAAACCAGGTTTATTAAAGCTCAGTTCCTGGAGTATTACAACCACACACAGAGCTCATGGGAGCATGGTTTGTAGAACCACAGAGTGCCAGGTTGGAAGGGCCCCCAAGGATCATCTGGTCCAACCTTTCTAGGCATTAGTGTGAGAAGCCCAAGTAGAGATACTGAGCATGCAGAGCACAGGGAGCTTGCAGAGGAAACACAGAGCACAGGGAAGCACACAGAGCACAGGGAGCTTGCAGAGGAAGCACACAGAGCATGCAGAGCACAGGGAGCTTGCAGAGGAAGCACACAGAGCACAGGGAAGCACACAGAGCACAGGGAAGCACACAGAGCACAGGGAGCTTGCAGAGGAAGCACACAGAGCACAGGGAAGCACACAGAGCACAGGGAGCTTGCAGAGGAAGCACACAGAGCATGCAGAGCACAGGGAGCTTGAAGAACAAACACGCAGACAACACAGAGGCTATCTAGCACTGAGCTGAAGCACCTGGGGTGCTACTCACCCAACAGAGGATCCAGAGGCGCTTCCAAAGCCAAGGGAGGTCCTACCACAACTCCCCCGAAGTGTTTGGAAGCCATCCCTCACTGCAGGCTGCTGAGCTCCTCTGCTAGAGCCTGTCAGACGATTCAGAAAATCCCTCTCCAAGATAAGGAAGCAGGGTAAGCTGGCTACATGAGCTGGGATTTCCACAGGAATTAAGGGCTCAAGCAAGCAGAATCCCTTAGGCTGCAGAGCAAACAACAGTCTTTGTGCCTTCATTTAGCAGCATTACAGGGTTTTTCCCTTCCCTTCAGGAAGAAATGCCAGGTTTTAGAAAGCAAACAGACCTGGCATCAGCAGTCTGGGGGTTTTCCCCCACCCTGGCAGCTTTTTTTCTTGCTTTTAATTTTTTTAGATGGATTTAGTGTTGGGTGGATGTAGCCCACATCACCTGGGATTAAGTTTTGTTTGGTGTCTTTGCTTCGTTGTCTGCTTTCTCTACACATGGAGTACCTCCATCCTGCTCCCTCTCAGCAGCAGATGGTCACCAAAACCTGATAGTGGAGTCTCAGCTCCTCCCTCCCATGTCACCAGCTGAAGAAAAAGCTTGGGGTTCAGTTTGTTCAGTTTCACTCATTTAATGTTACCTGGGTTTTGTATTAGAGGCAGAGTGAGAGACCTTTACTCCAGCAAGTGTGAAAGAAGTTGAGCTCTGGTATTAAGCTGGTGATGGTTTTAAACTGAAGAAGGGCAGATTGAGACTGGGCTTTGGGAAGAAGTTCTTGACTCTGAAAGAGGTTGCCCTGGTGAAGGCTCCACTCCTGGAGACATGCAAGGTCAGGCTTGGGGGGAGCTCTGAGAAACCTGATGTAGTTGGGGATGTCCCTGCTTACTGCTAGGGGGGGTTGGACCAAATAACCTCTAAAGGTCCCTTCCAACCCAGTGCATTCTGTGATTCTGGGAACTCTCTGATTCTGGAGGTGTTTAGGAAGAGACTGGATGGGGTGCTTGGTGCCATGGTTTAGTTGATTAGATAGTGTTGGATGATAGGTTGGACTTGATCTCAAAGGTCTCTTCCAACCTGGTTAATTCTCTTCTCTTCTCTTCTCTTCTCTTCTCTTCTCTTCTCTTCTCTTCTCTTCTCTTCTCTTCTCTTCTCTTCTCTTCTCTTCTCTTCTCTTCTCTTCTCTTCTCTTCTCTTCTCTTCTCTTCTCTTCTCTTCTCTTCTCTTCTCTTCTCTTCTCTTCTCTTCTCTTCTTTCAGCTAGGAAGGAGGTGAAGGAAATGCAGCAGCACCGTGCGTGGCTGAGACTTGAGACTGAATATCCTCACAGCCTGGCACTGGCTGTTTGTGCTTCTAACTGCTTCTGAGGAAGCCACAGACCACAGAATGGTTTGGGTTGGAAGGGACCTCAGAGACCATCTGCTTGCAACCCTTCTGCCATGGGCAGGGACACCTCCCACTAGAGGTTGAGCAAGTTCCCATCCAACCTGGCTTTGAGCACCTCCAGACTTGGAGCTTCCACAGCTTCTCTGGACAAACTCTTCCAATGTCTCACCACCCTCATGGGGAAGAATTTCTTCCTGCTATTTAATCTAAATCTGGCTTTTTGAAGCCATTACAAACAACAGACCTTGTCCTCCAGCCGAGCAGCAGCACCTGCACGGTGGCACTCAGAGGTGTCTCTGATGCCATGAGCTGGCTGCAGAGACACAGCAGGAATGATGAGGAGAGATTCCTCTGCTGTGAGGCTGCTGGAGCCCTGAAGCAGATTGCTCAGAGATGTTGTGGAGTCTCCTCTGGAGAGATCCCAAACCCCTCTGGCCACTGGGCAAGCTGCTCTGGGTGCCCTGCTAGAGCAGGGGGGCTGGACTGGGTGATCTGCAAAGGTCCCTTCCAATGCCTACCATGTTGTGTGACTCTGTGAGTCCCTGTGCCTCACTTCCTCTGCCCATGCCCAACTTTACAGAGGCAATGTGAGGATAAGTAGGATCTGAAATACAAGAGAAAGAGCTCTGCTGTGCTCATTCATCACAGAAACAGGAGGTGACAAATGAACTCATATCATTATGTTCTTCCCTGCATACAAAGTGTAGCTGTGATGGACCTGCTAAGACTCTCCCATTGGAGTGAGGCTCCATCCAGTCATTTGCTAAGGCTTTGCCAACTGGCTGGCAGCGTGGTCCCAGTGGCAGCATTCCCAGGCTGCTCAGTGCAATCAGTGTAATGGGCTGGAGCTCTCCTAAAGCACACAGAGCCTGACAAACCTGGGCCATCAGTCTTCTCCCAGGGGAGGAGAAGGGGTGGGAGGCAGAGGGGTGTGTGTGGCAGCTATGCTGTGCCTCCTGACTGCTGTTTCATCTGCAGGTGCTTGTGTGCATCCTAAGGGTGCTTTTTTGGCTTTCTTTGGAGATATGCACTGTCAGACTTGCTGTGGCCCTGGGCAGCCTGATCTGGCTGAAGATGTCCCTGCTCACTGCAGGGGGCTTGGACAAGATGACCTTGAAGGGTTCCTTCCCTTCCCTCTTCTCCCAGGCAACCAGCACCAGAACAAGAGGACACAGTCTCAAGCTGTGCCAGGGGAGGGCTAGACTGGATGTTAGGAAGAAATTCTTCCCAGCAAGAGAGATTGGCCATTGGGATGTGCTGCCCAGGGAGGTGGTGGAGTCCCCATCCCTGGAGGTGTTTAGGAAGAGCCTGGATGGGGTGCTTGGTGCCATGGTTTAGTTGATCAGATGGTGTTGGATGACAGGTTGGACTCAATGACCTCAAAGGTCTCTTCCAAGCTGGTTAATTCTATTCTATTCTAATACCTGAAGGGAGCCCACAGGAAGGCTGGGGAGGGACCATTTGGAAGGGCTTGTAGTGACAGGACAAGGGGCAGTGGTTTGAAACTGGAGCAGGGCAGACTTAGGCTGGGCATGAGGAGAAGGTTCTGTACACTGAGAGTGGTGAAATACTGGAACAGGTTGGGGCCCCATCCCTGGAGTCATCCAAGGTTAGACTTGATGTGGCCCTGAGCAGCCTGATCTAGTTGGATATATCCCTGTTCACTGCAGGGGTTGGACAAGAGGACCTTAGAGGATCCCTTCCACCCCCCCTGAGGACCTTAGAGGATCCCTTCCACCCCCCTGCAGTCTGTGACTGAATCTGTGAAAGTGCAGTAAGTGCCCTCCCTGTGCCCCCACCCCAGCACCCACAGCAGCAGTGGCATAAGGCACAGAGCTCTCCCTCTCCTGCTCTCCCTCTCCTTGGCTGCCCCTCACCACCTCTCAGACAGGTAGCAAACCCACCCCGTGGTGCAAGGATGTAAAGCCCAGCTCTTCCCCTCCCCTCCCCTCCCCTCCCTCCCCCAAAGCACCATGCAATCAGGAAGGTTGGCTCTATTTATATCTGCACAAGAGCCTTGGCTCAGAATTAATTCCTGTGAGCTGCATTTATGAAGAGAACCCTGTTTCAGCTGGGGAAACAACACTTGCAATTATTTCATTAGAAACCCAGTGCCAGACAGCAGAACAGGATGTGCCCTGGGCTAATAACTGCAGGCTTCACAGCTCCCTCTTTGCACTGCAGCCCCTCCTTCACTGTACCTCCAGAGAGAGGGCCAGCAGGGCAGGGCCAAGTGGCGCAGGGGCTACAGATCCATCGGTGTAAGCTTGAATCCCCGCAGCGAGCTCTGCTCTCTTCCAGCCTCCTGCCTTTCCCCTCGTGTATCCTGAGCTCTCTGTGGCCTCCCTGTCCCCAGGGCACAAAGCAGGCTGCCACAGGGGGCAGGCTGCTGTGGCACAAACCCTTCAGGTGCCAAACCCAAAGAGTCTCAGGTGCTATATTGTATTTAATACAGACATTTTGTTGCATGCTGTATTTTATTGTTTTCATGGGCTTTAATCCCTGGGGTTTATGGTTTCTATTTTTTTCTTTCATATTTTATATTATTTTAAGTATTTTTCTTATTTTATTTTTCATATTTTTACTCCCTGCAGTTTAGGGTTTATATTTTTCCTATTTTTCATTTTCATGTCTTTTTTTTCAGAATTTTTAACCCCTGCAGTTTAGTTTCAGATTTTTCTTTTTAAAATTTCATATTTTATTTTATTTTTCAGAATTTTTAACCCCTGCAGTTTAGTTTCAGATTTTTCTTTTCTTTTTTTTTATTCATTTATCATTTATTTATCTGATATTTTATTTGATTTTTCATATTTTTAATCCCTGAAGTTTAGTTTTAGATTTTTATTTTTTAAAAAAAATTTCTATTTTATTTTATTTTTCATATTTTTAATCCCTGGATTTTAGTTTTATATTTTTCCTGTTTTTCATTTTCATTTCGTTTGTCATAATTTTTAATCCCTGCATTTTAGTTTCAGATTGAAAAAAAAAATAAATTCATATTTTATTTTATTTTATTTTTCATAATTTTTAATCCCTGCATTTTAGTTTTTAGATTTTTCCTATTTTTCATTTTCATTTCGTTTTTCATACTTTTTAAGCCCTGCAGTTTAGTTTCAATTTTTTTCCTTTTAATTTTATATTTTATTTTATTTTTCATATTTTTTAATCCCTGGATTTTAGTTTCATATTTTTCAGTTTTTATTTTATATTTCATTTTAAATAATTTTCAATCCCTGTGGTTTATTTTTATAGTTTTCCTATTTCATTTTACTTTGCACATTATTTTTCCTATTTTACTGTAGTTTGCACTTTATTTTTCATATTCTCAATCCCTGTGGTTTATTTTTCCATATTTAATTTTTTCATTTTTTATTTTTTAATCTTTTTTTAAAAAAATATGTTTTTTTCATATGTTTTTTTTAATCCCTGAGAAGACTTTAGGAAGACCCTGAGGGGGGTCAGACTGGCTGCTTCAGACCTCAGGTGTTCAGGAGGGGATTGGATGTGGCACTTGGTGCCATGGTTTAGTAGTCATGAGGTCTGTGGTGCCAGCTTGGACTTGGTGATCCTTGAGGTCTCTTCCAACCTTATTGATTCTATGATTCTATTCTGGAAATTTTTCTGGGCAAGTTTCTTTAACTGACAACATGAAAGATCCTCATATTCTATATATTTTATATATATATACACACACACATATATATACACACATATATACATATATACACATATATATGAATATGAGTATGGATAGAGATAGATGATAGAGATAGAGATAGATGTAGCTATATTTTAATCCCTGAGAAGGCTTCAGGAGGACCCTGAGGGCTCAGCCTGGCTGCTTCAGACCTCAGGAAAAAGACTTTTTCTGGGCAAGTTTCTTTAACTGACAGCCCAAAAGATCCTCATGTTCTATATATTATAGACATACACACATATATATATATAGATATGGATAGAGCTATAGATAGATGAGATAGAGATAGATGATGGAGATAGAGATGATATAGATATAGATGTAGATATAGATATATTCTAATCCCTGAGAAGGCTTCAGGAGGACCCTGAGGGGTCAGGCTGGCTGCTTCAGACCTCAGGAAAAAGACTTTTTCTGGGCAAGTTTCTTTAACTGACAGCCCAAAAGATCCTCATGTTCTCTCTATTTTTTATATACATACATACATATATATACACACACACATATATATATATACACACACACATATATATACACACACACATATATACACATATACGGATATAGATATAGATAGATGCTAGAGATAGAGATGACATAGATGTAGATATATTTTAATCCCTGAGAAGGCTGTAGGAAGACCCTGAGGGCTCAGCCTGGCTGCTTCAGACCCCAGGGCAAGTTTCCCAGGGCAGCAGCAGCAGCAGCGCTCAGGGCAGAAGTGCCCCTGTGGAGCGGTGAGAGCTGCCGGTCCGGGGGAGCAGGCTGTGTGCTGGAAGGGCAGGGGCAGGTCCTTGTGCCCCTGAGGGAAGTGGAGGTGGCTCATGCGTGGTGAAGCACGGTCTGGGGACAGCTTTCCTTGCCACAAGTGAGTGGCAGGGGGCGGGCAGGGCTCTGCTGCTTTCCTCCCACACTTCTGTTCATCGCCGTCTGTGGAGGGCGGAGGTGACCTTCCTCCTGCAGCCCTCAGCTCTTCCTCTCCAAGCCCCACACCTCCTCAAGTGGGGCTGCTCTGCTCTCTGAGAACTACACAGTTCTATCTATTTTGTATACTATTCCACAGGTACTGATCTGGATGTGGCTCTGGGCAGCCTGCTCTAGTGCAAGGTGTCCCTGCCCTTGGCAGGGGGGTTGGAGCTGGATGGTCCTTGAGGTCCCTTCCAGCCCTGACCATTCTGTGATCTCTGTACCAGTACTGGAGGCTCTAGCTGGCTGTGAAAACAATTTCTGACTGAATTACATATCAAAGGAGGTGTGGTGCTGTTCCACCTTGCAGTATGGATGTGCCATGGGTGTAACCCTCCTCCTCTCTGTGTTTTACTCCCCTAGTGTGATTTTTATCTTTATAGCCCCTCCTAGCTGACAACTCAGATGTCAAAAAATTATGGAGCTAAAGGCTGCCCAGAGAGGTTGTGGAGTCTCCTTCCCTGGAGACTTTCAAGCCCTGTCTGGATGCATTCCTGTGTGACCTGTGCTGGATTCTATGGTCCTGCTCTGGCAGGGGGGTTGGACTCAGGTTCACAGCTTCACAGGATGTTAAGGGTTGGAAGGGACCTCTGGAGATCATCGAATCCAACCCCCCTCAATGATCTCCAGAGGTCCCTTCCAATCCCTAGCATCCTGTGAACCTGTGAAATCCCTCCTCTAGCCTGGTCCAGAGCAGAGCCTGGGCGTGAAAGCCTCCTGGTCCTCCCACAGCCCCACCAGGCAAGGCAGAGTTGCCCCCATTGCTCAGGGGATGCTCCCACAGAGGGTTAACTTGGTTTTGAGGCAAGACACAGGCACTGAGGTTGCTCAGCCTGGAGAAGAGAAGGCTCCAAGAGACCTTCTGGTGGCCTTTCAGTATTGAAAGCCGGGGACAGACTCTTCTGCAGGGCCTGTTGTGACAGGACAAGGGAGATGTAGACTGGAGAGAAGGAAGACATTTTTTCCACTGAGGCTGGTGAGACTTTGGCCCAGGCTGCCCAGAGAGGTGGGAGATGTCCCATCCCTGGAACCATCCCAGGTCAGGTTGTTTGGGGCTCTGTGCAACCTGCTCTAGCTGCAGATGCTCCTGCTGACTGCAGGGGGTTGAACTAAAGGACCTTGAAAGGTCCCTTCCAACCCAAACCAGCCTGGGATTCATTGTCAGGGAAAAAAACCCCAACCCAAACCCAAGCAGTGCAAGTTTTCAAGCCCCAAAGCCAGGTCTGAAGGTTTCTGTGACTCCAGGAGGCTGGGGAAAAGTTTGCTGTGCAACTTCTCTTTCCACTTCTTTTGTTTGGGTCCCTTGGGGTGAAGGACTCACACTGGAGATGAGTGATGGCTTTTGTGAGATGTCTGCTTCTGCTGAGCCCTCCTGAGGCAACGCCCAGCCTCTCACAACCCTTCCTGCAAGGGGATGTGGATGGTTCTCTGCTGTGCCCAAATCTCCAGAGCAGCTCTTGTCGTTGTCTTCTTTGGCATCATTATTTATCATCGTTCCAGCTCTCACTCAACCTGAGAAAGAGAGCACTGCAGAGACTTGCCAGGCAATTGCACAAAGCAAGGAGGGGGGAAATTGGCAGCAAAAGAAGAGGAACAAACCAGGAATAATCAGGATAATTACCTGGAGTGATTAGCAGAGCTACTGAGGGAGCTGGCACCGCTCAGCCTCCCCAAAGCTCATTTCTCAGTGCTTTAAGACAGTTTAGCCAGGCAGCTGGAGTTGGTTTCATCAGGTGGAAATCAAAGCCTGCTTTCATAGAATCATGCAATCATAGATCTGTTGAGGGTAGAAGAAACCCTGAGAGGTCACCAAGTCCTACCACTGACCTAGAGCTCACAATCCACCACTGCCACTCAACCACATCCCTCAGCACCACATCCAAAGGGCTTATAAACACCTCCAGGGATGGATACTCCACCACTGCCTTGGGCAGCCTGTTCCAAGCCTTGACAACCCTTCTGGGGAAGAAATGGTTCCTCATGTCCAACATAAACCTCCCCTGGTGCAACTTGATGCAGTAAGGGGAGGAATCATAACTAGATTTTGAAAAGCAAACTCTATTCCGAGGCTTCACTTATTACAATAAATAAATAAATAAATAGAAATTCAGGATTGACTTCATCTCTCCTTGTCTCAGCAGCTGGCAAGTGTTTGCTGACAGCATCAACCCTCCCAAATGATACCAACTTGCTAGTTCCCTAATGTTCAGTGAGCTTGGAAAGCTCAGGACTGGTAAGGTGCCCAAAAAAAAAGTTGTTGGGGAAAGAGGTACGAGATGGGTGAGTCGCCAGAAGAGTTCCTCAAGTTCCCAAATTGTCCTTTGCTGATGCTTCCTTGCTCCCCTGATGACCTCTTGCTTTCCATTCCCGCGCTGCTCGCCCGCAGCAGGGCCGGCCGAAGGACCACTCCTAGCCGGCGCCACAAGAGGGCGCTGCTGTAATTCAGCAAGCAAGAGGCTGCTGGGGCTCCAGCTCTGCTTCGTGCTCTGATCGATCGCAGATCAGTGTCAGGAGCTGCGAAGGACCTCGGAAGATCATCCAGTTCAACCCCCCTGCCAGAGCAGGATCACCTATACCAGGTCACACAGGAACACATCCAGGCAGGTTTTGAGTATCGCCAGAGAGGGAGACACCACAACCCCCCTGGGCAGCCTGTGCCAGTGCCTCCTCTTGCAGGATAAAAAGTCACATCAAGCTCAGAGCAGCTTCTGTCCAGCACATCACTCTCCAGCAGCCCCTCAAGCCCATTTTCCCATGCAGAGCCGGGCGGGGGGTGTGTGGGGAAATCTCATCATGGATGAGACCTGGATGCATTCCTGCGTGGTCTGCCCTAGCTGACCCTGCTTTGGCAATGGGACTGGACAAGAAATTCTCCAGAGGTCCCTTCCAACCCCTAACCTTCTGTGATTCTGTAATGTTGTACCCAGTTACTCTTCCAACACCACTTCAAGGCAGGTGATGCAGCTCCACGTGGGCTGCCCCTCTTCCCCTTAATAATTCTTCCCCTCTGACTCCAGATGAGTTCTGATGTCAAGCTCCAGTGAGTGACAGGCAGAGCTCTTCCAAGACAGCATCGTGACACCCATGCTCCTCCTGACAGCACTGCCAGCTGGAAATGCCTCCTACACCCACGACAAGTGTGACTATGTCACCTCAGTACTTGAACCCAGAGCCTCCAGAGGCAAGGCATGAGTTTTGCCCACGAGAGGAAAAAAGGTCTGATCCCTGAGGAAGGAAATCTGAAGTGGGAGAAGGTATTTTTGTGGATGTGCCGCTAGAGGGGAACAAAGATCTGTAATAGCTCCTGGGTTTGCAGTGAGCCTCCCGCAATCCGGGGGCTACTGCACCTGCCTGGAGATGACTTCTGTGCCAGCACCATGTGAATGCTTCTCCTTATCTCTGACAAGAGAAAAAACCCTCAATCAATGTTATTAATTGGATTTAGCACAAGCAATCGTTCCTGAGGAGCTGTGGGAATTTTACTGAATGCTGCCACTGGCACCAGGTGAAAACCAAAGCAAACAACACAGCCTGTGGTGTTCTCCCCCTCTGCCCTGCCCCAGTGAGGCCACAGCTGCAGCACTGGGTCCAGTTCTGGGCTCCTCAGTTCTAGAGTCAGGGAACTAATGGGGACAGTGCAGCAGAGGCTACAGAGATGCTGAGGGGCCTGGAGCAGCTCTGTGAGGAGCAAAGGCTGAGAGCTCTGGGGCTGAGAGCCTGCAGAAGAGCAGCCCCAGAGGGCAGCTGAGCAATGCTCAGCAAGGGCTAAAGGGGGTGGGGGGCAAACTCTTGTCAGTGGTGCCCAGGGATAGCACAAGGGGCAGAGGGCACAATCTGGAACCCAGGAGGTTCCACCTGAACAGGAGGAGAAATTTCTTTGGTGTGAGGCTGCTGGAGCCTGGAGCAGGCTGCCCAGAGAGGTTGTGGAGTCTCCTGCTCTGGAGAGCTTCCAACCCCCCTCCTGGCTATTGTGCCCCTGGGCAAGCTGCTGTGTGTGCCCTGCTTTAGCAGAGGGATTGGAGTGGATGATCTCCAGAGGTCCCTTCCATCCCCCCACCACCACCCCAGGATTCTGTCATACTTGTTCTGGTACCCCTGTCTCTAAATGGGATGTTTGTGAATACCATGAGAGGTAGCTGTGTGAGACACAAAGAAATCGGTTCCAAACCATTCATGCTTTATGCTGAGAGGTTCATAAATGAAGTGCAGCATCATCTCTTGGAAGTTTGTCTAGAAATACCAAAAGCTGCTAGCGTGGTGATTGGCTTCTTCACCATGGAGGCATCATTCACTTGCAGTAGTCTGGAGGCGTTAAGGCTGAAGCTCTCTAATTGTGATGCTCGTAGAGGAAACACAGATGAAAGAAAAGAAAGAGGGTAGCTTGTCACTTTCTCCATAAATTTTGTGCCTAGATGAAAAGGAAAGGGTCAGAGAATGAGTGCCCTAATCAGTGTGGAGGAACACTGTGAATTATCTGAGTAAACTAATGTTGGAAGGCTGGGATGCACCGAGAGGGGTTGTGAGATCCAGAGCCACAGCAGAGACCTGGATTCAGAAGGGATTTGGTCACTTGGGACTGGGAGAAGGGCTGAGTGCCATTGATCTTTTTGAAGGTGGGCAGATGCTAGAGGAGCACATTACATCAGACAGAAGGGACTTGCTCCTTGGGGGCATCAGTTGACCTCCTGGCTACATGGGGAGGAGAGTTGGGGAGAAGTATTCTCCCCCTAGTCCTGTGATAGAACTTAGCTGCGATCCCTCCTCCAAGTGCTTCCTACCCTCCACCCCAGCTGCTGTCAGATCTTGATGGTGATGCCTTCTTTCAGCCAGCTCAAAGAGGAGCTTGGACCTGAATTTGTGTCTGTTCAGCTTGTGCTAAACCACAGATCATCACCTGGAACCATCAGCTCCCCTCATGACTCCAGCGTGGCAGCCTCTTGTCCACTTTGGTGTTTGGACCCTCAGTGGCTCACAGCCCAAAGAGCAGGGAGGGTCCAGACGGTCCATCTCAGCCCAGTGCCAGGTGTCACCCTCTGAGAGGCTTCTCCATTTATTCACCTACCTCTTCTCCAAAGAGTTTGAGTTCCTCCTGCCTTTGAGTTCCTCCATTTAAACCTCCAGAGCTGGAAAATACCCAGAGGTGAGTGCAGTGAGGTTTACCTCTGTGCTGCAAACACATCTTCAGCTTCTCACAAAAATAAAGCCCCATGGCCCCTTGGAGCCTAAATTCTCTCCCCAGCCTTTATGTCATAGAATCATAGAATCAGGGAGTTAATTCTATGGCACAGCTTGAGACTGTGTCGTCTTGTTCTGGTGATGCTTGCCTGGGAGAAGAGACCAACCCCCACCTGGCTCCAACCTCCCTTCAGGGAGTTGTAGAGAGCAAGAAGGTCTCCCCTGAGCCTCCTCTTCTCCAGGCTGAGCAACCCCAGCTCCCTCAGCCTCTCCTCCCAGGGCTTGTGCTGGAGACCTCTCCCCAGCCTCATTGCCCTTCTCTGGACACATTCAAGTGCCTCAATGTCCTTCTTAAACTGAGGAGCCCAGAACTGGATGTGACATTTGTTCCTTCCTACCTTGTTGAAAATGGGTTGGCTTGCCAGAAACACAGCAGCAGAAGAGGTGACCTCCCCCAGCATCCCCCTGCTGGGTGAGGACACAGCCTGTCTCTTCCCTAACCACACTGGAGCTATTTGTTCGGGATGCTGCAAGTGAGTCACCATGGAATTATGCTTCCCTAGAGGACCCAACAGCAACAACACAAAGAGCTGGACACTCAATCTCAACATAAATCAGCCCAGAGTTAATGTTTTTCTTTCAGCAGAGCAATGGGAAAAGTTGGAGCAGGGCTGCTGGGTTCAGGGTGAAGTCGAACTCCCAAACTTTCTCTTAAATTAGCCCCGGCGGGGGCGTAAAAGCCTCCTTGGGGACCACAGAGCTCTGCAGCAAATTATGCCAGCTCCACCAACTCGTGTTCATTAGCAGTGTCGCTCACTCATGTCACCTCCACAATTATTTTAGGACCTGTCACCAGGAACGTTCTCCCACCAGCAAATGTTTCCAGCTCGCTCTAATGGGGAGGCTGAAGTTGGAAGCAGAAGTTACCTCTGCACCTGCTCGTCCTGCCGGCTGCCTCTGCGCACCCCTGAGGAGCACAGAGCAGCTGAAGGCTCCTGGGAGCTGCTTGCATCTCTCAGTCGATTGGGAGGCACTTGGAAGGGGGGATGGATGGGCAGCACTGGAGGGGGCTGGGCAGCTTCCCACTCCGTCCAAGGGGAGTTGGAGGAAGTTGTATTAGGAGTAGCAGCAGCAATGGTGTGGCCAGCAGGAGCAGAGAGGAGATCATGCCCCTGAACCTGACTTTGGTGAGGCCACAAGTGGAGTGCTGGGTTCAGTTTTGGGACCCTCACTTCAAGAAGGACATTGAAGTGCTGGAGCAGGTCCAGAGAAGGGCAACAAAGCTGGGGAAGGGTCTGGAGAACAGGGCTGGGGAGGAGCAGCTGAGGGAGCTGGGGGTGTTCAGCCTGGAGAAGAGGAGGCTGAGGGGAGACCTTCTGGCTCTCTACAGCTCCCTGAAAGGAGATTTGAGTGCAGGTCTCACCTCTGCATGGTGGCACTTTGTTGCGTGCTGCCTCTTGGCTACTTCTGCTCTGGGCTAGGGGAGGTTGTGAAAGGTACTGGCTGCAGCTTGAGTTCAGACATGAGCATGTTGGATGAGCCACTCCTGGAGGCTCGAGGGCTGAGCCATGGAGTGAAGGGAGCAGCCTTGATGAAGTGGAGTATGTTGGAAATCAGCAGCAGGCAAAGCAGTGAGATGTCGACATGAGCTGCAGCGAGGAGACACAGCAGTGATTAATACACTGCAGGGCTGCAACTAATCAGTGCTTGCAAGCACTCTGGACCTGGAAAGCATCTGCTGGGAACAGTTTGCTGTGAACATCCCCTACACCATGTTGACAAATCATTTTGATGCCTTCACAACAGGGAGAGAGGCTGACAGCTCCTTTGGTGGCTGGGGCCTCTCGCCGACGTTCCTCATGAAGGCACATCCTGGCCTCCTCGTGGGGCTGCAGGATCTTGCCCAACCCTCAGCCCACAGCTCCATGCCTCTGTGTGCATTGAGGTTTGGGGCTCCTGCCATGCCTTCAGCCCTCAGCACGCCTCCAGCACACCCAAACCTTCAGAAGATCACAGGTTTGGGTGCAGGCAGGATGGCTGTGAGGTGTGCTGGTCCCCAGGAACCTCCCTGTACATCACCTGGAGCCAGGATTTCTGTTACATCTCTTCCAGCTCCATCAGGTATTGGAACAGGCTGGCCAGGGAGGTGATGGAGTCAGCATCCCCCAAGGTATTTAACAGATGTGATGCTGAGGGACATGGTTTAGTGGCTTAGCAGCAGTGGTGGGACCGTGAGCTCGAGGTGAGTGGTTGGACTTGATGATCTCCAAGGTCTCTGCCAACCTCAACAGCTCTAGGATCTGTGAACATCTGTTCTCCAGCCACAGGGCACACAGGGCAGATCCATGACCACGTTTTCCTCCATGCCAAGCTGAGCTGGAGCTAGGTTTCCTAGAGAAGACCACACCACTTTATGAGTGGGTCCACCAGCAAGCAAACCAGAAAGAGGCAACTTGCTCCTGAGAAGCCTCCCTCCCTCTTGGAACCCTTTCTGGGGTAGAGTCCTCAGAGTCAAACTAATGACCCCATCTTGCCACCACGAGCACAGGCACCTCCTTCCCCAGACAACAGGTGAAAAACAAGTTCATGGAGGATTTCCCCCACCCCCCTTCCTCCAGTTTCCCTTCTCTTGTCCCTCCTGTCTCGGCCGCCTGCCTTTTATAGCCTAACACATGTGGGGCTTCATGTAACAAAAAGAATTTCCAGTGTCAGGCAAATAATTTTTCCATCTGTGAGGTTTTTTTCTTCTCCCTATTTTGTATTTCTTTTTTTCTTCCCTCCCCCCCCCACCATGAAGTGGCATCTGTGAGGTGCTGTCTGTAACTGATCTGGGCAGGAGCTGTGCAGTCCCTCCCCAGCAGCCTGCTGTCCGGGTGCCGTTTTGGGCTGCTCCAGCTGTTGTTGTGGAGAGGACAGGCAGCAGCTCAGGGGACAGCTGCAGGCAAAATGAAAGTTGGGTTGTTTGGGGTGGGTTTTTTGTTGTTGTTGTGGTTCCTGTCCGGCAGTTGTCTTTCTCTTCCCAGCACACCCTCGTGAGGCTTTCTAAGCATCAGGCAAATATGCTCAAGTGCCTTCTTGGCATGGCTCAGGTCTTGCTTGTCCTCCTGTCCCTTTCCAGAGCGCTGCACCCCCAAAGGTGTTTGGGGAAAGCCTGATTTCACACAGCCCCAGCGTGGTGGGGTTGGAAAGGACCTCTGGACACCATCCAGCCCAACCCTCCTGCTCACACAGGGCACCCACAGCAGCTTGCCCAGGGTCACAATGGCCCTGGGTTTGGAGTCTCTCCAGAGAAGAAGACTCCACAACCTCTCTGGGCAGCCTGCTCCAGGGCTCCAGCAAAGAAGTTTCTCCTTCTGTTCAGATGGAACCTCCTGGGTTCCAGTTTGTGCCCCCTGCTCCTTGTCCTGCCACTTGCACCACTGAAGAGGGTTTGGCTCTTCTTGAGAGCTTCCCTTCAGGTATTTCTCAGCATAAGACAGAGGAGGATGTGTACTCCCTGGAGGTGTTTGAAAGACCTTTGGGTGAGGAGACAGGGTCTCAGAGTTGTGTGCTGGGAGGTGCTGGACTTGATGATGTTAAGGTCTCTTCCAACCAGGCCATTCAGTGTTTCTGTGACTTGCCACCTGCCCACACGAGCCAGAGCTCCGTGAAGGGAAGGAAAGGCTTTGCCAGAGCTCCAGCAGCACGTGTGTGCTATTAGAGTCTGTTAATGAAGAGGAATCTTTATGTAGGTACTGAAACTGTACCTGCACAATATAACATCTCTGGCAGGCAGGGTCTGACAGCCTCCCTCTGCTTGCACTGCCCTACCGTAACCAGATCTCAGCTAGCTGGAGGAGGAGCTCCCACCACTGATGGCTCAGCACCAGAGACATCAGGATTCCAACCCACAGCCCTGTGTGGGAGCTGGGGGTGCAGGAACATCCTACATCCCCACGGGCCCCCCCAGCCCTGCGCAGCAGCTCTGCCCTCGGCGAGGGCACCGGTGGGTGCCAGCCCAGTTACACAACCCCAAGCCTTGCCAGCGGGGCCCTCGCCTTCCAAAGAGGGTCTGCTTTCTCCTGGAATGCCTTGAGGAGGTGGAAATGCTCCTTCCATCTCTCTGCTGCCCACACTCCTCCTGTGAGATCCCACACACGTGGCAATCAAAGCTCGGGAGCCAGCCTGCCTTTCCCAGTGCTGCTTCTCACCATTCTCACACCTGGGGAGGGGGAGGAGGGGAAGGATGTGGCAGGGGGAGGGCACTGGGGGATTTCCAGCTCTCCCTGCCCTCCTCTGCAGTGCTTTGAGGGGCCCAGGGGCTGGCACTCATGATGGCCATGGCAACTTGAGTGGTATCCCCTAACACAAACTCCTTTGGAGCGTGCAGTGTGGGTGCAGGAGGAATATTTCTCCCCAGCAGTGTCATGAGGCAAAAATCAGCAGTTTTGTGTGTGTGTTTATCTCTCCAGTCAAGGCACCATGCAAGGATGGTTTCCTACATGCTAAAACACAGACTGGATCACAAGGGGGGGAAATGGAAGGCAACACTGCTCCTCTGTTCCTCTAGAACTGCCACGGAGTTTGCAAGCATCCTTCTTATATCCAATGCCACATGAGACCTTCCGTCAGCCCACGTGAAAGGAAGGTGCTTGATTAGGTAAATAGACTGAAACAACCAGGTGGTGTTTCTCACTTCCTGGCAAAGGTTTCTACTTCCTGACACTATTGATTCCAGAGCAAAAAAATGCTGCTTTATCCCTCTGCCACTTACCTTCTACACAATCCACTAAGCTCAGCCTGAGAGCTGGGGGAAATTTCCTTTCCCATCAGGTTTCCCTGACACTTTTAGGATAATGCTTGGTTGAACTAAGAGAGTATTGCTCCAACTCAAGGATCCTCTCCAGCAGGAGGTGTTTTCTCTTCATCTTTCTCTGCACACCCAGGAGAAGCACAGAATGTTAGGGGTTGGAAGGGACCTCTGGAGATCACTCAGCCCAACCCCCTGCCAAAGCAGGATCACCCAGGGCAGTTCACGCAGGAACACATCCAGATGGGTCTTGGAAGTCTCTAGAGGAGAATCCACAACTTCCCTGGGCAGCCTCATGTTTAGGTGGAACTTCCTGGGTTCCAGTTGGTGCCCATTGGCCCTCATCCTGTCCCAGGACACCACCAAAAAGAGCCTGGCCCCTTCTTCTTGGCAGCCACCCTTCAGGTATCCATGGACATTAATAAGATCTCTTTCAACGGTGAGAGCAAGTGAGCAAGGTGCTGGTGTTAACCATGCATCACCCAGCAGCAAACGATGGAAGCCATGCATGCCTCGAGTCTGGAGAGCTTGCCAAGAGCTCTTTTTGAGCTGAAACACTGAGGGAAGCATTCATCCTTTTTTGTTTGACCCCTGGTGCACAGTGACTCTGTGTAGAGCTAAGTGTCCTCCACCCTCCCAGCCACAGCCCCCTGACATCTCAAATTCCTCATG
This sequence comes from Dryobates pubescens, assembly GCF_014839835.1. Taxonomy (NCBI): domain Eukaryota; kingdom Metazoa; phylum Chordata; class Aves; order Piciformes; family Picidae; genus Dryobates; species Dryobates pubescens. The sequence continues at coordinate 1,039,298 of NC_071615.1, read as the reverse complement.
CCCCTGATTTGGAGACCCAGAGCCAACTCCAGGTGAAGTCCATGAATGCTTAGGGTATAAAAAGAGGTGAAAACCAGGCTGCTACCCATCTCCATCCTGGACAGCACAGCCTCAGGCTGCACAGCTGGATCCTGCAGCTAAAGGCAAGGTCAAGGTATGGAAGGAAGGGACTGCCCTGGGAGACAGGGGGACAAAACATCCCTGAGGCACCTGTCACCTCCCTCCCCTCTCCCAGTTGCCATCTGGCCAGGAGCAGGAAGCTCATTTGTGTGGATATGGTGCTGGAAAAGGCCTTTAAGATCATCAAGCCCCAAGCACGAACCCAGCCCTCCTGGGTCATCAGCAGCGCTGGGTTAATGATCTTGGGCTTGATGAGCTGAAAGGTCTTCTCCAGCTGAAGTGATTGTATGATTCCATGACTCTGTGATTGCTCAGCCCAGCTGGCTAGCTACTGCAGCACTTCTGGATCTTCTTCCTGACCTTCAAGATCAGTTGGCAAACTCCAGGCAAGGAAGCAAGACTGAGAAGAGCTAAATCAGGTTGCGAAAGCTTGGAGGACCCTGGGATTACTTCATGGAATATCTCTCATACCTTGCATGCCCTTGGGGTTTTCTTCCAGCTCTTGGGTTTGCTGCCAGGCACAAGGAGATCAGGCACCCCTGCCTCTGTGTGGAGTGGATCTCCATCTGGTCTGGGCAATCCCACTCGTGTGGGACACCCCTCAGGCTTTCTTGGCAGTCGCTTCTCACGTGTGCAGCCGAACACGCTCTGCTCTCTGCTCCGTGCTGCATGACATAATCCTGTATCAGTTACTGCTTATTTCCTTCTTTTATGTCCTTTCTAGCCTCATTCAGACACAAATTCCTCACCTCCTACATCAAATGCATTGCAACCCACTTCCTCCAGACACTGACTGGGGAAAAACTTGGCACCAGGAGCCCGCTGCATCGAAGACGACTTCTTGTCGTTGTCGTCGTCGTCGTTGTTGATTTAAGCAGCTTTAAGCTGTTGATTTATTCCAGGCTCCACATCCTCTCAGCATCACCAACCATCTGATGATTTTATGTCGATTGCCTGGTTATTCATGGCCAGGCTGCTTTTCCACTCACCCAAACCCCCTTCAGTTATGGAAAGGGGAGAGGGGAGGGGGGAATAAATAATGAAAGGGTGGATGTTTATTTTATCTCTTTTCCCTGGAGAAGGAGTTTAATAATTTAGCAACAGATATGAAACTGCTCCATGAGGAGTAATTTGGTTTAGGAGGGAAAAAATGAGATGATTTTCTCTCTCCCTCTCTCTCTCTCTCCCAGATCCCCATATATAAAGGTATGGTTTGCTTTGGATCATGTTCACTCTCAGAAGACTTGGTTTTGCTATTAAAATCTTTATTTCACTACAGATTATTCTACCATTCCTTTGTCTCTCTGCTATTAGTCTGCTTTTGGTATGCAGCTGTCACCATGGCTTTTAGGAACCTGCTTTCTATTGGTTCCCAGAAATGGTTTATATCCCCTCAGAACAAGCCAATAAAGGGTTTCAGGTGCTTTTTAACCTGCCAAATGCAGCTCGTCAAGAGATGCATGGAAAGGAAGGGCAGGAAGGAACAGATTGCTTTGTCACAACTTATTTACTGACTCTGTAGTTTGGGTTTGTTGCTTGCTTGACCAGCACAGGGATGGACACAGCTTATTTACTAACCCTGTAGTTTGGATTTATAGCTTGCTTGGTTTCTTCAACAACTGTTTTCTTTCTCCCCTTGTGAAACATCATCTCCGTCCTTGCAGTGACCAACACCAGCGTGGACAAGCCCAGTGCCACCAAGTGAAGGATGGGATTCCGTGCTTCTATGTGAACCCAGAAAATGAGCCTTGACCTTCAGGGCCAAACTTGATGGGGCTCTGAGCAGCCTGATCTGCTTGGAGATGTCCCTGCTCACTGCAGGGTTGGGGTGGACAAGGTGACCTTTGAGGGTCCCTTCCAACCCAACCCAACCCAACGCGTTCTGTGCCTCTGCGATGCCTTGGTGCGCGCAAGAGCAGAGCTCAGTAAACCACACTCCTGGGGCAGGGGGACTGTCAAAGACCCTTATACATATTTCCCAGAAATTTTAGAGGTTTAATGGCCTCTGAAATCACCAAGATCTTCCAAAGATCTATTCTCAGAAGACCTGTAAGAGCTCAGTATCTTGCCAGCCTTGGCGTCTCTGTCAAAGGGGGCTGAAGTTGACTGAGTTATTGCAGGCGAGGCAGACAGAAGGGTGCATTCAGGGCAGCCACACAGGCTCCTTTCACCAGCCAGGTGGAAAAAAAACACCCACCTAAAAACATACTCAAAACCCAACAACCCAGACCCTGCAAACCCACACCCAGGGTCCTGAGCCCACTGCTGGTACCTGGGTGCCACACTGGGGACACCCCCTGCCCCCCACCCCTCTCGTGCAGCGAGATCCTCACAGCCTCCCGACGCACAACTGAACAGACAACACTTCTCCAGCTACTCATTTTTAAGCACTACCACTCTTGGCAAAGCTCTTTTTTTTTTCCCCTTTGCATTCTGACCTAATGGAAATTCTTCTCCAGAGTTGGAATTTTTATTTTTTTCCCCCTGTTTTAATTTACTGCTTTTTAATTTTTTGTTATAGTTTTTGTGATTTCCCTCCCCCCCGCTCCCCTCCTCTCTTCTCTTCTCTCCCCCCCCCCCCCCCCCCCCCCTTAGCCATTTTTAATGTGTAGCACATAATAATATGAAGCTAAGGACACTGATAATTCCTTGAGCAGCCCTAGTGAAACACTCTCCAGATGTGTTGCTGGTTTTCTGCAGGGGGAATGCATTGTGCACGTCAGAAAAGGGGGGGAAAAAAAAACCCAACCCCAAAAGGTAATTTTCCCCTCAGTTTTCAATGAAGTGAGGTAGGCCACCAGTTTGGGGGACAGAAGATGAAAACCAGCACACCCAACCTTCCAGGAACATAATGAGGAGGAATCCAGAAGAGGTCAGTCAAGGAAGAAAAAGCTGGAGAGAGGGGAAAAGGGAAAAAAAACAAAAGGAGAAAAAACCTCCAGGCTTAGGAATCAGGAGCAGAAATCTGAGCCTTGTTCCTTGTAAGCTTGGATAATCTAAGTCAAAACCCACATGAATGGGTTCAAGCTGAGCCCAGGCTGCTGTTCTGCATGGCTGGATCCTGCAGATGAAGGCAAGGTCAAGGGGGCTGCTCTAGGTGACAGAGGGACAAAACAGCCTCCAAACCCTCTGTCACCTCCCTCACCTTTCCCAGTTCCCAGCTGGCCAGGAGCAGCAAGCTCAGGTGTGCAGATATGGTGCTCAGGGCCATGGGTTAGTGGTGACCCAGAGGTGTTGGGTTAATGGTTGGGCTTGAGGGTCTGAAAGGGGAAGGATGAGGAAGGATCTAAAAAGGGAAGGATCTAAAAGGGGAAGGATGAGGAAGAATCCAGAAGAGTTCAGTTGAGGAAGAAAAAGCTGGAGAGAGAAAAATATGGTGGTTGTGGGGGGAAATTAATTAAATATCCAGGCTTAGGAATCAGGAGCAGAAATCTGAGCCTTGTTCCTTGGAAACTTGGATAATCTAAGCCCAAGCCCTCATGAACAGGTTCAAGCTGAGCCCAGGCTGCTGCTGTGCACACACATGGACACACACCCACACACATGCTGCCTTTGCTCCTTTTCCTTACACTCTAGTGGCTGCTGCCTCGCTGGGGGCTGGTGGGGAACACATTTGCTCTGCTCCCCCTCGAGAGGAGGGCTGAAAACGTTTTGATTCGGTAGCAGTTGGACTTTCACAGCCCCAGTGGTTTCAAAGTGCTGCAGGTGCATTATCTAACGATCCTGAAGGCAGCTCCATGAGGCAGGCAGAAGCCAGCATCCTCCTCCTGATTTTACACACCAGGGTGGACCCAAGACAGGGATGATATATTCCCTGCCCGAGGCCACACAGCACGGCGATGGCAGAGATGGGATTAGTGCTAAGGAGCTGTTGGCTCCCAGCCCAGGATCAGGGCTCTGTCCACCAGCCCAAGCTTTCCTCGGGAGGGAAATGCATTTGTGTGAGTGAAAGGGGAGGGCAGGAGGTGCAGGAAACATGCGCCAGAAGGAGCAGCACTGAGGTGTTTTTGGTGCCAAAGGGATGGGTTTGGAGAGCTCAGTGGTGTGTCAGATGCCCTGTCTTGCTTGGCTGGAGGGAATGAGTCCTTCCAAGGCAGAGGTTGGCTGGTTGGTGCCTTTCTGACTGCTCGCTTTCAGAAAGCAATGAGCAGAACTGAGGATGGGAGTGAGCAGCAGGTCTCTGCTAAGGGAGCTTCTCTGGACAGAGATGGATGAGGGAGCACTGACCCCAGTGGCTCTGCTGGCAGGGGAGCAGTGACAAGCAGCTGGTGGTTGCAACTACCTCCCCCAAAACAGCTGGATCTGAAGGAGGACATCTGGATGCAGTTTGGGTGGTTTGTGAGAAACAAGGTCCAGAGTCACCTAGGAGAGTGAACCTGGCTGCTCAGGATGCAGAACAGCCAACAGCATAGCCTTGGCTAAGGGGACAGGGCTGCAGGGTGGCTGTGGAGGTGGCCTGGGCCTCCCATGGTGCAGAGGTGGGAGGAATAACTGCATCAGGGAGTTATGCACTCCCAACCCAGCCCTGGTGTCCAAGGACTGTGGTGGGTCAGAGCTGCGTGGGAACCACCAACATCCCATCCCTCCCAAGGCACACACAGGGACTTTGCAACCTACAACCACACAGGGCTCAAAAGAACCAGGCAGGGATGTAGCAGGTGGAGGAGAGCTCTTCAATCTCTCCAGACCTGGGGGCTGGGCTCAATGATCTCCAGAGGTCCCTTCCAACCCCTGTCATCCTGTGAGCCTGTCATGCAGTCCCAGCTTGGCTAGGATGCTGGAGGCTTCTGAAGCTGCAAGAGGGCTTTTCTTCCCCCCTGCAGAAGTCTGCCACACCTGCATCCCACTGCCAGCCATGGCTGTGCCTGGAGTCTTTCAGGTGCTGGGATGCTCCAGAAAAACTTCTGAGGGCCTTGACTCCAGGAGTTTTCCAGCCCCTCTGGCTTTGAGCAGCCGATGGAGATGAAGCTCCCCAGCAGACAGCAGGAGCATCTGCCCAGTTTCTCTGTCACAGTCATTTGCTGACCATCTATGCCAAGTGGGGCTGCATTTACATGAGGAAAAACCTTTTCCCTCTGAGGGTGACAGAACCCTGGAGCAGGCTGCCCAGGGGAGTTGTGGAGTCTCCCTGCTAGGAGATATTCAAGACCCACCTGGGTGTGTTCCTGTGTGATCTGCTCTAGGTGACCCTGCTCTGGCAGGAGGGGATGGACTGGATGAGCCTTCAAGGTCCCTTCCAGCCCCTAACATGCTGTGATTCTGTGATTTTTGCCAACTCACAGCCACTGCTGTTGAGCTTTCCCTACTCCAGAGCTTCTGCCAGACTTCCCAGAGCGATATCACAGTGCAGTGACCATGAAAAGTCTCCTGTAACATCAGAAAATCCACTCAGTGACCACCTCTGCCTCACTCAGGAGGAAAATGAAGACAAAGCTTGCTCCAGCTTAAACATCAGAGCCTCAGAAGAGCAAGAAATCATCACAAGAAACCAAGTTTTGCTACTTCTGGTACTCAAAGTTGTTTCTTACCAAGAACATAGGAAACAGCCTTGGGTTGTCCTTCTCTGCACCAGGAAGGGCTTTGGTCCTGGGATTAAATCCAGATGTGTTCCCTTCCAAATTTGCAGACTGGTTCCATGGTTTGCATCATGTTTGCTCTCTGAGAAAATCAATGCCTCCAGTTCTGAGGACACTTCTGCCTTTGATCCCAGGTGACAGCATGTGGATGACTAACACCTTACCAGCCAGTTTCCAGACCCAAGAGACATCTCTGTATTGCTGAAGTTGGCCTTGGGACCCTATCACCAGGCTTTAGGACCCTGTCACCAGGCCCACCACCTTCTCCAAAGCTGGCATCAGGAGGTTTCACTTGAGCTTCCCTGCAGTGAGGTTAGTATCATAGTGTCAGTAAGGGTTGGAAGGGACCACGAGGATCATCTGATTCCAACCCCCTTGCCATGGTTGCTGAAGTCCTGGAGCAGGCTGCCCAGGAGTCTTCTTCTCCAGAGAGATTCCAAACCCAGGTGGGCATTGTGACCCTGGGCAAGCTGCTGTGGGTGCCCTGCTTTAGCAGGAGGGTTGGGCTGGATGACCTCCAGAGCTCCCTTCCACCCCCTGCCATGCTGGGGTGTTCATTAACTCCAAGTGCAGTCCAGCCTGTGCTCTCTGGGTGCCCACCACAGGAGGTGCCTGGACCTGTGCCCAACGCAGCACGAAGCTCTGGTGAGTGGGAGTCTCTTCTCCTGCTTCTGGCTGGAAGTTCATCTCAGTTCATAACAGTTGTGTTTTACCTTTGTTCTGCTTCCCTACACATAAGCCTGTGGCCTAGAGGGAGAAAGGCTGCTTGAATGTGCAGGAAAGCTGGGCTGGATTCCCGTTCTCCTGCTCCTTCAACTGCCTTAAAAGCAGAAGGAGTGGGGGGTTTTCCAGCCACATGCCTGTCACATTCATGCATCTCCTTAGCTCAGCATCCTCGAGGAACTTGCTCTCCAAGCCTCATTACCTTTGGTCTCCAGTTCCAGGAGCAGAGCAAGCATTTGCCAGATTCCTTGGTATGAGCTCCTCGCCCCTTGCAAAGCAACAACAACAACAAAATCATCAAAACAAACCAAAAATGAAATCTTGAAAGCATTTAAACTTTGCACAAGACATTTGAAAGCAAGCCCAGCTGCCAATCCCACATGAGACAACCTGGAGAGAAATTAATCATAGAATTGTGAAGGTTGGAAGGGACCTCAAGGCTCAGCCAGTCCCAACCCCCTGCCATGGGCAGGGACACCTCACACCACAGCAGGTTGCTCACAGCCACCTCCAGCCTGGCTGCAAACACCTCCAGGGGTGAGGCTTCCACCACCTCCCTGGGCAGCCTGTGCCAGGCTCTCACCACCCTCATGGGAAGGAACAACTTCTTCCTCACATCCAATCTGAATCTACCCATTTCTAGTTGTTTTTCCATTCCCCCCTGGTCCCATCATTCCCTGACACCCTCAAAAGTCCCTCCCCAGCTTTCTTGTAGCCCCCCAGGAGCTGGTGAGGGAGAGAAACACCACTCAGGTGAAGGAGTTTATTACCTTAAGTGGTGTGCCCTGGGTGACTGCAGGGCAGGGCTCACCCCCTGTCTGTCCACACTTGCTCACTGTGCCACTTCTCCTCTGCTCAGCACTGCAATTAGTTTGATTTATATGAAACATTGTGGCCTCCCCCTTCCCCTGTGTTCCCCTCTTTGGGAAGCCTGCAGGGTTTGGGCAGGAATGAACCATAACTAATAGGAGTGGAAAATGGTCCAGCAGAAAATAAACGGGGCAGCAACCAGGGGATCTGGGCTCCTCCACTTGTGGTGCCACAGACCTCACCAGCAGCTGAAAGTAGCCTTAAAAACCAACTGGGAAAAAAAGAATGGTTTGTCTTGAGAAAAGCAACAGCAGAGGGGAGGGATTGACCCTCTCTTGTTGCCCTCCTGGCAGCAGAACACTTGGAGCAAGACTTCAAGCAGGTAGAAATCACCTGGCGTGGGGATTTCACGCCGAACCCACCTCTCAGGGGAAAAGTTTGCTGTGTGGGGTGAATCTTTCTGAAGTGGGATCTGCTGCCAGGCAAAGGGCCAGCCCCCAGCTTGCCAGAGAGCCCTCAGGGCTCACTTCACCCCTGCCTGGCACCCTGAGTGCTGAGCCCACGCTGCCGCTCGCCTTTGATATGGCCTCGCACTCCTCAGACAGCACATTTGGGGCATCAAACGAAAGCCCCCGAGCCTGCAGCGCTCACCCCTGCCCAGCCCTGCCCAGCCCTGCCTGTGCTGCCAGCACCAGAGCACACACAGCTCCTCCATCCTCGCTGGGCAAGGCTGTTACCGAGCGCCGTGGGCAGATTTGTGGACGCAGCACCTCCCTGACCTTGCTGAGCATCCCACAAGGTCCACAGGTAGGCTGAGACACCTGGGGCTGTTTGGGCTGGAGAAGAGCGGCCTGGGAAGGGATCTTGTCCATGCTCAGCAAGAGCTGAAGGGGAGGAAGCAAGACAGAATCATGGAATAAAATAATAGAATCATCCTGGTTGGAAAAGACCTCAGAGATCATCAAGTCCAGCTACCAACCCAACACCTCCATGACCACTAAATCATGTTCTGAAGTAATGAGGCCAGGCTGGGCTCAGTGGTGGCCAGGAACAGGACAAGGGGCAATGGAACAGAAGGAGAATCTTCTTTGGTGGGAGGGTGTTGGAGGCCTGGAGCAGGCTGCCCAGAGAGGTTGTGGAGTCTCCTTCTCTGGAGTGATTCCAACCCCCCCCCACCGTGGCCATTGTGCCCCTGGGCAAGCTGCTGTGGCTGCCCTGCTTTAGCAGGGGGGTTGGATTGGGTGATCTCCAGAGGTCCCTTCCAACCCCCACCATGCTGGGCATTCTGGCACTCTGTGACATTAATCCAGTTAAGAGAGTTTAAGGAAAAGCTGGTGGAGAGCAAGGCTGCCACTGTCACCCAGCTGCAGCCATGACCTCACTTAACCGCACTTGGCCTCCCCTGGCTGACACCTCATGGCACTTCCCCCACACGTGCTGGTGCTCCACTCCACCAGCTCAGCCAGAGCACGAATGTACCGCAGCCAGAGGAGCCAGAGAAGAGGAAAAGATCTTGTGGGGCAAGACTGGGGGTGGTGGTGATGCAGGAATCACTTCTTTCCCGTTGAGAGCTGGCACTAAGCACGGTCAAGCTCTGGAAGATGGCACTGCAGCCCGCGGCCATCCCAGCCTGCCTGCAAGGCTTGGGTCGCTCTCCTCGCCCTAATCCGCACTGGATCAGCTGATTTCATTTCTAATTTCCTCACACATGTGCTGGAGCACAGCTGTGGAACATGAGCCCAGTCTGCAGAGGAAATCCTGAGATTTACACAGGCCCCAGTGGATTATAAAAACCTGGAAGCCGGACAGATAGCACTCCTGAAACAGGCTCCAAACATGCTGAGGAGGGGAAAAAAACACACGACAACAACAACAAAAAAACCCCAACCCCAACACAAAGCTCAGCCCAGATTGAAACCTGCTGTTCCCTGCAAAATGTAAAAGTGGCTTTTCCAACACTTTGAACTACTGTGTTAAAACTCTGTAGGTAGCTAATGTTTCAAAGGTGTAATCTTCAGGAGGATTTCTCTCTCTCTCTCTTTCTTTTTCCAAATGGATTTGGTAAAGGAGCAATAAAAGAGTTCTTAAAAGGGCTTGACCTGCAGGCCTGCAAGTTGTTGCTTTTTCCCCCCCCCCCTTTTTTTTTTCCTCTTTTCCTCTTTTTAATGAATTTTTTTTTCCTGGTGAGATCCATTTCCAGCTTCCAGAGCTTCTGAGAACTTCCAACAGCTCTCCTGGCTGCTGCTGTTGGGTGCACAAGGCAGTGGGAGCGAGAGGCGACTAGCTCTAGCTGGGAGATGCTGCTGCGTTTTGCATCCCAGTGGAACCAGCTGGACGCTGTGTGGGTTTCTGAGAGGGGGCAGAGCAAACTCTTCCCCCAGCTTCTTCCTTCTCAAAGGAGGCTTTGGCTGTCCTGCAGCCTGAGAGATGCCCCAGACAGAAGGGAGTTCATTCACAGGCTGGGTGTTCAGCAGGTCTCGCAGCGTGGACGGACCGTGGTGGCTGCACCAGTCCGCACCACCACCTGGGGCTGATGTCTGTAGCCTGTTGCCCACAGAAACCTTTTTTCCTCCCATCTGCCAAGTGGAGCTGGCCACAGCCACTTTGTCTTAATGAAATGCCTTTGTCCTGGCCCTTGGCTTCCTCTCTTCTGTGCCCATTGCCTCCCATTTCTCTGTGACCTTTCTCTTTCTGCAAACATTTCTCCCCCAGACCTTTTTAACCACTTCAGCTAATGATTGAGCTGGAGGGGGCAGCCACTGTCCTGGAGTGACACTTTCAGCTTCCCCAGATCAGTAGTTTGGGAGGAACTCTTTTTTCACCCCTACACACATATTTTCCAGTCAGCTACTGTCTCAGAGCTGCCATTTTTGTGCTCAGTGAAGTCTCCAGCTGCATCAGTGCTGAACTCAGTGGGATCAAAACCAGGCAGAAGGTCAGGCTGCTTTTTCTTGAGCTGTCAAATATGATTTATTGCTTTTCTCAGGATCAATGACTGAAGAATTTGGGTTGCCAAGCTGTGCTGGGTCACATCCATCCAGGGTGGTTAGCAGGGCCAGAACCTCTTATTTTGATCCCCACAGGACTGTGTGTGAATCTTGGTTCTGTTTTATCTTGAGCATCAAAAGAATTCTGAGGAGGGGTCAGATGAAAAGTTTTGGGGGGTTTCCTCCCTCTTTTTCTGTGAACCAAGATGGTTTGGGGTTTGCAAAAGCAAAACCAGGTTAGCTTGGATCTCAGATCTATTTTATCTCAGTCACCAATCTTTCATTTGAATTTGGGGTTTCCAAACCAAAACCCAGCTAATACCTTGTGAAAAACAATCAAACCTGAAATCCAGCCTCCTCCACACATTCCAGGTGGTTGCTGAGAAGAATTCTCCTCCAAGTTCATTTTAATCAAACTGTGACAAGGAGAGACCTCAACTGACATCCACCTCCCCCCTAGAAGGAGCAAATCCCATCCTGAGAGGGGCAGGAAGGAGAGCAGAGAAAGGCAGGCAAGACCTGACTTGGTGTCTGCACTACCAACGTGCTCCAAGCTGGAGCTATTTAAATGCAAAGCAAGAACTCCAGGCATCTCATGACCTTTAGCATGGCTTGAGACACTGTGAAATGATGTTGTAAGTAGCATATGACAAGACAGAAGAAACACTACTGAGATTTGCCTGGACTGTAGAAGCTGTTGAGGGAGCCAGGAGAATAGAGTGACTCTGGTGCTTTACAAGGTGCTAAAGGAGGTGTGAAGGTGCAGAGTGCATTGCCTTGGAAGAGCATTGTGTGAAGGACTCAGCAAGGAGGGGCTTCTCTCAGGGATGGAGTTAAGATTGTAGGATGCACAAACCTGGCAACCTTTGCCTAGCTCTGGAGTCCTCAGCACAGCACAGCCAGGGACCTGTGGGAGCAGGGCCAGAGGAGGCCACAGCAATGATGCAAAGGCTGGGAGCCCTCTGCTGTGAGGCCAGGCTGAGAGAGTTGAGTTGGTTCAGCCTGGAGAAGAGAAGGCTCCAGGGAGACCTTCTGGTGGCCTTGCAGTACCTAAAGGGCTGAGCAGAAACCTAGGACAGACTTTCTATCAGAGCCTGTTGTGACAGGACAAGGGGGAATGGCTTGAGCTGAAAGAGAGAGATCCAGACTGGAGAGAAGGGAGAAACATTTCACACTGAAGGAGGTGAGACCCTGACCCAGGTTGCATAGTGGGGTGGGGGTTGATGCCCCATCCCTGGAACCATCCCAGGTGAGGTTGTTTCAGGCTCTGAGCCACCTGCTCTAGTTGTAGATGTCCCTGCTGACTCTTTTCCAATCCAAACCAGTCTGGGACTTTTAAGCAGGAGATGGGGCAGGAGACTGCTCAGTTTATAAAAGGTGGGGTTGCAGCATTTGTGTTTGGAGTCTTTCTTTTAATATCCAGAAAGAATCAGGTCTTGGCAGATGGTCAGTGACAGAAAGAAGGAAATCAGTCTCTGCAGGTCAATTTTTCCACCAGTAATGTGATCCCACAAAAAAAAAGAGTAGTCTCCCTCCTTCCCCCCAGGATTTGCTGTCTCTCCTGTTGGATCCAACCCTTCGAAAAAATTACTTCCCATTTGAGAAATGGATTTCCTCAGCTCTAAATTTGTCTGCAAGTCCCTTCCATCGTGTTTTCCAAGGTATCTGTGGTGCTCTGCGAGTCAGCTCTCATTCCCAGGGGCTTTGTGACATAAACTGTGGCTTTTGACCCAGAATCAAAGCTTCCTGGGGTGAGGGCTGAGTGTTTTCTTTTGTGTTTTGCAGCTTTCCCACTTCAGTGAATGAGAAAGTAGCCAGATGAAAATCTGCTCCTCCTCTGCAGCTAGAACACCTTCTGCCAAAAGTTCTTTCTGCGTTGGTAGCCTCCATAGCATTTGTTTGGTGCAAGTCAGAAGCCAAATGGGATGGGAAAGCAGAACGAGTCAGCATCTGCTGTGCTTGCAGTATTTAGTTCAACCTTTCAGAATGAGCCTGTGAATAACCCAGAGAGCAGAGATCCTGCAGTGGTCTAGGGAGCAAAGCTGGAGGTGCAGATGAGTGCTCAGGGAGGGTTGTGCACAGCAGCTCTTCAACTGCATCTTCGAGCTGTGGGCTGATGTGTCCAGCTTGTGAACCTGCCCTAACACAGGTGGGCCCTCATGCCTGCTCCCCTCTATTTGTGCCCACCCCAGTGTCTGCTCTGATCTGGGCCTCCTCTTCACTGGATGCTGTCCCAGGAGGACTCTGTTCATTCTGCCTTCAGCCCCAGTCCCTGTGTTCCTGAATCCTGTTCCAGAACCCAGCTCCTGGATCTGGTTCCCATCTGCTGCTGAGTCCTTGTGCTTCCCCAGTGCCTGCCCCCAGCACCAGTGGTGCCAGTGGTGAATCACTGCCAGCAGGGGTTGGGTTCCATATTGGTTTGTGTCTCTTGGTCTCTGTTTCATGGGATTGATCTTTCCATCCCAGCTGCTTTCATTTCTTTCCCACCCTTTCAGTCTCTCTCCCTTCTTCCCTTTCTGTTCCTTTTGGGAAGGGAGCCTCTGGCACTCATCTGACAGCCAGCTGAGCCCTGACCCTTGACACCTCCCGTGCCCAGCAGAGAGGACCATCCCTGGAGAAGCAGAGCCACCCTTGGCCCTGTGGGCAGTGCCAGCCCTCTGCACACCACCGCAGGCAGTGCCAAAGCCTGCCTGAGTCTCTGCACTTTCACATCCATCCCAGCAGGACCCTGCCGTGCCGTAACAACCTGCTGCAAAGGCAAAGGCAAAGGCAAAGGCAAAGGCCCAGACTTGGGGCTTTTATTGGACCATTAACTTGGACAATGAAATTCTTCAGGGAGGATATTTCTCGAGACAGACAGCTTTGTCAGGCAGCTTTTTCCACCTGACCCTGGGCCCCAAAGGTAACAAAAGCCTGAACACACAGGCACGCTGTTTTGCTGCTCAGTACCACGATCCAGGGAAAGTCAACCATCAGCCTGCTGAATGTTCCTCCTTAATTAGGTGTGAAAAGTCAACGGAGCCACGTGGCTCTCACAGGGGAACCGTAGGGAGGCTGTTCCATGGACAACTCCTTTCCACCCTGACGAGCTGCAGACCTGAGCCCCGTACAATCGCCCTTTGAAAGCTGGGACCTGGTTCCTGCCCCTGTTTTCCCTCCCCTGATGGCACACTGGGGAGAGGTTGGAAATCCTGTAACCCCCCCCCCCAAGAACTGAACAGTGCCTGGTTGCAACCATTCCTTCAAAGGTCTCTCTGCTGAGGCCACTCAACCACCAAAGTGACTCCTGGGCTGTTTTAAGTTTGCATTTCAGTGCTTCTCTGCTGTCAGGGCTGGAAAACTCTCTGTGTGCAGGGTGGAATTTGTCCTGCAATGCTCACGACTCAGCTCTGAGAACCATGACCACGTCCTGTAGCAAGACAGGAGGCTGAGGTGTTGGCATCTGCCTCATGTCAGGGTTCCCAAGGAGCTGGAATCCTGTTGGGGTGCCAAAATGAGGGGTTTGGGGGCTGTGATTGCTGAGCAAAGTGGCACAGCACTGCACACCATCACCTCCAGGGGTGAAAGGTTTCAGTTCCTCCAGAGCTTGGAGACTGCTCTCACCTTCAGACCTAATTGTGCCATCACCTCCTTACCTGGAGCCAGGTAACAGGAGGAAATACTTTCACTGGTGCTTGTTGTAGAGAATTGCAGGTTGGAGTAGCCTGCACATTGCTTTTTGGGGGGGAGGTAATTGCTGGTGTACCCCAGGGTCTGCACCACTGAGCCTGGAGCACAAGCAGAAGGTCTGGAGCAGAGAGCTCTCCATCTCAAAGCAAAAGACAAACTGTGGGGATTTAAGGTGAATCAGAGTGGCTTCACTCACATTGCTTTTGCTGCCAATGGCGCTGCCAGGGCAGGATCTGACTCTCCAGCCACTGCCCAGCTCTCCAGAACCAGCTCAGATGTTTAGACATTCAATATTTCCTTATGAATTGCAGCCCTGCAACACCTTCAGGCTGTGCAGAGCAGATGGCAAGACTGAGGTAAAGTCAGCACTCCTAAGCAGGAGAAAGGAAGAGGATGGATGGGAGAAGGAGCAATTTATTTCCCAGCAGAAAGGATGAGGCAGACTTCCCTTCTCCAGACCAAACAGCCCCAGGCCTCTCAGTCTTTCCTTGCAAGGCAGATGCTCCAGCCCCTCCATCATCCTTGTAGCCCCTGTTGGAAAGTCTCTAGTATATCCCTGCCCCTCCTGAACTGAGGAGCCCAGAGCTGGACCCAGTGCTCCAGATATGGTTTCACTAGGGCAGAGGAGAGCCTCCCTTGACCTGCTGGCCACAGTCTTCTGCATGCACCCCAGGAGACCAGTGGCCTTCTTGGCCACGAGAGCACATTGCTGGCTCATGGAGAACTTATTGTCCACAGTAAGTCTTCATGGAGAGTCCTCCCTGCTCTACCAGGCAGGCAGCTGGAAACAGAGTCAAGGTGTCACAACTTCTTCCTACCAAGATGTGATTTATTGGTGGCATCAGACACCCTCACCCCCTCCCACAGCAAGCTGTGGCTGCAGGACTTAGCCTTCCACATGGACCTGGTGTTTTGGTTCGAGTTTTAAGTGGCTTCCTCTGTAGCAGTGGGGAGAAGGAGCAAACCAGCAAGAAAAAGTGAGCAAGCTCATAAATCTGTGGAAAACTGAACCTTGGGAGGATTTTCCATGGTTGAACACAAACCAAGGTGGGGTGTGCAGGGACCAGAGTGCTGCTTTACAGCAGGACAAGGAGGAGATGTTTGGCAGCACTTTGAAAGCTGGGCCTGGGAGTGGGTCTGCATGGCAGGGCTCTGGTGGCACCCAGCCAGGCTGGAGGAGGAATAAGGACAACTGTGCTGCTCTGCTGTCTGCCTGACCCTGCTTACCTTACCAGCTGCTGCTGCTGGGGCAAGCACAGTTCCTGCCACTATAACCCTTCTGCTGTTCTGCTGTGCATCTGTTTGCTGCCTGTTTCCTGAAAAGAAGGCATGGGGATTTTCTCTTTTAGGAGGAGCAGCTCTGTGAGGAGCAAAGGCTGAGGGACCTGGAGCTGTTTAGCCTGGAGAAGAGCAGCTCCAGAGGGGAGCTGATCAGTGCTCAGCAAGAGCTAAAGGGTGGGGGGCAAGAGGATGGGGCCAGATTCTTTTCAGTGGCACTCAGTAACAGGATAAGGGGCAATGACCACAGACCCAGGAAGTTCCACTTGAACAGGAGGAGAAACTTCTTTGGTGTGAGGCTGCTGGAGGCCTGGAGCAGGCTGCCCAGAGAGGTTGTGGAGTCTCTTCTGGAGAGATCCCAAACGCTCCTAAGCGTTGTGATCCTGGGCAAGCTGCTGTGGGTGACCCTACTTTGGTGGGAGGGGTTGGACTGGATGTTCTCTAGGGATCTCTTCCAACCCCTACCATGCTGGATTTGGGGGTTCTGTGACTTCAGGTGAAGAAGTTTCTTATAATGTCCAACCTGAACCTCCCTTGGTGCAACCTGAGGCCATTTCTGCTCATCCTATCGCTTGTTACTAGGGAGAAGAGACCAATCTCCACCTGGCTCCAACCTCCTTTCAGAGAGCTGTGGAGAGCAAGAAGGTCTTCTCTTCCCTGGCAGGCAAGTGAAGAGCCAGCAGGCAAATATCTGATGAACTAATGATGAAAAGCAAATCAGCAACCAGTGCTGCAGGCCCCAGGGAGGCAGACAGGCGGCTCAGCATCTTCCAAAACATGGTGCTGTGCTGTCTGGGAGAGGAAGGTGGTGGAGAGGCATGAGCACATCTGTAGCCTTGGCCCCAGCAAGGACCACCCCAGGGGGGCTGGGAGCAGTTGCTCTTGGCTCTCGTTTTTCCATGCAGGAAAGCAGAGGCAGCAGCGTGATGCAGGCGCCGGACGGCGAGTCCGGCGTGTCCTGGCCCAAGGAGCTGCTCCCTGCGGCCGGCTCTGCGGGGTGCAGCTCAGCCCCAGTAGCCTCTTTCCCTGCTCCCACCTCCAGTGGGGCTGCTGGGGGATCAAACCACTGCACTTCACCAGCACAATGAACTCAAACATTCCTCTTCCGGAGAGGATGTGGTCAGTCACCACACACATCTTCTGGGGCCCGAGCGCAGATCCGAGCGGTCTGGTCACACATCACATGTAATCTTAACAGCAAACTTTCTGACATGCACTTCAGACCTACCCCTGGCCTTGTGGGACACTTCCCTTCTATCTCCATGATAATAAAGAGTGAGACTCACTCAAAATATTGGTATCTGGGGAGGGAGAGAAAAAAACCCCCACACATTTCAGCAGACTATGACTCACACAAGAATTCCCTGAACCTGAGATGTGGGTAAGTCGTTAGGAAGGATGAACTCATCCCAGCTTGGAGGTGAAGAGGCAGGATCTCTCCCCAGGCTGAAGCTCCCAAAGCCTTGCCCAGTGTGGTCCTTACCAGGCAATTAGTGCTGGCAGCACACAGATGCCAGCAGATCCCACCCCACGCAGGGAGTTCCACCTGCACCTAAGGAAAAGCTTCACTTTGAAGATGGCAGAGCCCTGGAGCAGGCTGCCCAGGGAGATTGTAACGTTTGCTTCTCTGGAGATGTTCAAGACCCACCTGGCTGTGTTCCTATGTGTGGTCTGCCCTAGCTGATCCTGCTCTGGCAGGGAGCTTGCTCTCAATGACCTCTAGAGGTTCCTTCCAAGCCCTACCATTCCATGATTTTGTAAGGCTGGGAGATGCTTTCAGGTGGAGCTCCAAGCTTAGAGCAGGGACCAGCCATAAGATGTAGCCCATTGAGCACATCTCTTAGCATGAGGTCTAAGGGCACCACTTCATGTTGCATGGCAGGACATCAGCCTGGACATGATATGATGACTCCTAGAGCTGACAGTTTCTCTCCCACTAGCAGCATCTTGGGCACTTTAGCCTCCAAATTTCTCCTGTGTCCTCCTTCATGCACTGGCCCAAATGCTCCTGCAAGTTCTGCAGCACCCATGCCACAATCATCTCTGCATAAGAAAGGAGTCTCCTTAATCCAGCAGTTCTCTAAGTTGGCCAAGAAGGCCAATGCCACTCTGGGCTGTGGTCAGTAGGTCAAGAGAGGTTCTCCTCCCCCTCTACCCTGGTGAGGTCTCATCTGGAATCTTGTGTCTGGTTCTGGGCCCCTCAGTTCAGGAAGGACCTCAGAGAACTGCTTGAGAGAGTCCAGCACAGAGCCACAAAGATGATTAAAGGAGTGGAACATCTTCCTTAGGAGGAGAGCTTGAGGCAGCTGAGGGCTCTGTAGCTTGGAGAGGAGGAGCCTGAGAGGTGACCTCGTTGCTGCTGATAAAGATGTGCAGGGGGAGTGCCAAGAGGCTGGAGCCAGGCTCTGCTCCATCACACAGGGCACTGGTGGAAGTTGAGGCATAGGAAACTCCATGGAAACAGGAGGAAGTTTTTCCCTGTGAGGAACAGGCTGCCCAGGGGGGTTGTGGGGTCTCCCTCTCTGGAGATATTCAAACCCCACCTGGATGTCTTCCTGTGTGACCTGCTCTGGGTGACCCTGCTCTGCCAGGGGGCTTGGACTGGATGAGCTTTTAAGGTCCCTTCCAGCCCCTGACATTCTGTGATGCTGTGAAAATAATGCTTAGGACCAAACCTAACCCTTTCCCCCACTCCCTCCCTCACATTACAATCTCATAATGACTTCATAGAATACAGAGGTTTGTTTGCTTGTGTGGTTGTTTGCTTGCTTGCTTGCTTGCTTGGTTGTTTTGTTGATACAGGGCAAGAATTGATTATTTTTTCTTCTTAATCTGAATATCTTTAGTTGCCAGGAAATACTTCAGGATTTGGGGTGGGTTTGGTTTTTTGGGGTCTGTTTGGGGTTTTTTTGGGGGGTGTGTGAAGCATGTTTTCCCATCAGCTGCAGAGTGGCTATCAACACATCCACTTCATCAACCTGTAATTTCCCTGCTGAATAGCTCCTGGTGTCTATTAAAGCCCAGTTGGTATAAGACATAATCTCCACCTTCCAGCCTGGATCTGGAATCTCAGGTCTGGAGCTGCAAATATCTGCAGCCAGCATTTGGTAATGACTTTCTTATGACTTCTGTGGCAGATACAAAAGCTTATAATCTTGAGATGATTGCTTTTTATCAGTCAAAGTATTTTCCAATCTGCCCCATTTCCTCCACCCACAGATTTTGTTTTCTGTGAGGGGAAAAAAAAAAAGTATTAAACAAACAGGATCCATTTCTCCAACAAAAACAAGAATCAGTGTGTGAGCCAAGAGGAACTCGGCTTGAGTGCAATTGGGCTTCAGGGCAAGCGAGAAACATTTCCCTGCTTGTGCTAATTAAGAAACTGAAAGTTTAGAGGGAAGAAAAGCAGCAGAAATGATGTGCTGGAAAGAGTCTCCCTGGGCTCTGCATCATGTGGGCCTGGCCCTCCTCGGTGAGAACATCTCAGGAGCATAAAGGGCTTGTGGCAACCACAGTTTTGGAAACCAAAGTACAGAGCAGCTGCTCTCATGGTGCTGGGTCCAGCTGCTGTGGAGCTGCTCTTCAGCCTCGCAGCCATCAGCTTCTGAGCCTCAGGAAAGGTTTGCTGCAGCTCATGGATGTGGGCTGTGGAGCTGGGAAAGGGCAGAGTTCGTGGGGTGGTGCAGCCCAGGATGGTGTCTTCTGGACCCATGGCCCTATCTACAGCTCTCAGAGCTGGAGAGATGAACTGCCTGGTCTGGGAGCCAGGCACTCCCCTAACTCCTTGGTCAGTTCTTAATTTCTCCTGGGCTCTCATTAATGCTGGCCCCAGAGGAACCAACCTGGCTCCTAGCCCCTATCTCCCTGGCAGCAGCCCTGCCTTGCAGCCCATCCTCTTTACAGGCAGCAGATGATGGTCTGGCAGAGTCCACATCCCTGCTTGACATTCAGAAGTGGTTGATGCTCAGGCAGAGGTCAGCTCTCCCCCAGACTGGAGGAGCCAAGTGCTCCCCAACGCTCCCCCGTCGCCGGCCAAGCGTGAGCGCTGACCGATGACTTCCTAATGAGCACTGCCAGCAGCCCAGAGAGCTGCAGCTAACCCTGCAAGGAACCCAACACACGTGGACTTGACCAGCAAGGTCCTCAGGGAGGATGCTCAGCAGGCCAAGAGTTTCTTCGAGAGCTCCTCACCATTCTGGGCTGCCCAGGGACAGTTCCCCACCAGGAGCAGGGCGGCTGGGGAGAGCTGGCAGGGCAGCCAAGGGCATTTCCACGGAGAAGGGAAACATCTAGAAGCATCTCTGAGAGGGCAGGCGAAGGGGGGGAGGTTCAGAAGCAGGATGGGAGCTGCAGGAGGGAGGGCAATGGCAACAGGTTGCCTCCAAGCTGCTGCTGGCACATGCTCCCAGCCGCCTGTTGCTGCCTCTGAACAGATGTGGGCAGTTTCTCAGATGATGAAGTACTGAATATGTTTCTCCTTCAGGGATTATTACTACTAAATAAATCTGCAGGTTTATATGTTTAGCAGCTGACAGAGATTCTTTTTCCCTCCCCTTCCCTGTGATATGATTCCTGGCAGCAAGAGCCAAAAGAAGGCTTTTAAGCCAGGGAGCAGAGAGAAAACTCTCAGGATGTGATGTGGGACATTTGAGAGACAATGCTGCAGCAAATGAGGGCAAAATACCTTACCCCAAACTCAGCTCATCTGGACATTTAAGCTCTCTTCCTAGTGTATCTTGGACTCCATGAGCATCAGTTTAAGCACCAGTTCATAAATTCCTCTGCTATCTTCAGAATTTGTGGCCTGGGAAAATGTCTTTCTCTCTCTCCTGGTGGTATTGGATTTATTTCCCCCCACACCCCCCACTCCTTTTCTTCCTTTTTGAGCAACATGGGGCCTGGATTTACAGTGGTTTAAGTCCCACTGAAAAGATTCCCCCAAACTGAAAGACAAAGAGTGTGTGCTGAGGAGCACAGCCTGTTTGCAAGGGTGTTCCAGCTCCAGCTTGGTGAGGGCAGGCTGATCCAGGAGCTGCACCATGCCATCATGATCTTTTGATGTCAACTTTTGTTGTCAGAGGGGCTAAACTTACTCAAAGACACCTCTGAAACCAGCCTGGAGAGAGAGGTCTGGTGCTGTTTCTGTGTCTCCTGGGTGTCTGCCACCAGAGATACTCTCCCTGCACCACTGCAGAACTTTGCTTCCTAATTCCTCCTTCCAGTTTCTAACTTCTTGTTTCATAAACATTCAATTCAGGCCTCAGCTCTGGAGACATAAGGGACGTGCCAGAAACACTTGCCCACGTGCCAAAGCTACTGGCAGCCATTGCAGCACCTGAAAAGCTCCAGGACTGTTTTACCTGTGATGGAATATTGCAGTATCAGCAATAGTGTGGCCAGCAGGAGCAGGGAAGTGATTGTCCCCCAGTACTGGCCACTGGTGAAGCTGCACCTTGAATGCTGGGCTCAGTTCTGGGACCCTTACACCAAGAAGGACATTCCACCAAGTGCTGGAAAGGGTCCAGAGAAGGGCAATGAAGCTGGTGGAGGGTCTGGAGGGCAGATCTGGTGACAAGCAGCTGCAGGAGCTGGGGTTGTTTAGTCTGGAGAAAAGGAGGCTGAGGGGGGAGACCTTCTGGCTCTCTGCTACTCCCTGAAAAGAGGCTAGAGCCAGGTGGGGGTTGGTCTCTTCTCCTAAGGAACAAGCAATAGGACAAGAGGAAATAGCTTCAAGTTGCAGCAGGGGAGGTCCAGGTTGGATATTAAGAATAATCTCTGCAGTGTGAAGAGAGGAAAGTGGTCATGAATCCAACTCCTCCAGAAATTTGGGAAGCCCAGGAAGCAGATCCCACTTGGGTGGTGCAGGAAGGCACAAGATGCTGTTTGAAGCTGGCTTGCCCACAGACTGAAAAGCTGAGAGGTCTGCAGGAGAAAGTCAGGAGGGGGGTGTGCAGCTCAGGACAGGTGAGCTGGGGGCTGCTGATTTGGAGGAGGATGACAGCCATGAGCCAGGCTGGCAGCACCAGCACTGTGACAAGGGACACAGATGGCTTCATGCTCTGCTTTCCTCTTCTGCTGCCTTTTGGATGGGGATGTGAATGCCCCCATCCAGCCCTGGCAATGTAAAGTCAGGGAGGTATCTTCTCCCTTGCCTGCTCATGGCCAGGTCCTGGCATGCCCTTAGGGAAGAGAGGATGCTTGGCATGAGGCTGGCACAAAGTGTGGGGCTCTTGGGCCTGGAAAAGAGCAGACCAGGCAAGGATCTTATAAATGCATATAAATATCTAAAGGATGGAGGTCATGAGGATGGGACCAGACTCTTTCCATTGCTGGCCAGTGACAGGACAAGGGGCACAAACTGGAACACAAGAAGTTTCACTTGAACTTCTTGATTTTGAGGGTGCTGGAGGCCTGGAGCAGGCTGCCCAGAGAGGTTGTGGAGTCTCCTTCTCTGGAGAGATGCCAAACCCCCTCAGCCATTGTGATCCTGGGCAAGCTGCTGTGGGTACCCTGCTTCAGCTGGGGGGTTGGACTGGATGAAGTCTCTTCCAGCCTCTACCATTCTGTGAGTCTGTAAATCCCTGCTCAGCCTGATGGCTCTCCAAAAAAGCCCCACAGCCTCTTTGCTGCCTTTTGCATCCCTCAGACATGAGCTAATTAGAGCTTGCAAGGAGCCCAGCGTCAGATAAACCTAATGGGATCCACGTGGAGATGGGGAAGCTGTTGGGCTCATGACTTTATGTCTGATTGCTGGCTCCTGGCTGTGGTCAGCCCAGTGAACGTGCCTCTGAAGGTGTCTCCTCGGTGCTCTCCATGCAGCAAACATCTGGTGGGAGCTGGGCTGGTCCAAGCCCTCTCTCTGCTGTGAGACTTCGCTGAATCACCGAGCAATTAGGTAAGAATAAAGCTGAAATGAGCTCTCATGTTACCAGCCAAAAGCCAATGCAAGCAGGACAGAGCAACTTACATCACAAGTCTGAGGTTAATGCATTTCACAACAGCACATGAAAATCTTTTAGCAGACTGTTCTTTATTTAATGGTTAAAATGGGAGGGGGCTGGGCTGGGGAAGATGCTGTGTAATCCCACAGTCGTGGGGAGAAACCTGCTCCTGGGTTCATCCTCCTTCCCACATCCCATTCACAAGGGTGAGGAGGAAAGAGATATCATTTGTGAGGTGTTCTTGTCTGGGGGGAAAAAATGATATAATATTTAGCTTCATTTTCCTTTTTTATGTCCCAGTTTGTGTGGACGAGGAAGATATTGCACTGGCTGGAGGGAGCGCTGGCAGCTTTTCCTTGCTGGTTTACAGCACAGTTGTTCTTAGAAACAAAAGGTTTGAATTAATGGTGTTTTAATGTACAGGATATGACAGAAATGAAATGCAGGAACAGTTGGCTTGCACGCTGGGATCCGAGTCAAAATAAAACTTGGCTGGAAGCCTGCGGAGCTCCTCCGGGACCCCCGAAAGGGGTGTGAACATTAACTCACAGAGCAATAACCCTGCTGATCATGAGCCTGCCTCAGACTCCCACTAATGCAATAATTGAATGAAAACCATCTTCAATTGGCCTATTAAAGAACCCAGCTTTGAACACTGGGTAGACAAAAGCAGAACAAACCACAGGTCCTGAGCCCTTCGAGGCTCTCTTATCACAGACTCTCAGAACGGTTTCAGCTGGAGCAGCTCTCTGAAATTATCGAGTCCAACTGTCAACCCAGCCCCACCATGGCCATTAAACCACGTCCTGAAGTGCCACCTCCACACATTTCTTGAACACCTGTGTCTACAAAGCCTCTTGCTCTGTCAGAAGCTCACCACCCTCCCTGCTTTGCCCTGGGGTGATTTGTCTTCTCAGTTGTCTCCATATTTTCCCTGCAGCCCCCCGGTTTAGCCCCTTCTCTCTACAACTACCTGGAGTGAAGTCAGTCTCTTCTCCCAAGGAACGAGGGCCAGAGGAAATGGCCTCAAAATGCACCAGGGGAGGTTGAGGTTGAACATTAGGAACAATTTCTTTACTGCAAATGCTGGAATGTGCTGCCCAGGGAGGTGGTGGAGTCACCATCGCTGGAGGTGTTCAAACAACTTCTAGCCATGACACTCAGGGGCATGGTTTAGTGGCCATGGTGGTGTTGGGCTGATGGTTGGACTTGATTATCTTTTCCACTTTTAGTGATTCAGTGATTCTACCCTGAAAAAGCCACTGCAGGTTTAACTCTTTTTTAGGGTTGTTTTTGTGTTTTGTTTTGTTTTCTTTCCAAGGCAATATAAATCCTTCCAGCACCGAGCCAGAAGGCAGGGCTGATTATCATCAAAATATCTCTGACATTTCCTTCAGGGGTTTTGAAATGCTCAAGACCTCTATTCTATCTTTGTCAGTGTCTTCCTCTGCTGCCTCCAACCACATGCCTTAACTCCTCCATCTTCCCAGCCTCCAACTTGCCCTCTGATGTTTCAGGCAAGAGGGATGCGTCGTGGAGCTGACGACGGCTCCGTCGCGGTGCCAGCTTGTTCCACAGGCTTGACTCTGCTTTTCCCCCACATTCATTTTTTTTCTCTTTTAGTAATTGGGAACAGGCAGAAGTTTGGGTATTTAAGGGGGGGGGGGGGGGGAAGAGAGGGAGAGAGAGAATGTTCCACATAATTTAGAGAAGTTAACAAAGCATGAAACTAAATAAAAACCACCATCCGGTGCTGATCTCAACGTTTCTCTATGCATCAGTGCGTGGAGCCGTGTAGACAAGCTCTGAGCTCCATCCCTGCTTGCAGGACATCCTCCTTGCTTGCTGCTGTGGCATTTTGAAGGCTTTCTGACCAGGCTTGGTCTTCCTGAGCCACGCCTGAGTGCTTCGGGTTTCCTGTTTCGGGTGCTTTGCCACATCGCTGGCGTCTGGCGAAGCTGCCGCGGTGGTATCCCAGCAATGCAGTCCTCTGAGCAGCCCCTGGAGGTTTGGTTAGCCAGAGTGGCTGCTTTGGAAGGGTTCTCCTTACTTTCTGCCTTCCAACCCCAAAGATCAGAACTCACAGAATCCCAGCCTGGTGGGGGGCTGGAGATCATCTAATCCAACTGCCCCTGCAAGGTCAGCCGCAGCAGGTTGCACAGGACTGTGCCCTGGCAGGTCTTGAATGACTCCAGAGACTCCACCACCTCTCTGAGCAGCCTGTTCCAGTGCTCCACCACACCACCCCCTTCCAAAGGAAAGAAGCAAAGGGATGTCTGTCATGAGGAAGAATTATTAGGGGAAGAGAGTCAATGAGCCAAACTACCTACATCCACTGAGTAGGTCTTGTGTGAGAGGATGTGGAAGCTCAGCAGAGTGCTGTCAGGATGGGGAGCTGGAAACTGGGAGGTCCAGAGCCAGAAGCTATAACTTGAATGAGATAGCATCAAAGGGAGAGAGGCCAGGAGGATCCCCCCGTCGATTTCCCAGTGACCACATCCACAAGCAAGATCACAGAATCAAAGGCTTTGGAAGGGACCTCTGAACACCATCTAATCCCACTGCCCTGCTAGAGCAGGGCCATCTAGAGTAAATCACACAGGAACACAGCCTGGTGAGTTTTGAATGCCCCAAGAGACACTCTGTGCCTCCATGGGCCATGCCCCTAACACCTTTTGCATCCATCCTCTCCGTGAGGATGGAGCTCCCTGGAGCTGTGGGTGCCTTGCTGGTGGATCTCGGCCCTAAAGCGCAGGGCAGTTTGGCCAGGGGATGCCTTAAGCATTGACACTGGCAGCTGGCTTGTGTCTGTCAGTGTGAGGCTCCACATAACATGGTAGAAATTGATTCCTTCTACATTTCTTCTGCTCCTGCCCCAAAGCCCAGATCAGGCAGATGCCGAGCCCCTCGCGAGCACAGTTGATTTCCTGGTTGTGATTAGGGATGGTTTACATAAATTTCCTAAAGTTGTTTTTCTTTTATTACTGTCATTTAAACAGAGTTGTGTGGATCAGTGCTTTCCTGAGACATCTGCACTTCAAAAGTCCCCTGCCAACTCTGGTCCTGAAATGGGCTGTGGAAATCCAGTGCAGTCAGGAGGACTTGCACTTGGTTGAAGCTCTGACCCAAGCTTCCTGCTGGGAAGTCTCAACCTCCCTGTCACCCCCACCAGTTCAAACTCGAGCTGCAAGAGGCAGTGTGGGAATGAGAGCAAGCTTAGCAGAGCAGTTAGTGGCAAGGGAGATGTTCAGTCACTGCATGAGAAACTGCCACCAGGATGAGCCGTAGCGAGGTGCCAGGCTGCCACTTCTCCTCTGCCCCTGGATGAAGCTGGGCCCAGCTGGCCATGGGGAGAAGGAACTGTGGGGCTAGGTGTGTGGCTCCTTCTTTGGTCACCCTCTCTCCAGCTGGTGGATGCTGGGCAAGGTCTGCTGTAGATTTCTTGCCTCTCCCCCCTGTCTGAGCTGGCCAATGCTTTCAGCATGAGTTGAACCCTCCCCATTCCCATGGCTGTGACGAGTGAGAAGGAAGGTGACAGAGACACTGGCAGCCTCCATGAGCTCATTTTTCCATCCTGAAATGAAGTCAGACTGCTGAGTAAAGAAGTGGATTCACTTTTTCCATTAGTCCCCTGCCATGGCACAAGGGTAAGTGAGGCTCTCCCCTTCAGCACTGGTGTTTGCCTGTCCTGCATTTCAGGTACACCTTGACCTTCTTCAGGGAGGCTGTGGGAATTTGTTCCTTGCCTTTTGCTCCTGAGGTGACCTGGCAGTGTTGGGTTAATGCTTGGACTTGATGGCCTTGAAGGTCTCTTCCAGCCAAAACCATTACATAATTCTATGGTTCTGTGATCATGAAGTGGCCTTCAAGAGCAGAGCCTCCCACCTCCTGTGAGAGCTGAGTGGATTCAGGATCAATATTTCCTCTCTCCAGGCTGAATGGTGGCTGGACTGCACCCACAACTCATGCAGCTGCACCATGGAGCTCAGATTCTGGCTCAGCTGGGAATCACAGAGCTACTGGATTCTGGGGTTTACCTGCTTTACCAACAAAAATGATAGCCAAAACACTTCACCATTGAGCCCCATTGTGAAAGTCCAACTTCTGCAGCCAAAACAAAGTGTTCTGACCTTATTCACACCAAATTATGTCATTAGCTTTGACTCCTCCTCAAGTCTTCTTGTGGCTGTAAAGCTCCATCCTTTTCCTTTGGCAGCATCCCTCTGGTTTTATGAGGTCTGGTGGTGGTAGTGGTGGTGTTAGTGTAGCTCCTGACTCCTTGACAATTCAGTACCAGAAGTGCTTTCCTCAGCTGAAAAGCAGCCCTCAGATCCCAGCTGGCCCTGAGAAACAAGTGTCACTCAGACAAGAAACAACCTTGTGTCCACCTGAGCACTGCCCCACGGTGGGATGCTGCAGCTTCCAGGGGCATGGCCTTTGCTCTCAGCCATTGCTCAGCATCAAGGACATTTCCAAGCCATATTCCTGCTTTTATCCTGCCAACCACTCTCATTCCTGTTGGATGGAGGCCTGCCTCCATGCTATAAGAGAACCTGATTATTCTGCTTGGGAATGTGGATTTAAGCACCTCTGGTGGTGTCTAAGGCTGGCAGACTTTGGCTTCCTGTGGTTAAAGGAGGTTAGACACATAGCTGTGACAACTGGCATGGGTGGACATAAAGCAAGGAGGTTACATCCCTTCACTGTCTTCCACAGCTATTTAGGGAGTCCTGCACTTGGATCACAACAACCCCATGAATGCTGCAGGCCTGGGGCAGAGTGGCTGGAAGCTGCATGGCAGTAAAAGACCTGGGAGTGCTGGCTGAACATGAGCCAGCAGTGTGCTCGGGTGGCCAAGAAGGCTGAGAGCATCCTGGCCTGGGTCAGCAACGATGTGGCCAGCAGGGTCAGGGAAGTGATTGTGGCCCTGGGTCTATGAATTCTGTGCCTGCCTTGGATTCACAGAGCATCTCCTAAGAGCCCAAGAGAGCAAGTTTCTGTCTCAGCACTGTGAGGCAGAGCAAGGTGATGCCAGGGAAGAGCAGGGTGGCATGCCAGGAATACAGATGTACTGATAATGGGCAATTAATGGGACATGTGCCAACAAGTCAGGAATAGATGTTAGTGCAGAAATCCTGGGATCAGCCAGGTCTCATTATACAGAGACACATCCATTCTTCTCTGGAGTTTTACAGCCATTAGCTATTGGACTCAAATTGGATCAGTTACTTTTCCATTGCTTAATGACTTTAAGGAGGCCTACAGGAAAGATGGGGTTGGACTCTCTCAGGGGGTGTAGTGATATAATGAGGGGTGATGGTTTCAGACCGAAAGAGGAGACATCTAGATTGGACATTAGAAAGAAATCTTTCACTGTGGCAGTGGGGAGGCACTGGAACAGGCTGCCCAGAGAAGTCATGCCTGCCCCAAACCCTTGAAGGGTTCCAAACCAGGTTAGATGGAGCTTTGAACGACCTGGTCTAGGAAGGACAGGAAGGTTGGGATTGCCTTAAAGCTGATCTTTAAGGTCCCTTCCAACCCAAACCACTCCATGATGAGTGTATGACTTCTAGACTTCTCTCTCTTTCCCACCTACATATCAAGATGGCAAAAGAGGAAGAGCTCACCAAATCAGACTCAAAATAGAAAGCCCACCCACACTCCTGTCCTCAGCTGCCATTAGCAGCCCTTGCTGATGTGTCAGCACTGGTCCCTCTTCATTGACCTCATCCACAGGAAGAGAGGTGAGGCTGAAGTTCTGGATGTCATCATGAAGCAGCTGGGTCTCTGTTTTCATTTTGAACAGGCACACAAGGAAAGGCTCTCCCTAGACTTCTTCATCAAATCAATGATGAACACCAAATGTTCATCAAATAAGCAATGATCCTTCCAGAGAGCAAGGTGGAACCAAGGAGATATTAAGGCTCAACCTACATTCCTCTGGAGCTGAGGGAATCCTCCCACTGGTGTTGCAAAGACTCCCACAGAGATAAGCCTTTGGTGCCTTGGACTCTTCTACCATGCAAGGTGGGAGATGCAAACCCCAGCTCTGCATTGCCATGGCAATGGGTGGGGGCACAATTTCTCAGTGCCTTTACACACTGCACCCAGAAACAGCAACTGGAGGGAGGGGGGAAAGTCAAAAACCAGTCACATTTTTCACCCTGAAATTCCCCAGAGCTGGTTGGTGGAGGAGGGTTTGCCCCACGCAGGAGGCTGATGGAGCAGGAAGTTTATGTTTGCTGTAGCAAAGCAACAGTAGCTAATGCAGCAGCTCCTTCCGAGGCTGGGTTTTATTATGTGAGGTCGCTCTGAATTCGTGTTTCAAGAAGCATTAGTGACTCAACCTGCAAGCATGGTAACTGTTGCTAGCAGTGGGCAACAATTAAGCAAATTAATCTGGAGCAGCCACACGCTGTGGAGCTCACAGGCTTGCCGGGCTGCCTTCCCCTCTGAAACCAGGAGAGCTTTTTGCTCCTCTCCTTGTGTGAAGTGCTGTGGGTTTTTCCAACCCAAAGGCTCTGAGCAGTGTTGGCTGAGAGGCCTTCACAGTTTGAGGCTCCATAGCTTCCCCTCTGGGCAAAGGACAAAGTAATGCAGAGGTGAGATTCTGTCCTTCTCAGCAGTCCCATCAGCTGACCAGCACAGCAGAAGAAGCCATTGCTGCATTTGTAACCTTCCAGGCTGTTGTTATGCCACCAGGAATCTCCTGTTGGCTTTGAGGAGGCTTCAACTGCTGCCAAAGTGTTAGTCAAACTCCTGGTGAGACAACTGTGTGGGCAGTGGAGCTGGAACTGGAGGAGGTGCTACCGGCAAACCATACCCCTAAGCACCACATCTGCACAACTCCTAAACACCTCCAGGGGTGAGGACTCCACCACCTCCCTGGGCAGCCTATTCCAGCACCTGAGAACCCTTTCAGTAAATTCCTCCTGACATCCAAACTAAACCTCCCCTGGTGCAACCTGAGGCCTTTTCCTCTTCTCATATCACTTGTTGCCTGGTTGAACAGTAGTGCTGAATGGTTGGGCTTGATGATCTTAAAGGCCTTTCCAGCCATAAGGATTTTGTGATCCTGGGAACAGCCCGACCCCCACAGCTCCCCAGCCTCCTTTCAGGTAGCTGTAGAAAGAAAGGGTCACAGCTGAGGGCTGCAGGGAAAACTGGAGACAACTGAGAAGACAAATCAAGGATGGTGGTGAGCATCTGACAGAGCAAAAGGCTTTCTCCAAAGTGCTGAGAGATGAGTCAGGCCACCAGCCCAATGGGACTTTGGTCTGCAAAAAGGCTGAGAAAAGGCTTCACCGCTTGGCCCACGCCAAGAGCGAAGCATCCAGATGAAAATCTGCGGTCAGAAGCTCTCTAGCTTGGAGGTCTGCGCTGGAGCAAGTGAGCTTTTCAGCAATGCAACATGAACCTCCAGCAGATCAGCAAGGAAATCACTCTGTGACAGTAGCTAAAAATATGCTGGAGGGGAAAACATTTCAAGACAGGCCAGGGCCGGCTGCAGCACCTCTCCCCAGCAGCCATTTCCACCACTCCAGCATGCTGCCCTTTGCTTTAATTCTTCTTTCTCCTTTTTTTCTTCTCCTGTTTTCTCCCTTTGCCTTTTCTTCTTTCTTTTTATTTTCTTTCTTTTAGTTTCTTTTCTCTTTTCTCTTCTTTTCTCTTCTTTTCTCTTTTCTTGTTTTCTCTTTTCTTTTCTTTTCTTTTCTTTTCTTTTCTTTTCTTTTCTTTTCTTTTCTTTTCTTTTCTTTTCTTTTCTTTTCTTTTCTTTTCTTTTCTTTTCTTTTCTTTTCTTTTCTTTTCTTTTCTTTTCTTTCCCCTTATTTTCTTTTCCCTTATTTTCTTTCTCCTTATCTCCTTTTCCTTTTCCTTTCCTTTCTTTTCTTTGTATGGCAGGTAACTTCTTACTGTGACCAAAATTGCTTCTGTAGAATTGTGGGGGAGAAACCAGAAAACAAATAGGTTAATTTTACCTCTGAGGCCAGAGAAGGATATGAAAAGAGAAGCTGGATACACAGATGGATAAATGATTAACCAGGCACTGTCCTTTATCTGTCTGGAAGTCTCTGGAAAATAAAGGTTAAGAAAAGAGTACAGAAGCAACTGGCCATAGAGCTCATTAATCTGTCTCTCTTTGTTGGCACCAGGCAGGTAGCTGGACCCCCAGGGGCTATCAGCATCCACTTTCAACATATTTCTTTGATAACCAAAGAGGTTTTCACATCCAGCAATGACTAAAGTGGTGCATTTCGCACTGTTACCTTACCTTACCCCCAATGTTTTTGGATCACAGGACAGCACAATAATCAGCTTGGCAAAAGAGCTTGGCCAAGAGATGCTTCTAATGTGATTTTCAGAGTGGAAAAGCCCTTGAGTTTGTAGGAGAGAGCCTGGGCTTCTCTGGGGTTAAATTGTAAGCAGGAGCTGAAAAGGGCAGAAGGCATCTGAAGTTTGGCACAGGCTGCCCAGGGAGGTGGTGGAGTCCCCACCCCTGGAGATGTTCAAGAAACCTGTGGCCACGGCCCCTGGGGACAGGGTTTAGTGGCCATGGTGGCGTGGGGTTGATGGGTGGGCTTGATGAGGTCTTTTCCAACCTTTATGATTCGATGTCACAAATGGCTGAGCCAAGCAGAGTCAGCAGCTCCCACAGAACCTCCAACAAGTTTGACAGAGGAAAAGAAGTAACTGGGGGTGGGGGAGGGATGAAGGCAAAGCAAATCAAATCCAATCCACTTTTCCCTTCTTTTCACCAGGGAATGTGTCAAGCAGGGGTTAAAGTGATCTCTCCAGCCCAAGATCACAGGAGACCTCCCTTTGTCAATCTGGAGTGGTTGCCAGATATTGGGTTGAATAATTAAACAGCTCCTTAACCCTCGGCCAGCGTGTCTCCTGCTCACTGCCCTGCTCCTGACAGCCTGGCCTTGAGTAGCTATGGCAACGATTTGGGCTCCAGCCTGTTGACTGAAGAATATGGAAATCACAAGGATTTCATTTTGCTGTGGCACAAAAAGAAAAACCCAAACTTGTTTGATCTGAGGGTTGTGGCTTTTTTCCCCTGCAGCTTTCAGCAAAGGATCATTTCGATATTCATATCTCCCATTCAGATGTCAGTTAACAGCTCCAAAAGAGAAACAGAACAAAAAAAAAAAAGGGGGGGGGGGGGGGGGGGGGGGAGAAAAAGGAAGGGGGGAAAAAGAAAAGAAGGGAAAAAAAAGAGTAAAAAAGGATTTAAAAAAAGAGAGAAAAATAAGAAGAAAAAATAATTAAAAAGGAAGGAAGTCGAAAAGAAGGGGGAAAAAAAGAGGGAAAAAAACAGAAGGGGAAAAAAAAGAAGGGAAAAAAGAAGAAAAAAGAGAAGGAAAGAAAAGAAGAAAAGAAAGAAGAAAAAAGGGGGGAAGAAGGAAAAAAAGAATAAAAAGAAGAAGAAAAAGAGAAGGGGAAAAAGAAGGGGGAAAGGGAAGGAAAAAAGAAGGGGGAAAGGGAAAAAAGAAGAAAAATATTTAAAAAGGAAGAAAAAAGAAGGAAAAAAGAAGGGGGAAAAAACAAGGGGAAAAAAAGAAGGAAAAAGAAAAGGAAAGAAAAGAAAGGGAAAAAAGAGAAAAAGGGGGGGAGAAGGGAAAAGAAGAAGGGAAATAAATAAGAGAAAAAAAAAAGAAGGATAAAAAAGAAGGGGGGAAAAGGGGGGAAAAAAAGCAGGGGGGGAAAGATAGAAACCTAAAACAAGAGGGGAAAAAAACCCCTAAAGTTTCTCCCAAAAGCCCCAAACCCACAAAATGTTAAATTCCTCTCCTGTTTCTGGGCTGGGTTAACACTTGAGGTGCTGGCTGGGGAGAGCTGTTTCAGCTTCATCCTGGTGTCAGGAGGGCTGAGATGCATCTGTGCTGAGAACATCTAAAGGTGCAGGACAGGGGGAAGTGGGGGTGGGAAACTCTGCAAGAGAAGAGCCAAGGAGGGCTTAGAGGGAGAAGCAGTCTGAAAAGCTTCAAGAGCACCCAGGAAGGCTGCAACAGAGGAGGGTGGTGGGGTCAAAGAGTCAAGGAGGCAGCCCAAAGACCCGAGGACATCTGGTTCTGTGAAGCAAGGAGGGAAATCCCCAGCGTGGGGCATCCCTGCAGCAGCAGCTCCAGTGCTTCAGGGAAAACAATGTGGAGGCAAATGGAAGAGCTGAGCCTCAGCCAGGACATGGAAATTCAGCAGAGAGCTGCCAGCTGTGCAGGCAGGATTCATCCATCAGCAACAGTGGCCAGCGCAGAGCAGGCTGCAAGTGGGTGGAGCAGGTGCTGATACCTCATCTGCTCGGAAAACGCTGTGTCCACAGCACTTGTCTGGGGGCTGGTTGGGTTACAGCCATGGGAGGAAGACACTGAAGGAGAAGGACTACCTGAAAGGAGGATGGAGTGAGGTGGGGTTTGAATGGCTTGCCCAGGGAGGTGGTGGAGTCCCCATACCTGGAAGTGTTCAACAACCATGGTTCAGGACATGGTTAGTGGCCATGATGGTATTGGGTTAATGGCTGGAATGAAGGTGTTAGGCTAATGGTTGGACCTGATGATCTTGGAGGTCTATTCCAACCTTAATGATTCTATGATGACCATACCAGGGACAAGCAGGAGTCTGTTTCTGTCCCACCTCTCTACCTTGCTGACAGCTGCCTGTCAGGAAGCTCTTGAGGGAGAACCTACTCACACACAAAGACCAGAGGCATTTAACTATGGCCTTGAGGAAAGCACCTAGGAGTCTCACATCACTGCTTTTGTCCTGGTGTTCCTTCTGCACCATCTTGTATCTCCCCTCCAGGCTGCATTCCTACAGGAAGCTGATCAATAACCTGAGTTCTTGAAGGACTGGTGCAAAGGCACCAACAGTTTGCTCAGACACTAGCAGGGCACAGTCCCTTTGGACTGTCCTGGCTGGTTTTGGTTTCTCTTTCTCCAGTGTTTGTGGGGTGGAGGCTGAAGAGGAGAGGAGAGGTTTGAATGCAAGGGCTGAAATTCAAAACCTATTCTACATCCAAAGAAGTGGAGTGCATCAGAGCATGGTGATTGCAGCCCACCGAAGCCAGCAAGCCTCTGCCCTCAGCAGTGATGGGAACTGGGCTGGTCCCAGTGCTTGCACTGCAAGCTGCTGCTGACTCATGCAAAAAAGGCCTTTCCTTTCCTCAGCCTGCACCTTAGGTCAGCTGAGGCTCAGCCCTTGCAGCCAGGATTCTGCACCCCCCTTCTGTGTGTGCTATTTCCTCTCCATTTTCAGGGTATGGAGAAGAGATAAGGCTACAGTCAAGGCACTATCAAGAGCCAGAACACCCAGCCAGGCTGGCAGGTGCCCAGCAGGACTCAGCTTTGCCCTGCAGAAGACCTGCAGACACTTTCTTCATCATGGAATCATAGAACTGTGTTGTTTGAAAGAAACCTCTGAGATCATGGAGTGCAGCATTTCACCTCAGACCACCGTGGCCATTATCCCCTGTCCTGAGGTGCCCTGAGGTGTCTACATGGGTTTTGAACACTTCCAGGGATGGGGACCCCACCACCTCCCTGGGCAGCCTATTCCAATGCCTGACCACTCTTGCAGGAAAGAGTTTTCCAAATGTCCAGGCTCCTTTGCCAGCAGAGTCAGGAGGGATGCAAGGAGCCAGCACACCTGATCCTCAGAGGGCAGGGTGGGATCAGCAGCATCCAGGTACCACCTTCATGAGCTAAACCCCACCCAGGTGGGACCTGCTTCAGTGCCAGGACTGTGTGATGCTGAGCCCTGCAGGGAAGAGCTCAGCCCTGCATAAAGCCTTTGCTCAGAGTGTGATAGCAGCACTCAGCCAGCTCAGCTGAGGGATCCAGTGTGCTGGGGCTCATAATTGCTCCACAATTGCAGCAGTTAGAGAGTCCTGGCACTGTGGCCTCTCACCAGTGGAGCTGGTGGGCAGCAGCTGAGCCTGCAAGCTGCCAAGGCTGTAGTTAATGGGAGAGCTAAAGCTCATTTTTCTCATCCCTGGTAAATCCACTCCTCAGTTAAAAGCTGTAACAGCTTGAACCAAAGAGCAGAGGCTCTGCAGCTGCTGGCTGTGACAACTTGTGACCTCTGTGGATTGGCAAAGGTGGAAGGCTCTTGTAACACAAACTCCAGGAGGTTGCTCTGGCTCCTCAGTGGGCTGAGCTCTTCGTGTCCAGCCTTATGCTGGAGCTGAGTTTGAACTGCTTGGTGTCAGAGTTCCCTGGCACTTGGAGGGCTCCTCTGGGGCATTGCTGCAATGCAAGAAAATGGTCTGATGTTCCAAAATGCACTACAGAAGTGACAGCTTTCCCCAGGCTGGATCGCTCTTGGGGTGGAAGTTGTTTTGCAGGAGCACTCAAGTGTCTGTGCACCTTTCTGGCTCTCCTTTCATCCACCCATATAATCAGTTTGGCTGGGAGAGACCTTGAAGATCATCAAGTCCAACCATTAACCCAGCACTGCCAGGTCACCACTAAGCCATGGGCCTCAGCACCACATCTCCATGGCTTGTAAATCCCTCCAGACCCTTCAAGAAGTCAGTTTGGTGTCTCACAAGACCAGTTCTTCCCAGGAAAATCGAGAGCTGGCTTATCTGGTGGAGGCAAGCAAGAGAACCAGCTCCCCTTGGAGTAGCACAGCAAATAGGTTAACTGGTCTCTGCTGGATGTGTGAGGAGAGAGGAGGAAGGTAGAGCCTGAGTGATGCTGCACTCATCCAAGATTTTCAGGTGCATTGTGAGAAGGCAGCAGAGCTTTCTGCACAAGCAGTCAGTCCTAATGTCTCCATCACCTGTTTCGTCCTTAGGGTGATGGAAGACCCTTAGGGCTCCCAGAGTTGGTTCTGGTCCACTGAACACATAAATTATCCTACACTTCAAAATTGTCTGAGTGAAGAATGCACAAACAGCCAGCTGGCCAGAGGACACTAATCCCATGCTGGAAAAGGTTTTTCCCTTCTCAGCCATCTGCCTTTTTTGCTGTCCACAACTATCTGTCAGCTAAGCACAGAGTGGGTCAGGCTTGGTCAGCAGCCATCCTGGAGTGGAGAACTGCAGAGTGTCTCACTGGCATCCATCCAGAAAGCTCTAGGAAGGCAGCAAGCCCAGGACTTAGAAAATGTCCTTCTCAGTTGCAGCCTAACAGCTGGTGAGGGCACCTCATGGTGCACTGTGGTGGCCTGAAATGTGTCAGCTGCAAAGAAAACACTTCAGCAATTAAACAGAACTCAAGTAATTACCTGACCTTCAAATATCTGCAGTGCTAGAGATCAGAAACCTTGGAACAAAGTCATGCAATCATGAAAGCATTGACCAAGCCGATGCTGATGGCCTCTAATTTGCTTGAACGACCTCTAAACAGTTCAGCCCAAAGACCACCTCTCTGCTGTCACTGCTGGGGGCTCTCTCCCATCCATTACTGGAGTAATTGGGCTGAGCAAATTGCACTGCACAGGGATTAGCTCCAGGGGACCAAACTCCAGACTCCCCACATGAAAGGAAGGGGAGAAGCCCATGAGCAGAGTGTGGCAGTTGTGCCCCGTTGTAGGCTGGTTCCATGTGCAGCTATCAGCCAGAGAGACTCAAACACAGCATTTCAGTTCCAGTGTTTCAAAGGGGGGGGGGGGGGGGGGGGGGGGGGGGAGATGTTCAATCCCCAAATCATTTCATAATGAAGGTCATAGATTAAGCAACTAAATAAAAGGGACAGAAACTTCTACATGGCTGTGTTCAGAAGCAGTTGAAGAAAATCTGCTGACAGTTACCAGGATGCTGCTGGAACACTGCAGCAGGTTGCCCAGGGAGGCAGC
Organism: Dryobates pubescens; assembly: GCF_014839835.1. Classification (NCBI taxonomy): domain Eukaryota; kingdom Metazoa; phylum Chordata; class Aves; order Piciformes; family Picidae; genus Dryobates; species Dryobates pubescens. The sequence continues at coordinate 1,003,394 of NC_071615.1, read as the reverse complement.
TGAGGCTCCATCCCTGAAGATATTCAAGGTGAGGCTGCAAAAGACTCTGAGCAACCTGATCCGGGGGAGGATGTCCCTGCTGACTGCATTCCCCTCCCCCCCCCAGTCCTGTCACTCCCTGACACCCTCTAAAGTCCCTCCCCAGCTTTCTTGTAGCCCCCTTCAGATACTGGAAGGCCACAATTAGGTCTCCTGGGAGCCTTCTCTTCTCCAGACTGAACAATTCCAACTCCCTCAGTCTGTTTCCACAGCAGAGCAGCTCCAGCCCTCTGCTCATCCTCATGGACACCTTCCAGCACCTCCAGATCCTTCCTGCAATAGAGACTCCAGAACTGGACACAGAGCTCCAGCTGTGGCCTCAGCAGAGTAGAGCAGAGGGGGAGAATCCCCTCCCTGGCCCTGCTGGCCACACTTCTCCTTGCTGCAGCCCAGGATACAACTGGCTGAATAAAACAGCAGCCATGGGATTCCAGCAGAATTTGTGCCCTGGACTGACATATTTGTAGCCAGCAGACTCTGCATGCTTGGATGGATTTTGCCTTTCCAGTCTGCAAGTTTATTGTCCATTAATAATTATCAGTATCCATTTCTCTCTGTAGGAAGGGTGGGATTTCAGTGCTGAATGTTTTACTGGGAGCAGCTCTTTGCTGGGCTCTTGAACTGGAGAAAATGATTCTGCCTCTCCCTGTCATCCTAGCAAGGCTGGGGTGGATAGATTACACCATGCCATGAAAATTGCTCACAGTTCAGGAGTTTAAGTATTTACTGGGCTGTGGGGGCAGCCACCAGCCCAGCTGCATTCTGTTCTCTGCCACTGGAGTTCTTTACTGGTGTGCAGCTCCCCATCAAATGCAAGAAGCCTGCAAGGCTGTGGAAGAGGTCTGTCCTCTCCCTGCTTTGCACACACACTTCAAAACACCTTTTCCTTTGCTCCTCTCCAAACTGCACAACCTCCTCTTGACTCTTTTGACATCTTCAGGTGTTTCTGTTGCCCATTGCTGACCCCTTCCACAATAATAGAATCATAAAGTAGTTTGGGTGGGAAGGGACCTTTAAGGCTCATCTAGTCCAACCCCCCTGCTATGGGGTGGGAAGGGACCTTTAAGGCTCATCAACCCCCCCTGCCATGGGCAGGGACACCTTCCACTAGACCAGGGGGCTCAAGGCCTCCTCCAGCTGGGCTTTGAAAAATCACAGAATCACAGAGGGGTCTGGGTTGGAAGGGACTTTTAAAAGCCATCTCTCTCAGCCCCACTGCAGCCAGCAGGGACATCTGCAGCTAGAGCAGGTTGCTCAGAGCCCCAAACAACCTGTTCTGCAATGGTGCCAGGGATGGGATGTCTACCAGTCTCTGGGCAACCTCTCACCACTCTCTGCAACAAATTTCTTCCTTCTCTCCAGTCTGAATCTCCCTCTTTTAGTTCAAACCATCACCCTTTGTCCTATCATAACAGGCCCTGCTCTAAAGTCTGTCCCCATCTCTCTACAAGTGCCTCCTTTAAGTACTGAAAGACCTTCTGACCTGCTGGAGATGCAGCACCTTAGCTGCAATGCTGTGTTAAACATCATCCATTCTTTGCAATGACTTTAAAATACCTTTGATCATGTATCAGGTGATAGGGTGAGAGGGAACAGCCTGAAACTGTGCCAGGGGAGGTTTAGGTTGGAGATGAGGAACAATTTCTTTCCTGCAGGAGTGGTCAGGGACTGGCACAGGCTGTCCAGGGAGGTGGTGGAGTCCCCATGCCTGGAGCTGTTCCAGAAATGTGTGGCCATGGCACCTGGGGCCAGGGTTTGTGGCCATGGTGGGGCTGGGTTGAGAGTTGGACTGGATGAGCTTGTAAGGCTTTTCCAGCTGACACAACTCTATCATTCTCTGATTCCATGGGGTTTCTTTAACTGTGGTTAGGCTGTTGGGCTATCAGGTGGCAATGCCAGCCTCAGCAGAAGGGAATGGCCAGGCCTGATGCCTGTGCAGATCCTGTGGAGCTGAGCAAGAGATTATCAGGCAAGACCATGCTGAGAAGCAGTTGGGTTGCAAGGCTGCTGATTAGCCTTAGTTCCCAGGGTGGGAAAAGAACTGCCTGGGAAACAGGCTGTGCTTCGAAGCTGAGATTCCTGGAGGACAGGATTGTCCCTGTTCCAAGCCTGGTATCAACGAGATTAAATTAGGAATAAAAGATACCAAAGCAGCCCCCACACTCTGATAGTAGAGAAATGATCTGCAGAGCCCTGGGCTTCTGCTGCAGCTCAACAGGGCAAAGCAGAGTGACAGGGAGAGATGAGATACCAGAGGGAAAGACCACCCAAAGGACAGCTTCTGCCTTGTGAGTCATTCAGCAGGGGTGGTGTGAAGCTTCTGAACACAAAAAGGTTGTAGCAGATTTGTGATCCTCTCCCTCCTTCCCTGCCATTCCCCAAGGACATTCCTCCTAGCTCCTGGAGCACACAGAGCAGCCCTTAGCATTGGGATCTCCTTAGTGGCAGCTCTGCATTTTTCCTGGGTGACCAAAGCTGCTGTGACCACAGCCACATGCAGAACTCCTTCCAGAAGCCTTTGCATTGTGAGGCTTTTCCTTTTCCAGGTCATCAGAAGATGGCTCCATTCAACCGTGGAGCCCTTCCCTCTCCAGCCCTCCCAAGGCATCTTGGCTGCAGTCAGCCAGGGCTGAAGAAAAAGAAAAAGAAAGAAAAAGAAAAAGAAAAAAAGAAAAAGAAAAAGAAAAAGAAAAAAGAGAAAAAGAAAAAAAGGAGAAGGAGAAGGAAAAGGAAAAGAGAAAAAGGAAAAGAAGAGAAAAAGGAAAAGAAGAGAAAAGAAGAGAAAAGAAAAGAAGAGAAAAGAAAAGAAAAGAAGAGAAAAGAAAAGAAAAGAAAAGAAAAGAAAAGAAAAGAAAAGAAAAGAAAAGAAAAGAAAAGAAAAGAAAAGAAAAGAAAAGAAAAGAAAAGAAAAGAAAAGAAAAGAAAAGAGAAAAGAAAAGAAAAGAAAAGAAAAGAAAAGAAAAGAAAAGAAAAGAAAAGAAAAGAAAAGAAAAGAAGAAAAGAAAAGAAAAGAAAAGGAAAGGAAAAGAAAGGAAAAGAAAAGGAAAAGAAAAGGAAAAGAAAAGGAAAGGAAAAGAAAAGAAAGGGAAAGAAAAGAAAGGAAAAGGAAAGAAAAGGAAAAGGAAAGAAAAGGAAAAGGAAAGAAAAGGAAAGAAAAGAAAAGAAAAGAAAAGAAGAAAAGAAAAGAAAAGAAAAGAAAAGAAAAGAAAAGAAAAGAAAAGAAAAGAAAAGAAAAGAAAAGAAAAGAAAAGAAAAGAAAAGAAAAGGAAAAGAAAAGAAAAGAAAAGAAAAGAAAAGAAAAGAAAAGAGAAGAGAAAAGAAGAGAAGAAGAGAAGAGAAGAGAAGAGAAGAGAAGAGAAGAGAAGAGAAGAGAAGAGAAGAGAAGAGAAGAGAAGAGAAGAGAAGAGAAGAGAAGAGAAGAGAAGAGAAGAGAAGAGAAGAGAAGAGAAGAGAAGAGAAGAGAAGAGAAGAGAAGAGAAGAGAAGAGAAGAGAAGAGAAGAGAAGAGAAGAGAAGAGAAGAGAAGCAGAAGGAGCTGCTGCACTCAGCTCTGTGGCAACAACTCCCCAAGGCTAACTGCTGGCTAATCCTTGGAGCCTGTCAAAACCTCGCTGGAGCCAAGCTGTGCCGTGGTACAAGCTCCAGCCAGTCCCCAAAGGGTCTGTTGCTGCCCAAGGAACAAGAGATCCTGTGACACAGATTAAATCAGGAGATCTGTGGCTTTTCATTCAACTCTAGCCTGAATTGTCTTTCTGACTCCATTCCTGAAGAACCAAGGGGGTGGGGGGAAAGAAAAGCCCTGCAAGTTCTTTGAAAGGCTCCAAGGGCAGCTGTAATTAGCTGATAGTTCCTTTCTGTCACAAGACAAATGGCAAAGGCTGTGGCTGTGGACAGGTTAAGATTTTGTCTGTTGCCTTCTCTCTGCACCAACTCCAGGCACAATGCTCTTGGTCAACACAAGTGGTGCACAACCTGTGCACCTGAACAGCTCAGATGTGGATTTTGCTGTGGTCTGCTCTGTGCTGTCACTGAGGCTGGCTGGGGGGGATGGAACTTCCAGCAGAAGGGTGAGCTGGACACTGCTGGGGCAGGAGGAACCATCCCAGAATCTCAGAATCCCAGCATGGTGGGGGGTGGAAGCCACCTCTGGAGATCATCCAGTCCAAAGCCCCCCAGGGTCACAACGTCCAGGCCTCCCTCCCTTTAGCTCCTGCTGAGCATTGATCAGGCTGCTCTTCCCCAGGGCTCTCAGGCTTTGCTCCTCACAGAGATGCTCCAGGCCCCTCAGCATCTTCACACCCTCTGCTGGACTCTCTCCAATAATTCCTTCTCCTTCTTGAACTGTGGAGTCCAGAACCAGACACGAGACTCCAGATGTGGCTCCACTAGGGCACAGCACAGGAGGAGGACCTCAGGGAGGTCAGGGCCCCAGATCCTCAGTGTAAGAACCTGCACCATCAGGTCCAAGCTTTAGGGAAAATCGGGAAAGAGACACTCAGGAAGTTCTTTGTCCTGCTAGAGCAAAGGTAACAGAGTCACTTAGGAAGAAAAGCTTTGACAGCACAGGACTGCAATGGATCACACTCAACACCAGCTCCTTGATTTTCCAGCAAAATGAGAGCTATTTAGTCCAGGGAGGCTCACAGGATGCCCACTCCTCACATCACTGCCATCACAGACCCATCCCAGCACCCCACAGCACACAACCCCACCTGGGTGATGTGCAAGAGCATCACTAATGGCAAGTTTTCTGCAAGAGCAGGGAATTTGCTGGGGGAAATCCGCAATGATCCTCTGCATGCTCCAAAGCCTTCACCCTCCTGACCTGAGGGAAGCCATTTCTGCACCCTAAATGAGAGAGTTTGTTTAACCCAGAGCATGGAGAAATGATCTATCCACCAGGCATCCCAGGGATTTGAATACCACGAGGAGCAGAAGTGCTTTGCTCAACATCCTGTTTCTGGCTGTGGCCAATTTCCACTGTTTCAGAGGAAATAACAGAAAAGGAAAGAGAAAGAAAGCAAAAAAAGATCGAAATAATTCCAAAGCAGAAGGTAAATAATGCAGAAAGTGTTAGAAATAAATCCTTTCCTGCCCCTGGGCATCAGCTGTAGAAGCCCTGAGGGGGGATTACTAGAATAGAAATGCAGTGCAAACAAACTCAGGCAAGCAGTTAGTAATTCTCTCATGGCTCCCCTCCATTTTCAGGACACATCAGACAATGGCATTTAATGAAAGCAGAAGAAAATCTTCCTCCCAGGTCCTTTCTGAGAGTGGCTTCACACCAAGCCCCCTCCTGCTTTGCAGAGCATTGGGTAGGGCAAAGAATGCAGAGCCTGAACGCTGTCTGTCTTTCATGGGTAATCTGGGGCCATGTATCTCATCCTTGGTACCTTCAGCAAGCCAAGCAGGCATCTTCTGACCCCAGCCCAGCCATCCACCCATGTTTCCTTTCCCCTTTCAGGTTAGACAGACAGTGAGCATCACCTAAATGTTGTGCTCTCCCTCCACAGGCTATCAACTCATAACTTCTCTTGCACCTCCTGCAATATGAAACTGCTCTCTGGATGCAAACCAGAGGCAATTGCCTCCCAGTTCTGAAAACCCTGATTCTCTGTGACCTGGCATCCATCCCACACCACCTCATACACAAAGCCAGGGAAGCTTGGGCACCAGTTCCCGTTGCCTCTGCTCAGGAAACAAGGATCGTTGGAGCCTTCATCCCTTCTCTCCACCCAGGCACTCATGAGGCAGCAGCCATGACTTCATCTGTTACCCAAGGGCCTGCAACCACGGAGCTCAGATGCTAAAGCAAATAGGATAAGAAATAGGCAGATAAATATCATTGCATTCCCCAGACCACCCAGGACACAGCTCCACAGGCACAGAATCCCAGCATGGTAGGGGTGAAAGGGACCCCTGGAGATTGTCCAGTCCAACCCCCTGCTAAATCAGGGCACCCACAGCAGCTTGCCCAGGATCACAATTTCCAGGCATGTTTGGAAGCTCTCCAGAGAAGAAGAAGACTCCACAACCTCTCTGGGCAGCCTGCTCCAGGCTCCAGCAGCCTCACACCAAAGAATTTTCTCCTCCTGTTCAGATGGAACCTCCTGGGTTCCAGTTTGTGCCGCTTGCCCCTTGTCCTGTCACTGGGCACAGCTAGAAAGAGTCTGCCCCAGCTTCTAGCTGCCCAACCTTGCTGAGCACTGAGAAGATTCCCTTTCAGGCTGCTCTTCTGCAGGCTCTCAGCCCCAGGGCTCTCAGCCTTTCCTCTTCACAGAGATGCTGCAGTCCCCTCAGCATCTTTGTAGCCTCCCTGGGGACTCTCTCCAGTAGTTCCCTGTCACTCGAACTGGGGAGCCCAGCACTGGACACGATACTCCAGCTGTGCCCATAGCTGATGTCCAATGGGACCAACTTTCAGGCGTGATAGGTGCAATGGGATGATGTAGAGCCCTGCATGTCTGTATGGACACAGCCCTGGATGTGGGCATACAGCCCTGGATGTGGGCACACATCTAGGCATAGCCACATCCATGCAAGTGAGTGTGCAGAGCCACACATCCACCTCGAGAGGAAGCAACCAGCAATTACCAGAGAAAAGCCACAAGTTAATGTATGTAATCATCTTAAATCCCCACAGCAATAAAGGGGAAACCGCCTCTGCTCGAGGTTTCTGCTCAGCAGAGTCAAGCTGTGCAGCAAGGAAAAGCCTCCCAGAGATGCTGCTGTTCCCATGGCAAAGCTGCCTCCCAGCCTCCAGCCGCCCACTCCCCCCTGGTGCCACTGGGCACATCTCGGGCTCAGCAGCCCCCAGCCTTTTGCAAGCTCTTCCTTTTGACTCTTGGCTCCTTCCCATTCTGCTCCAGGGCCCTGTGGCTGAAATGTTTCACAGAATCCTAAAATGGTAGGGATGGGAAGGGACCTCCAGAGACCACTGACTCCAACCCCCCTGCCAAAGCAGGATCACCTAGGGCACTTCACACAGATTCACCCCCAGCTCTCTGTGTGGTCAGAAAGGAGAGGAGAGGGAAAGGAGAGGGAGAGGAGAGGGAGAGGAGATTAATGGGATGTGTTCTGCTTTCAGAAGCTTCGAGCCTGAGGTTAGTGTGAGAGAGAAAGAGAAAATGCTCCTAATTACAAGAGTGCAAAAGAGAGTTTGCCTGTAGGAGATGGAAGATTACAAGCTGAAGGACTTGGCATATAGCTGCAGGACAGGGAGTCTGAAATGAATTACAGCTCAGCGACTCCCCACATGGAACTATTTTCATTTCCAATCATTATTGTCTTCTTCCTGAGGATTGTTCAGGGGACTCCAAATCACCCCTTGCCTAAGGAGCAGTGTGGAAGTTCCTGGGCACAGAGCAGGATGAGGGGGAAGAAGGGATGGATTGCATGTTCAGTCCTTCCTCTGGGTGCTCCAGGTTAGGTAAAAGTCAGTAAGACCACAGGGGTGCCTATGTTAGCAGGGGGTTGGACTGGATGGTCCCTCCCAACCACTACCATGCTGTGGTTCTGTGATTCTGTGATGGGGTTAGAGCCAGTGGGCAGGTTACACATCCATCTGGCCTTGAGCTTCACTCTCGTCCTTTGTCTTAGCCCAGGACCATGCTGGCACCAGCTGAGACCTCGTGGCTGCATGCACAGCGTCCCTGTGACTGCTGCAGCCAGCAGCATTCTCCCTCTCTGCTCTGCCCCAGTGAGGTTGAATCTGGAATACTGGGTCCAGTTCTGGGCTCCCCAGTTCAAGAGAGACAGGGAACTACTGGAGAGAGTCCAGGGGAGGCCACACATGATGGGCCTGGAGCATCTCTGTGAGGAGGAAAGGCTGAGAGCCCTGGGACTGTTCAGCTTGGAGAAGAGCAGCCCCAGAGGGCATCTGAGCAATGCTCAGCAAGAGCTGAACGGTGAGGGGCAAGAGGCTGGGGGCAGAATCCTCTCAGTGGTGCTCAGGGACAGCACAAGGGGCAGGGGGCACAAACTGGAACCCAGGAGGTTCTGTCTGAACAGGGGAGAAACTTGGGTGCTGGAGGCCTGGAGCAGGCTGCCCAGAGAGGTTGTGGAGTCTCCTTGCATGGAGAACTTCCAGCCCCCCCTGGGCATTGTGCCCCTGGGCAAGCTGCTGTGGGTGCCCTGGACTAGATGATCTCCAGAGGTCCCTTCCAATCCTCCCCGTGCTGGGATTCTGTGTAATGCAACTCAGGCACAAGCAGCACTTGCAGGGAACATCAGTGCATCCCCAAGCTGGCCCCAGACCAAGCAGCCAGGGCTAGGGATTTGCAGCCAGCTCAGGTACAGCTAAAACCAACTTTACAGGGCTAACAACCCCTAATTAACGACCTAGAGGTCAAGTTAAGCTTGGAGCTAATTGAAGAAGGCCCTACCTAATTATGACTTTATCAGGCTAACAGAACCTTCTGCTTGCAAACATCTCAATTTGCTGGAAACCTGAGCAGGCAAAATCACTGCAATTAGCCATGGCTTACATTTTTACACTCTCTCAGATGGCAGCAGCTTCCCTGCACCCTCCTCCAGCATCAACCAACTCAGGGCTGTGCTTGCAAGAGAAAAATAAAACAGTAAAAAGAAAAGCTCTTCCAGTTGGGAACCTTTTACATCCACTTTAAGGCTTAATTTCTTTTTGGGTGCCTGGTCTTTTCCTTTAACCAGAGAGGAAGTCACTCAGCCAGCAGACATTGCAGTGATGAGCACTGGAGGAAATGGATAAACAGCTGGGTTTGTGTATGGTATTTTTATGACCTCTGTCCTGCTGGTATTCTCCCTCTATCAAAAACTCATTATTGGATTCTGATGCCTTCCCTTCCATGTGGAACTGCAATTATTAGCTCTGCCTGTGAGCAAGACACAAGTAAGGCATGCTGGAGAGAGTCAGGCTCAGAAATGCCCCAAATTCAGATGCAAGATCAGAGAATTGTTTCAGCTGAGGAAGACCTCTAAGGTCACTGAGTCCAACCACCTGCACAATGATGCAGGCAACGGTCTGAGCCCTCCCAATTTTCAGTGTCTATTTAAATCCTCAACAATAGGTTTCCTTAGCAGCTGTGTTAGGGAAAAAAGCCCAAACCCCACCACTGAGCAGAGACAACCATCAATGCCATGCAGCAAGACCTAGCAGTGTGCAGTCAACCTTTGTGCTGCCCAAGCAGCCTCCAGGTTTCTCCAGGCAGCAGTGGCAGGGGCAGCCTGACCCAGAAGCAGCCACAGCCTGATTTATCCATGGATTTACTCCTGGCTCATAAGAAGAGCTCCCCTCCCATGGGCACTGCCACTGGAGAGAAGACCTTTCCAGCTTGCTGTGGCATTTTGGTCGTAGCCTAAAGCTTTGCTGCACGTTTTAGCACTTGCACAACAAATCCCAGACTTAGAGGACAAGCCCTGGGTGCTGCATGATTGGCTTACAAACAAGGCACCACTTAGGTCTCTGGACTGAGCTGCTGCAGGGTCTGAGCAGTTTCTGGGCTCTAGCAGAGCACTTCTGCTCTTTTCTGATGTAGGATTTAAGCAGGCGTTAACTCTGGGGAAGAAAACCACACACCAAAGGCCACTGGTGGCCATCCAGTACCAGTAAGAGCAGAGATAGACACAGCTGCTGGAGGAGGAAGCTCTGCAACCAGCACCACACAACAAACCAGATGCTGTTGCCATTGAATGTCTGGAAGGGACTTGTGGAGGTCGTCACATCCATTCCCCTGCCCTGGGCTGAAGCAGCAACTCTCAAGCAGTGGCTGGCAGCTCAAACCTTGTCTCAGCAGCCTTCCAGGATGATGACACCACTTCAGCTCCAGGCAGTCTCTCCCAGTCCTTCTGGACCTCTCCCCAGTGGGCAGGGAGAGCAGGGCTGCTCCCTGGTGAGCAATCTCTTCTGTACTGGAAGGCTTCATAGTCCAAAGGAGTGAACTCTTCCTGGCACCAGCAGGAGATTGTCTTAATAATGACTGTTATCACTGGCCTGCAATTCATCCTTGCCTCAAATTCATCCCCCTCAAGTGTCCCCTAGGGATGCATTTTCAAATTTGAAGCAACAAGACTGTGGCTCCCAGAGCCAGATCTCCAGATGCTGCCTCCTCTTCACCCTCCCAGCTCCTGCTCCTCACGCTGCCATCCTCGGTTCCCGTGTCCCTTCCCATTTGTTTGTCGCTGTTATTTTCAGAGCTAGAGAAAAAGGCAGAGAACAGAGGGGTTATTCTCTGCAAGGAAGCTGCCTTCTGCTGGGTGGCAGTGCCATCTGCATGCCCCACTCAGGTTGCTGGCCGTGGGCTGGCATACCAGCGAGGACAAGGAGGGGTTGTCTGGCGGGCAGCCGGTTCCCCGCGGGCTGGCAGCACGTTGGGGCAGCTCTGCCCACGAGCCAGCAGAGAAAGGTCAAGAGCTGTGGGCTCCTGTGAGCAGAGAGCTGTAGCTGTTGAGGCATTTGGCCTCATTCTTCACAAGCCAAATGTGTCTTGATAAATGGGAGCCAGCTTGGTGCTGGGGACCTGCAGGGACCCCGGAGTTAGTGTTTGTTTGATTAATGCATCTGGTTTTGCTCCACTTGGGCTCTTTGTTTCCACTTATCGGAACACGAAGCAAGCCCACAGCTTCCCCAGGACCCCAGAAGAAAGGAGGAGTGTGTTTTTCCAGGAGTGGGAATCTCTGCAGACCATCAGCCTATCTGCAGGCTGAACAAACCCATACAACCCAGAGGTCAGGCAGGATAAGGTCAGAGCCATATCTCACGTAGGGAGGAGAGAAGACCTCTTATAAGCATTATTTCTGCCCTCTGCAGGGTCCCATCTGACCCATGAGACCCTAAAGCCTGCTACTGCTGCCTGCAGTATGTGTTGATGTCAGTTGTTTGGAGGGAGCTGAATTTAATCCTGTAGCTGCTTCCCTGTGGGAGCAAGGCTGCTGGGATGTCCCTGATGCTTGGAGGACAGCAACCTTCTCCCTCCAGCTCTACAGCCTCGTGAGCAACCTGTGCCAGTGTCTCACTACCATCACTGGTAAGAATTTCTTCCTAATCTCCAGCCTGTATGTCCCCTCCTCCAGCTGGAAGCCACTGCCCCTCACCCTAGCACTACAAGCCCTTCTAAAGGGTCCCCCTTCAAGTGGGTCAAGTGGGAAGCTTTGGTTGGAGCTCAACCCTGTATGTGGAAAGAGGTTTGTTGGAGAGGGGTTACAGTATCACCAAGGTTGGAAGAGACCTCAAAGATCATTGAGTCCAAAGTGGGTTTCAGGGGCTTGTGGCCAAACCAGCTGCTGAGGCATCAACTGAGCTTCAGGGAACCACTTCTGGTCATGCTTGTGAAAACAGCTGCTAAATTCATCACCAGCTTTCAGCTTGATACCTCTAGACTCCATCTGCCCAACTTGTGCATCTCCAGGGGAAGGCACAAGCCTCACCTGAGCTGGAAAGACAACTGGAAATGCTTCCAAGGGCTGAACCAAACTCTTAAGGACAGGGATTGCAAGTGGTACTGCTTGGGGAGGAGGGATTTGCCTCCTGGACAGGGCATGGAGGGCAGGGAGCATCTTGGCTCTTTGGTGAGTAGAGAGCAAAGGAATGGCATTGTTCCCTGTTCCACATCAAGCCACATTTTGAGCATGGCAGTTTCTCCTTTGGCTGACAGCTTGGAGGGAAGACAGGAGTGTCAAGGGTAATGGCTCAAAGACCTCCTTTAGCTTTCTACAACAACAAAGCAACTCCAACCCAACCTCACAAACCAAGCTCTCCCCCTTCTGCAGCTTAACAGCTTTATCAATCACAGAGCTGAGTTGTGCCAGAACAAGGACAGGGAGCACTTGCCAAATTATTTGTTGCCATTAAAATAAATTAGGTATCAAGTTATAAAACAATAGGGTGGTGACAGGAAGCTGGAAAGCCAAAGCCATCCTAATCAGAGGCAAACATGCTGCGTGTTCTGGAGCTGGGAGCGGGGTGCTGGGAGAGGATCCTCATCCGGTGCAGGAGATGTGGATCTGCAATCCATCTGCTGGTCCCCACGGCTGGGAAGTTAACTCCCAGGGACAAATTGCCCCAGAGATGAGAAGAGGGGTGGGGGGGAACATGTCTTGCACTGTTTTCTCAGAAGATATCAAAGCACTTTGGGAAGAGCAAGTGGTGATTTCAGCAGTGGTATCAATATGCATGAGCCTGAGTGTGCAGTTTTGGGCTCCTCACTCCAAGAAGGACATTGAGGAGCTGGAGCGTGTCCAGAGAAGGGCAATGAAGCTGGGGAAGGGTCTGGAGAACAGGGCTGGTGAGGAGCTGCTGAGGGAGCTGGGATTCTTCAGCTTGGAGAAATGGAGGCTGAGGGGAGACCTCATTGCTCTCTACAGCTCCCTGAGAGGAAGCTGGAGCCAGGTGAGTGACCATCTCTTCTCCTGAGACTCAGGTGACAGGAAGAGAGGAAATGTCCTGAAATTGTGCCAGGGGAGGGTTAGGTTGGAGATTAGGTGAGAAGATGTGAGGGGTGTGTGAGCTGTCCCACGGCAGTGAGCAGGAGACTGAGCAAAGCCGCTTGGAGGCTCACACACCCCCTGCACCAGAGCTGGGCTTCATCACGCTGCTGGGGACCGCAAACCTCTCTCAATGGTCGAGTCCCTCCGGCAGGTCGGAGGACTGGGGAGGAGCGGGGTGTCCACGTTGTGCCATGGCGGCCCCCGGCCCCTCGCTGTGCCCCCTGGCCCCACGGGCGGGCAGCTGGCCGGGGCGTGCTGCGCAGGGGGATTAGCAGTGGCGCTCATACAGCTGTGCTGATCCGACACACGGCGGCCGCGCTCCAGACGCGCCGGGCTGGCAGATTCCCTGGGAAGGGCTGCGGGAAGGGACACCCACAGTTGTTGCCCGAGAGCTGGTCTCTATCCACCGGCACTAATTCCCCCACTAATCCCACTCCACAACAGGCGCAGTGTTGGGGGCCGGGCGGCCCCTTGCCTCCCCGGCTGACCCCGCGGCTCGGACCCGCGCCAGCACCCCCTGCCCCGCTCCACAACTGGATGCTGCCCCCAGGGAGGGGACGGCGGGGGATGAGGGGCTGCAGGCACAGGTGGCCCAGCCAGCTGTGGGGTTTTGATTTCCCATTGATTTGGTTGTGTCAGGAAAGCAGGAAAGGCAGAGCAGGCTCCGACAAGGACAGAGGAGGTGATTTCCTCAGCTCATCACAGAACCACAGCATTGCTTTGCTTGGAAAAGAATAGAACAGAATATGAGATCTGATCTGGTATATGATTGACATGATATGATATGATATGATATGATATGATATGATATGATATGATATGATATGATTACAGAGGATGGCATAGCATAGAATATAAAATCAAATAATCATAGAATCATTTTGGTTGGAAAAGACCTTTAAGATCATTAAGTCCAACCATTTTCTAACCCAGCCAAGTCTGGTGCTAAGCCATGTCCCTCAGCATCACATCTCTGCCTCTTTGAAACACCTCCAGGGGTGGGGATTCAACCACCTTCCTGGGCAGTCTGTGCCAGTGTTTGAAAACCCTTCCAGGGGAGAAGTTGCTTCTAATAACCAACCTAAACCTCCCCTGGGGAACCTGGAGCCTATGAGTTACCCTTGTCTGTCATGGTGAATGTCTGTGGTGTCCTGCAGACCCTAGGTGAGAAGCTCTTAGCCTGCAAAAATACAGGCTGCATAAAGCCCACTGCTTCTCTTGGTTGGATATTGCCCTTGAGGTTTGTTCCCCCCCTGGCCCAGGCTGCCCAGGGCAGTGGTGGAGTTCCCATTCCTGGAGTGGTTTCAGAGCTGTGGAGATGTGGTGCTGAGGTTTAGTGGCGAGCTGGCAGTGTTGGGTTAACCTGATAATCTGAAAGGTCTCTTCCAACCAAATCAGTTCTCTGGTTCTATGTTACCTCCATTCCTCCCCCCACCCCACCCCATTTCTCTCCCAAGATCTCATTGTGCTCCAAAGTGACCTCCAGGAGCCCATCAGTGTCTGCACATCATCTTGCAGCTAAAGATGCATGCCAAGAAGTTGCGCTGGTGTCCCTTCTTCCAGACACTGCCAGAGCTATCTTCAGGTAAGTTTAGGAGGAGCAATTGATTCTGTGATCCTAAGAAGAAAGAAGGATACCTATTCCAACTGCACACAGTTTGCAATAACAGCCCAAACCTGATGGCAGATTCTCCTCTGGACTTCTAGCCCTGTGTGCTTTTAGTGTGGAGACCACTAACTTGTTGGCTTGTCTGGCAGGCAGCATCTCTAAAGAGTGTGGAGTGGGATGGGAGTTTATGGTGGTGACAATAATCCTGCAGGATTTCTCAGCCAACCTCTCCATTTCCTTCTGCTATCAAGCACATAGAAGCTTACATTTCATTTCCCCTTCTTTTCAGCCAATAGATACTCCTGAAGTTCAGCTTTCCTGCACCTTTACTCCATGTTTGGTGAGAAATTCACCACCCCCATGCTCTGAAAACAAGAACAAGGAAGTGAAAAATGGCCCAGAGTGGCCCAACAAGTTTCCCTGCCCAGGCTAAGTAAACCTGCAAACTGGTTCAACAATATCCTTTTGGCTCAGGCAGGTTCTGCAGAACCCCACAGAGGTCCCATGCCCTCCTTGTGGAAGTCCTTGCTGCAGCCAGGGCTGTGCTTTCACCCTGCTGCATCCCTGCACGCTTTCCTGCCTTTGTGATGCTGTAATGTGAGCTCGTTGAAGCCTTCTCTTTAAATTAGTTTTTCATACCAGAGCAAAGCAGAAAGAGAATGGAAGGAGAGTCACTAGACAGGGTCTAACAATAGCACTGGCTGGTAATTAATTAATAAATAGAAAAGGAAAGTACCTTTTTGAAGGGGGAAAAAAAAATCCCAGAGTTCTCAGGAATCAGATTTCCTTTGAAGTCTCTGTTAGTGACTCACCTGCTGACCAGTGGGTTGGTTTCATCAGGGACTTGAGAGATTTCCTGGGGCAGGCCTCGGTGAGACATCAGCATTACGAGGCAGTTGTTGCTGTGGTGCTTCAGTGATGCTCTTGCTTTGCTGCCTGCGCTTGGGGAAGGCAGAAGGACCCTTGCAACTTGTCCTGCTGAGACAAGTGACATTTCTTAATACAGCCCACCCCTGGTGGCTCTCTGTTTGACCAACAGCTTGAGATATCGAACCCTTCACGATGGCACCTTGCCGCCTTGACTGAAAGAAACAGAACTGACTTCCCACCAGCTTCCACAACTGCAGGTGTGGGACGTGCAGGAGATGCTGCTCCTGCACAGGCACTGGGCTCTAGCCCAGCACAACCCCTGTCCCCAGCCCAACCACTCTCCCTGCCTCTGTCCTTGTCCCCAGCATGTCAGCATGGGCTGACAAATTTGCGTTGAGTTATTGACCAACACCAGCTCCGTGCCCCGGTGCAACTTGGCTCCGAGACCTCAAAGAGGCCATCAGCTGTGTCCTACAGGCAAGGGAAGCCATCCAGCCCTTCTTCCCAGGAGCACATGGAAACAGAACCCACTGACACACCTGTTCACTTGGATTTGATTGAGATCAAAGCTTGTTTTCTTCTCCAGACCTCACTGGAAATGGTCAAATCTCTTGAGTCTGCAGAGTGGAGTAGGAAAGTTGGAGGGCAGTGGGGGTTAGTTTGTCATCTCTGCTACCTCCTGCTTCTGAGTTTCTTTTAAACTCTTTCCAGCATAATCCCCCAAACTATGTGATCTTTGCCCCAGAGGAGCTGTGCTGTTTCTATGGAGTCCCAAAGATACTGTCCATTTTCCCTTTGATATAATCTAGGAGGTTCAAGAGCCCAAGTGGGACAGCAGAGGCTGGATACAAATACTCGCTAGGAAAAGGCTTTGGAGGTGGCACAAGTGGCATGGAAGGTGCAGGCAACAATGGGTCTCGGCTCTGCAATTCTCCACGCTTCCTACCCCACAGGGCACACGTCAAAGGCTGAAGATTAACACCCACTGAGAGCTCTGCTCACATGCAAGGCGTCCACAACTCACAGCAATAAAAGATCAGCCTCAAATCAAAAGCTAAGCTTGCTGAGACTTCAAAATAGCTCACAGCCTGGGCTCTCAGCCCAAACTCAGCTCAGCAATGTGAAGCCTTCTGCACAGGTGTGAAAGTCCATGCCTATTGCCAGGATAAACCTCACCAAGGCTCTGTAGGCAGCTGAGGGTGGTGAGAAGCCACAACACGTCCCTGCATGAGGTTCAGCCCTTGTACCTTCCCCTCCTCCCTCTCCCACCTCTCCCAAAGGCAGCCAGAAGGACTAAGGCTCTCTGCTGACACATGAGCTGCTTCCAGGTGAAGATCTTCAAGTAACCATTCTATGATTCTAGGATTCAAAGTGGCCTGGGAGCCTTGAAGTTCATTACCTCAACCCTTCCGTGAGACAGGAAATCATTAACTGTGTTTTACATGCAGCAAAAGTGAAGCAGGGAGGCACTGAAGGGAGCTGCAGGGCTTTGTAAGAGAAAGGGGGTTTGGGAACTTGCTGCCAGTGTTGGAAAATGAAGGTAAAAAAGAAATAATCATTTAGGGATGGATTAAAACCAGGTTTTTCTAAGGGAAAAAAAAAAAAAGGCAATTTTTTGGCACATGGCAAAGTGAAAGAGAAGCAGAATGGGTCATATAAAATGTTACATTTCAGCCCAATTGAAACCATTCCTCTCACTGATTTCTTGAAAATGTCTTGGAACCACTTCCACAATTAAGGGAAAGCTTGGGGCAAGAGTTGGAGTGGGAAGTCCTGAAAAGCAACGTCAAAACAAGGCCTCTGAGCACGTTCCCAGAGTTATCTCTTTGCTTCTCCCAACCCTAATCGCTGGGCAAAGCCATCAAAGATTCGTTCATGACACGTTTCACTGCCATGGGACTTGCATTTTCCATCAACCCCCCCCAGCCAGCCACACATGGGCTTCAGGAAAAGGAAACAAGCTTTTCCCCAGATGCAGCAAGTCAAGTGAGGAGGCTGGAGCAGAACCCAAACCTCCTCCCTCCAGCCAGTCTAGGAGATAAGCTTGGCTTTGGGCTCAAACAGGAACACGCTCCTGGAGACAGCAGAGCCCTGTGGGTCTGTTCTTGGCCTCTCCCCTGGATCCTCCCACTGGCCTTACTCATGGACCTTCCTCTTCCTCCCTTCCTCAGCCTGTGAAACCAAGAACAGGTTTCCCCATGCTGTAGGACATTGTTCACAAGGGAAGCATGACTGCTAAACACTGATGTGTTCAGGGTAAAATCCTACTCCTCCTGGAATAATCATTCCTATTTCTGTGTCAGCTGAGTGTAGATGCTACTGAGCATGCAATGTGGGGAGTGAAAATCCTGCAGCAGCAAGGGCCAGATCCTGCATCTCAGACCCTTGCAAGCCACTCAGTGAAGAGAATGAGTCCCATTCACTTTAAAAGAGCCCTTAACCAGAGCAAACAGCCCTCAGACAACCAAGTCTTCCTCACACACAAGGAAGTGCTCTCCATCCCCCTGCTTAGAGCCTCTCCCAGCTCCCCTGGCTCCCTCCCCCCACACCCACGTTTGTGGATGGGCTCAGCCATGTTCAGATGGCAAAGACTCATCTGTAGCTGCAGCTCATAGCATGGGTGGGAAGTGGTGCTGGAGAGATGGTCCAGTGCCACGTGGAGGGACTCAATGTGTGGCAGCTGTGACATGGCACAGGGATGGCCCTGCCCTGCCTCCTCAGGGTGGTGGGCAGGCTCTGCAGAGAGACCTAAACAGGCTGAGGCTAACAGGGTGAGATTCACGAGGTCAAGCAGTGAGTGCTGCACTTGGGACAGAACAACCTGTGCAACCTTGCAGGCTTGGCTGGAGAGCTGCTCAGCTGAGAAGGGCCTGGGGGTGTTGATTGATGGCCAGCTGAACAGGAGCCAGCACTATGCTCAGATGGCCAAGAAGGCCAGTGGCATCCTGGCTTTCATCAGGAAGAGTGAGGCCAGCAGGTCTAGGAGTGTGATTGTCCTACTCAGCACTGGTGAGGCCACACCACAAATACTGCGAGCAGCTTGGGGCCCCTCTCTCCAAGAAGGACACTGAGGTGCTGGAGCAGATCCAGAGGAGAGCAACCAAGTCAGTGAAAGACCTTGAACAGAAGTCTTATGAGCAATGGCTGAGGGAACTGTTTAGTCTTCAGGAGAGGAGGCTGAGGGGAGACCTCATTGCCCTCTACAACTACCTCAGAGGAGGTTGGAGTCTGCAGCAAGTGACTGAACAAGAGGAAACAGGATCAGGCTGTGCCAAGGGAGGTTCAGATTGGGTACTAGGAATAATTTCCTCACAGAAATGGTTCTCAGACACTGGAACAGGCTGACCAGGGAGGTGGTGCAGTCACCATCCCTGGAGGTGTTTTAAAGCCCCATTGGTGTGGTGCTGAGGGATGTGTTTGAGTGGCAGTGGCTTGGCAGCAGTGGTGGACTGTGAGCTCCTGGCAAGCAGTTGGACTTGATGATCTCGAAGGTTTCTTCCAACCTCAACAGTCCTATGACTGTATGAGGTGACCTCCTGGAGCAGCACAACACCATCAAAGGCATTTCAAGCTGCTTTAGCCCTTGCTCTGCTAAACAGCCACCTCCAGCTCCAGACAGTCATCTCTGGGGTTACATCTAACACAAATTCCTCCCCAGCCTCAAAGCATTCAGAGCACTTGAAAGCTTTCCTATCCCAACAGACTGGTTTTAGTACCTGGAAGCCTTTGCTGCTGAGTCCCAGTGACAGGTGTAACGTGAAGAGAACCCAAGCCCAGCAGCTGACATCCCATGCTGCTCCCTCTGAGACTGAGGGAATGGGAAGGAGGTTGCACACGGTAGTGGAGATGAAAGATGCTGCAATGACTTTTTGCTGACATGTACAAATGTGATCCTGACTATTAACTTTAATGACCTGCCATTATGTGAGGGGAAAAAGAGGGAGGGAGCTAATTTTTGGTAATCATTTTAATTGCCACCCTGTGGTCTTGTTTGTGCTGCTGGCTGTGCAGTCAGGTGGGAATAAAAATCCAAACCCTCCCCTCCTGACCCACCAGAATCTCAGGTTTGGTTCTCTCCCATCCCACTTGTGCCAAATCAAATCATCTAGGGAGCCTTGGAAGTGCTTCTGCAGAGTCCAGTGTTAAGTGAGGGCTCCAGTTTTAAGTCTGGCTTTGAAATGGTAGAACTGCAGTTGGTGGAGCAGCAACAGGACAGGAGGAAGTGGGCTCAAGTTGCACCAGGGGAGGTTTAGGTTGGACATGAGGAACAATTTCTACCTCAAAAGGCCTGGCCCAGGCTGCTCAGGGCAGTGGTGGAGAAACCATCCCTGAAGGTGTTCAAGAAGCATCTGGACATGGCACTTGGGGACATGGTTTGGTGGCCATGGTGGGGTTGGGTTGCTGGTTGGACTGGATGGTCTTGGAAGTCTCTTCCAACCAAAACAGTTCACTGATTCTATGTTTCTTCTGCTCCTCCCCCCAAGGATGAAGCTTGCTTCTCTTCCCTGCTGGCATTCTTTTGCCTGTCTGGAGCAGGGAAGGCTTTGTCTCAGAGCCATGGGCATCAGGGAGTGATAATCAGTAGCAAAGGGAAACTACAGCACACAGTAGGCATGCAGCAGGATTGCTGATTTTATAGCAGCAAATGATCCTCATAGATACATGAGCCCCAGGGGGACCTCTGTCACCAGGGAAGTCCCAGCTTTCAAGCCAGCTGCTCTGGCTGCTCTGCTCTCAGAGCATGACCCAAACTGGGGAAAAAAAGAAGAAAAAAGGTTGGGTTTTTTTCCCCCCATTTATCCCAGGGAGATGGATAGGGTCTGGTTTTGCTGAACTCATCAGCAGCCCCCTCTGGAAGGCTGAGTGTGCCAGAGGCTGTTGGATGATGCAGGCTCGATGTTATCCTCAGAGACAATGCCATTTCCCCATTTTTGCACTGGAACCTCTCTGAACTGTTCCAGCTGTTTGAGAGTGGAGGTTCTTTGGGAACGATGCACCTCAGCCACGTTCCTTTTCCTCTCTGCAGATCAAAACTAGCAGTGACACAGCAGCTTGGAAGGAAAAAGGGAAGGTCTTCCTGCCGTGGTCACAGATCCATAGAATGGTTTGGGTTGGAAGGGACCTTGAAGACCACCCAGTACCAACCTCCCTACCATGGGCAGGGACACCTCCCACCAGCCCAGGCCGCTCAAGACCTCACCCAACCTGCCCTTGAGCACCTGCAGGGAGAGGACAACCACAACCTCCCTGAGCAGCCTGTGCCAGTGTCTCACCAGCCTCTCTGTAAAAAACTTCTTTCTAACAGCTGTCTTTGCCCTTCTCTGCACACCTTGCACACCAGAGCAGACCTTTTGCAGCCAGGGCTGCGATAGCTCCAAGTCTGTCTTGCAGCTCCCAGTGGCCCTAAACCCCACAACTAATAAATGCTGGAAACTCCCCAGCCTTGCCCAGGCTTTTGCTGCGTAGGTCTTGGTCCCTCCCATGCCATCAACCCTCCTTCAGCAAACATCTCTCATGCACTTGATGCTTCTGTCTTTTAACAGTTTTCTTGCCCATTTTTCATCTGCTAACCTGCATTTTTGTGGCCTTCTCTCTCCCTCTCTGCCTTTTTGTTTTTAATGTTAGTTTAGGTTAGTTCTTTCCCCGGTGTAACTGTACTCTAAGGAAGATTTTAATTACCTTCCTTTAAAGCCAGATGACAAGTCGAGCATGTCATTTGTAGCTAAAGTATCACTTGAAAATGCAAAAGCCCCCAGCTTTATCAGGCTTAAAAGCTTTCCTGGAATATGTTCAAAAAGTGCTGACTGGGCAAGATTAAACCTCACAATGTTAAGTAAAAGATCTCTGCATGTGGTGTTCTTTTATTCCCCTGGGTGATCAAGTTAAACTGCAACACAGCCCTCAGACCTTCTTCTAAAATATTATTAAAGGCTTCCCCCCCCTTCTCCCCCACCCCTTTTTTCTGTGCAATAAGGAGAGGGACTGGGGCTGTGCTGATGAGAATCTCCAAAGGACTCAACCCGAGAGCGCAGGGGAGCTGGAGCCACAGAGCCTTTGGGGGAGAATCAGAGAACCACACACTGGCTGCCCAGAGGAGCTATGGAGCCTCCAAGCCTGGAAGTGCTCAAAGCCAGGCTAGATGGGGCCTTGAGCAACCCAGTGAAAGGTCCTGCCCATGGCAGGGGGTTGGAACTAGAGGATCTTTAGGGTCCCTTCCAACCCAAACCATTCCTTGATTCTATGATCCTGCACTTCTCTGATTCTATAATTCCATGATTCTATGATTCCATGATTCTATGATTCCATGATCCATGATATTTGGCTTCCTCAGAAGCAGTTAGAAGCATAAACAGCCAGTGCCAGGCTGTGAGGACATTCAGTCCCTTCCAGCTCAGTGCCCCCATCAAGCCTCAGCCACGCACAGTGCTGCTGCATTTCCTTCACCTCCTTCCTAGCTGAAAAAAAGAGAGAATTGTGGAATCACAGCTTGGTTTGGGCTGGAAGGGACATTTAAAGCTCATCTAGTCCAACCTGCCTTCAGTCAGCAGGGACATCTGCAATCAAAGCTTAGAGCCCAAATCAACCTGCTCTGAAGTGGCTCCAGGGATGGGGCAGCTTACTACCTCTCTGGGTGAGCTGTGCCAAGAGCCCAGAGCAACAGCAGGAGCAGTGGGACAGCACAAGGTCCTTGCAAGGACTCAATGAGGCAGAACCTGGTGGTGAGAGAGAGAAAGCCATGGTGATACCTGAGAGAGCTGACCATACCTGCAGCCATGCAGAAGTGGCTCTCATTAGGTCCTGAAGCACAGCAGTGATTTGTTACATGTCTGTGGTATAAGCCTCTTGAGATGCCAGCAGTGTGCTGACAGCATCAAAGAGTCTCTGCTCCAGCACCAAGCAGTGCTAGGGGCAGGAAACAGCCCATGCCAAGGTATTTCAGTCAAGCATAACCCATCTCAAGCACACCTACTAGAGCCTGGAGGTGTGAGCCATACTGATAGACCCTGGAGAGACTGGTGGTGGGGTGGGGACATCACCCCAGCAGGGGCAGAGCCTCCCTCTACCACCCGCAAGGAGCTTTGGTTTAGGTTTCCCTGCAGGCTGCAGGGAGCAAGGAATCTCTTTAATTTATGGGTTTCCCCTCCCTGAACACAGTGAGATGATGATCCTGACCTGCTGGCCAAAGATCCTTAAAAACACTTGGAAAGGAGAATTCTGGGATGTGGAGGGGAAACACTTATGGTTTAAAAGGCACATTGGGCTTCCAGGTCTGCCCAGATTGTCTCTGAAGAAATCCTCCGAGGGCTTGGATTACTCATTGCTAATAGGAACAGGAACCACCTGCCTGCAATCACACACATCAACTGGTGGTTCCTTTGCAAGGGAAGAGCAGCTTGAATGCTCTTTGCTGTGCTGTTTAACCCATGGTGTTTTTCTTCTTTTAATTGAAACCACACTTCTTGGATGTGCAGTGTGCTCCACTCCACCTCCCCCCAGCCTCCCCAGGAAGCAGGAACAGATCCCAGCCTGTGCAGAGGCTGCTCCATGGTTTGAAGTGGGGCATTTGGGGTGATCAAGTGAGTTGCAGTGTGCCAGAACCACCAAGGCAGGGCTGATAAAGGGCCCAGCTCACCCACTCCATCTCCATGACAAGCAATCCTCCAGACCTTTGTCCACGTCACCTACTCCCTGCCAATGAGCCCATGCTTGGCACCCACCTCTGGCTCCCCCTGACCAGCATCCTCATCCCTTTCACAGAAGCCCACAATCCCAGCATGGTGGGGGTTGGAAGGGACCTCTGGAGGTCATCTAGTCCAATACCCCTGCCAAAGCAGGGTCACCCACAGCAGCTTGCCCAGGATCACAATGTCCAGAGGAGACTCCACAACCTCACCAGACTTGCTGAGAGCAAGCTTGGTTCCTGCATCCAGGTCATTGATGAAGATGAGTCACTCCTAAAAGCATAAACAGCAATTTGCTTCTCCCCTTTGCCCTCCTCCTTCCCCCAAGTCCCCTAGGTTGATAGAGGGACAGATCCTCTTTTCTTCTTCAACTGCTGAAGCCTGCCAGACTCAGATCTCCCATGCAGAGAGCTCATCCAGCAGCTGGGAGCTACTCGGTGCATCATGTCCCACCAGCTCCTGGACAGGACCCCACGGTGAGAGAGGACAAACCCCAGCAGGGATTTTGCATCCCCCACTACTGCTGCTGCTATTGCACTGGGCTGCTGGCACTGCTCACACAGAGAGGTGGTAAATATCCCTTCCCTGGAACCATTCCAGGCCAGGCAGTTTGGAGCTCTGAGCCACTTGCTCTAGCGAAGCATGTCCCTGCTGACTGCAGGGGGTTGGACTGGATGAGCTTTAAAGGTCCCTTCCAACCCAAAGCAGTCTGCTGCAATCCCAAACCACTGATTTTGCATTGCTCAAAGAAATCTCAGAAAGTTTGGGTGTTTATGACTTTTAAAAAGCCTCTTTTCCAACCACACTGAAAAAGTGAAGCAGTTGAACAAAGCAGGAGAAGAAAAATGGGCAGAGGTCTTGGAGAAGGTCATCCTCAAGGGATTCACATTTTTCTTTCAGCACATTCACTGAACTTGCTCAGATTTCCCCCAAACCACCACCACTGAAGAATTTCTAGATCATTTTCTCTGGTTCTTGGCTGGACAGCCCAAGCAGAGCTCAGTCACTCTCCATTCTAAGCAGCCAGGAAACTCCAGCTCTCCGTTTCGAGCCAATCATCAGCTGGCCTCCATCATCTTAGAGGTCATTTCCAACTGAAACAACTCTGTGATTCTGTCCAACTCTGGCATGCTTTGCTTTGTCCCTTTTCCCTCCCCACCCCCACCCCTTTCAATCAGGGAAATGCAACAGTTTTGCATCCTTGACCTCTGTGTGTAGGTAGCTGTGGGTGTCTCAGCAGCTAGAATCACCTTTTGTCCCCTTGGGTTTCCATAGGGACTGAGCATTGCCTGCAATAAAGGGCTCCAGCTGAATGCAGCCTTCTCAGGGATATCATACAACCAAGCCTGCAAAAGCCTTTTATGAGGACATTCACCTCTGATGGGATAATTTTACCTATCAGATCACATAATCTCTTCCCCTGATGCTGAGCCAGGAAATGAAAAAAAAGGACCAGTGGGGAGATTTTTGCCTCCCCAGCCAGGTCCTGCCGTGATGACAGCCTCGATTACTTGGTCACAGCCATCCTGAAAAGATGAGTCCACCCAGCACAGCCTCAGCTTACAATGCTCACAGCTAGACAATAGGTGGGGCAAGAAGGAGAGCAGAGACCAGACACTTTTAGATCAAATTATCAACGTTTAGTCTCTTCATAAATATTTTAGCAGGTAAGGTAGCTGGTGGAGCTCACCAGCTTGGAAGTGAAGCTATCTGCTGCTGCTCAGCTGGGGGTTGGGTTGGGTTTGGGTTTTTTCCCCCCTTAGAGATGTTGGATGTAAACACAGGTGACTGAAAAACAACAACCAACAAACCCAAACCCCAACACCCCACAGAGGTTAAGAGGATTTGGGAGAGTGGGATGGAGATTAGCACACAAGCACAGTGTAATGTTAGCCTTCCTCTGCTCCCCCTGCTCTGACTTGTTGCCACATCTCCTTTTTCAGGGGGTAACATAATCACAGCGCAGAGGAAAGCTGCACAGCAGGGTGGAAGGTGATTAGCAAATACCTGCTTGCAAGGATAAACTGTTTCTTCCCCAAAGGAATGGAGCCAGCTTTCTGATAAGCCCTTCAGGTGCAACTTAGCAGCCCCACGAAACCAAAGCTACCAGCAGGCTGATGGAGAGCGGTCCTGCTGCTCTCTGCCCCAGGGAGGGCTGAGGTGGGACTGCCACAGCATCAGCCCCAGGAGCAACGGAGAGCTGAGCTGCTCCTTTCTGCCCAAAGGCAGGATCAGCTTCCCTCCTGGCCTTTCTGGCCAGTCTGCTCTTAAAGCAAGCAGGAGATCTGTGACCCCACTTCACTATCCCCCCCGCTTAGCAGCTTCCAGCAAAATTCAGCCTGAAGCTCTCAGTGAAACTCTAACTCTCTTCACTCCATGTGGAGCATGTGGAGAGCTGATGGTTCCCTCTCACTGTTGCAGCAGTGCTGTGAAGAGTGCTGTCATCTCCTTTTCCACCTCTCCCTTCCTGAGCCCAAACAACCCTCAGCCCTTCACTTTCTCCACCAGGCTGTTGATTCATGCTCAGCTTGTGGCCTGGAGCAATCCTCAGGCTGTTTTCTGAAGACCCTCTGCCTGTCCAGTTGGTTTGAGTCCTTTCCAGTTGCCCACAGGTAATTCCTGCAGCACCTCCTACTCGTTCCTCAGTACATTTTGTTTTGAGGGTCATCCCCTCAGCTTGCTGGGGGCACTTGGAGTGCCAGCCTCTCAGCCAGGACGAGGCAGTCCCCCAGCACAGCTGTCACCTGCTAATGTAGCAAGAATAGACTCACTCTGGGCATCTGGATCATTAATGAGAAGGTTAAATAGCATCAGACCTAGGGCACATTCCTCAGCTCCACGGGATCCAGCTTCCTCATCCAGGAGAATGGCCACTGGCTTCTCCCCTCAGGTTCCTTGTTTCACACCCACCCTGGATGGTTTTGAAAGGCCAAGCAGCAAAGTCTTGTAGATCCATCAACAAAGCAAGTCCAATGTAAGTAATCTGATTCATGCTTGCCCTGCTCTCACTGCACCTGAACAATGTTCTTTTGAAAGATAAGGCATTTCCCTCCTGGAATGTCAACTTTTTGCTGCAAAACAGTGGCTTGGGCTAAAATGCCATCATTGTTGTCCCAAAATGCCTTAGGTAACATTTAGCTACTGGGGCTGGAGCACCTCTCCTGTGAGGACAGGCTGAGAGAGTTGGGGTTGTGCAGTCTGCAGAAGAGAAGGCTCTGAGGGGACCTCATTGTAGCCTTCCAGGATCTACAGAGGGCTCCAAGAAAGCTGGGGAGGGACTCTTGAGGGTGTCAGGGAATGACAGGACTGGGGGGAGGTAGAGCAAAACTAGAAGTGGGGAGATGCAGATTGGATGTCAGGAAGAAGTTGTTCCCCATGAGAGTGGTGAGAGCCTGGCACAGGTTGCCCAGGGAGGTGGTGGAAGCCTCAGCCCTGGAGGTGTTTGCAGCCAGGCTGGAGGTGGCTGTGAGCAACCTGCTGCAGTGTGAGGTGTCCCTGCCCATGGCAGGGGGGTTGGAACTGGCTGAGCCTTGAGGTCCCTTCCAACCCTAACAATTCTCCATCCACCAAGCTTCTTGCCAAAACACCACTTGTGTTCCCACTGGCTCCTTTTATTTTCACCATCAGTAAAGAGCCATTTTGGAGATGCAGTGCACACTGAGGCTGGGCAGTTCCTCTGACTCCTCAGTTAGGAAATACCACATCTGGTCTAAGGAAATAGGCTGCAGTAGGGCACCCTATGAACCACAGTCCAAAACCTCCACCATGGCAAGAGGTCTACACCACACACATCACCAGCACAGAGGAGAGAAAGAGTTGTGGGGAATCATAAGGACTAAAGGGCTGGGGAAGCAAAAGGGAGAATGCTGGAGAAGACATCCCTGATGGGAGCAGATGCACTGACCCTGGCTGGAGCCCAGCTCACCTCCCCTGAATTCCCAGCCACAACTCCAAACTGAGAGGAGTGCCAGGTCACCTGAAGTCCTTGTTTCCAGCTTGTGCCTCGTGGAGGGAAGCCCTCCCCTTCTCAGACAACCTGTACCTGTTAATAAGCATTGGAGGCAGGGAAGACAGAGCCTCTCTTTGTGCCTGCCTCAGGATGATAATTTCTGGGAATTCCACCTTCCCCTTGCCCTACAATTTCGTTATTCACTTCAGATGGGGAAGTAAGGCAAGGCAAAGGCATCTGCTGACAAGCCACCTCCTAGGGTATTTTCTACCCAGAGCAGGAAGTTGCAGCTGGGTTGGTAACAAAGACATCTTCCCTTTGATTTTCCCCCTGAGCCCTTCCCCACAGCCTCAGCTCGTTGCTTCAGTGTTGATCTGCTGCTTCACCTCCGCTGGGAGCCTTCCCTGAGAATGTTCCAACATGAAAGCAACCAAAACCCCACCTGGGACTTGATTCTCTTACAGCCAGACAGAGCCATCAGCTCTGACTTCACAAGTGAGCCAGGACATACCTTTCCACACCAAGTCCACAAGTTCTGTGTGAGCCAGAGCAGAGCTCTCTGACAAACTCCTGGGGTTCAAATCTTCAAGTGGTGGAGAACCTGCAGCACAGCCAAACAATCCCCAGCTTGCTGCT
Source organism: Dryobates pubescens (assembly GCF_014839835.1). Classification (NCBI taxonomy): domain Eukaryota; kingdom Metazoa; phylum Chordata; class Aves; order Piciformes; family Picidae; genus Dryobates; species Dryobates pubescens. Next base: position 976,148 of record NC_071615.1, on the reverse strand, counting down.
GGTGCCTGCAGCTTGCAAGTGCTGGGGAGGGCACAGAGAAAGGCAGGCATAGATCCTTGCTCCTCTGCATCAGGAATGGCCAAATGGGCTGATGGGTGCTGAAGAAAACCTCCTGTCCTGGGAAGAGGAGATCAGGCTCGTGGCTGAGCTGGATGTTGGGAAATGAATTGCTTTAAAATCAAAAGCAGTCCTGAAAATCATCTTTTGTGAGAGCATCCTGGTGCAATGGGGATCCTGAAGGAGCAGAATGAAGTGGGAGGTTTTTTCCAGGCCACTTGGGAAAAATCCTGTGCCACCTCCTCAGTACCTGGGTGGCCAAGCAGCCCAGCAGAACACCACAGGCCCTTCACTCAGCCCACAGTTTCCTCTCTCCCTTTGGGTGCCACCTCCATGAATTTGCCAGCCAGCAGCTCGGGAGGAGGACTGCCCCAAGGAGGAGCTGCAGCAGCATCCCTGTGCTGTGTTGGGGACTGCACAGATGCTCACACACCCCCACAGGACTTCTTTGTCCCATGGGGACAATCTTTTTAGCGGGACCTGTTGTGACAGGACAAGGAGGGAAGGTTTAAACTGAAAGGGGGAGATTCAGACTAGGGAGGAGGAAGAAATACGTACTCTGAGGGTGCTGAGATCCTGGCCTGGGGTGCCCAGAGAGGTGACAGAAGCCACATCCCTGGCACCATCCCAGGCCAGGCTGTTTGGGGCTCTGAGCAGCCTGCTCTGGTTGGGGCTGTCCCTGCTGGCTGCAGGGGGGTTGAATTAGGTGACCCCACTCAAACCAGCCTGTGATCTGTGATTCTATGACTTTATAACTGCACACCCCCAGGCAGGTCATCACCAAACTTTGACTGATCAGCTGCTTCCTCTGCATTATCTCAAAACCATGCAGGGGGAGCACTGGTTGCCCTAAGGGTTAATGGAGGCTATCTGCTGGTTCCTGGTGGAGGCTGGAGCGTGTGTGCCAGTGACCAATTAATCAGAGTGGCCACTTTCCCCCTCCTCACCAGCTGGGCTATGTTATGATCCTGCCCAGGAGGAAAGACAGCAAGGAAGGAAAAGTCAGGCTCCGAGTCAAGCAGATAACTCAGCCTCCATTCCCAGGCAGATCCCCCCCAGGATCAAGCCTGAGAGAGGCAGCTCAGCCCCTCTCTGGGGGGGTTCAGAGTTCAGGCTCATTAGTGAAGGATGAACAGGAGCTAATCAGGGAGGAAGGGCTGATGTCAGAGCCCTGCTCACCCTGCCCTCTTCCCACCAGGGAGGAGAAGGCCTGGCCTCCCACGCTGCCTGCATGGCCATTAATGATCTCCTTGATGATCCCAGGCTGCCCTGCCCCAGCGCTGACTCTCCCATGACCTGACCCCAGCTGAGGTGCAGGTGTGGGGCTTGCAGCTCCCCCTGAGCTCTCCAGCACATCGCAGCGTGGGAGGAGAAAGGCAACGTCACAGCATCCTAGAATGGGTTGGGTTGGAAGGAACCTCAAAGACCATCCAGTTCCAACCCCCTGCCATGGGCCCAGACACCTCCCACCAGCCCAGGCTGATCAAGGTCCTGCCCAGCTGAGCCTTGAACACCCCCAGGGAGGGGGCATCCACAGCCTCCCTGGGCAACCTGTTCCAGTCTCTCAGCACCCTCACTGGAAAGAATTTCTTCCTAATCTCCAATCTAAATCTCCCCTCTGCCAGCTCAAAGCCACTGTCCCTCATCCTATCTCTACAAGCCTTTGTAAAAGTCCCTTCCCAGAAGGAAGGCTGCTCTAAGGTCTCCTCAGAGCATTATCTTCTCCAGGATGAGCAGCCCCAGTGTCCACAGGTTTCATCATGGGTGGGCTTGAAGAAAAAAGTCCTGTTTGAGGTGAAACACAGTCGTGGTGAAGGATTAGGAAGAAGCATGGCACCCATTAAATTCAGCAGGGAAAGATCATCCTGATTCCTCAAGTTGGCAATTTTAGCCTGGGAAGAAGCTGAACAGCAAAGCAGAGTCACTTCAGATCATCCATGCAGAGCTGTGCTATCATCCATGCAGAGCTGTGCTATCCATGCAGAGCTGTGCTATCATCCATGCAGAGCTGTGCTGTCATCCATGCAGAGCTGTGCTATCATCCATGCAGAGCTGTGCTATCATCCATGCAGAGCTGTGCTATCATCCATGCAGAGCTGTGATATCCATGCAGAGCTGTGCTATCATCCATGCAGAGCTGTGCTATCCATGCAGAGCCGTGCTATCCATGCAGAGCTGTGCTATCCATGCAGAGCTGTGCTATCATCCATGCAGAGCTGTGCTGTCATCCATGCAGAGCTGTGCTATCATCCATGCAGAGCTGTGCTGTCATCCATGCAGAGCTGTGCTATCATCCATGCAGAGCTGTGCTATCATCCATGCAGAGCTGTGCTGTCATCCATGCAGAGCTGTGCTATCATCCATGCAGAGCTGTGCTATCATCCATGCAGAGCTGTGCTATCATCCATGCAGAGCTGTGCTATCCATGCAGAGCTGTGCTATCCATGCAGAGCTGTGCTATCATCCATGCAGAGCTGTGCTATCCATGCAGAGCTGTGCTATCATCCATGCAGAGCTGTGATATCCATGCAGAGCTGTGCTATCCATGCAGAGCTGTGCTATCATCCATGCAGAGCTGTGCTGTCATCCATGCAGAGCTGTGCTATCCATGCAGAGCTGTGCTATCATCCATGCAGAGCTGTGCTATCCATGCAGAGCTGTGCTATCATCCATGCAGAGCTGTGCTATCCATGCAGAGCTGTGCTATCATCCATGCAGAGCTGTGATATCCATGCAGAGCTGTGCTATCCATGCAGAGCTGTGCTATCCATGCAGAGCTGTGCTGTCATCCATGCAGAGCTGTGCTGTCATCCATGCAGAGCTGTGCTATCCATGCAGAGCTGTGCTATCCATGCAGAGCTGTGCTATCATCCATGCAGAGCTGTGATATCCATGCAGAGCTGTGCTATCCATGCAGAGCTGTGCTATCATCCATGCAGAGCTGTGCTGTCATCCATGCAGAGCTGTGCTATCCATGCAGAGCTGTGCTATCCATGCAGAGCTGTGCTATCATCCATGCAGAGCTGTGATATCCATGCAGAGCTGTGCTGTCATCCATGCAGAGCTGTGCTATCCATGCAGAGCTGTGCTATCCATGCAGAGCTGTGCTATCATCCATGCAGAGCTGTGATATCCATGCAGAGCTGTGCTATCCATGCAGAGCTGTGCTATCCATGCAGAGCTGTGCTGTCATCCATGCAGAGCTGTGATATCCATGCAGAGCTGTGCTATCCATGCAGAGCTGTGCTGTCATCCATGCAGAGCTGTGATATCCATGCAGAGCTGTGCTATCCATGCAGAGCTGTGCTATCATCCATGCAGAGCTGTGATATCCATGCAGAGCTGTGCTGTCATCCATGCAGAGCTGTGATATCCATGCAGAGCTGTGCTATCCATGCAGAGCTGTGCTATCATCCATGCAGAGCTGTGATATTATCCATGCAGAGCTGTGCTATCCATGCAGAGCTGTGATATCCATGCAGAGCTGTGCTATCAGCCATGCAGAGCTGTGCTATCCATGCAGAGCTGTGCTATCCATGCAGAGCTGTGCTATCATCCATGCAGAGCTGTGCTATCCATGCAGAGCTGTGCTGTCATCCATGCAGAGCTGTGCTATCCATGCAGAGCTGTGCTATCCATGCAGAGCTGTGATGTCATCCTGAGGATGCTTGCTGCTAGAGATGGACCAGGGTCTCCCCATGCAGGGACAGGATCCATTGCTTTGAAAATCATTATGTTAGGCTGGCTCAGTGGAGCAGTTGGGTCTGTCAGAGCTTAATCCAAGGAGGGCTGCTAACACTCCTGACTCCAGTTCAACCAGCTGGGTCCTTGTGTTGCATTTGTCATGGTGGTGTTGGATGGCAGAGCAAGGCAGGGATATCAGGCAGGGGGTGCTGAGATGAAGCTCCCAGACATCTGCCATGCAAACCATACCCAGCCAGTGGGGAGCAGCCAGAATCCTGAAGCAGTTGCTCAGGGCAATAATTTGGGAGCCTTGACCTCATCTGTGGTAGTTTTACCACATCATCCCTGCCCATGGCAAGGGATTTGAAACTAGAAGGTCTTTGAGGTCCCTTGCAGCCCAAACCATTCCACGATTCTATGATTTGACTGCTTATGGACTCACACCTAGGCCCAGACATCCACCACAGCAGGGATGGGCTGGCCAGGTGAGCAGCATCTCCACGAACACCTTCCCAACCCAGCAGAACTCAGAGAGTCCTGGATCCACACCTGGCTCACCCATGACTGATAGGACTCCAAGCAGACCACCCTGCCAGACCAGCCTGGAGCCAGAGGAGCATCATCTGTCTCCCTGTCAAAACCGTGCAGGGGAAGGGCTGCCCTGGCTGGGTGCAGATGTCCAACTGCACCCGCACATTCCAGGCTGAATTCAATTTTCTGCTCCTCACCCAGACCCTGGAGAGCAGCAGCTGCCTCAGACTGCACCTAAGATGCATATAAAGAGAGGCATAATACCTTATTAGAAAGGAATGCATGCCCAAGCAGGAGATACTGTTACCTTCTGAGGAGGGAGGGGGAGGAGGCCAAATGCTGCAGGGAGGAAGGAGAAGTAGGCTGACACAGATCTGAGCTGACTTAGAGTAACCAGACTCTGTCAAGATAAAAAAATCACATTAAGCTCCTTCCCTTGCACTGCAGCAAAAGAAAGGGCTGGGTGCTGGCACCCTCCTCTCTGCCCTGCTGGGGGAGGACCTGGGTTTGCTTCCAAGGTGCTGGGAACTGAGGATGAGTCCTGTGTCCTCTAACTGTATGGCACAGTTGGCTCCCAGAGCCAGCACTGCCACCAAGCCCTCTGCACAACAGCACAGAGCAAAATCCAAATGCATCCTGAATGCTGCACCTCCACACTGCGGGGTTTGGATTCAAGGACTGAAAAGCACCTTGGGCAGAGAGGAGCATCTGAGCCATCTGCTGTAGAATCATACAGTCAGAGAAGTGTTCCAGTTGGGAAAGATCATCCAGTCCAAGCATCAGCCCAACACCACCATGGCCACCAAACCCTGGCCCCAGGTGCCATGGCCACAGGTTTCTTGAAGACCTCCAGGGATGGGGACTCCACCACCTCCCTGGGCAGCCTGTGCCAGTCCCTGACCACTCTGGCAGTGAAGAAATTGTTCCTCATCTCCAACCTAACCCTCTCCTGGCAAATTTCAGGCCATTTCCTCTCATTCTATTACCTGAGACTAGGGAGAAGAGAGCAACCCCCAACTCACTCCAAACTCCTCTCAGGGAGCTGTAGAGAGCAGTGAGGTCTCCCTTCAGCCTTCTCGTCTCCACACTGTGCAATCCCAGTCCCCTCAGCTGCTTCTCACAAGATTTGTTCTCTAGACCCTTCACAATCTTCAGGGCCCTAATGTTGCCCTAACATGCTCCTGGGCATCCTGCTTCAGCAGCACGTTCCATGGCATGCAGGAAGCACTTTGACATCCCTGCTCCGTGCAGACCCCAGGCCTGTCCAGCATCCCTGACGGGTATGATGCCTGTGTTGTGTGCAGCATCCCTGCTCTGTACAGGTCCCAGCTGTGTATGTGTGGCATGGAGACCACCAGGCTGAAGGATTTAGTAGGGGCCACATGAGACATCTGTGTCTGAGCAGGGCTCTGATTCCAGGCCCCCTCCCAGTCTGATGTTTGTGTAACCAGGGGACAGCCCTGCCCCAGTCAATGCAGGCAGACCTCGGTGCTCTCCTCCAGACCCGACAGAAACTCAGGGAAGGAGAGCCAAGCACTGCCCAGCTCTCTGTCCTCTCCCAGCACATCAGCCCTCCAGGAGCCCAGGGGTTTTCTCCAGGGCTGCATTGTGACCAGCAGGTCCCTGCAGAGCCCCTTTGTCCCCAGGGGCTGTGCCCCCAGCACGCCGCACGCATGGCTGCTCAGGTAGGTTAGAGCAGAAATGAATCTGTGCTGGGCTGAGCTTGCCAAGAGCTTCAGCTTTGATCTTCCCAGCCAGGGATGTGATGTAACACCTGCAGAATTCTGCAGTAACGAGGGGAAGGAAAGTTTCTGGCAATTAAAAGGCTCTGAAAGAGGAGGTTGGGAGCCCAGCAGGCAGCCCCTGCTGAGCGCTCCATGCCTCGGGCTCAGGGAGCTGCTTCTCAGAGGGATTTTTACTGTGTGTTTGTTTTTCCAAGACCTGTTGCCTTGACTCTGCACTTGTGCTCCTGCACTTGTCTGAGCACAGGCAGCCCCTGCCGTTGCACATGGAGACAGGGAGGCCAGGACAGCCCCAACGCTGGCAGCGTCCCTTTGCTGGGCTGCTGGGCAGTGCCCATGCCCACTCTTGCCAGTGACCCCACGCAGGCCCTGGGGCACTGGCTGTGCCCACCCACAGTGATGGTCCCACGTGGACCCTGGGGCACCACTCCACTCCCTTGGCCAGCTCCTGAGGTTTCCTAGCAATGTTATGTGCTACCTCAGACCAAAGAAAACACATTTGTGGAGCATCTACTTTAGAACAAGGACACAAAGCAGTGCCAGCAACCATGGAAACCCCAGAGGAAACAACTGCAGCTCATGTTTATGTGCAGCTCCTGGTAGCTGCAGAAATTGGATTGCCACATGAAAGGAGACCGTCCTTGGGCACTGTACACACCGAGGAACCCTCTGGCTGTGACCTGCCAGGGATGTGCTGTCTCATCAAGCCAGGCAGAGAGGGGAAATGTGCAACTCTCTGCTCATTAGCTAATGTTCACCAGAGTATTTGGTAGGTGAAGCTGAAAAGCCCTTGCACGAAGGCTGGGTGCTCATCATCTCAAGATGTTCCTCAGCAGATTCAGGTGTCAGCAGCTCTGGCTTAGGGGAGGACTGACTCAGTCACGTTGCACAGTGGCAATGGAAGAGCAGGACCTGGGCCAACTTTTTCTGCAAGACTGGAGAGACCTTCTGGTGGCCTTTCAGTGCTTGAAGGGGTGGATCAGAAAGCTGGGGCAGACTCCTTAGCAGGGCCTGTTGTGACAGGACAAGGGGCAATGGGTTTAAACTAAAAGAGGGAGGTTTAAACCAGATCAGGAATAATTCTTTCACAGTGAGGGTGGTGCCTTGGAACAGGTTGCCCAGAGGGGAGGGAGATGTCCCATCTCTGGAACCATTCCAGGTCAGGTTGTCTGGGGCCCTGAGCAACCTGCTCTAGCTGCAGATGTCCCTGCTGGCTGCAGGGGGGTTGGACTGGATGAGCTTTAACCTTCACTTCTCACCCAAACAAGTCTGAGAGTCTATGATTTACACGGAGACAAAGCAGGGGGATGGGAAATGCATCAGGAGGTTTACCAGCTGCAGCAGAGGTCAGACAACCTCCCAGGCTGAGCCCAGCTAGAGCTGTGGGTCCTTTTGCCCTGAAGGAAGCCAGAGCCTGCAGGCTCTGTGCCCCTGGCAGTGGACAGAGACTGCCAGCAGCAGCGCCCTGCGAATTTACACCACCTCCAGCCGATGGGAGGGAAACTTCCTGAGCCTGCTTTGTCTTTGGGTTTTGGGAGATGGCTTTCCAGGGAGAGGAGTTGGTTTTCACATTAAGGATCCTTCCATTTCTGATGATTTGTGACAAGCATAATCCCAGACTAATTAGATTTCGGAGCATGTGCTGAAAGCGCTGCGCACGTTTGGATCGGCTGGGGCTCACGGAGCCTCTTGCTTCTTCTGCACAATTGTTTCCAAATTAATCCTTGGAAGCCAAAACAAAAAAAAAAAATCAACACTCAGCCCAGATAAAGCAGCCAGAAATTAAAAAAAGAAACAAAAAAAAAAAAAAAGAGAGGAAAAAAATATCACTTTTTGGTTTTTAATTCTCCTGATCAAGTTGAGTCCCAGGCAGGTTACACTTTCTGACGTTAGACCACGGCTCCAAAGTGTCCCAGGCTGTCTACTCCCATTGCATCAATGCTATCAGCTGTGTTGACCTGCTCCTAGAGAGTTTTAATTCTGTTTGCTCTTGGCTAAACTCCATTCCTAATCCTATTTTCACCCATTTCTATCCAATTTAATACAGCTTCTGTAAGTCAAAATTAATTACTCCGTGCGCTCTCCCAGCCCTGTGGTCTAAAGGAATAGTAGAGAAACCCCACCTCAGCCTTAAGGGCACCTCAGAGCTGCTCTCATCCAGGGAAGCTGTGAGAGGGAAAGGGAGTGGCACAAGAAAATCATCACACTTTGCTCAGTTTTGCTGTCACTGTTTCGTCCTCGCTGCTTCTCCGCTGGGAAGTCTCCACATGCTCATTTGCTCCTTACGAGATGGTGATACCCACAGAGGAGCGTTGATCTCCTGGGGCAAAGAAGCAAATCAGCACCTCCAGGTCAGCTTCTGCCTTTTCCTTCACCTACTCAGAAATAATTCTTTTGCCTTTCATTTCCAGTATTAATTACTCCTTCTGCCCAACCTTTGCCAAGAGGGTTCCCAAGGGGAGGAAGGATGGTTGTCTGGTCACACGCATCTCATGTTTCTTTAGCCAGGCCTCCTGCTTTCTGACTTACCCCACCTGGGGTTTGTCCTTTGCAGGGATGTTGTAGTTTTGAATTAACTGAGGTTCAGAAAGTAATCCCAAGATGTAGAGCAGAATTCCTACTAAATTCTCGAGTGCTATTCCTGGCTTGCAGGCACCTAAGAGCTCTGCTCTGTCTATGATCCTATTTATCCCTATTTTATGTTTCTGTGTGCATTCTCACACCCTTCCTCTTCTTCTCTCATCCACATGACACAGCTGAGGGGGAGAGGGAATTTGGGGCTCATTTTCTGGTTTGAATTTCCATGGCAGAGAAGTCATACACCACGTCAAGGACACAAGAGGTCACCCAGCTTCTCATACCTGTAGGTATGACACCTGCATGTCTGCAAACCCACCTGACCACCAGGCACCCTGTGTGAAACGAATAGAATGGAACAGCATCAAACAAAAAGAATATAATAGAAGAAAGAATAGCATGGAATAGAATGGAATAGCATAGAATGGAATAGTGAGAGAAGAGAAGAGAAGAGAAGGAGAAGAGAAGGAGAAGAGAAGGAGAAGAGAAGGAGAAGAGAAGGAGAAGAGAAGGAGAAGAGAAGGAGAAGAGAAGGAGAAGAGAAGGAGAAGAGAAGGAGAAGAGAAGGAGAAGAGAAGGAGAAGAGAAGGAGAAGAGAAGGAGAAGAGAAGGAGAAGAGAAGGAGAAGAGAAGGAGAAGAGAAGGAGAAGAGAAGGAGAAGAGAAGGAGAAGAGAAGGAGAAGAGAAGGAGAAGAGAAGGAGAAGAGAATCATCATAGAATTATTGTGGTTGGAAAAGACCTTTAAGATCATCAAGCCAACCCATTCTCTAACTGTAACCAAGTCTGGTGCTAAACCATGTTCCTCAGCACCACATCTCTGCCTCTTTTAAACACCTCCAGGGGTGGGGATTCAAGCAGCTCCCTGAGGAACCTGTTCCAGTGTTTGAGAACCCTTTCAGTGAAGAAGTTTCTTCTAATATCCAACTTAAATCTCCTCTGGGGCAATTTGAGGCTCTTTCCTCTCACCTTATCACTTGTTACTAGGGAGAGAGACCAACCTCACAGCTGGTTTAGGATGTATTTACCATAAAGCAGTAACAAAGGACCACAAGGAGCAGCACTGCCGAGCTGCTGTGCTTTGCCTGGGTGCCTGGGTCCTATAGAAAACAAGAGCATGAAGTAGAACCACAGAATCAGTAAGGCTGGTCAAAACCTCCAAGATCATTGAGTCCAACCCTCCAACCAGGTTGCCACTAAACCACCTCCCTTAGCACCATGTCAGCTTTGAAACTTTTCCAGGGATGGGGGTGCCCTGGGCAGCCTGGGCCAGGCCTAGACAACCCTTTTGGGGAAGAAGTTGTTCCCCATGTAAACCTAAACCTGCCCTGGGGCAACCTGAGCTCATTTCCTCTCGTTCTGTCGCTTGTTCCATGGGAGAAGAGATCAACGCCGCACCTGGCTCCAGCCTCCTTTCAAGGGAGTCGTGGAGAGCCAGAAGGTCTCCCCTCAGCCTCCTTTTCTCCAGGCTGAACCAGCCCAGTTCCCTCAGCTGCTCCTCCCCAGCACCACTGTGTTGCAGTGCCTTAGGAGCATTACCCCTTCAGCTTAAAGGGCACGAGTTCACGTCACGGAGCTGACGTATTTCGTGCAGGGCTGGCCCACAAGCCATGTTGCTCCCCAATGGAGAGTGTCAAGGTTTCACAAGTTCTTTGAGTCCCCACCAGATCTCTTGGAATTTGTTTGTGAAGAGAGTAAGACAAGCAACCAACCACAACAACACAACCAAGGCTGTGGTGAAGCAGCTCCCGAGGGAAGCGAAGGCCAAAACTGCTCATTGGATTTCATCTGCTGAGTTGTGCCCTTAAATGATGATCTGTAAGTGCTCACAAAGGTGCTCTTTGATTCCTGGGAGCCATCATCTTAAAGTAATTAACTGAGGATTAGTCAGAAATGATGCCCAAACAAATGAGATACGGAAGGGCAAGAAATTGTATTCCCCTCCTGAACCTTGCGTTACGTGGAGCTCTGCCAGTGCAAACAGCAGAGAGAACAGAGTGTTGTGTCTTCAGGAGAATGAGGAATCAGATTGGTAATTAGAGCTGGAGGGCTGTTTTCAAAACAGAGTGTCTCAAGGGTGGACATTGCTCAGCCTGTGACCAACACTGTCATCTTCTGCTGCCCCGCATCCCAGGAGCTTGGCTTTGCTTCTCTCTCCAGCAGGATGCTAACGTGAGCCTGGCTGCAGCTTCCATGCCTGTAAATCAAAGGCTGTGTCAACAGTTTATCAGCAGCATGAAGGAACAGCAGAGCTCCCCACACAAAGTTCTCTTCTGACAGCCTCCTCCTTCCGTCTGCCTTCCCATGACTGATGCAGAATTCAGGAAGCAGGCTCAGGAACGTGGGTTTGAGGGGAGAGAAAATGCAGCAGCTCTGTGTGGGGGAGTTTTAGCACCCCTGCAGCAGGCCTGGGCTGCCCTTCTCTGGAACAGAACCATGGAATTGTTCAGGCTGGAAAAGACCTTTAGGATCATCAAGTCCAGCTGATAACCCAGCACTGCCAGGTCACTACTAAACCATGTCTCTCAGCAGCACATCTGCATGGCTTTGGAACCCCTCGGGGATGGGGACTCCACCACTGCTCTGGCCAGCCTCTTCCAGGCCTTAACAACCCTTATAGGGGAAGAAATTATCCCTCATGTCCTATCTAAACCTCCTGTGCCTCAACTTGAGGCCATTTCCTCTCCTTGTCTTTCTTGTTCCCTGGGAGAAGAGACCCACCTCCCCCTGGCTCCAACCCCTTTCAGGGAGTTGTAGGTTAAGTCCTTGCTCAGTCTTCTTGTTTAGGCTGAAAGATCCTGCACAGAAATCAGCAAGAGTTCATAAATCATGCCCAAGTGTTGCTCACATCAGGTTATTTTCAGACTAAAGCCACAGTCTGACACTGACCCCCACTGCACAGCTGCCCACAAGGCCCCCTCCAGAGCTTTGTTTCTACCCCCGCAGCACAGAGGAGCAGCGCTCCCAGCTCCCTGCACAAACTGCAGCAACTCAGGGAGACCCTGAGCTGGCACAAAACTCCTAACCCCACTCCAAATGAGCTTTGTGGCTCCTCAAAACCTCACTGAGGTGTGTGAGCTGCTCTCAAAGCCCTCAAAGCTTGCATGCCCCTGCCACTCCTGTTGCTGACATCCTGACGCAGGCTGAATTCCCTCCCTTGGGAGCACCACTAGCGCCGCTGCTGCCGCAGAACATCCCAGTCCAGTGCCCTGGGGTTCTGCAGGCAGCTATAAATCCTCTGACCTCTGCCACCCAACTGCTCAGCAGCCTCAGTAAATCCAGGCTGTGCCTCGCTCCGCTGCAGCAGCCCAGCTCCCCTGGCAGCAGGCTGGCCATTGCCTCACCAACACGTGCTGGCTGCACTGGGAACAGACCCTGCAGAGCCCAGCTGGAGGAGGAGGAGGAGGAGGCAAGTGGGACAGCACTTGAGCGGTAATTGAGTGCATGTGCTAAGCAACTTTACGACCCTGCTTCGCTGGGAAGCCAATAAAAGGGCAAAACACAATTGGCCAGGTTTAATTAAGAAGTGCCCATTTAAATGAGGTGCATCATCTGTTTGTGTTAAACGTGTTTAATTTAATTTGTTATAGCCCACTTATTAAATCAATCAGCTTTATTGAGCCTGCTGCGCCGGTGGCACGGCCGGCAGAAGGGAAGGGAAAGAAGCTGGGTCTGGAATTTTCTCTTCTCAGTCAACCAAGGCTCTGTCTGCAGGCAGCAATGCTCAGGAAGATTACTTCCAGCTAATTAAAGGTGTGGATTTGGAGCAGATCGGTTCAGCCACCTGAAAACACTGAGCAGACCTCTTCAGTCCGGGTTCCAATGCCAGGATTGTGGGACGGGGGGGCAGGAGGTGCTCATCCATCCCTGGTGTACCCAAACACACCTCCAGTATCTGGCAGTTTGAAAAACACCTTTAGGGGGCTGCATCTTTTCCTGGCTCTCCTCCATCCCTGCTCCCAGCCAGGCAGTGCCTGCTTATTCCACGGGAGAGCCAGGGAGGTTTCAAAGCCACTTGCAAGACCCACAGTGCGGTGGGGCAAAAGCACAGAGCACCAGAGGAGCTCCAGTACAGAAAGGGTCCCCAGCAGGGGGATGGAGACTCCCTTTTGACAAGGACAGGTAAAGATAAAGAGTAATGAGGACAAGGTCCTGCTGGGGAGATTCCCCTGGGGCTCCAGAAGAAAATGTTTCCCAATGAGAACAGTCAGGCATTGGAATCATCTCCCAAGTGGATTCCCCTACACTGGACAGTTTAAGGCTCAGCTTGGCAGGGTGCTGGGCCAGCTCACTTCAACTTCACTGTTACCTACAAAGGTTGGACCAGGTGGTCCTTGGGGTCCCTTGCAGCCTGGCATTCTGTGACTCTGTGAGGCTCCCTCCCGCCGCACGTCGCCTCGGCTCCGGCGGGGATCAGCACACCGGCGCTGCTGGTCACTGCATCCCTGAGGGGGGGAGGCCCACACGTGCCAGAGCCCTCCTGCCATCACCCTGCATGAAAGAGCCCTTGTGCTCCCTGCTGCCAGCCAGCCCCTCGTCATCTCTTCAGCTCCCTGCATGCTTTTCCTGAGAGGAAAATGAAATTCCTGCCTGGGAATCGGCGCCGCGGTGCCAGAGCGGCAGTGACCTCTGCAACCACACAAGATTTAGTGGTTGCTTTATTTCGGCTGTAATGAGGCTTTGTAAACCACTAAAAGCTGAATGTTTGCTTCTCCTTTAACTCTTGCTGGATGGGGGGGGGAATAAATAACCCAAGAGACGTGCTGTCTGTGCAGGGATTGAGAAGTCACTGCAAATTACCCAGCGTCTGAAGTGGGTGGGATGGAGGGACCGGGAGCAGGTAGGTGCTGAGTGAGAAGTTATTTGGAGCAGTGAGCCCTGAGCTCTTTGCAGCAAGCACAGCCACAGCTGGCTGGGGGCACAGGGAATGGCTTTGGGCACACCGAGAAGGACTCCAGTGTTGATGTGTCGATGTGTTGCTGAGGGACGTGGTTTAGTGGTGGGCTTGGCAGTGTCAGGTTAACTGCTGGACTCGATGCTCCTGGAGGTCTTTTCCCAAGCTGAATTTTCCTATGATTCACAGAAGCACAGGAGGGTAGGGGTTGGGTCTGGAGATCAGCCCGGTCAAGCCCTCCACCAGAGCAGGTTCACTTAGAGCAGGTTGTACAGGGCAGTGTCCAAGCAGGCCTTGAATGACTCCAGAGATGGACACTCCACCACCTCTCTGGGCAGCCTGCTCCAGTCCTCCACCACCCTCAACTTCAAGAAGTTCCTCCTTGTGTTTAGATGGAAACTTCCTTCTTTGATTTCTGCAAGGAGACACAGGGCTCAGTCTCCTCCCAGCCTCACTCAGGTGTATGGCAGGGGTCAGACCTTGGGCCCAATGATCCTAGAGGTCTTCTCCAACCAAAGCAATTCTGTGCTTCCATGGCTCTGTGATTCTATGAGCTAAGCCCTGCCAGTGCCATGCATTGTCTCAGGGGAAGCCTGTGCTCATCCTTCTGATCTCCTCTGCAAGCTTCAGCTGCAGGAGGGCTCCTTCCCATTCAAAAAGGTCTGCAGTGTTCCAACCAACATCCACTGCCTTGAGCACCAGGACAGCCATGGACTGGTAAACACGAGCTGCAGTGGTTGTCAGTGAGCACAGGTTTCCAAGGTTTGGGGGTTAACAGTAAAATGCTGATTCTCTACATCTCATTCTTAGCCCAGAGGCTGCTTCACTGCACCAAAACAACATTAGAGATGGAGATGATAGGAAGGTGCTGATGGAGCCCAGCTTGGTAGGGACCTTCTTCATCTTCTGCTGCTAATATCAATGAAAAAATAAATAAATCTATTTTCTTATGGTTTGGAACAAGTGTCCAAATGTTTTCCACTCCCACAGCAGCTGCAAGGTGGTGAGGTGGATTGCTCTGGGGTTCAGAAGGGCTTTGGAGTGGTGTTGTCCCCAAGACATAGCTGATGCCACCACGGTGCCACCACCATCCCACTGCTGCTGGGAGCCACAGGGCCACAGAGGATTCAGCCAGGGCGACCCAATTAATTTGGAGCAACTGGAAAGCTCTTTCTCCAGGTTTAATTTGCTGCATGAGTGACTCCAGCCTGATGATGATGATTGAATGTGGGAGAGGGGCAGGGCCCCAGGCAGGGTGATGCCACTGTCATGGAAATGAGGGTCGGTTTTGAGGTTCCTTCCCAGCGTGGACCCTCATGGGGGGCTGGGAGCCATGTGCCACCCAGTGACCAGGCTGCTTATCCATGAAGCTCTCACACAGCACTGGTGGAGGGTACCCAGACACCAGGGGGTTGCTGCACAGCCTGAATCCAAAAGGAGAAGGGCATCACTTCTGCCTGCTGCTAGCAGAGGCAGGCTGCTCATCGAGGGCAGTTCTTTGTCCTGCTTTGAGCTGGGGCAGATCTGATTCTGCTGGGGCTGTCACTCCCCAGCTCAGGCTCTGCTCAGCTCAGGCACTTTCTGCAGCTCAGGGCAGCTTTGTACAGCCAGGAGCTGCTTCTAGCAGGCACAAGCTGATGGGCAGAGCTCCTGCCAAGGGCTGGGCTGCAGAGAGCCTCTGTCTGAGACTTGCTCCTCTGCACACCAAGGGCACTGCCACGGCTTGTGTCCCACCCTGGGGTGCAGCCAGTCAGGGGTGGCACTGGTGGGGAGGAGCAGCCAGGACAGGTGACCCTCAGCTGCCCACCCAGGGCTTGCATCCCATGGGCAGCATCTTCAGGATCAAGCTGAGACATCACCAGGGCCAAGCCTCTTCCTCACTGGCTGCTGTCCCAGGGGGACTCTGTCCCTTCTGCCTCTGATCCTGATCTGTGTGTTGCTGAATGCAGTTCCAGAGCCCAGCTCCTGGATCTGGTTCCCATCTGCTGCTGAGTCCATCCTTGGTCTTGCCCAGTGCCTGCCCAGTGGTGCCAATGGTGATGTAATTGCCACCAGGGGTTGGGCTCCACACTGGTTTGTGTCTCTTGGTCTCTAGTTCATGTTATTGTTTTCCTTCAAACTGTTTCCATTTCTCTCTCCCTTCTTCCCTTTCTCTTCCCTTGGGGAAGGCAGAGGTGTTCATAGAGAGCCTCTGGCACTCGACTGGTGGCCAGCCCTGCCCTGACCCTTGGCAGCATTCATCCACAGCAAACAGTCTTCTGCTCTCCAGTCAACTCTTCCACCCTACAAGCAAACCCAGCTGCAGCATTTCTCTCTGTGGTGCAGATCAGCCGTTTGGGGCTGATCAAGAGCCTGCAGAAGGTGAACTGAAAGTCAGGATTGCTGGTTTCAACCCCCAGCTCAGCCCCAAGTAAATAATAACAAGGCAGTACTGAGCTTTCAGCAGGAGGCTGCTCCACTCATGCTCTGGGAAGATCAGGAATTTCACCTCGTGGCTATTTCATGCCCAGCCAACACCACGAAGCAGACTGTGGCTGGGTCTGGGGGTTGGTTTCAAAGTGTTTGGAGGGATTCACCAGATTCCTTCCTAGCACACCAGCTCTTTGTTCCTGTCCTGGTGAACCCATCCAGCTTGATATTCTCCTTTCTGTTACAGCCATGACCTTTTCTATTCTAATTCCCATCCCTAGAGCCTAACCATCTTCTTGGCACCGCTCGGGCTCTCTGCTGTAAGCAAAGCCTTGCATCAGTAGGTTCCCCGGGTTTATAACCCCCTGTGCTGCACCAGGGTTATTTGAATAGATAAAGGCAGATTCTCACCTGCACCAAGCTGGAGTCAAGTCAAGTTATGCCATCAAAAGAGCTGGCCCAAGGTTCTAACTTCATCAAACACCTCTTTGATCTTCTATTAGAGGAAAGGGAAAATAGAAGCACTTTGTAACTGGAGGGGGTTATGCCCCACATTTTATCTTCTTCTGCCTCTTACTCTTTCAGAGAGGAGCTGTGCTGTCCCTTTCAGCTCTTCCTGGCTAGAGTCTCCCACTGCTGACTCTGGTCTGCACTGACCCTCAGGAAGGGCAGGGGATCACCTCTTTGGCTTGACCTGATGGACAAAGCTCCTGCTGGGCTATCCACTAAGAAAGAGGACAACCTACACAGGGCAAAAGTGGCTTAGGAAAGGCAGCAATTCATTCCACACCTCCAGGGTACCTTGCAGGGTCAGGTGCGAGGAAAGATCCTACTCTGCATGGATGTGACCTTATCTAATCTCACTCCTCTCAGGTTAAGGAAGGACCTTATCCTGCCATTTGCCCCTGCTACCAGGAAGCAAAGTCTTCTGCACATCTCTGGTGCTTCACAGGGAACACCAAACAAAGGCTGCACTGTGCAAACCCCAGCAGCATTCTCCTTCTCACCTTCTTCTTCAGGCCCTCCCTTGACCTCCCTGTGTCCCCTCAGATGAATCAGCTCTCATCCCATCCAGCAGCCCCTCTGCAGCCAAACAAATTTCATGTTGATATTCCCTACATAATGCCTCTGAGATTTGGCCTTTAGGCTGAACAGGAACCTGGGAAGGTTTCTGGAGAAGCATCTTTGTGCCTCCACTGCTGCGTGGGCTGAGAACACCACATGGGAAAGATTTTTTCCCAGTTAGACTCCTGGGTTTTATACCTTTCTTGGGGGTGTGTGAGATCAGTCTGAGCTACTGACAGGGTCTGAAAGCTCAAACTAGGTCACTGTGCAGTGATTGCATCACTGGACTGCTGCCTTGGTGATGTGTATCTCACCAAGGACAAAGCCACTTCTCCTTGGCAGGCCTCTGAGCTATCATCTAAAGCTGAGCAGCTTCTGTCTCCACCAGCCAGGGCTAGATCTGAAACCCCAGGCAGTGACAGATGCAGAAGCTTGCTGTTTGATGAGACATCTTACCTGGGAGCTGCAGGAATCCCCATGCTGGGCTTTGAGGGAGGAATTTAATCAAGTTGGGTCTCCCTCATCTTCAGGAGTGACTCAGGCCAGCTGCTAGAGAGGAAAGAGCAAGCAGGCAGCCGTGGGCCATGAGGGAAGTGTTGTCCTTACCCCTGTTCATTAGAGCTTTGCAGAGCACTGAAGCAGGAGGATTTCTGACCTTTCCCAGATATTGCTTCTGGGTGGTTCCCAAGGCTCTCCAGCTCAGGGTGCTGGTGCCACACCACTGTTCCTGCTCCCTCCTGGAGCCCTCTGCCGCAGCAAAGCTCGGATCACCTGCCCCAGCACAAGACATCAGCAAGCCCAGCCAGTGGTTGTGCAATAAACTCTTGGAAACTCTGAAAGGTTAAAACAGCCCCATAAACAAGAAGTAAAAGTTGTATTTCCAACCCTCCACCCCTCCCTGGGTGCCTTTGAGTCATGTTCTTTGGGGCGAGGAAGAACAAGCAGAGCTTTTCATCCAGACTCTCTGTGCCGAGCTCCACTCAACGTTAGGAAGAGGGCACTGGGTTCTGCTCTGCTCTGACAGAGTCTGCATGGGGCCATGCAAGGTTTTTTTCTAGAGGCTTTGTTCATGAGGACAGGAAATGGATCTCAAGAAACATTGCTTGTGGGCATCTGACCCTACAGCCATGTTGCAACCTTGCACTGCAGAAGTGGAGAGTGGAAGTCCCAAGGACCCACCATGGGACACTCCTTGTGTCCATCACACCCAAGCATTCTTAGTGGGTTCAGCAGGACCATGCAGGTGGTACAGAAGGACAGAGGTAGAGAGGCACAGAGTCAGGGCCAAAGGGAGAATCACAGAATTGTTTCATCTGCAAAAGACCTCTAAGGTCATGCAGTCCAACCAGCAACCCAACACCACCATGGCCATTAAACCGTGGGCCCAAGTGCCACGGCCATACAGTTCTTAAACACCCCCAGGGATGGGGACTCCACCACCTCCCTGGGCAGCCTGTCCCAGTGCCTGGCCACTCTTGCAGCAAAGAAATTCCACACTCCATTCAGAGCTGAAGCTGCACCTCCAGAGACAGAGCAGGTGAAGCCAGGCTGAGCTAACTCGTTTGAACTGACGCTGACATAAGGCTGACTTTTCCTTTGCCTACCCAAAAGCAGGAGCAGGCTCCCTCCTGGTGTGTCAGACCATTGCCAGGCACACACCTGGGGCAGCAGAGGTTGTGACAAGACCAGGCAGGCAATTACCACACAACCAGAGCTGTGACCCACAGGAAGACCCTCGCCAGCCGAGAGCTGGGAAGCGCTCCCTGCACGGGCAGGAAAATCCATCGCAGCCGTCCACGAAGCAAGCCTGCAGGCTGCAGGAAGGTGTCTGCCACTTGGCTGTGCAGCAGCAGCAGCAGCAGCAGCAGCAATCACGACAGAAGTCCCTGGCTTGTGAAGTTGTCAAACTGTAAAGTTAATGAGGTAGAAATGAGAGTTCGGTGCAGGCGTCTGAGCGCTGGAATGGGTCCCCAACGGCTTCGCCCTCCTCTTATTGCAGCCTGTGTAAATGAAGTGACTAAGGGTCTCCCTGGCCCCTGGCCAGCTCGCCACTGCTGCTGCAGAGAGCTCCCAGCCTTGTTTTGCAGATTAATAAACACAAAGTTGCTGGGGAAGGAGGAACATGTGGTTTCCAAGAGCTAGACGAGCAGGAAAAGCAGACAGACATTACACCGCCCCGCGGCCCGGCAAAGGAATAAAAGCCTCAGAAGGCAGCAGCACGGGAGAGCAGGGGTGCTGTGACAGAGCGGGGGGTGGAGGGGGCTGGGGCATGCTGGAGGAGAAAAGGGCTCAGGTGCCAGATGGAGCAAAATAAAAAGGAGGGGTTTGTGCTTTGCCACTGAGAGAGGAGCTTAAATTGGGTGAAATCAGTGGGAGCTGAGGTGTGCCCTGCGTGGGTCAGCTGATGAACGCATCCTGACAAGCCAGCAGGAGAAACCACCTGGAGAAGAGACCTTTCCTTTGGGTGCTGGTGCGGAGGAGGCTCCACAGAGAACCTCTCCACGAGCATCGGTGTGCCTTCGTGGGAGCCCAGGGCAGCAGGAGGAGCGGCACAGATGGAAACAAACGCCACAGTCTCCTCTGCTGTGGAAAGAAGAGGCCTGGATTGAGCCATCTGCAAACAGCCTTGCTGGCCAAGGAGCTCCTCTGTCCTCTTGGGAGCCCCCAGCAGATGACCTGCAACACTGCGGCGAAGTGGAGGGAGGATATTAATCGTGGAGAGCAGGAGGAGAGCTAATCCCACAGAGCCATTCGTGTCTAAGGCTTGTGGCTGTGGGATTGTGTTTCTCACAGTCCTCCCAAGCTCACCTAGAGCAGTGGAGCCTGGTCCTCAGCACGATCCTGAGAAGAGTTGTGCAATAAAAAGGAAGAAAGTAGGATGAGCACAGGCCACAGGTTGGGGAAGCAGGAGGAAGGATTTTTTTTCACTCTAAGGGCAAAGGAACACTGGAACAGGCTGCTCAGGGGGGTGTGGAGTCTCCCTCTCTGGAGATACTCAAGACTCACCTGGATGAGTTCCAGTGTGATCTGGAGCAGGGCATCCTGCTCAGGCAGGGGGGTTGGACTGGATGGTTTTTCGAGGTCCCTTCCGGCCCCTATCGTTCTGTGGTGCTGTGATTTTCCCTCTTAAAGCTTAGAGAAGCTTGTGCAGCTCAAAGCCCTGGCATAAGCAGGAAGTTAGAGGTGTGCTGCTGATGGCCACGAGCTCAGTGAGACAGCCTCCTCTTGAAAGTAGTCATTTCCAACAGCTCCTCTCTCTCCTTCCCTCCTGCTGAGGCAAGGAGGGGCCCTGCTCCCACACAGGGGCTCAAGGAAGGAGGTTTAGCTGAGGATAGCAGCAAGTTCTTCGCTGCTTTCGCTGCTGCTAAGACCAAGGGAGTTTAAAGGAGGCTGTGGAGCCCATTGCTGTGCCTTCCCCACGCTGGAGGAACTGCCTCACACGTCAGCTTCGAGAAGAGACATCCCAGCAGCCCCGAACCCTCGGCGACGTGCTGCTCGTCCTGTGAGCCCCGCCAGACTCTCACTGCTAACATCTGCAGGCTCTGCACTATCAGCACCATCAAGTTTTCTCTGCTCCAGGCTCGGATCCATCCTCAGTGGAGGCTGTTTTGATAAAGCAGCAGCTGTTCTGGTCCCATCTGGTGTCCAACATGCAGCAGGAGATGTGTGATGGCAGCCCGGGGGTCCTCTGCTCCCTGCTGCTGACACACACAGCCACCAGGAAATGGTGAAGATCAATTTTACACCGAATTTACCAGGAGTGAACATGGCTCTCTCTCAGCTGCCTAATGGAACCCAGTCCCACTGCCTGTCACTCCCAGCTGCTTCCTCTGCTTGGTGACTTCCAGAGTTGCAGACTTGTGACTCTAAGACCTTGCCAAGCTGTGACCTAGGACTTTGCCGACTCACATCTTCCAAGAGGCTCTGGAAAGGCTCCAGGGAAGCTCTGCAACAGCTCTGGGAAAGCTTTGAGCTGGCTCATTGGGAGTGAGGCTGTCTGAGCTCACCCTACAATATATTCAGAGAAGCTCTTGGATACGCCTAGGACAGAATCTGCCCCAGCTCTAGAGAGGCTCCGGAGTAGCTTCAGAAAGCTCCCATGAGCTCCAGGGAGGACTGGCGAGGAGAGCCAGGACTGCTTCAGGAGCCTTTGCACTTGAGCTATGGAGAAGGCTTCATGTGGCTCAGAGAATCTCAGAGTCCCATCATGGTGAGTGTTGGAAGGGACCTCTGGGGATGATCCAGTCCACCCCCCCTGCTCCAGCAGGGCAGCTTGCCCAGGAGCACAATGCCCAGGGGAGGTTGGAAGCTCTCCACATGAGGAGACTCCACAACCTCTCTGGGCAGCCTGCTCCAGGGCTCCAGCAGGGCTCACACCAAACAATTTCACAGTATCACAGTATAATTTCTTCTCATCTTCAGATGGAGCCTCCTGGGTTTCAGTTTGTGCCTCCTGCTGCCCCTTGTCCTGTTCCTGGGCACCACTGAGCAGAGCCTGGCCCCAGCCTCTTGCCCCCCAGCCTTTATCTCTTTGCTGAGCATTGCTTAGCTCCCCTCTGGGGCTGCTCTTCTTCAGGCTCTCAGTCCCAGGGCTCTCAGCCCCAGGGCTCTCAGCCTTTGCTCCTCACAGAGGTTCTGCATTCCCCTCAGCATCTTCCTAGCCTCTGCTGGACTCTCTCCAGGAGTTCCCAGTTCTCTTGCACTGGGGAGCCCAGCACTGGACACAGGACTCCAGATGTGGCCTCACTAGAGCAGAGCAGAGGGGGATGAGAACCTCCCTCAACACTCTGTTGAATACACCATAGGAGCTCATTTGTCTTCTTGGCCATGGGGGCACACTGCTGCCTCATGGGGAGCTTGTTGAGCATCAGGACTTCTCTGCAGGTTGACAAACTACTTTCTAGCTTGTCAACCCCAGCCTGAGTCTCTCTTCACCATGCCAGTGCTGGCCACATTACATCTGCCTGCCTCCTGCTTCTGCTGCAGAGAAGCAGCTCACACCCCATGGTCCTTGCCTGGTGCCATTGCCAGGCTGAAAGGTTTACAGAAAATCCTTCTGCTCCCTGACTTTGCCTGGCCTGAGACCTGCACCGGCAACAGCTCCTTCCCACCTCCCCATACAGCTCCTGTGGGGAAGGCTCAGTGTCTGCATCACCTTGCAGGGCAGAGAAACACAACCTCTTGTGCAGGGGACACATAAAGTGTTTCCAGAGCACGGCTGAGTTTCCCCACAGCAAGGCAGCACTCTTCTGAAGGCAAGGCAACAGCTCCTGCTCTGCAAACCTTTGCTTTCTGAGCTCCCATCCCAAAGCTGAAGCTCAGGGTGGGTTGGTTCCTTTTGTCAAACCCAGGTTAAAAGCTGTGGGGAACCAAAGTGCTGAGGGGAGACCTCATGGCTCTCTACAGCTCCCTGAGAGGAGGTTGGAGTGAGTGAGCTCCTCTCCCTAGTCTCAGGTAATAGAATGAGAGGAAATGGCCTGAAATTGTGCCAGGGGAGGGTTAGGTTGGAGATGAGGAACAATTTCTTCACTGGCAGAGTGGTCAGGCACTGGCACAGGCTGCCCAGGGAGGTGGTGGAGTCCCCATCCCTGGGGCTGTTCAGAAAACCTGTGGCCGTGGCACTTGGGGGCATGGTTTAATGGCCATGGTGGTGTTGGGTTGCTGGTTGGACTGGCTGATCTTAGAGGGCTTTTCCTGCCAGCCCAATCCTCTGCTCCTCTGATTCTTCCCAGTGCCCTAATCCTCGGGAAAACAGCGCGGCGCTTTCCTCCCGTTGCACTCCCTGCGCTCGTCCCTGCTGCAGCCAAAGCTTGACCTGATGCCATATTCCCCATTCCAGATGCCAAATTCCTCCTTTACCCAGAGACACAAATTAGGCACAGCTCACATCGCTTTCTGCCTCCCCCATGCCTGTGTTTTTCCCTCTCTGAGGACGTTTTCACCTCGGCGGAGCCACCGGGAGAGCTGCGAGCTGCCTCCCAGCTCCTCGGCTGCGCTCTTCGGAGGCTGGGATTATGTTGCAGATGTTGCCTGCTCTGAATGTGTAAGGATCCTACCCGGTGGTGTCACAGCTGGACATCCCATTAATAGGAACAATATTTAGCTTGAGCCATTTTAATTGAAACCACGGCTGGAGCAGCATGTCATTTTCTTCTCTTCCCTCCCCCACCCCTTAATCATAGGCAAACGTGTTCCTCTCGGCTCTCCCCACCTCCTCTGCCATAGTTATTGCTCTAAGACATCTGGTTTCACAGTTCAACAAGCACAGGCATCCTTCCACCATGTAGTTCTTTGCCTGTTGACAGGGCAGAATTTTTTAATATGGGGTTACTATCATCCAGACTTCCTCCACCTCCTCATTTCTGTGACGGATACCTCTAAACAGTCCCTCAGCTCCTCCATCTTCAAGCTGCTGGCCCAGTTTTATTAGCTCACATTCATGACACCTCCATGTCTGATTTCTCCCTTCCCCTCCCAGCTGAAATCCAAACCCTAAATGGGAACCGGACCTAATACTTCTTCTTTACTTCCCCCTCTTTTGTTGAGGTCTGCTCCAGCGAAGCCAGGCCAGCGACGTGGAGCCTCTTCAGCCTGCAAGTAAGCTGCCAGTGGAGTTCAGGGAAGGATGAGTCCCCTCCCCATTCCTGACCGGGGCTGTAGGACAGCCCAGAGCACAGCAGCCCTGGAATCATGCAGTTGGTTGCATAGGAAGAGACCTTTAAGGTCGTTGAGTCCAACCATTACCCAGCACTGCAGGGCACCACCAAACCAGGGCCCTCAGCACCACATCTACACAGCCTTGAAACCCCTCCAGGGATGGGGACTCATCCACTGTCCTGAGCAGCCTGGGCCAGGGCTTGACAACTCTTTGGGGGAAGAAATTGTTCCTCTAGTCCAACCTAAACCTCCCCTGGTGCAGCTTGAAGCCATTTCCCCTCCTCCTGTTGCTTGTTACCTGGGAGAAGACACCAGCCCCCACCTCACTCCAACCTCCTTTCAGGGAGCTGCAGAGAGCCAGAAGGTCTCCCTTGAGCCTCCTTTCCTCCAGGCTGCACAATCCCAGTTCCCTCACCTGCTCCTCCCTGGACTTAACCTCAGATTTTGCACAGATGTTACACTTTGGAACCTGTGTGAATGTGAAGGGTCCCACAGCTGCCAGAGCCTTTTGGGCTTCGTTGTTTTGCAACACAAAAGGTTGCTTCACTGTGTGCAACCTTCACCAGCTTTGGCAATGTCCAAAGGAAAGCCCCAGTGGGTACTGAGCCTCTTTTCCTCGGGGTGCCTTCCAAAGGGGGATTGGTTTGCAAAGGGAGAGGTGCCCTTTACACAGGACCACCCTCAGCCCCAGGGCAGGGACACCAGTGGCCCTGGGGCTAATTCTCACAGAACCAGGGAGTTGTTTGGGTTGGAAAAGCCCTCCAAGGTCACCCAGTCCAACCATCAACCCAGCCCCACCATGGCTGTTCAACCATGCCCCAAAGTGCCATGGCCACACATTTCTTCAACACCTCCAGAGATGCTGACTTCACCACTTCTCTGGACAGCCTGTTCCAACCTCCTGTCTTGGCCTTGTCTATCCTCCTACCTTGGCTATGTCTATCCAACCTCTCTCTTCACCCCTGAATATCAAAACAGTGCAGCCCAGCGAGTGCCCTCCCAAGGAGTGAAGTTATCTCCAGCCACACTCCCTCATTTGTGCCTCATGCAGCCAAGGAAACTTGTGCTGGTAGCTCCAGCACAATCCTTCCCTGGCATCCTGGAGCTGCTTCTACCATTTCCTCATGACACTGATGGGAATGACACCACAAGGTAGGACTGCACCATCTCTTGTAGCTACCACACCAAGCATTGCTCTCAGCTCAGCTTTGCATCTTCCCAGCTCAGAAGGTTTTCTCCGGGCATGAATTAGCTCCTCCAGCACTGGATGGAAGCATCAGCCCCACTGATGGCTGAAGATAAGGAGGTGACCTGCATGGGGCAGAGTGGAGGTGGCATGAGCTACCAGCAACAGGGATGCACATGAAGATGGAGCTAGTTGATGGAGATCACCAAGTAGAAAAGGCAGGGTTTGTATTGCACTGGGCTGGAGGGAGCCCAGCAGTAAAGCAAAGACTGCAAAACAGAAGTTCTTATCCTCCAGACCAGAGCTCCTCATTCTTCAGACCTTAAGTCTTCACTCTCCAGACCAGAGCTCCTCACTCTCCAGACCTTAAGTCCTCACTCTCCAGACCAGAGCTCCTCACCCTTCAGACCAGAGCTCCTCACTCTCCAGACCTTAAGTCCTCACTCTCCCGACCAGAGCTCCTCACTCTCCAGACCTTAAGTCCTCACTCTCCAGACCAGAGCTCCTCACTCTTCAGACCTTAAGTCCTCACTCTCCCAACCAGAGCTCCTCACTCTCCAGACCTTAAGTCCTCACTCTCCAGACCTTAAGTCCTCACTCTCCCGACCAGAACTCCTCACTCTCCAGACCTTAAGTCCTCACTCTCCAGACCAGAACTCCTCACTCTCCAGACCTTAAGTCCTCACTCTCCAGACCAGAGCTCCTCACCCTTCAGATCAGAGCTCCTCACTCTCCAGACCTTAAGTCCTCACTCTCCAGACCAGAGCTCCTCACTCTCTGAACCAGAAGCCCCTTCTCTCCAAACCTTCTTTTCTGCACGTAGAATAACTCCAATTATCTGAACCCCTGCCCCACTTAAGAGGGGTTTAAGCCCAGCTCAGTGAGCTGAACTTTCACCAGAACAGTTGCACCTGCTCACCCAAGGTGTGAACTTGCCTCTTTATTTTCTTTTTAGGCTTTATTGTAGCAAAGAAAAAAAAAAAAAGAAAAAAAAATAAAAGCAGCCAAAAAAGGCAAAACTCAGCTAACAAAAAAAAAAAAAAGAGAGAAGTTATTAGGTAAGGCCCAAACAAACTTTCCCTTTCATTCTTGGTTTATTGGATACTGGAAAATAAGCTTTACAAACTATCTCTTGCAGAGGACTTGTTTTCAGCTAGTTTATATAGTAGCTTTTGTTCACATAAAAATTTAGAAAGCTCCTTTCCTCTTCTCCTTTCTCCTTCCCACCTCCCCTCTCCCCAATCCATCAGGGAGGTATTACAGTGTGAAATATATCTACCGCTAGCAGGGCTGTGTTGTGAAGCTTAAAATGAACACAGTAAATTCTGAGAAGGAATTTGTTTAACCTCTAACCTTAAAGTAATAAGTGGAGTGCTAAATGTTTTGGCTCACACTGATATATTTTTATAACACTTGGCAAGGCAGCTCGGAGGCTGAAAGAAAAACTTGAGCGCTGGAGAAACAGCTCACTGCCTCTCCATCTCCAGGAGGCTGAGTCCCAGCCCAGCACCGACCCCATCCCACCCCTCCGTGGGCGCTGGGAGCGGGAGGGTGGCGGCTTGCACACGCGTGTGCCCGCGGCAGCCGCAGCGAGGAGGTGAAGCTGGCGGCGGCTTGACCCTGAGCGTCCCATCCAGGCTGCCCTGCTCAAGAGGCATTAGTTAATTTGGGGTGGGTCTGATGTAATTAAAGTCCTTCTCTCTCTCTCTCTCTGGAGGCTTTGGGAGGCAGCTGGAGCACAGGGAGCTGGGCTTTGAGATGGAGCAGGTCCTGTGGTTCCCAGTCCCCTCCACTGGCAGCGGTGGCTCAGCCTCGGCGCCAGCCGGGCCCCAGCTCTCCGTCATGCCCTCAATTCCTCCTCTGCTGCTGGGAGCAATAATTACCCCCTCCTCCCTCCAGCAAACACGTTTCCCAAAGATTGGAGGGGGCTGCAACTCCCAGGCCTGGTTTTCCTTCATTAACACCCAGCTGACATGGGCTGCAATAACATCAGCCCCTGCCTGTGCCACCGCTGGAGCGGAGCCGAGCCGCCAGGGTCTTGCCACCCAGTCCCTGCTCCACGCTGGCCCCAGCAGCTGGGCAGAGGGCAACGGCTTGACCTCGGCTCCCCTGCCATTCCCTTGGTGGAAACCCGGAGTGAACTGCCCTGAAACCACTGAGCAGCAGCTTGCAGGGCCAAGATGCAGCCCAGCATCCAGCCCCTGGCTTGGCTGGGGGCCAGGGTACAGTCTAGCCCCAGGCTGGGCTGTGTACTTTGGTTGCAAACCCACGCGCCGCAGGTTAAAGCAAATCCTTCTTTCTGTCCAGACAACGTCACTCCTGTTGCATCTCGGCCCAAGGTGATGTTTTTCCTGGGGAGAGACCAAGGGCACAGCATCTGAGCTGGGTTGTGGAGCCATGGTGAGGTGCTGACATCCAGCTCGGGAGCTGAGAGGCTGTGGTGCCTCTTGTTCCAGATCTCCACTTCTAGGGGGTCTGAAAAGGTGGGAAATGAGGGGGTGCCAGGTCTGAGAAACACCCCAAGGGCTGTGGGCAGGCTGGATGCTGAGTGAGGCACTGGAGAGGTGAGATCCTCACAGCACAGCAGATGGGAAAGTGGATTTTAGGGGGGCCTGGGGGGCCCCAGCATGTTTCCCAGCCCTCCCAGGGAGTGCTGCAGAGACACAGCAAAGGGACTCAGCCACAGCCACTGATCACAGAGTCACAGAATGCAGCAGGGTGGAAGGGATCCCCAAAGGTCATCTTGTGCAATGTCCCTGCTCAGGGACATCTCCAGCTGGATCACTGCTGCTGCCTTAATAAAGAGTAAAGTGTCTGTGCTTAGCCCAGGGCAGCACAGGTCCCCTCCAGTGCCACCCCTCTCACTCGGGACAACAGCATCTGGCAAAGACCTTTCAGATGTCCTCAGTTTAAACACAGCCAGTGGTGCCCATGGTCATAGCTCTGAGCATCCATGTCTCCCATCCATGTGGAATGATTCTCTGGGGAATTAAGAAACAGCTCTGGTCTGTGGTTAGGGTGGGGAAACAGTCACAGCACCACTTAGTGACCCCTTCCCAGGCACATGAGGAGGTGGTGGCAGCTATGGGGATGTCAGGACGACGTGAGAAGCTTGACCCATCTCTGCCATCCCTCTGAAGCTCATAGCAGACAAGGGGGGACCCAGGGATAAGGCTGCCCTGAGAGGTGGTCATGTCTGTCTATCACCCATTTTCTGAGCTGGGCTATTTCCCCTCCCATGAGCAGCCCCCCCAGGAGCACACACTGCTCCCCCCAGAGCCCTGCCCTATGGAGCAGGGATGGTGGCAGCAGGAATGGTTCACACCTCTCATCCTCCTGGTTTGGTTCTTAGCTTTTAATTTGGCATTATTAATCTCGGGGGGGATGGGTGAGGGGGGCAGGGGGTGTATAAATAACCTCACTCACCCTTCCCCTGCCTCCACCTCCCAGCTCATTTGCTGTGGATTAATATTTGCAGGCTCATTTGCACAGTAGCCTGTAGATTTTCAGCCTGCTGGCTGGAACGATGTTGACTTGGAGAGAAATTACAGGGGCTTTAGCTGGGCACAAAGCAAACAGTGTGTGCTGTAATCAGACTCAACACCTCAGCAAATAATGAAAAGAGATATTATGTGGCTATAATTTCCAGCCGGGATTAGGTGTTTGTCTTGTAAAGCGTTCAGGTGCCAGCGGCCGCGCGAGCCCGGGGCGTAATTATGGTCATCAGCTCCAACGGCGAGGGAGCAGGAACCCGACCCGCAGTGGGGACTGATGGGAGCTGTTCCTTTGCAGCTATGAATGCTTCTCACAGGTCCTGGGGCTTGCAGCGACTTGGCTTCTATTTATGGCTCCCAAGTGCGGAGCCGAGGCCAAGTCCTGCAGGCCCCAGGAGCCTTTCCGTGGCTCTGCACTGAGCCTCCTTCAGTTTTCGCTCCTCTTAGTTTCAGTCCCCTCTCCCAGATGTCCCAGGCACTGCTGTCCCAAAGTAGCCTTGTCCCATACCAGGAGATGGACTTCATCTACTCCTACAGCTCCTGGGTCCTGGAGTGATGCAGCTTCTATTTATGGTTCCCAAGCGCAGAGCCGAGGCCAGGTCCTGCGGACCCCAGGAGCCCTTCGCTGGCTCTGCACTGAGCCTCCTTCAGTTTTCCCTCCTCTCATTCCCAGCAGGAATCAATCACCTCTCCCAAATGTCCCAATCAATACTGTCCCAAAGCCACCTTGTCCCACACCAGGAGGTGGACTTCATCTGCTAGAGGGTTTGTGTTAGATCAAGGAGAAAGTTCTGGGGTGTGAGAGGTCAACAAAGTCATGCTAGAGGCACAGCCCCAGAATGGTTCTTTGCTCTCCAAGTGTGCTCTGGAGGGGTTTGGGGCACTGAGGTGTGATGGGACAGGAGGACACACTGAATCTCCTCCTGAATGGGTGCCTTGTTCCCTAAAGGCTGGAGAGGGAGCAGCCTGTTTTGCCTTGGCCAGCGGAGAGCTGAGAGCTATCCCTGGAAAAACCACCACAGGCACCCAGGGCAGACATGTCCACCCACAGTGACCAGCTGGGGTGGCAATAAATCCCAGCAGGACCCAGCATGGGACAGCCAAAGGCCAGAAATGGAAACCAGGCAAAACTCAGACTGGGAACAGGGGCTGGTTTGGGCTGGGAAGGAGTTAGCTGCTGTCAGACCCCATGGAAAAGTGATGGACGTGGCAGTTCTGGATAGAGCTGGGGCATGAGATCACTCTTGGCCCAGTATGGAGATAACCTGAGGGTACCTCATGGCCAGCAAGGTGCTCCAAAGCCATCCCAGCCTTTGGCTCTGTAAAAGCAAAGAGTTTTTCTCTTCAAGAGCTAAGCCTGCCCAAGCAACTCAAAACAGTGTCCAACCAAAAAATCCTCTTGGAGTCTTTGTTCCTCCCTGTCCCCATAGGGAGGGGGGAGCCATGGGGACAAGGTGACACCCAGGAGGCTCCTGGGCAGCCTGGCAGGGAGAGAAGAGCTTGGCAAAGGAAGGGACATTGCCTGGTGGCTGTGCTCAGCTCCCAGCATGTGTCCCAGGTAGGCAGAGATGGGCAGGAGGCCAGCAGGATGGAAGGAGGCTGGAGGACAAGGAGGAGAAGGCTTGGCTGGCTGCCCAGCCAGGAGGACAGGATGCCTGCTCAGGCTCTGGCACAGAAGCTGGAGGCTAAGGGGATGGTTTTGCATCCCCAGCAGCTGCCTGGAGCCATCCTGACTGCCCAGCCTGGATTTACCCTGTGGCGGAAGCCAGGAGAGCAACAAACCTCCCTAGCATCCCCCAAGCACTCCCTGCTTTTGCCTGCCAGCCCAATCCCGTTGTGGGGGATTCCCTTGTGCAGACCCTCTCCCAAGGCACAGCAGCCTGAGGGCTGCAAAGCTGCAGGTCTGCAGCTCCGGCCGCAGCACCCTCCGGCCGCAGCACCCTCCGGCCGCCTCGGTGCGAGGGGAGCAGCCTGGCCAAGCCGTCTCACACCTTCCCCAGGACGGAGTCAGGGCTTATTATAGCAAATGTTATTGCAGCAGGGAAGGAGGCAGCATCCAGGAGCAGGCAATATCCTGCCTGAAATGTTCAGGGACCTCTGCCATGTGCACATTCTTCCAGGGAGCAATTAGGGTGGCAGGCGCTGGAGACAGGCACGCAGACGGCTGGGGACGGGGCTGCGGGGCGGGGGGGATTTGTTGGGGTCTGGGGTTTGGGGTTTTTTCCCCTCCTTCTCTTTGCAGGAGATTCACCTCAGCTGGGGAACACGCTGCTTTCCTGAACACAAAATGTTCCAGAGGAAATCATTAAAGTGGGGTGGAGTGACAGAGCTTTGGGTTAATGTCACCTAAGAGAAAAAGGGCTTCCAGAAAGGAAGAATCCGGGAAAGCCCTCGTGGCCCCACATGCTCCTGGTGAGAAACAGGGAGGTGAAGGAGCTGCTCTGCCCAGGGCAAGGCTGCAGCAGGCTGCTGGCTTCTGTGGTAGCACTCAGTGCTGTGTGACAGGAGGGACGCAGAGCCTTGCCAAAGGCCGGTGGCACAGGGGACAGCTTAGCCAAGCCGTGCTGCCTGCAGCCAGGGATGTAGGGCTGGGGGGAGCTGATGCTTGTTCCTTGGCTGCAGTGCTCTTTGCATGTGAAAAGTTTCAAGCCTCTCTTTTCAGTGCTGTAAGGGTCCTGATTTCAGCAGAGCACACACATCCCTCCCTGCTGGAGACTCCTGCTTTCAGAGAAGGTCCTTGCAGCTGCACTTGCTGGAGCCTGATGAGTCTGGGCTCCTGACCAGCCTCTCTGGTCACTGCCTCTGGTTTATCTCCTCCCATCCAGTCCTTGCTGATCAGTTGGGCTGGGTTTAGCCCTTTCATGGAATGTTAGGGCTGGAAGGAACCTCTGGGGATCATCCAGTCCAAGCCCCCTGCCAGGGGCAGGTCACCCAGAAACACATCCAGATGGGTCTTGAAAGTCTCCAGAGAAGCAGACTCCACAACCTCTCTGGGCAGCCTGCTCCAGGGCTCCAGCAGCCTCACAGTAAAGAATTTTCTCCTCACGTTGAGGTGGAACCTTCTGAGTTCAGTTTGTGTCCATTGCCTCTTGTTCTGTCACAGGGCACCACTGAGAAGAGTCTGGCCCCCAGTTTCCCTTCAGCATCTCACAGGAAACTGGGATTCATATTGGGTGAGTGGTCTTGGGACCACTGAGTGAAGATCTGGTTGTGCCACAGCCTTCATGGCCAGCATGCTCCCAGGTGCTCAGAGGGGAGGATGCTGTAGGTGTGGGACTGGAAGTGTCCACATGTTTGGTGCCCTGAAAGAGCCAGCAACATATCTAATAATAATTCCCTCTCTCAGTTCACTTCAGGAAAGGAAAACACAAGCTTTAAACCCAAACTAAGTAACCCTGAAGCCCTTCTCTTTAGGCTGCAGAAGAATTAAAGAGTTTAGGAGGGAGAATTTAACTGCTGAGTAGGTTTGTGTCTGCTGAGGACATCTGGAAAGAACTTCTCCATTCATTCCATACCAGGTGGGTACATGGGGAACAAATGTGCCCCTCAGTGCTGTTGTTGGGTGTCACCTCAGAGCACATACTTCATACTCAGCTGCTTGTTTCCCTCCTTCCTCTCTGGGATCAACAAATCTCCAGGGAGAAACCTCCACAGCTATTTTGGAGCCCAAGGATGTGATTCACTTCAGGCAACCTGTGCAAATAGTAACATTAGTGTCTGTCACTCCTGTCCCCAGGACATCTGTCCTGCTTTAAGCTCCTTGGTGGGTATAGAGAATCAGAGAATGGGCTGGGTTGGAAGGCACCTGAAAGCTCATCCAGCTCCAGCCCCCTGCCATGGGCAGGGACACCTCCCACCAGCCCAGGCTGCTCAATGCTGCATCCAACCTCAGCTTGAACACCTCCAGGGAGGGGGCATCCATGACCTCCCTGGGCAACCTGTGCCAGTGTCTCCCCACTCTCACTGTAAAGAATTTCTTTCTCATCTCCAGTCTCAATCTCCTCTCTCCCAGCTCAAAGCCATTGCCTCTCCTCCTGTCACTCCCAGCCCTTGTCAGAAGCCCCTCCCCAGCTCTCCTGGAGCCCCTTCAGGTACTGGGAAGCTGCTTTAAGGTCTCCCTGGAGCCTTCTCTTCTCCAGGCTGAACAGCCCCAACCCTCTCAGCCTGTTCCCACAGGGGAGGTGCTCCAGCTCTCTGGTATCTTCATGGCCTCCTCTGGACCCACTCCAACTGTTCTATGTCCTTCTTGTGTGTCCAGAACTGGAGGCAGTACTCCAGGTGGGGTCTCACAAGAGCAGAGCAGAGGGTGAGTATCACATTCCTTGTCCTGCTGCTCATACTTCTTTTGATGCAGCTCAGGGCTGCCTTCTGGGCTGCCAGAGCCCAGTGCCAGCTCATGAGGAGCTTTTCATCAAGTGCACAGTGACTTTCTCCCAGCAGCCACACGGCTGGGTACCATGGTACCTCTGCCAGGTATTTGCCAGGCTGATGCTCCAACCTTCCACCTGAGGTGGGTGCAAGTCTGGGGACTTCAACCCACTGGAAACTGCTCCCTTCCCAAACATCCATCCCTTTTGCCTCGTAGCTGCCTGCACTCTCACAGCCATGGTCTTGCCTCTGCCTTGCAGCAGCCAATCCCACAAGAAAAGAGTTCAAAGCAACATGAAATAAATGTCCCAGGAAACAAGGGCTGTGCCTTGGCTGGGGATTGCAAAGCCACCTCCCAGACTGGTGCCAGCTGGGTGCTCTGGGAGAGGGCTGGCAAGGAGCAGGACCAGGGAGGGCATCCAGGGCTCAGTGGCCTTGGAGCAGCCTGGCACAGCAGGCTGTCCTTTCAAACTGCCTTTGCACCCTGGCCTGGGCTGAGCCTGAGTGGGAAAAACTGCCTCATGGCAAAGCAGGAGGGACATTTATCACCACTGTCAGGGCTTGGGAGTCAGAAAGTGGCAGCAGAATACAGAATCCCAGCCCATGGAACAAAATCCAAGCCCCTGGGGACAGGGGGGATAAAGAAAAGGGCTGTGTCACACAGGTCAGATCCCACCTCTCCTCCTGCTCTCCAGGGATGGGTTTCTGCTCTTGCTGCTCACATGGAAAACGATGGCAGGGCTGGAAGCCCTCTGCTGTGAGGCCAAGCTGAGAGAGTTGGGGTTGTTCAGCTTGGAGAAGAGAAGGCTCCAGGAGAGACCTTCTGGTGGCCTTTCAGGAATTAAAGGGGCTGAGAAGAAAGCTGGGGACAGACTTTGATCAGAGCCTGTTGTGACAGGACAAGGGGGGATGGCTTGAACTAAAAGAGGGAGGTATAGACCGGAGAGAAGGGACACGTTTTTTACTCTGAGGATGGTGAGACACTGGCTCAGGTTTTCCCAGAGAGGTAGGAGCTGCCCCATCCCTGGAACCATCCCAGGTCAGGTTGTTTTGGGCTCTGTGCAACCTGTTCTAGCTGCAGATGTCCCTGCTGGCTGCAGGGGGGTTGGACTGGATGAGCTTCCAAGGTCCCTTCCCATCCAAACCAGTCTGGGATTCTATGGAGAGCTCTGTAAAGGCAGTGTCCACATGTGTCTGGCCCATGGCTGTTCCTCCCACCCCCATGGTGCCAGCCAGCATTGCCCCCAGCCTCAGCTGCTGGCTGTGCTGACTTCAGCTGGAGTGGGAGGCAGCTGCTGCTGCGCGGCTGGCCAGGAGTGATGCTGAGAGACGCTGGGGTGGGGATCCACACGCTCAGATTTCACGCCCTGCTCTCATCCCATCCCATCCCAAAGGCTCCCAGCTCCTGCAGGGATGGAGCGATGGGTTTGCAGCTGCGGGGCTGTCTCCTTCAGGAGGAGCCAGAGAGACGCCGGTGCCGGGAGCGCCTGCGGCTGGCACGGTGCTGCCACAGCCCCAGCTTCCCGCAGGCACCCAGGCTTCCCGCAGCAGCCAGCACTGTGCAGGCAGAAGCGACCTTCCCAGCGACATGCTGGGACCTCGGGAATGGTCCAGGCAGGAAAGTCTGTCCCTGTTTTATAAAGGAACACAGAATCCTAGAGTCCTTTTGAGCTGGGGAAGTCCAACTATGGCAAACCCACCGTGGCCATGAAGGCACGGTGATGATCTCAGAGCACTTTGCCAGCCTAAACAGCTCTATGATTCCATTAAAATATAATCAGGCAGCTAATTGCAGCAGCCACAGCTGCACTTGCTCAGAGAGGAGCAGCACCTTGACCAGTGGAGGAGACCAAGCTTCAAGGTCCTACAAACTCCGTGTCCAGAAGTCCCTTCTGCACCCAGCAACAGAAACATTGCTGCCCACCAAGGGAGTTGTAAATGCAGTTCCCTCCCACCCTGCTTGGGCACTTCCAAGCAGGCTTCTACATGGAGCAGAGGATGCAAATCAGTGCCCCTCACTTTGCATCTCATCTGCATATCTCCTCTTGCTCCATGGCAGGCTGCCCACGCTGCAGCCCCCAGCTGGGGCTGGGGGTAAATGGCAGCCACTGCCTAAGAGGGGTGGGGATGGGGATGGGAATAGGGATAGGGATGGAGATGGGGATGAGATAGAGGATGGAGATAGGGGATGAGGATAGGAATGGGGATAGAGGATGGGGATAGAAGATGGGGATATACATGATATAGGGGATGAAAATAGGATGCAGGATGGAGATGGAATGGGCATGGAAATGGGTTAGGGGATAGGGAGAAGGATAAGAATAGGGATGAGGCTCCCTATGGTGCCTTCCCATCCATGGCAGGATGCAGCTTCAGAGCCAGCAACACCAGCTGGCATCAGTGTCCTTGTTTCCTCTGTAGGAAGTGAGATGATTCAGCTTTGATCAACTTGTAAAAGTGAATAAAGGCTGCAGAGGAGCTTGCTGTCAGGAGAAGATCCTGGGTCTGATCGGAGCAAGAAGGCAGGCAGCAGGCTGCTCCATCGCAGCAGAGACCTCTGTGGTTGTCAGTTGTCTCCAGCATCCCTCCTCAGGAAAGAAAAAGCAGTGAAAGCAGCTCCTTTGCTCTTGGAGCAGTCAAGCAGGGAGGAATAGCTCCAAGGTGGGACCCTCAAAAAAACCCCAACCCTGCTCCCCTCTTTGTTATCCTGCTGATGGGCTTGGGCAGCTCCTGAGAGCTGTGCTGAGTGTGACATTCCCAGCCAGCAAAGCCAGGAGTGAGGGCTGCAAGGGGCATAGCATCATAGAGTGGTAGGGATTGGAAAGGACCTCTGGAGATCACTGAGCCCAACCCCCTGCCACAGCAGCATCACCCAGCACAGGTCACAGGAATGCATCCAGACAAGGCTGGAAAGGCTCCAGAGGAGACTCCACAACCTCTCTGGGCAGCCTGCTCCTGTGGAGCTTCCTGGGTTCCAGTTTGTGCCCCTTGCCCCAAAACACCACTGCAAAAGAGACTTGCACCTTCTTGATGCAAAGAAGCAGCCAGGGAGGAGCAAAAGCAGAGTCAGAGAATCACAGAATCAGAGAATCAGAGACTCACAGACTCTCAGATTCACAGAAAGGTGGAGGTTGGAAGGGACCTCTGAAGATCATCTTGCCCAACACCTCCCCCCCATGCCAAGAGCCTCCCAGCCCACCCGCAGCCCTCCGTGGGTGCAGAGGTGTTTGCAGCCCCCTCAGGTGGGATCTAATAATGTTAATAAGAGTAATAAAAGCTCTGTCCTAACTGCAACAGCAAAGCTGCAGCGTGGAAGGAAGGGGGAAAAAGGATGCAAATGAGGCTTATCTGCTGATCAGAATAACAAGTGAACTCGAGAGGGAAGGGGCAGCCTCTCTGGGTAATGAGGATTATTTACCCACCATTTCCCTTGCAAATCAGCAGCAGCTTCCCAGAGCAGGCTGAGCACGCAGCTCAGCACCCAGAGATGCCTCTCCAGGGCCACCACGTGAAGCCCAGGCACAGGAGATGCTTGCCCAAGCCTTTAGTTTTTCACAATGAAATGTTGTCCCTGGGTTAGGTTCTTATGAGGAGAGGTTGAGGGAGCTGAGGTGGTTTAGTCTGGAGAAGAGGGAGGCTGAGGGGAGACCTCATGGCTCTCTGCAGCTGCCTGAGAAGAGGCTGCAGTAAGGTGGAGGTTAGGCTCTTCTCCCTAGTCTCAGGTGATAGAATGAGAGGAAATGACCTGAAATTGTGCCAGGGGAGGCTTAGGTTGGAGATTAAGAACAGTTTCTTCACTGCCAGAGTGGTCAGGGATTGGCACAGGCTGCCCAGGGAGGTGGAGGAGTCCCCATGCCTGGAGGTGCTCAAGAAACCTGTGGCCGTGGCACTTGGGGACATGGTTTAAAGGCCATGGTGGTGCTGGGTTGCTGGTTGGACTGGGTGATCTCAGAGGCCTTCTCCTACCCAAACAACTCTTTGATTCTCTGATTCCTTCCTTGCTGCTCTGGGGTTTGAGCTCAGTGCCTCCTGGATGCATCATCTTCCTCTTTGTGACCACGCTGCGTGCAGAGCAGAGCAGAGCTCTGTGTTGGCTCTGCTGAGGAGGGAGTTGAAGCTGCAGGAGTGAGTTTATGTTCTGGCAATTAGCAGTGCTCATGGTTATTTCCCCTCATTATGATCTGTCCTGTGTGTCATGGAACAACACTCACCAACAGCCTCCAAATCCTCCTTGAGCCCCTCCACCCGTGGCCAGGTCAGGGTCTCAGCAGCCTGTTGCCTCAGCTCCCAGGGATTGTCCTTTATTGAATCCAGCTTCCAGGCAGCGTCCAGAGCTGTCTTTGGAGCTATTTGGGTCTTACCCATGCTTTCCAGGCCAGGACTATTCCCATATGCATGATCCATGTGTTCCAAAATATTAGTGTACTGGAAAGGCCCTAACTCAATTTCACTCTGCATTTTCCAGACACTTATTGAAACAGTGAGCTGTGAAATTCTGCTGTGGATTCCCTCTGGTTCAATTTGTATCTGGGATGGAGGAATCTGCAGAAGACTCATCCAGGGCTCACAGCACAGGGGACAACCTCTCTGGATGCTAACTGGAGTCTCTCACAGGCATCCCAGGGCAATTGCTTTTTTCTTCTGACTGTTCAGTGCAGGGCACAAGGAAGCATCCCTAAGAGCCAGGGCTTGATTAGCTCTGCCAGAGTGATGCTTGTAGGGCTCTCCAGAGCTTCACTTCCCTTTGCATCAAGTGCTCCAGTTCCTAGCCCCAGTTCCTCCTCTAGAGTATTCTGCTGCCCCATGGGAGGAGCAGACACCTGGAAGAGGGAGTAGATGTTCCACAGACATTGTGCTGGGTAGGATGCCAGGATACAGCCCACCTCAGGCTGTGTATTATCTTCCCTGCCATTGCTCCTCCAGGCTCCTGGGAGAAGGATTCCAAGGTGTCACCCATTGGTATGATGCCCATGGGTGTGACCTACCACCAGGGCTCTGGATCAAGCACAAAGGTGAATGAGATGAGGTTTCTGGGGGGCATACAGGGGCTTTGCTAAGAGGAGTTCAGCAGAGGAGATCTTGTCCTCCCAAATACTTCTGCTGAAGCCCTGCAGTTGGGCCATGCAGCACCTCCCTTCCTTCCCCCTCCAGCTCTGCTGGAGGATTTTCCATGGGACAGCAGAACTTTGTGAGCAAGGGTTCAGCTGCAGACACACCTGGCCAAGGCAGAGCTGCACTGCAGGCAATCCTGTGCTGCCAGCACCACAGAGGAGCCATCACAGCCCTGGGGAGGGCATGGAGAAGTGTGAGAAAAGGGGAATCACTTTATTAAGGCCATGTGAATATCTGGGGCAGAAGCCCAAGTCTGAGAGGCTGAGTGTGCAGCAGCCCTGCACAGCCAGCCCCAACCATGCACATCCATTTGGGGGTGGGGAGCAGCTGCTCACGTGCTTGCTCTAGGACTTGGTTTCAGAGCATCACGCTGCGTGGGACAGGGACATCCCAGCACAAACATTGTCCCTCTGTCCCTCTGCCCCAGCACTCCCACAGTCCAGAGCCAGTCACCAGAGTACAGACAGAGAAGGCAGAGCAGGGTCATGTTTCCAGCCCTGAGGCCATCTGCACTGCAAGAACTTGCCAAGTTCAGTGCTGCTCCCCCCAGTCAGCTCCAGAAGGATTTGCACTACTGCTGCAATCTCCCAAGTGCAGCTTGTTACAGGAGGTTCCAGTTTCATTTCAGTGATGGTTTCACCAGGAGCTGCTGTGCTAAAGAGCTCACAGGGGCTGGGTGCTCTCAGGCCAGGTTCAGCTCTTGTTACCCTTGTGCAGACCTCAGGTGAGGTTCTGGTGGCAGTGAAGATGTTGCTTGTTTGGAGGCTTACACATGAAGATAGACTTTGGTCTAAGATTGCTCCCCCCAAGGCTTTCTCATGCAAATGTGGCCCTTTTGCACATGCCTTGAATACCAAACCAGTCCAGCTTCTACTTCTCAGTCTCACATTTCCCCCACAGAACCTGCACCACCACATCTGTCCCTGCTGAGCCCTGGCACAGGGCTTTCCCTGCCCCTGAGCCACAAAGCTGCCTTCTGCTGGCAGTGTCCCCCACTCACTGCCAACCCAAATGGCTGTTGCCACACCAATAAAACCCACCAGATGGGTTGGCCAAGGCTGCTCATGGAGGAGTATTTGGCCATGGAAACTGGGAGCAGCAACTAGGAAGAATCAGCAATGTGCTCTTGGGGCTAAGAAGGTCAATGGTCTCCTGGGGGGCACTATGAAGAGACTGACCAGGTCCAGGAAGGTTCTCCTCCCCCTTGCTCTGCCCTACTAAGGCTACAGCTGGAGTCCTGTGTCCACTTCTGGACTGCTCAGTTCAAGAGAGACAGGGAACTACTGGAGAGAGTCCAGTGGAGGCTAAGAAGATGCTGAGGGGACTGCAGCATCTTTGAGGAGGAAAGGTTCTTCTTTGCTGTGAGGATGCCAAAGCCCTGGAGCAGGCTCTCTCTGGAGAGATTCCAAGCCCCTCTGGGCATCATGGTCCTGGTCAAGCTGCTGTGGGTGCCCTGCTTTGGCAGGGGGCTTGGGCTGGATGATCTCCAGAGGTCTCTTCCAACCCTGGATGGGTTCTGTGTGGAGTCTCCCCAGTCTGTATTTGCTGGTTTGTATCCAGGTGGGCTTTCCACTGCTGAATGCTCACCAAACTCCACACAGTCTCCAGAGGCCCCTGTCAGCCCCCACCATGCTGGGACTCAGTGAAATCAGGATGTGAGAGGCACCTGTGGAAGCCATGAGGAGCTTCGCTCCAGCTCTCGACTGTAGCTGAAGGTGTCCAAGCAGGAGGCTCTGGGGAGGAGGTGGGGGGAAACTCCCAGATGAGGCAACCAGCCATCAGGCAGAGGAGCTGGAGGAGAATGGAATATTCCTGCCACACCAAGGAGCAGAGCCCTCACCCCTTCAGGTGCTGCATGGCACCAGAGCCGGGGGAATTCACTTTTGTCTGGCTCAGAGTGGCGCTGATCCTGCTGCAGCTGGGAGAGGATTTCCCTTCAGCTCCAGCCCAGCTGCCTAAAGAAGCAAGCAACCCCCAAAGCCTAACACAGCAAGCAGCACCAGGGCCACCAGAGCCCTCTGCCCCCTCACTGAGCTAATATTTCATGAATAAATTGAAGTGGTCAAGTCCCATTTTGTGCAGAAAGGAGGTTCCCTGCCGACCAAGCCTCCTGGGTGCCTTTGGGGGTATAAATAACTTCACAGGCTCCTTCTCTCTGCCTTTCAAAATAAAAGCAACTTTCACTCATTTGATTTTTTTCCCCCCCTTTTTCTTTTTTTTTTTTTAATTTTATGCAAATGATCTTCTGTTCTGTGTTATTATGTAAAGGAGCCAACTGAAATGGTAATGAGGGAACCCAGAAGCATGCATACATTAACTGCCTGCTAGAGAGCTTTACACCTCCAGAGCTGGCACTCAGGCCCAGCTCCAAGGGAGGGACAGGTGTCCTGGGGGGGAAGAGTTTACTCCAGGACTTGGTTACTTCTGAAAGTAAGAGAAAAGAGAGACTTTATTACCATCGACCAGAGATCCATGGAATCAGAGAATGGGTTGGATTGGAAGAGACCTTAATGATCATCCAGTTCCAACCCCCTGCCATGGGCAGGGACACCTCCCACCAGCCTCATCCAGCCTGGCCTTGAACACCTCCAGGTTGGTGGCACCCCTGAGCTCCTTGGGCAACCTGCTGCAGTGTCTCCCCAGCCTCACTGTGAAGAATTTCCAGTCTAAATCTGCCCCTTATGCACTGGTATATGCAGAGTGGCTACCAGGGGGATGGAGACTCCCTTTTACAAGGAGTCCCATGGAAAAGACAAGGGGCCATGGGTACAGGTCACTGCTGGGGAGATTCTGACTGGACTCCAGAAGAAAATGTTCCATCATGAGGACAGTCAGACATTGGAACTGACTCCCAAGGGGAGCAGTGGATCCCCCCACGCTGGACAGATCTAAGATTCAGCCCCCTGCTGCCTAAACCACATCCTTATGTGCCCAGTGGGGTCCTGTGCCTGCTCTCCTCCAAGGTGCTGCCCCAGGGGACACAGCTCCAGCTAGAAACTGCCCTGAGAGTGAGACAAGTTCAAATGTTCATTTTCTGTGCCCTCCAAGAACACCCAAGGGGTTCGACCAGGGGGGAAAGATCAGAGTTTCTCACCTTCGTAATGAGAGAGCCGAAGCTCAGATCACGAAGGAGCAGATGCCTCAAATCCTCCTTAATCCCCACGTTCAGCACTGCTGTTTGAAGCAATTAGAGGCACAGCCAGGACCATTCCCGAGAAGGTGGAGCAGATGTTGCACACAGAGGTGCATTAAGCTCTCCGTCGTGGCTGAGCTGCAGAGACGTTGGCCCAAGTCCACCCCAGTGTGACTGTGAGGGCTGCTTGGCTCCAAGCACAGCAGCCTGGACCAGCAGCACAACACCGATCGCAGTTCGTGAGCTCACCACCGTGTCAGGAGCTGGAGTGAGATCCAGAGACCTCCTGGAGGCGGTGGGAGCCTTCTCCTTGATTTCAAGGCACCTAGAAGCTTTATATCTGCGGCTTCTGTGTAGTAATTAAATGAGAGGCAGCAAATAATGGATAATTTGTCACAGGGAAAACTACACCAAGAGGCTAGGGCTGATCCAAAAGCCTTCTGTGAAAGCCTTCTGCTGAGCCAACGGGGTTCTGGAACAAGCCCTGAGTGGTAATAAAAATAAATCCCTGTAATTAGGCAAAAGGGAAAAGCCAAAAGGCTTCCAAATCTGGATCCTGGAGTTAGGGCTGGGGAGGCTTGAAACCTCAGGAAATCCCAGGAGCACACAGGAGGTAGCGCAGGAGGTGCTCAGCCATCCCTCACTGGAGGGGGTGAGGGAGCATCTTCTGCACCCCCAGGGCTCAGCCTCCTGAAATGGCAATTCCCAGGTGGCCTGGGGTGCCCTGAGCCTGGATGGGGTCAGGAGACATCACAGAATCTTTTCAGGTGGAAAAGGCCTCCAAGAGCATCAAATCCAAGCAGGAACTCAGCACCACCAGGGCCTTTTAACTGTCCCCAAGTGCCATGGCCACACATTTCATGAACACCTCCAGGGATGGGGACTCCACCACCACCCTGGGCAGCCTGTGCCAGGCCCTGACCACTCCTGCAGGAAAGAAATTGTTCCTAATCTCCAATCTAAACCTTCCCTGGTACAACCTGAGGCCATTCCTCTTGTCCTATTGCTTGCTCCTTGGGAGAAGAGACCAACCCCCACCTGGCTCCAACCTCTGTTCAGGGAGCTGCAGAGAGCAGTGAGGTCTCCCTCAGCCTCCTTTCCTCCAGGCTGAACAGTCCCAGCTCCTCAGCTGCTCCTCAAGTGTCCTCTTCTCCAGACCCTTCACCAGCTTCGTTGTCCTTCTCTGGAGGTGCTGCAGCTCCTCCTTCTTGCAGTTTGGGATCTGCCTGACTGTTCCTGATCTCTGCTGGCAATCCATTCTCCCTAAGAAAGCTCCCCTGGGTCTGTCCATCCTTCCTGCAGAAATGTGTGCAGCGGTCTGTCCAGGCTGCCTCACCACCCGAGACACCAATGCCATGCCAGGCCGTGCCACAGCCCTGTCTGCTTCCCCTGGGCTGCATGCCCCCAGAGAGCCAGGAATTGGTTGCTTGGAAGGCATGGTGCAAAAAGCAGGATCCTTGGCTCCAAAGCCAGGAAAGTGACTTTTCAAGCATGTCCAAAGTGCATTTTTCACAGTGGGATGAGCTAAATGGCAGCAGCAGCAGCAGCAGTGTAGGGAGCCCCAACACAGGGTCAGAGATGGGGACAAAAGTCTGCCCAAAGAGGATATTTTGGGTTTGGGGGTGAAATGTGGAATTTGTCTCCAGGAGGTTCTTTGTAGTTTTGGTGTAGCCAGTGGAGCAGCAAACGGGGGAAGAAGAAGAGGAAAGGAGATCCATTACTGTTGTGTTGACCTGCTGTGCCTCATGGTAGAGTGAGGGAACAGACAGCTGAAATTAGACGAAAAAGGAAGGATTCTTGTGGGTTTTCTGAGCAAGGAGTTCACCATAGAGCTCTGGCGTGGGCAGAGGCCAAGAGCAGGGCTGGGTTCAAAGGGAGGTTAGATAAATTCATGGAAAATATGCAACTTCTAGGCATGGCATTGAGACAACTCAAGTGTCAGACAGTGCTTCCTGAGTGCCAGAGGCTGGCACAGACCAGGGGGATGGTGCTGCCTACACACCCTGCTCATGCCCCTGCTTTGAGATGGGGTTTGGTTAGCTCCTGCGTGGCAAACCCACACAGTGCCCTGGCAGGATGCTCCTGAGGCAAACCTTTGCTCTCTTCCAGGGCAGAGATTTCCATCTTGCCTCTTCCTTTCACGAGGGTCTGAGCCTCTGCATCGTTTGGGGCTGACTGTTTTAGCATTTCAGTTCTCTTTTTTGATCATTTCTTTCTTTTCTGGGGGGGTTCAGAGGACCTTTCCTGCCTTCCCAGAAACAGAGCACAAACATCTCCTGCTCGGATGTTTTGCTAAGTTATTTTCATTAGCAAGAAAATAAACTTGCTTCCATCTGGGAATTTTGTTAAGTGCTTCAGATAGGGTTTTCAACTTCTCTGTATCCCATCACCAGGGGTGGAATTCAGCCAAGTGTTCCAGGGCTTGGACACACAGCTCTTCAGGGATGGTCAGGATTTGGCTCTGAAGCCCTCACCTGACTTCCTTCTGATAGACACCGCTCCAAGCTCCTCCTCCACAGATCTGATTTCTCCCAAATGTTGAGAACTTTTG
Source organism: Dryobates pubescens (assembly GCF_014839835.1). Classification (NCBI taxonomy): domain Eukaryota; kingdom Metazoa; phylum Chordata; class Aves; order Piciformes; family Picidae; genus Dryobates; species Dryobates pubescens. Next base: position 932,690 of record NC_071615.1, on the reverse strand, counting down.
GATTCCTGCCTGAATTGTGTCCATTTGGGTCCAGCTTTATCCTCACTTCCATATGGTGACCAGGAGAGGCTCTCGAAGCCAACAAACCTTCCGGGCTTCAGGTGGCCCCGGAGCAGCAAGAGAGACAGAAGTAAGCGCTGGGGGACCTCAAAGAGCCTGGGAATTTGCTACCCACGCACAGAGGAACTCATCTGGGGGGGTCACATTAAACCCTCCTTGTTAGGAGAAGGGGGATGTGCAGGTGACCCACTGGGCTCAAACAGCCTCTGAGTGACTCAGGGCTCAGCTCCAGGGGCCAAGATGGCAAAACCACTGCAGTGAGTGTTGTCTTCAGGGGCAGAGCAGGTGGTGGTGGCAGAGTCATCCTCTGTGGCAGAGCAAGTGGTGGTGCCAGAGTCATCCTCCTTGGCAGAGCAGGTGGTGGTGCCAGAGTCATCCTCCTTGGCAGAGCAGGTGGTGGTGGCAGAGTCATCCTCCTTGGCAGAGCAGGTGGTGGTGGCAGAGTCATCCTCCTTGGCAGAGCAGGTGGTGGTGCCAGAGTCATCCTCCTTGGCAGAGCAGGTGGTGGTGCCAGAGTCATCCTCCATGGCAGAGCAAGTGGTGGTGCCAGAGTCATCCTCCATGGCAGAGCAAGTGGTGGTGCCAGAGTCATCCTCCTTGGCAGAGCAGGTGGTGGTGCCAGAGTCATCCTCCATGGCAGAGCAAGTGGTGGTGCCAGAGTCATCCTCCTTGGCAGAGCAGGTAGTGGTGGCAGAGTCATCCTCCATGGCAGAGCAGGTGGTGGTGGCAGAGTCATCCTCAGTGGCAGAGCAGGTGGTGGTGGCAAGATCCTCCTCTGTGGCAGAGCTAGTGGTGGTGTGACCCACCCCAGGAGGCACCATCACTCCCTGGCCAGAGGATCTCTTGCCACTACTAAGAGCTCTTCCCTTTGCCTCCTTCCCAGCTGCAGCACGACCAGAGGAGCACAAATGGCAGTGCACATTTTCCCCCCTCCTTTCACAGTGCTAAGAAGCTGAAGTCTCAGGAGGACCATTACAATTTCCAGGGGAACCAGCTACCTTCCCACCTCTTTTCCCTGATTATTTTATGTTTGTTTGACACTCATGCCTCTACTTTCCTGAATGAAGAGTGCCACTAACTACCTCTTAAAATATGATTGCAGCAGGGCTGTATTCTACTGAGAATGGCATTTTGGTAATAACCCCATTTTCCCTCTCACTTATTCTTACCTAAAAAGTTTCAGATTGCAGCTCATCCATCTCCCTGACACCCAAATCCCCTCTCACGTTTTCACTTTTATATATATAGATTGTTAACCCATTATTAGCCCATTGTACCCAGGGAGCAAAAACCCCAAACAACAAAACAACCCAAACCAACACCAGGGAAGCACGAGAGAGGTCCAAACCCTGAGCAGAGGAGTGGGGGTGCCTCAGTTTGAGCTGCTGCTTTTGGGAGGTGTGTTGAAAGTGGGTGGCTGTGGAGCCTCTTTCCTCCCTACAGCCTCCCTCTGCTAAGGGTTTTGTGGGGACACCTTGGTGTCACCAGTGAGGGGGTTAAGAGTTGGACTAAAATGACCTTAAAGGTCTCTTCCCCCCAAAATGATTTTGTGATTCTGACTGCCTCCTCAGGTCTTGCTCCAGCGCCTGGTGGGCAGCCCCAGCCTGCTCTGCCCTACATCGTGTGGGGGATGAAACTCACCCAGACAGGAAAATCAGGGGCAGGAGACTGTGGAGGAGGAGAAAACCAAACTCTCCCTGCTGTTTCCTCCAGCCAGGATGGGAGAGGTCATGTTCTGAAGGATGTGTGTGTGTGAGCTCATCCCAGCGGGGCAGCAGCGGTGCACGTGGTGCTAAAAACTCCTCGGCCTGGGTTCCTGGGGCAGGAGGGGAAGGATGGGGTTGGGAATGGAATATCCCCTGGGGATCATCCAGTCCAACCCCCCTGCCAAAGCAGGGTCACTCAAAGCGGCTTGCCCATGATCACAACTGCCAGCTGGGTTTGGAATCTCTCCAGAGAAGGAAACTCCACAGCCTCTCTGGGCAGCCTGCTCCAGGGCTCCAGCAGCCTCACGCCGAGGAATGTTCTCCTCCTGCTCAGATAGAACCCCCTGGGTTCCAGTTTGTGCCCCTTGCCCCCTGCCCTGTCCCTGGGCACCACTGAAAATAGTCTGGCCCCATCCCCTTGCTCCCTGCCTTTTACATCTCAGTCCAACCCAGTCCATCCCAGCTGCCCCAGAAGCCAGCAGGAGGATTCAGGCTGTAGGGGAAGCCGGGTGAGATGCATCGGCACCTGGGGGCTTTTGCTCCCCTGTTCCTTGGAAAGCCTGGGCTCACCCCTGGCATCACAGCCCCATGGCCAGCAACCCCCTGGTACCAGGCAGGTGTAGGGGTGTCTGCTGCTGGTGACTCAGGGGAGGAAGAGCCTCTTACACTTAGTGAGGCCAGGTGGCATCCTGAGCCTGTCAGGAAGGGCTTATCCTCTGCCAGCTTTTGAGGCAGATGAAAAGGGTGCAAAGACCTCTGGGGCAGGCGAAGGCCACAGCTTTCCCTTTCCTGCAGGCTGTAAGGAACCACTTGCAAGGGAAAAAAAAACACATCACCAAAACCCAACCCAAAATCTCCATCTTCCTTAAAGTGTCCTCTTTTCTTTTTTCTTTTCTTTTCTTTCCTTCTCTTTCCTCTTTTCTTTTCTTTTCTTTTCTTTTCTTTTCTTTTCTTTTCTTTTCTTTTCTTTTCTTTTCTTTTCTTTTCTTTTCTTTTCTTTTCTTTTTTCTTTTCTTTTCTTTCCTTCTCTTTCCTCTTTTCTTTTCTTTTCTTTTCTTTTCTTTTCTTTTCTTTTCTTTTCTTTTCTTTTCTTTTCTTTTCTTTTCTTTTCTTTTCTTTTCTTTTCTTTTCTTTTCCTTTCTCTTTTCTTTTCTTTTCCTTTCTTTTCTTTTCTCTTTTCTTTTCTTTTCTTTTCTTTTGTTTCCTTTTCTTCTTTTCTTTCCTTCTCTTTCCTTCTCTTTCCTTCTCTTTCCTTCTCTTTCCTTTTTTCTTTTCTTTTCTTTTCTTTTCTCTTTTATTTTCTTTATTTCATTTTATTGCATTTTATTGCATTTTATTGTATTTATTTAATTTAATTTCATTTTATTTATTTTAATTTATTTTTTATTTATTTTATTTTAATTTCACTTTATTTTAATTTTTTTATTTTACTTTAATTTTATTTTATTTGTTTTGTTTTGTTTTGTTTTACTTATTTTTTTTTCTTTCTATTTTATTTTCTTTTTCACCCTGACACTCCAGCAGCTGTGCTCAGCCCTGACAGCAAACTGCTGTTTCTGTTTGTTCTCCTCTTAGGCTAACAAAAAATCCAGCACATAAATGCATTCCTCATCAAAATCACACCTACCCGACCTGCCTGGATGGGGATTTTCTTTTGCTCCTTCTTTTCCCTCCTCTGTGTGTGTGGTTTTTATTATAACTCACAGGCAACTGCTTAACATCAACAACAACAAGGGGAAGTTTGGCAGAAGCCGCCTCAAAGGATGCCTGTGCGAGATGTTCACTCCACTTCCTAGCGACCAATGATTCCAGTTGGCTGCTTCTCCTCCAGCTCCATCCTCCTGGGCCTTGGGAGTGGAAGTGGTCAGTGCCCCGGCGCTCACAGGGGCTCCGGCAGCTGCAGGAGGCTTTCCTGGATGGTGGCTCCTTGGGAATGATGGGGAGAGGGTGGAGGGGAGGTGGGGGGAGGGTGGGGAGAGAAGTGGGAGAGGTTTATTAGTTCTTTTTCCTTTTGCTAAATGAAGCTACTTCTCCCAAGTCCAAATATTTACTGGATGGACACACACACAAAAATTGATGGAACTCTCCTCGGAGTGAGGTTCTGATTCCCCAATTATTTTGCTTTGGTGAAGTTAAAAGCAAAAGGAGAAGGGGGGGGGGGGGGGGGGGGGGGGGGGGGGGGGGGGGGGAAGAGAAAGGGGAAAAAAAAAAAAGAAAGAAAGAAAAAAAGAAAGTAAAAAAGAGGAAAAAAAATCCAAACCAAACAACAAAAAACCAGCCCAACTTTGTTTGTGCATTCTTATTGCAAACACAATGCCAACAATGGCTAAATAGACAGCATAATAAATAGCACCACAATGCTGACATAAAGGCCTTTCTGGTACTGCATACAAAATATAAACTGTGCCATGCCATTATTATTCTGGAGCCCTTGCTGAAACAGTGCAGTTGAAATTCCACCCCCAATGTGCACCTAATCAGCCATTCAGAGCCCCTTAATGACTTGTCAGTTCTTTGCCCTGCCATTTTCTGTCCAATTAATTCTTTTATTGTGCACCGGATAAAGGAAGACAAAGGCCTTCCATGCAATAATGAATCATTAAAATTCAGCAGCTCCTCTCTTGTGCTCTTGGCTCCTCACCAGCAATTCAGGCTGTTTCGCATTCGTTATGTGTGTGGTGGTTAAAATTCACTCTGCCTCAAACAAGACCTTGCAAAAGGCTTAACCCTTTCCTGGGTGAAGACCTCCAGCGCTACGCTGGGAATTTAGACACACACCGAAAGGGGTGGGGGGAGAAGGGGGGAAGGAAAAGAATGGAGGAGGAGGAGGAAGAGGAGGAGGAAGGGGATGAACGAGGGGAGGAGAAAGGCAGGCAGAGGTATTTTGGGTAAATGTTTTAATATCACATCGCTGACAGTCACAATATTGCCGGAGCGCACAGCCACAAACAAATACGGAGAGCGGGAGCCGCTGCCAGCGCGGCTGGGAGAGCGCAGCCGGGGCGGGACGGGACGGGACGGGGCGTGGGCGCCGTCCCCCCTCCCCGGGCACAGCTTCCCGATCCAGCCCGGTGGCTTTGCATCGCTTTGCCTAAACCAACAGAGCCCCAGGAGCGGGCGGTGGAGGCAGGGAGGGACACCCTCTTATTTTGGATTAGGAGGGGCTTGGTTTTCATTCCTAATTGGTTTAAGAGAAGCTGAAAGGAGCCGGCTTTTAAACCCGAACAAGTGTGTCTAACTGGCTTTTTTTTCCCCCCTTCTTCTTCTTCTTTTTCTTCTGCATGGGCTTCACTAAATCAGGTCAAAACCAACACTCCAGTTAAGCCAGTGACACACTGTGCATGGCTGAGCTCCACAGCCATATGGGAGCTGCTTAATAGGGGTCAGCAGCAACGCCAGAGGCTCTCTCAAGCAGGAGGGCAGAGCCCCACTTGTCAGCAGTGCCCACCGCGGTTTCCCAAGTGCCAAACCATTTCTGAGCAAGAGTCCCCAGGCTGGTGGCAACCGGTGACTCCCATCCCACCGTGGTGACAGAAGGTGGGGGGAGGTTTGGTTTCTGAGCCCTGCTACAAATGATTTGTTTTGCTGGGGGTTGTTGGTTTGTTTGTTTGTTTTATAATGAAGAATGAGTGATTTCATAAAGTCATAGAATTGGTTTTGGTTGGAAGAGCCCTTTAAGATCCACTATCTTAAGGGGCCCTACAAGAAAGCTGGGGAGGGACTTTTGAGGGTGTCAGGGAGGGATAGGACTGGGGGGGATGGAGCAAAACTAGGAATGGGGAGATGCAGATTGGATGTGAGGAAGAAGCTGTTCCCCATGAGGGTGGTGAGAGCCTGGCACAGGTAGCCCAGGGAGGTGGTGGAAGCCTCCTGCCTGGAGGTGTTTGCAGCCAGGCTGGAGGTGGCTGTGAGCAACCTGCTGCAGTGTGAGGTGTCCCTGCCCATGGCAGGGGGCTGGAACTGGCTGAGCCTTGATTCCAACCCTAACAATTCTATGATTCTGTGATCATTCAGTCCAACCATTATCTAACCCTCCCAAGTACAGGACTAAGCCATGCCCCCCAGCACCACAGCTGTGCTGAGGTCCCAGGTAAGTTGCTGGGAAATGATCTTTTTTTGTTGTTCTCCTACCTGTGCATAGGATATCAAAGTGCAGCAGGAGGCTCCCGTGGCTGCTTGCATTATCTGGTTGCTAACTTGGGACTCCACAGCTGCCTGCCCTTCCCCTCCTCGGGCAGCAAGGGTCTGAACACAAAATCAGCTCACTTTCCACCTAAAGCAGAGAAGCTGCCAGCACTGCCGCCACAGCTACTGAAAGCTGCAAACCCCCTGTGGCAGGGACCCACCATGAGCCTCCTGGGCTGAGCCAAGAGCTGATGGCTCCCAAAAGCCCAGGCTGAGGGAGCAGCCCTGGATCCTGTCACGTCACATCGGCAGGGGTTGCCCTGCAGCCTCTGTGGCTCTGGCACAGGCTGGGCTGGCAGGAGGGCAGGAGAACGAAGCCATTTGTAATAAGCACCATTTTTCTGCGGTTTGGGCTCCAGGGGGGATTATTTTTAGCTCCTGCTGACTCATTTGGGAAATGGCTTCCCCTCCCCAAGCCTCATCCTTTGCCATTTGGTGCCATCCTTAATTCCTGAGGAATAAAATGAACTTGAAATGACACCAACCCAGCTCAGCTGGGCAGCGGTGGAGGAGATGGGACTGGGGCTGGGCTGGGTCTCCCTGGCTCCCATGGTCCTGTGCTGCTTTCCTCTCTTCATAAATTAATGAATAAGGCTCTGCAGGGTCTCCCAGAAGAGTGCAGCAGTGGTGAGGTACAGGACAATGCCTCTCTTGGGAGCTGGGGCTCCTCTGCATTGCTCATGGAACACAGGGGAGTTGATGTGAAATTCCCCTGGTTTCACTCCCACCTCCCAGAAAGGGAGTTTGGGGTCTTTCAGCTGGTGAATTCACACTGAAGCACTTGCCTTCAGATGTAAAAGACCCTAAACCAACTGGACCCAACCTCATGCTCCTGAAGGCTGAAAACAGGGCAATCACAGAGTCATCTTAAAGCCTTCCCTGGGGACTGGGTTCATTCCCAGGCTCTGTTCACTATAGCATCTCCTCAGCTTGCCCAGTCCTGTCCCTGCAGCTCCTGTGGCCACCAAGGCTTCCCAAGGGCTTGCACAGTGCTGCTCCTGCTCCCCAGAGCTTTCTGGCTGTGCACAGCAGTGGAGCTCTGCCCTGCTCAGGTTATGGTCACAGCATCTGCTGCTCACTGGAGTATGGCTTCTGCTGCCCTCGTGCTGCTCCAACACCACAAGCTCCAAACAGCACTCCTGGCTCTCGTCATTTGTAGTTTACATTTCATATTTTTGCCCTCCAGATCCCAAAACCCAACTAACCAGGGGCTGGGAGCTCTCAGCCTTGGCAATGGGAGGAGTAAATGTGGCAGAAGGATGAGGTAGCTTCACATCTCTCATCGAGCATCAGGCTGGAGATGCTGGGTGGGGGCAGCCCCAAGGCTGCTGCTTCCAGGAGCAGCATGTGAGGATGGCCAAATCCCTGGAGCTCCCACAGGGAGCAGTTCCACGTGGGAAGGGTCCAGGGAGCTCACCCAAGATGGATTGTCCCATGCACCAAAGGTTGTTCAGATGTGGTGCTTGGGGATATGGTTTAGGGTGAACTTTGCAGAGTAGGGTCAGTGGTTGGACTTGGTGATCCTGAGGGTCTTTTCCAACCTGAATGTTTCTGTGATTCTGTGATCAGCTCTCATAGCCCCAAGACTTCACAGAATGGTTTGGGTAGGAAGGGACCCTCAAAGGTCATCTTATCCAACCCCCTGCAGTCAGCAGGGGCATCTTGAAGTAGAATCAGGTTACTCAGGGGCCCATCAAGTCTGACCTTGAATGTCTGTAGGCATGGAGCCTTCACACATCTCTGGGCAGCCTGCTCCAGCATTCCACCCCTCTCACTGTAAAGAACTTCCTCCTTATGGCCCACCCTGCTCCAGTTTAAAGCCATGCTCTTGCTGTGGGTTGGGGCTGGAGAGCCCAGCTGGAAAATCTCAACATCCCAAGGAGGTCAATCCATGGAAAAGCAGCTGGGATATGCCCATGTGGAAGTGCATGAGAGCTGAACACCCTCACGGCAAGGGCATTTCAGAGACTTCTGTGCCCTACACCTAACACCCAGCTGTGAAAAAGAAACAAGCAACAACAGCCAAACCCAACCAAAACAAAGTGCACCAAAGGCTGCTATCACTCCAGGAAAAGCTATAAGGAGGAGGATGGGAAGGGACTTTTTCCCCCATGCAGCAGGAATGTGGATATGGTCTATAAAATTAATTTCCCCTTTCTGACTGAGCAGAACCTTCTGAGCCCTGCTGACAAACAGCAACCTCCACGATTCCCTGCAAGAAAAAAAGGAGGAACTTTCATCACTTGTGTGTCCCTGCAATTATCTTGAGAAGCCTTTTTCTGTTGACAGGCAGGGGTCAAAAGCTGGTCTTGGTTTCACCTGATCTCATTGACTTCTGCAGAGACATTCCAGATTCACGCCAACACAAGAGCCATCAGAGCCCGGCTCGGGACACACAATGCTGCCATTCATGGCAGGAAGATGCTGGGCTCATGGAAAATCACTTCCCTTGCTGTAGACAACATCTACACAGAACAAAACAACAATAAAATGGAAGGAAAGGACAATGCAGGGAAATGCATTTTGTCAAACAGCCTCAAAATGCTCTTCTCTGAGTCAAATCCGTGGGCCCCTGACCGCTGCTTCTCTGCTGTGGAAATTAAATGGGGGGGGGGGGGGGTGTTGTATGTTTGGCTGTAAAGCTGAGCATGGGGAATGAACTTCTGGTGCCCTTAGGAGCTCCCAGCTCACCCTCGAGCCTGGCTCCCTGGGATTTCATTCAGGCTGGTGAATTTTCCCTGCCTGTCACCATCCTGAGCATCCATTTTGTAACCTCCTGGAGTTTTACTCCATCGTGGACGTGCCGTGAGTAGCCCAGACTCGGGGAGGTGCCAAAAGAAAGTTGAATGTCACCATTCAGCAGGAGCTGCTCCAAAGGCAGCTGCCTCCAGGAGCTGCAGAGGGGTCTCCAGGCTCCCATTCTCACTTGTGCCCACCAAAGGGTCTAGATCTGTGGCATCTGATTTCTGCAAACATTAGTAAAAGCCAAGCTGATTTTGCAAAGCTTGTAGAAAGCAAACCCAAGTGGAAACTAAGCCAAAGCAAGCAACTGGGTTTAAAAATCTGCCTATTTTGGATGTGCTTTTCCTTGGTGCAGTGGCTAGGCTGGGCCAGGAGCCCTGTGGCTGCCCAGGGCTCCCGTGGGAGCAGAGCACATCTCCAAACAGACAGCTGCTGGGCATGCTGAGGATGTTGCACTCACTGGATGTCAGCTAGGAAGCCATGGCTGGTAAAATACCCTGGGAGGAGGAGGAAGAGCTTGGGAATGTCGCCCAAGCCTGTTCTGGGGATCCATCCTGCTGGGTGCACAGGCCCCCATCACCCTCTCCCATGAGCCACAGATACTTTGGAGCCATTTCTAATTTCAGCTGATTTATTTACAATGTTATCAAATTCTGAGCCTATTTCAAAGATGAATCCAGGCCTCAGTGAAGGCACTGTGAGCTCTGCTGTTAAACAGCAAGAAGAAGCAAGCACTTAAACTCCCATCCCACCCTTTTCTCCCCCTCGCCCCCCACCAAAGTGTGAGGCTTGGAAGCAGCTCTGCCTCAAGGTGCAGAACAAGCAAAGCCAGAACACATCTCCTTTTTTTGAGTGGGAGTTAGGACTAATACTTGAAACTCAGATTGTAACTGGAAGGGAGGAGAAGGGAGGAAAGAAAACCTCCTCTGAAAGTGATTCTGCAGCTTTGGCCTGGAGTGCAATAAAGTCGTTTTGCCAGCAGTGCTGTAAATGAGCACAGAGAAAATGGTGTCCAGTTACAGACACTCCTGGCAAGATAGCTCTTGGCAGGTCCTGCAACCAGCAAATTTGCATTGGGACTCTGTTGTTCAGACTCTGTTAATGTTCCTGAAGCTTCATTAATTGTCATCACATTTATTCTCTCCTCCCACCCTCCCTGTTAAAGCCTTTTCCACGGGGCTGCAAGTCCCCAGCTCGTTTCGGGGGCAGGAGCAGCAGAGTTTCCCTCAGCCTGACCCTTTCCTCCCAGTGCAGAGCCCAGCCTGAAAGCCTTGCACCAGTGAAAGCAAACTGCAACTCCATTTATATAAGCAAAAAAAGGAGAGAATTAAATCACTGCTGTGGCTATTTTAATGCCTGCATTTAGAAGAAACACACACCCCCCACACCAGCCACTCCAGGGGACGTTCAGTTTTGCTGCTGTCCTCACTCAGAGGCATTGACAGGAGCAAACAGCAGTTGGTAGGGCACCATTCCTGCCTGCTGCAGAGAAGAGAACCAACTTGGGCTGAAACTCTCCAGCCTGACCTTGCAAACCCTCACCCATGTGAGCAGTCTCACTGAAATCCTGTGAAATCCTCGGGATTACAGGCAGGGAAGTACACTGCAAGTGGAAAAATCCAACAAAATAATTAAAAAGAGAAAGAGCATAGAATTGTTTTGGTTGGAAAAGGCCTTTGAGATCATGGAGTCCAACCATTATCTAACTCCACCAAGTCTGGTGCTGAACCATGCACCACATCCACATGGAGTTTAAATTCCTCCAGGAGCGGTGATTCAACCCCAGGCAGCCTGTTCCAGTGCTGGAGAACCCTTTCAGTGAAGAAGCTTCTCCTAATCCCCAACCTAAACCTCCCCTGGTACAACTTGTGGCTATTTGCTCTCCTCCTATCCCTTGTTCCTTGGGAGAAGACATCAACACCCACCTGGCTCCGACCTCCTTGCAGGCAGTTGTACAGAGCAATGTGCTTTAGTTGATCAGATGGTGTTGGATGATAGGTTGGACTGAATGATCTCAAAGGTCTCTTCCAACCTGGTTAATTCTATTCTATTCTATTCTATTCTACTCTATTCTACTCTACTCTACTCTACTCTATTCCATGCCATTCCATGCCATTCTATTCTATTCCATTCCATGCCATTCCATTCCATTCTATTCTATTCCATTCCATTCCAATGTGGCCTCCCCTCAGCCATCTTTTCTCCAGACTAAACCCACCCCCAGCCCCCTCAGCCACTCCTCACAAGACCTCTTCTCCAGAATTAGAAGAAAATGAATAATCTCAGAAGACAACAACTAAGCACAGGGAAAGGGAGCTAGGTGAGATAAAAACCAACCAAACACACAAAACCAACCAAAACCAGCCCAAAAATCAAGAGGGCTAGCAGGAAAACCAGCAAATCTCGGCCCAAGCATTTTATTCCAAGTCACACAGAGGATCACAGAGGATCACAGAGGATCACAGAGGATGTTAGGGTTGGAAGGGACCTCTGGAGATCACCGAGTCCAACCCCTCCCCGCCAGAGCAGGGCCACAGAAGCCGGTGCAGGTCGCAGATGAACCACCTGCTCCCCACCTTCTCCTCTCGGCTCCGGAGGGCGGCTCGAGCAGAATGCAAAGGAACAACCCAGAAGACGTGGCTGATAAAAAGCAATTTTCTTTTTAATCTTATCAAATGGATCTGTACAAAAGTTAGCATTGCTTAGTCAGAAGCGAGTGAAGAGATCAGTAACAGCCGAAAACAAACGAACAAAGGAACGCAAAGAGAAGTCTCTCAACCTTTACACAGAAAAATAGATTGCATAAAAACCAGCTTGCTCTCTGTTGTGTGTTTGCTCCCCCCACACCCCACGGCAGCCCTCCCAGCCCCAAACGAGGGAAAGGAAAACAAACAAACAAACAAAACCAAAAAAGCCAAACCAAAACAATAACAACTCCCCCCCCCCCCCCCCCCCCAAAAAAAAAAAAAAAAAAAGAGAGAGAGTAGGAAAGGTAGAAAAAGGTAAAAAGGTGAAAACAAAAAACACCTCTGAAAGGTAGGTTTAGATTTACAAAGTTTCTGTAAAGGCACAAGTTACCATAAAATAGGTGGTTATTATATGCTCAGCATACAATGGAAGAAGTAGAAATATACCAACAAAATATTAGTCTAAAACTAAGTACCTAAACTTTATCTTTTTTTCCTTTTTTTTTTGGTTTTTTTTTTTTACTCTTTTTTTAAATTTTTTTTTTTTTAAGCTTAGTGGAGAAGATTTTTTTTTTAAATTTATTTATTATTTTTGATTTTTTTTTTGTTTCACAGCTTGATGGATGGGATCTGGTCCCTAGCGAAGCCAAACCAAACCAAAACACCTCTCCATACTTCGAGCAGGCGCCGATGGCTTTCCCGCCGAGCCCCGGCGCCCCGGCGAGGCAGCCCTGGTGCCGAGGGTGGGCAAAGGCTCTGCGGCGCCTTCGATCCGGGCTGGGCAGCCAGGGGACACAAAACAGCCACAGGCAAACTCCTGCTCCTCCCTGCAACCGTTTTTTAGCCTCCTAACTTAAGCAGTAACTTTTCCACCCCACCTCCCCACCTCCTCCTTTTCCATCCGCCGGTGGTGACCAGGCCTGTGACGGGCGATGGGATTCGCTCCGTCCCACTCCCAAGCAGCTGCTGCAGAGGTTCCAAATGAGAAACCAAACCAAACCAAACCAAACCAGGCCCCAAAAACCCAACCACCAAAAAAATGATAATTCACTAATTAATCTATCAGCTCATGACACCTTTTTATTGGATCAGCTCCACTATGTTTTTCTTTTAGGCTCCCTCCCGACCCTTCCCTCCCCCACCCCTACTCCCCCCCCCCAAAACAAAAAACCCTCTTTAAAAATAATGCTTTTTTTTTTTTTTAATTCTACCTTTTTGTGGGTTTTTTTTTTGCACAGAATCACTTCATTAATGAAAAGGCAAAAAAAAAAAAAAAAACCAAACCACCACACCAAAACCCCAAAGAAATAATAATACAGAACATAAATATTATAACAGATGAAAAAGGGGGGGGGGGATAAAAAAGCCACCAACCAACCAACCAACCAACGACAATCGAAGCTTCCCCCCCCCCCCAAAAAAAACCAACCCCAAATAAACCAAAAAAGAAAAGAACAAAATGTGAATGACAGCCAAACCTTGCTCAGGAGAACTCCTGACTGAAACAGAACCAAAAGAAAAGGAGGGGATAAAAAAGAAAACAAACCCACACCAAAACAACAAAGACTTCAGACACTGACTCGGTTGGTCCCACCAGACTCGTTTTGCTCCCACAAGGTCATCACACACGGAGTCAGAGGAAGGGGGCTTTTTTATGGGGGGGGGAGGGGGTTCCTCCGTGTTGCTCCCAGTGAGTTCTTTGCCCTCAAGGTTGGTCCAGTTCCTCACATTGCAATAGACCCTGAAAAGTCTCAAAACAGCTCTTTTCTGGTTGTTGTTTCTTGCTTTCTTCCCCCTCCCTCCCCCTTCCCCATCCTTCCCTGCTCCGCTTTTGCACTTGTCAGCTTCCACGAGGAGTAAGTTCAGTCCTCACAGAGGAGTCGAACGGTCTTGTCCTTCATTTATTGGAAAGGAATTGCTTTTCCTTGACCTCATTCTCCTTTCTCATTTCCCTTTCCTCAATTACCTTTTAGTAGCAATTCTGCTTTGTCTTTTGTGTTTTGTTTTTAGTTCTCTTTTGTTTTAAAACTGTACTCATTAAAGAAGAATAAAAAATAGAGCTCTGTCCTTTCGGAGTTTCGAAGCAAAGGGGACACCGTCCAGCCGCAGCGAGCAGAGTTCCCAGTGGCTCAGGAGGCACTTTGGAAACTATCAGGGCACTCCACGCTCTTCCTCTTCCATTCCTTCATTAGTGCATATGTTGGGGAAGCCCTCAGGGGAGCTCCACACGTCCTTTAAGGCCTCGTCAGGGTCGTATAGACCGGCTGGTCCCAGTTAGCGGTGGGGCTGTGAGCCGGCGGGATGGACAAGCCGTTGAGGATGGGCGTCGCGTAGGGCCGGCGGGAGGAGTGGAAATAGGGATACTGGTAAATGCTGGAGGGGTAGCCGGGGTAGGGGTTGTAGTAGTTGGAGCTCTGCAGGTCCGTGTAGTCGCACTGGGAGCTGGAGAAGGAGGCGGCGGCCGTGGCGGTGGAGGCGGTAGTGGCGCAGGCCTGGGCGCTGTAGGAGCCGTAGTCGGAGTGCGGGGGGGAGCCGTGGGACTGGTCGCTGTAGTGGCTGGGGCTCAGCTGCTCCGTTTTGATGTGTGGCCTTTGCTGGGCAGAGTCGGCCGACGACGGCGAGGCCGAGGCAGGGCTCTTGTGAGTCCAGACCTGGTTGGTGCCGGCGGTGCCGGCGGCGGAGTGGGAGTAGGAGGTGCCGTAGGAGCCGGCGGCGGCGCCGGGGCCGTGCTCGGCCGGCATGGCGGCGTGGCCGTTGAGCGGCAGGTACTGGTCGAACTCGTGCACGTCGAAGGTCTCCATGTTGTTGATGACCTCGCTGCTCAGCTCCGAGATGTCCACGTTGCTGAAGTCGATGTTCTGGCGACCGCTTTCCACGAGGCGGCGGCCCTCGTGCTTCAGCTCCTGCTTGCTGCCGTGGTGGAGGTCGGTTTTGGGGGTGGTGGGTGGGGTGGGTGGCCCATGGGTCTGGCCTGGGGAGGAAAACAGAGCGAGACTTTAACAAGTGCCCACGAAACACCCAACTCCATCAAGGACAACTGAAAAATCCACCAACACTCACACATTTCACTCCCTTCTAATTGCTACAGAGGAAGAGGGATTTAAATCTACTTCCCCACGGCAGAAGCTGGCTGATGTCCCCCTGAAACCACACCTGGGACCACATCCTCAGCTGGAGCAGACCACCTGCATGGGTGATGCTTCACAACCAGGAGGAGATGAGGATGTTGCTGATCCATCAGGACCACTCTGGGACACCCTTTGCAGCACAAACTCCCCCTCTCCGGGGAAGCATAACTGGGGGGGTGATTCGGAGAGACCCTCTCAGCCTCTCCCCGCAGGCAGGCTGAAGCCATCGCTGCTCTCCCGGAGGCAGTGAGGCCGTGCCGGCAGCAGGGGCCGGGGCCGGGATCCCCAGCCAGGCTGGGGGAGAGAGCGCAGACATGTCTGAGGCTGCAGGACGTTCGCAATCCTCCTGGAATCTGTCAACACAAGCCCCGTGCCAACTCGCAGCGTCGCCCAGGAGTGGGGAGCTTCACGGGGAAGCTGCATCTCCAGGACCTGCTCCCCCAGGACAGGGCCGAGGGATTATTAACCCTGATTAGCTGGCAATTAATTCTCCCTGCTCCTGAGCAGCTGGGAAACAGGGATCCCAGCATTTGGGGACTTTCCCAGCGCACAGCTTGCTCTATAAACATTTAGCAAAGAAAGTTGTGGCCACGTTCACAACCTAGTGGCAAAACCACAGCTCTTGGGGCAACGACTCCTGCTTTTGGGTGGCCTCAGTCCCACCGATGTCCCATCTAGAGGGGACACATGCCCACCAGCGGGCTCACCTCCCAGAGGAGCACACGTGGAACTGGCAGGGCGGTCTGGGGCTTTTTTTTTTTGGCCCGTGGTGGCCCTTTACCTGCGTGATCTCCGTGGTGGTGCGAATCAGCCATGCCCCCCAGCCCGCTGTCTGCCTTGTAGATCTGGGTGCCGGCGTGGTGGCTGAGCTCTGCCCCCGAGTCGGAGTCGCTCTGCCCGGCTTTCACGCTCTTCCTCCTCCGGGGCTGGTATTTATAATCCGGGTGATCCTTTTTGTGCTGGACCCTGAGCCTCTCAGCTTCTTCCACAAAGGGACGTTTCTCGTTTTCACTTAACAAGCTGGATTTTGTTCATTTAAAAAGAAGGAAGGGGGGGGGGGGGATAAAAATAAATCCCAAATTAACATCTTTTCCTCGAAAGTTTTCAGTTCACTTTCAGACTCATTTCCCCACACACTGATCTGAGCAGCAAGGTAAGTAAGGGTCTTTTCCAACCAAAACAATTCTATGAAAACGAATTGGGCAAAAAAAAAGAAAGAACTGAACTGGATTGCAAAAATGTAGTAAAAAAAAAATCATTTATAGAGATGCAGAAGACACTGAGCACCATGGGCAATGAGAGCCAGGCAAAACAACATGCTCCTGCCCCCCTTCAAATGCCTCTGCCAAATATTATTCTGCTGTTTGTCCTACAAATGCCATCCCCTCACCAGGACAAACACCACTGACCGTTCCCAGCTTTGTCCAGTGCTTACAGGGATGGCAGCACTGATGGGATTATTCCCTTCAGAACTCTCCCCTGTCCTAGATCTCTCCTTGGAAAGTCTTGGAGAGTCTCAAAACAGCAGCAGGAGCACAACTGGCCCGGAGAGGCAGGAGAAGACACGAGTTTGGTGGAGCCAGACACGACTGAATGTACCACGCGGTAAAACATGGCTTGTGGCACAGCCTCGGAGAGCTGAGAGCACCCAGAGGCCACCCAGCACAAAAAAAGTGGTTCGCGTCAGCGGGCAGCTCTGAGCCCACAGATCAGAAGGGAAAGTAGAAAGTTGATTAAAATAGCTGCTAAAAGTCATCTTCTTTGGGTTTAGGGCTCGTTAAGCAACAAGCAAGGCAGCAGAGGGAGAAAAAGTTGGGGAAAGCCTTTGTAAAAGAAGCAATTAAAGAAAAATCTCAGCCTCCTGGGGATGGCGATGTGGGAAATGAAGAGAGGAAAGAGCCCAGGCTGCACAGCTCGGTGATGGAGCAGGGAAAACCCACGCGCGGGGAAGGACCCTGCACACGGGGAGTTTCTCAGGGCAGGGACCAGTGTGTCCTCCGCAGCCTGCACAGCCCGGGGCGGGGTATTTCTGCACGTCAGCTCCAAACGCTGCAAGCTTCCCCCGCGGCCAAAGAAATAAATCAGGATTAACAGAATAAATAAAAAATAAGCGGTGGGAGGCAGAATCCAGCCGCGCACCCCGGGGTAAAGCCCCCCCCGGCCGTCCTGGGCAGCCCGAGGGCGTCCCGCCGGTCCAGTCCCGCTAAAAGAGGGGTGGGGTGGGGGGGGATGTCTGTGTGCAGCTCAGTCCGGCGCGGAGACCCGCGGGGGGATGCGCGGAGCGGTGCCCCGCAGAAGGGGAGATGCGCTGAGCCCGGGTCCCGCGGAGGGGGAGATGTGCGGGGCTGTACCCTTCAGGGGGGTGACGCGCGGCCGAGCGCGGTGCCCTGCGGAGCCGTGGCCGCGGAGGACGATGCGCTGCCGGCAGCCGTGCGCTACTCCGCAGAAAGGGAGGTGCGCGGCCGCGGGAGCGGTAACCCCGCAGAACAGGAGATGCGCGGATGCGCAGCAGAGGACTCACCGCCAGAGCTTGCCCAGGGTCTTGCTGAGCTCGGCGTTGTGCAGATGCGGATACTGGTCGGCCAGCTTCCTGCGGGCGGCCTGCGCCCAGACCATGAAGGCGTTCATGGGCCGCTTGACGTGCGGCTTGGCCTTGAGCGATCCGTTGCCTCGGACGGGCATAGGCACCAGGCTCCAGTCGTAGCCCTTCAGCACCTGCGAGACGGCGTCGCGGATGCAGGCGGGAAAGCGCTCATCAACCTCGGCCGCGTCCACCTTAGAGCCCAACGGAGCGGCCCCGGGAGGACGCGGAGCGGCTGCGGGGGCGCAGCCCAGACCCTCGGAACCGGCGGGGGAAAGCGGCGAGTCGGAATCCGAGTCCACGTGGGACATGGAACTGGTGGTGCCGGTGGGGCTGCACGGAGCCTCCAGCGCTTTGTCGTGCTCCTCGGTCATGTTGAGCATTGGAGTGGCCGTGGAGGGGTGGGGGGTTAAAAAAAAAACGAGGCGAAGGGGCTAAGCCGCCCCAAAAGGGGCGAAGATGTGCCCGGAGTGAAGTAGCGGGGGGCTGCGCACCCCTCCGCGGGTGCTCGAAATGCAAGACAGAAAAAAATAAAAAAGATTGAAAAAGAATAATAAAACTTTAGAAAAATGAAAATTAAAAGGCACAAAGGCGCGGAGGAAAACAAAAAGGAAAATAACTTTAAAAATCAGCCGAAAAGTAGAAAACAACCAGAACCAGGCGCAGTCCTGCCGCCGTCCCGCTCCGCGCCCGCGCTGCAGGTCCGGTGCGAAACGCGGACCCTGGCAACAAGTGACTTTAATGGGGGAGCAGGAGGCCCCGCCTCCCAGCTTCCCATTGGTGGAAATGGATGTCTTATTTGCATGGCGGGCGGGGAATCGCCCTCCACCCGCCCACCGCGCTCCCGCCGCTCTGCCGGCTGGAGCCGCCGCTGCTGCCGCTGAGGGGTCCCGCTGCCCCGGGCCCTCTTTTGGGGTGTGTGGAGTTTCCCCCTCCCTGCTGCAGATTGTCCGGAAGACCTCCCTCCCACCAGCGGTGTTTTATAGCCCCGGTGTGTTTTATATTCCCGGTGCGGGGAGGGTCCCTTCCCTGGCTTGGCCGGTGGTACCGGAGAACGGGTACAGGGCACTTGCCAGGCTAGGCGGCGGGATGCTGAGCCCCTTCCCTAGCCCTATTCCAAGCCTTGTGGGATGAGGCAGGAGCGGTGAAGAGTTACGGGGTGCCACCGGGATGAGGCGGCAGCAGCCGTCACCTCTCCGGGGCTCCGGTGCGGCGGGAGCGGTTCGTGCCTTGGGTACGGCCGGTCATTTTTTTAGCTCCTTTTCCGAGCGGCTTTTTGGGCAGAAGCACCGGTGCGCTCCGGTTGTAGGAGAAGTTGGAGTTGGCCGTGTAACCCCTTCAGCCCTCCGACTGCCGAGCCCCGATGTTCCCGGTGCCGCCGTGCGCTCCCCGCTCTCTCCAACGGCTAAAGAACGGAGGAAAAGCAGCGGATTGATGGGAAGAACCAAAACGATCCTCTCCAGCCCCTTAGACCCGTCTCTCCCCGCAGCTTTCCCGTCTCTGGGCTCAGTCCCGGACACTCGGGAAGGCAGAGCCGGGGCTGCCCCGGCCGAGTCCTGCCCGGTGCCGGCGGCTTTGCAGCGTCCGGAGGAGGATGCGGCACCTCGGGGTGAGCTTTCGGGTTTGGGCTTGGGGGGGGTGGGGGTACCCGCAAAATCTCGGCTCCTTCAGCAAACACCCACTTCTAAAAGCTCTTCCTGCTTGCTGCCCCTCTCCAAGCTTTCCCTGGCTTCGCAGCGTCTCTTTGGAGCATTTGATTTTAATTACCGGCGGAATCCAGCCTTCTAATTGCGACTGGAAAGAAAAAAGCAACTCCCCAAATTCCAGTTTTAGCCGCTGCTTCCCCCCAACTCACAAAAAAATAGAAAAAAAAAAAAAAGAAAAAGAAAAAAGAAAGAAAAAAGAGAGAGAGTCAAGTACAAGATTTCCAAGGGAAAAAAATAAATCAATTAGGAATTGTGGGAGTGCTTCAAGTATTGCAGCACTTAAAAAGTAGCAGGCAAGGAAGGAGGGTGGGTGGGGATGAGAGCAGTTTGTTTAATTACTGCGATGAATAATCACCTTGGAATAAAGTGTTTGCTTTGAATTGATATTGAATTCGAATTCAAGCACGGTTTAAGTGCGCCTGAATCTCCCAACACCTTCGAAGTGAAAATGAAAATATTCCATTGAAGTGCCAAGCGGGATCGGGTTGGAGTTTAAAATTCTCTCGTTTCCTTATTAGTAGCTCCTCGAGATTTCAGCCGGCAGTTTGCAGAGTCACAAAGTGTGCTGCCTTTGGACAAAATTCCTGGAAATAAGATTTTAGAAAGCGTCTGTTTAAAAGAAAATTGTCTTGAAGGCTCCCGGTGTGTTTTCTCTGTTGATCTCGTCAAGAAGAGCTGAATTTTTCTTCCAGGGCCCGATCCAAAGCTTAAAGGAGTTGTGGAAGAGTTTCTGTTGCCCTGCTGGCTTTGCAGTGCTGTGGACGCTTGGCAAAATGTTGTTTTGTTCTGTTTTGGGTTTTCCTCACATGAGCAGAATATAATAAACACCATATAATAAACAGATTTCTGCCTTTGTGCCCTCTCAGATCTTTAAGTTACTTGCTGAAATTCTGTGAGTAAGGAAAATTGTGATGCATTCGGTTTAGAGGTGGCAATAATCACTGTTTTCAGTTCCTCTTTTCAAAGCCTCTCTCATACCGAGCAGCTTCTTGGAGCCTGGCTGCGTGGCCGAGGCTGGGGAGGGATCTGTGAGGTACTCGGAGCTTTGGGGTGAGCCCATGAAGGTAGGAAGCCCGAATTTTCTGATCCCTGCCTACAACTAAGCAGAAAAATCCTGCCCGAGGAGCCCCGCAGGACAGAAGGATTTGCAGACATTGGGTTTCTTCCCCCCTGCAGACGGCTCCCCGGCTCTGCCTCAGGCAGCGAGCTGCATTTCCCAGCTCACTGCTTCAATTCCTCTTTGTCCAATGCAGGTAAAAAGAGGACAACTTTCAGACTACTTCCTCTTACCCCAGGGGGCACAGGGAAGAGGTAGTGCTGGAAGGTAGTGTAGGGCTTAAAGTTTGGGTTTGTGATGTCTCTGAGTGTCAGTTCTCAGCCGAGCTGGGGAGCAGCATTGCCTCACAAACCCACCTGAGCTGGGCAAGGCTGCAAGAAGCTGAGATGACAATGGGAGGAGGGAGGGAGCTGGAGCACCTGGGAAGCTTCAACAGCTCCCATTTCCTGAGAAGTTCACTCACCCATGGAATGGAAAGAGAGATTATGCTGTGACAAGTGGGTTCAAGTGGTGATGTTTGTTTTATGTGGTCTCATGTTCAAATGTTGTGTGACAAAGTACCAGTGATGTTTGCACAGGGATGGGCAAGTGATGGAGCTGCAGGGCAGGTATTGCAGTGATCTCACAGGGTGCATCATCTAGACCTGGCCTAACACTTCTCTGTCTTGACCCAGCCTGCTGACATCTGAATTTCCAAGAAAAGAGTGCAGATCGGAGAGGGAAGAACCAAGGTTCCCATTGCCCAGTGGAGCTTTGAAGGCTGCACCAAGTGGGAGTCTGCAGAGAGAATCTGGTGGAAGAGAGCTGGCTGTTCCTGATTGAGTGGGCAGAGCAGAGGTTCTCCAGCTGCCTGACAGCAGCAGCAATGTTACTTCATTATTGTCAAAGTCTGAGACACAACTCCAGTTCCTGGCCAGTTCACACCAGCACTGTCAGGAGGTTGTAGCAAGGTGGGCATTGGTCTCTTCTCCCTAGTAATGAGTGATAAGGATGAGAGGAAATGCTTTCAAGATGCACCAAGGGAAGTTTAGGTTGGACATTAGAAGACATTTCTTCACTGAAAGGGTTTTCAACCACTGCCACAGGCTGCCCAGGGAGGTGGTTGAATTTCCATCTCCGGAGGTGTTTAGAAGATGCAGAGTTGTGGTGCTAAGGGACATGGTTTAGCATCAGCCCTGGCAGAGTTAGGTAATGGTTAGGCTCAACGATCCTAAGATCCTTTTCATCCAGGCGCTGCTGTGATTCTATGATGATCTTCAAGGTCTTTTCCAACCAAAACACCTCTATGATTCTATCAGGCACTAAATCAAAGGTCTATGTGCCTGGCTCCACCACGTTGTCATTTGTCACCCTCAGAATCCCCTTAGGATGGAGGTGGCTTCACCTCCCTTCTTGACTCCTCTCTGCCACCCCTGTTAGTTATGCAGGAATGTGTGCGCGTGTGCGTTGGCTCCAGAGCAGTCAGAGCCCCACCGATAGCAGGGAGGAGAAATTTCATCTTCAGCAGAAGGCAGGGAAGGAGTTTTGCAGGCAGGCAGGCAGGCAGGCAGGCAGGAATGACTGCCCACGATGGGATACGCTGCAGCCCTTGCCTGGCTGGGTGGAGGCCCTGCCCGAAGGTGGCCTCTATCACTTCCTCCGATCAAGTGGTAAAAGTTATCGCTCTTCAAAACCTGGCTACCTTTGAACTGTGAGCAATTTTTACATGGGAATTTCAAAGAGCAAACAGAAAGTGGCTTACAGGAGGGGAAAGAGAAAACAAGCCCTGATCAGATAAAGGCAAACCTATGCATCACGTTAAAATAAGCCTCTGACATCTGCGGGATTAATGCTCTGCCCAGAGGATATGGCAGCTCAGGGGTGGCTGTGAAACAAGGCTCAGGCCTTTTCAGGAAAAGCTGAGACAAAACCCCCAAACAATTAATGAAATCTGTGGTAGCTTTCAACCAATTCCAAGCAGCAGAAGAGCTGAAAAGCTTTGCTCCTATGATGAACTGTAGGGATGGAGCCGAGCCTACGCTGGGGGCTTGCGAAGCCTCCGGCACACAGCTGCTGGCTGCTCGTGCAACTCTAAGACTAAATTTACATGGCTGTGTAGACTGATTTAGGTCCAGAACTTCTCTCTTCACATGAAACAACTCCTGATGCTCTGAACCATTCAGAAGTGAAAAAGGAGAGAAGCTTTTTGCAAGTTTCCATTAACACTTGGGGTGTTTAGTCCTCAGCATTTCCACAGCTCCTGCAGCTGTGCTGAGCTGTGCCCTGGGTAGCTCTGCACAGGAAAGGGAAAGGTTACTGGGTGCTGTCATTACAGTCTCTGTGTGCTCCCACCAAAGCAAGGACAAGTTTTCACTGCACAGCCTCATCCAAAGGCTGGCATTAGAGGGATTTCCATGGATTGGGAAGAACTGGTGAGGCTCAAAGCTCCCAGTGCTGTGAGGGGATGCAGACTGGCACCCCTTGCACAGCTGCTGCAATCTGCTGAGAGCTGGGGGGAAATGAGAGGCTAAATATGACTTGAATAGTATTTTTTTTACTGGGTTAATGGGGTGCTCCTCTTTTTTTCTGGGCAGGACTTGTTTGGCAGCTGCAGGGTGAAAAATGGAGGAGCCTGTCCCCAAGCAGCTCTTTTCCAAGCCACGATCATTTACCTGGCAGTGATACAAGAAACTCTGCACACCTGCACTGAGCAGGACTCCACTGACCTCTCCTGCTTGAAATGCAAGTGGGGAGGAGTGTGTGGATTTCTTTGCCCTTTTCTAGGCTTCCTCGTGGCAGCAGAGGGTAAAAAAAATTTAAAAGGACATTTAATTTTAGGAAGCTTTGACTTCAGGGTGAGTCAAAGGCAAAAGGGCTTCATGAAAATCTTGGTAGACTGGGCTGGCTGTGGAATTTCTGCTAAATAGAGCAGACCCCTTGCTTCTGTGATTACTAGCTCTTGAGTAGCTCAGCAGCAGCTAGCTTGTGCTGTGTTGTTCTCTTGCATCTTTCCCAGCCTGATGCTGCCCACCAAGGCAGCCAAGGAGGTGAAAGCAATTACAAACCTGACAGAGATGGCCTTCCCTGTTGGTCTCAAAATACACAGATATGGATAAACCCCAAAACCAGTGGTGAGGAGAAGATGCAGCAAGGTGCTGCTTCTGTTCAAATATTCAAAGATACCAGCAACAAACCCAAACCTGCTTCTGCAGGCTCAGCGACACAGGCATGGTAGTGTTGGGCTGATGGTTGGACTCGATGGTCTTGGAGGTCTTTTCCAACCTTAGTGATTGTATATGTACAAGTTACAGGCTAAAGGCCAGCTGAGACACTAGCAGACCTCTTCTTCACTCCTGCACAGCACAGGCTGGATGGCATCGTCTTAAAGCAACAGAGAAGCACAGTCCTATTAATTACAATTGCTGTGATCACTAATTTGTTTGTCCTACAGAATCATAGAGCAGTTTGGGTTGGTAAAAACCTCTAAGATCATCCAGTCCAACCATCAACCCAACACCATCATGGCCATTAAACCACGTCCCCACGTGCCATGGCCACACATTTCTTGAACGCCTCCGGAGACTCCACCACCTCCCTGTGCCAATCCCTGACCACTCCTGAAGGAAATATCCAACCTTATCCTCCCCTGGCACAATTTCAAGCAATTTCCTCTCATTCTGTCACCTGACAGTAGGTGACCAAGCAGCTGAAGGCCAATGTCCTCCCTTGCCTGGGGTTCCCCAAGAGCTCATTCCGTGCAGATGGCAATGCCATAGCTTCAAAGCTTGTGCTCTGGCTTAACTTTTCTTTGCCAGCAGCATACAACTCCCATCCCTCACACTGCTTAGGGATCCCTGGTCAAGAATCAGCAGCCCCTCGGTACAGATGCTGTCCAAATACAGGAGGGAAAGAAAAAGCCAGGTAATTCTTCCTCTGAAAATCCTTCTCAGCCTTAATCCTGCAAGCCCTGGAGCTAAAGATCAGATTTCCACGGGGAAGAGTCCAGGATTTTAACGGCAAGGGAAAAAAAAACCCCATATCACCGCTGGAAAAATCTTCAGTGTGTAGAAGGAAGCTCCCAAATCCTTTGCAAGATCCTTGTCTCTCATTGAGTGAGCGCAGCTGAGGGCTCAGCAGGATGGTGTGTAACTGCTTTATACATAACTGAATGTATGTTTTCTTTAGAGGAGCCCCCAAATGTTAATGCCCCTTCACAAAATAGCCATCTCGGCCTGCATTCACTCGCCCTGTTTTCTTTAAACCCAATTCCTGGCAGCCAAGAGGCACCAAAGGCTAGACCTGAATGAACACAAGAGTAGTTTAGGGTGCCAGGGACAGCAGGGTTGAGGTGCTGGTGGGGACAGCTGCTGGGTGCTGTGACAGTAAATGCTTGTTTCTCTGTCACTTTTGCAGCTGTTTGGAACACAGCAAAATAGGGTCGGGTGGGGGGGGTGCGGCGGGGAGGGTTTTGTTGAATGAAGATCAGCATCAATGATGCCTCAGCGCCTGCCTGCCCGCCTGACATTTATGAATTGCTTTCCCTTGGAGCCTTTCAGGCTCAGAGCCTGGCTCTTCAGTATCTCAGTTGCCTTACTTGCTGGGTTTGGACATTGTTTTCTTTCTTCTGTGAGAAGAGGGAAAGCGAGGGGAAAATCGCTGCGGGAGGATAAAAGCTGAGGGGAAGGAGATAAGTGAGCAGAAAAGCTGACCCAGGTGATGGCCCACACCAAGTTCTGTACCAGCAGGAGCTAAGGGCAGAGAGGAGGTCATCTCATGGTCTAATCTTCCTTTTTCTCACATGTTTTCCTGTAGAGCTTGATCCATCTTCCAGTACAGCTAAAGAATCACAGAATGGTTTGGGTTGGAAGGGACCTTAAAGGTCATCCAGTTCCAACCTCCCTGCCCTGGGCAGGGACAACTCCCACCAGACCAAATTGCTCAAGGCCCCATCCAACCTGGCCTTGAACACTTCCCAGGGAGGGGACATCCATGACCTTGCTGGGCACCCTGTTTCAGTGTTTCACCACCATCACTGTGAAGAATTTTGCCCTAAAATCCAGACTAAATCTCCCCTCTTCCAGCTCCAAGCCACCGCCTCTCATCCTAGCACTGCAAGCCCTTATAAAAAGTTCTCCATCAATTCTGTAGCCCTTCTAGGTACTGGAAGGCCGATCTAATGTCTCCCCAGAGCCTTCTCTTCTCCAGCATGAAGAGACACAACTCTCTCAGCCTGCCCCCATGGGTGAGGTGTTCCAGCTCTCTGACCATCGTTGTGGTCCTGCTCCAACAGTTCGATGTCCTCCTTGTGCTGGGGGCAAGGGATTCCACTTCCTGTTATGAGAGCTGGATCAGTCCTTTAGAGCAACAACATTTTCCTGCCTTTTAATAGACTTAAAACTTTGCAGCTTAGCTTGTGGGGAGGTGATGCTGCCACAGGGTGTCCCCTGAGCTTGGGTCAGCTGAGTTGGGTGTTTGTTCCTGCTGCTGTCCCAACCTGTGCATCCAGCAGGTCTCAACAAACGCCAACGAACGCCAACATACTTCAGGCTTCGCTTCTTAGTTCCAATAATTCCATTCCCCCCTCCCCCCTAAATCTTAGGCTAAACTCTCTGCTTTTCCTCAGTAATTTCCTCAGTTTGTTTCACAGACATTTCCATTTCAGGTGGAACTTGCTGGAGATGTTTCATAAAGACCCCACGAAGGAAACCATTAGCTTACATCTACTGGAATTTATCTAGCCAAACCTCGTGGCTAATCCCAAGGGAGAGCAAAACTGAAGTATTTTAGGGCCCTTTAACACATAGCTTATTTTTCTTTCCCTGTACAATGCACCATTATGTAGGGTTGGTTGGTGGTTGTGTTGTTTTGGTTTTTTTTTCCCCCTGAGGAGAACAATGCAAGCAGCAGTGATGGGAAGCCGGAAAAACAAAAGAGGCATTTAGAAGGGAGCAGTTTGCAGCCTGAAAAGCGTTGAATAATATTACACCTGATAGCAGATACTTTCTCAGAGCCCATGGAAAGGTTTTGCAGGGTGGTGTTTACTTCAGTGGGATCCATGATGCATGTCTGAACTCATCAGTGGCTGCTGAGGCTGCTTTGTGCAAGTGGTTTTGCTAAAAATCAGTATTTGGAATCGCAGAGTCATAGAACTGTTGCAGTTGGAAAAGACCTCTAAGAGCATCCAGTCCAATCATCAACCCAACACCACCATGGCCATTAAACCATGGCCCCAGGTGCCACACACGTTTCTGGAACACCTCCAGGGATGGTGACTCCACCACCTCCCTGGGCAGCCTCTTCCAATGCCTGACCGCTCTTGCAGCAAAGGAATTGTTCCTGATCTCCAACCTAACCCTTCCCTGGCACAATTCCAGGCCATCTCCTTCTATCACCTGATAGTAGGGAGAAGAGACTAACTCCTGCCTCATTCAAACCTCCTTTCAGGGAGTTTGAGGGAGTAATAAGGTTTCTTCTCAGTCTCCTCTTCTGCAGACTAAACATTCCTAGTTCCCTCAGCTGCTCCTCATAAGATGATTCTCTAGACCCTTCACCAGGTTTTATGGACACAACCTGAAGTCAAGCTCTTGATGGCTGTGTAAAGTAGAACTCACAACAGCTGAGGAATTTAACTTCACCTTTCCCCATCCCCACTCACTGGAATAGATATCATGGGGAGAAACTAAAAGCTAAGAAAACCAGCTGAGCACCAATTAACAAACAACTCATGAAACCAGCACCCATTTGTGGCGGTCTGGTTTCAAAGGTTTATTTAGTATTCAGACATAAAACTTATGGAATCCAGGTCCACAAAGAAAGATTTAATTATCTTGAGTATGAAACCTTCTGGGCTGCCTTGTGCCACTCAGAAACTTTGAAGGAATGGAGGCCAGGTGAGCCGAGGTGGCTGCAGCTCTGCAGCTCTCCCTGAGCGGGAGGTGGATGAAGAGCTTCAGAGCCAACTCCTTCCCTCTCTTTTTTATTTTAAGCTTGCACTTTCCTGCTGTTTTGCAGAGGGCAAAGGGGTTGGGGTGTAAAATGCCATTTTCCCACAGAAATCCCAAGCTGGGTCCTGCTGCAGAGACAAGTGCAATGGGCTGCACCTGGGCTGGGGCAGCCCTTGTTATCAACACAGGCTGGGGGGTGATGTGCCTGAGAGCAGCCCTGCAGAGGAGGACTTGGGGGTTCTGGCTGTGTGCAAAGCTAGACACGAGCTGGCAATGTGCACTCACAGCCCAGACCCAACTGTGTCCTGGTGAGACCTCACCTTTGTTGTGCTTCCCTTTCAGATATTTAAATGTAGCTATAAGGTCTCCCTGGAGCCTTCTCTTCAGGCTGAACAACCTCAACTCTCTTAGCGTGGCCACACAGCAGAGCCTCCAAGCTCTCTAATCATCTTGGCTGCTCTCCTCTGGACACACTCCATCAGGTCCATGTCCTTTCCGTGTTAGGACACAGCAGCGCAGGTGAGGTCTCCGCAGAGCGGAGTGGCAGAATCACCTCTCTCCATCTGCTGTCCACGCCGCTTTTGATGCGGAGCAGGACACAGATTGCCTCCTGGGCTGCAGGTGCCCCTTGTCTCACATCCAGCACGAGTCCTTCCCGGCGCAGCTGCTGTCAGTTTCATCATCCCCCAGCCGCGGTTGGCAATTGCCCCGACCCACCTGCGGGGCCTCGCACTTCATTCAGCCTCATGAGATTCACCTGAGCCTACTTCTCGAGCCCTTTCTAGTTCCTTCTGCGTGACGAGGAACCGCTTTCAGGCTCCCTGCCCACCCGAACCGCTCCGCAGGCAGCTTGCCCCGGCAGCCCAGCCTCCCCCCCGGCCCGGCCGCCGCAGCCCGCCGGGGCCGGCGCGGCCCCACGCATGCTCGCTGCGGGCTCAGACATGGCGGCGCCCAGCACCGCGCTCCGGCACCGGCAGAAGCGGGCGGTGGGAAGCGCTGCCCCCGAGGCCCCGGAGCGGGCTGCGGCGGAGCCGGTGGGCAGCGAGGCCAAGCCGCCGCAGGGCACCTTCTGGCTGACCCGCATCGTGCTGCTGCGATCCATAGCGCTGCTGTACTGTGAGTGTCCGGGCGCTGCCCCGCCTCGCCT
Source organism: Dryobates pubescens (assembly GCF_014839835.1). Lineage (NCBI taxonomy): Eukaryota > Metazoa > Chordata > Aves > Piciformes > Picidae > Dryobates > Dryobates pubescens. Next base: position 904,768 of record NC_071615.1, on the reverse strand, counting down.
TTCCGCTGCCCGGGCAGCGCTGGGGGCTCCTTCTGGTCCGGGGAGCGGGCTGGGGGCTCGATCTGGTCCGGGGAGCCCCCGGGGAGCGGGCTGGGGGCTCGATCTGGTCCGGGGAGCCCCCGGGGAGCGGGCTGGGGGCACGATCTGGTCCGGGGAGTCCCCGGGGAGCGGGCTGGGGGCTCGATCTGGTCCGGGGAGCCCCCGGGGAGCGGGCTGGGGGCTCAATCTGGTCCGGGGAGCCCCCGGGGAGCGGGCTGGGGGCTCGATCTGGTCCGGGGAGCGGGCTGGAGGTTCACTCTGGTTTGGGGAGCCCCGGGGAGCGGGGGGCGGGCGGGTTGTGACCACCCGCAGCCCTGCGAAGTGCTGGGGTTGCCCCATCCCTTATGGTCTTCCCCGCTGCAAAGCCTCAGGAAGGGAAGGGGTGAGCCCCCGGGTGCCTCGGCGGCGGGGTCCGTGCCGATGCTGCGGGGCGAGGTCCCATCCTGCTGGGAGAGAAGGGCTGCGACCACCGGACCTCCTCGGGGGTGGCGGAGAGCAGGACCGTGACCCCCTAACCTGCTCGGTGGTGAACTGCGTGGAAGATGCGGGTTTGCAGGGGAGCTTCGCTCTGCTTCTTGGCTCCAAACCACGTCCTGGTGCGGAGGGTCCAGTTGCACCCAGCAGCCCAGCCTGCCTTCCCCAAATCCACGCCAGTCTGTTAGAGGATGAACGGGTTTTTTATAAGCAGTTGCAAGAGGTTTCACAATCTCTGCCCCTTGTTCTTAATGTGAGACTTCAGCTTCCCAGATGTCTGCTGGAAATACAATGCAGCACGGGGGGAACAGGGTGGAGGTTCCTGGAGCGTGTGGGAGATAAATTCCTGACACAGCTGGTGAGGGAAGCTGCCCTCCTGGACCTGCTTATTGTGAACAGAAGTGAACTTGTTTGGGGAGAAGAGGTTGGAGGCAGCTTAGGGCACAGCGAATGTGAGATGCTTGAGCTTTCAGTCCCTGGGGAAGTAAGGAGTGAGGGGGGGTCAGTAAAGCTGTCACCTTGGGCTTCCTGAGGAAGAGATCTTTGGCTTATTCAGGAGACTGATTGCCCATGGAGGTTGTGGATGCTCCCCCCGGAGCTGTTCAGTGCCAGGCTGGACAGGGCCTTGAGTAGCCTGGTCTAGTGGGAGGCGTGCCTGTCCGTGGTGGTGGTGGATAAGAACTAGATGATCTTTAAGGTCTGAGACTGGATGAGGCACTCAGTGCCTCGTGGCACTATGGTTTAGTTGACTAGATGATGCTGGGTGATAGGTTGGACTTGATGATCTCAAAGGTCTTTTCCAGCCTGGTTAATTCTGAATTCTGTCTCTTCCACCCCAAGCCATTCTATGAACTGAATTTGCCACAACCTTGAGATGCTTAACGATGTGAGGCCAGTTTCCAGTCTCGGCTGTGCTTGCTTGGCTCTGCCTTTGGCCGGCAGCACCCAGAGCCATGCTCAGCCCCCACTGGTGTTCCCCTGGAAAAAGGCAAATAGTCAGAGTGAAACCCAAAGTGACATGTAACACGCTGCCTTACAAATTCTAGCCGTGCCCCAGATTTGTCCACAGAAGCGATAGGATTTGTAGGCTGCCAGCCTGCTTCGATTATCCTGCAGCAAAACCACGCAGGAGCCGTAGCTCGGGCTGCTTTTGACACGTGCTCTGTTTCCAGTTTGGTTTCAGCTCTGGGTGAAATGCAGGGTTATGACTCCTTCAGTCAAAATGAAAGCGACTCCCAGATTCCCCAGGGTGTAAATCCAGGCTGCTCAGTTTGCTGTTTCCTTAGGAAAAGCTGATTGGTGTGCTCTGCTGTGGGTTTGGTGGGGGCTGCTGCTCTCTGATCAGGGGGCTGGAGCCAGAAATGCACCACATCTGGCACGGAAATGCCGTCCTGTGGGGTGCTGGGGCTGTGTTTGGTGGGAAGGGGCTGGTGGGGGGAGCGGGAAAGGTAGTGGCTGGAGGGGTGGGAGTTGGTAAGGCTGTGATGAGGCAGAGAGTGAATCGGACATTTGGGACCTTCTGGTGGGTGGGAGACCTGATGTGGGACAGTGAAAGCAGTAAGGGGTGAGGAGCAAGTCAAGGGTCAGGTGAGTTTCATCCTGGAAGTGACTGAAACTTAGGAGCTGCAGAGAGAAAGGGCAGAAGGCAGAGGACGAAGCCAAGGTTGCAGGCTGGCGAGTGAAAGCCAGATGACAGCATGCAGGGAGAGCAACTGGATTTGGCACTTCAGAACAGGAGATGGGAACATCTGGGAGTGGCAGAAGCAGGGAGGAGACCCCAAAATGCTCTTGTGGTCCAGAGTGGGGAAAGCTTTGTTGAGAATGTAGTCTCAGAGGAAGGAATTTGGGTAGTGGAGCTGGAAGGAGCATGGTAGGAGGCTGCTTCTGTCCTTTGTACTGACAGAGATCAAGAGAGGAGAAGTTTACCTGCTCGTTATGCAACTTCAGCTTGGCTGTGGTCAGGTCACAGTGATCTTTGCTGTTTGTTTTGGGTGGGTGCTGGCCAAACAACCCCAAAACAAACAACCAGAAGCTTGGGCCAGGTTTGAGATGGGTCAAACTGGGAGAAGGGAGGACTGAGGAGGGATTTCATCAGTGCTGATCAGTACTTACAGAGTTTGTGTCAGGAGGATGGGACCAGGCTTTGTTCAGTGGCGCCCAGGACAAGGGGTAGTGGGCACAAACCTCAACATAGGTTCCAACTAAACATGAGGAGGAACTTTAAGGGTGACAGAGCACTGAAACAGGCTGCCCTCCAACTGAGAAGGCATTCCAAACCCATCTGGATATGTTCCTGTGTGACCTTCTCTAGGTGAACCTCCCTTGGCAATGGAGCAGGACTTGATCTGCAGAGGTCCCTTCCAAGCCCTACCATTCTGTGTCACTTGCTGTCACTTGCAGCAACTTTGGGGCTCCAGCTCTGATGCCAGCGCAGGGGAGATGCTGCACAGCCTGCAGCTGAAGCGTTCCTGGGTTGGGAACTGACTGGAGTGTGTGATTTGGAGAGGTTGTGAGCAGGCAGATTCTCCTGTCAGAGGCTGCAAAGCCCTGGCAGGGCTGTTGGGGTGGGCTGCTCTCGAGGGAAGGTGGTTTGCCTTTTGATCTCTTCTGAGAGCCTGGGTTTAGAAACAGCAGCAAACAATTTAAAGCCTCTGTGCCAAGCTGCTCTTCCCAGCTTGTTTCTGAAGATGGAACCATTTACTCTGACAGCCTCAGCCTGGCTGATGCTGTTGTGACACTGACATTCCTCAGTCGTGGGATGTTTTCCCCCCTCCTTTCACTTCACCCTTTTGAACACAATCCTTTCATTCCTGCTGTGCTCAGTAACAAATCCTTTGAGGGGGGAACTTGTGTGAAAGTATCATGGAAGTGGTCACCCCCCTGATGCCTGTAGCTCCTGCCTCTCAGTGCAGCTGTGGGATCTGAAAGCTTGTTCTCCTTCCTAGATGGAAAGGGAGGGGTGGGAGAGTGAAGGACCCTGTGGATGGGAGGGAGAGGACCAGGGCTGGGGGCATGCAGTGATGCTGAGGTGAGGAGCAGAATCACTGAGCATGATCTGGGGGACTGTCACTTCCTTCCTGTCCTCAACTCCACTCTCAAGGGGCTGGATTATTGCTTGGTGTGAGCTGAGGAGATGCTCTCCCTTTGGATCTTCTGTGGAAGGAGGGTATTCAGAGCAAGGCAGGTGTGAAGCATCCTTCTGTGTGCCCTCCCTTCTCCCCCACCCCTTTGGTTGTAGCTGCTTTCCCTTTCTGTTTCTTTGAAGGGAGTTTCCAAAGGCAGCCAGAGCCTGGGAAGTCCCTGGCAGAGCAGATGTTCCCTGAGAGGCAAGTTCGAGATGGGAAGGTGGGAAAGGATCTGATGATGTGTGGAGGTCAGCAACCAAACCCTCCTGCTGCTTGCAGGAGTGGGAAGGAAGGGCAAAATGGATCCAAGCTGAAAGGGTTCTGTGAGTTTTGCTCTTTGTGATGGAGCTGTGCCAATGGGGGCACAGAACCACAGAATGGTTTGGGTTCAGAGACCTTTCAGATCTGGGACCTCTTTCTCCACTTCACCAATGAGTGTGGGCAGACTTAATTAAAACCCTTCTGGAAGGGGAGAGTGTGAAGTAACACAGAATCCAGCCCTGAACACTGAGGAAGAGAACTATGTGTTGGTCTTACCCTCTTGCTCTGCTGCCCAGACCCCTCTTTCTGTGAGGCATCTTCATGTTCTCCCAGATAAGAAGCAACAGGACAAGAGGAAACAGCCTCAAGTTGCACCAAGGGAGGTCTGGGATGGACGTGAGGAACAATTTCTTTCCCCAAAGGGTTGTCAAGACCTGGCCCAGGCTGCCCAGGGCAGTGGTGGATTCTCCATCCCTGGAGGGGTTTCAGAGCTGTGGAAGTGTGGTGCTGAGGGCCATGGTTTGGTGGTGCCCTGGCAGTGCAGGGTTAAGGGTTGGACTTGGTGATCTTAAATGTCTCTTCCAACCAGTCTGACTCTGTGATTCTCTATGCTGCTGCTGTTTCACAGGTTTCCATCCCTGCAGCCTGGCCCTCAGTGGCTAATTGCAGTCTCTGATACAGCAGTTCATGGCACAGGGAGGTTTGCAGCAGCACTGCTCCGAGATTGCCAGGGGTTTTCCCATCCTGCACTGTGTGTTTGGTCTTAGGACAGGGATTGCCATTTTGTCATTACAGAAAGTCTTTGGGGCCCGGTTGGGAGTGCTGCTGCAGGTCAGCAGCTGGTGCCAAAGCTCCTGACAAGGAGTGTGTGCTATTTGCTCCCTTCACCCTCCTCCTGAATCATTGTGAGGTGCCCTGTGTGGCTGAGGACTATCATCAGCTTCCAGATGTAGCAGTTTAAGTAATTAGATCCCACCCTGCCCAATGTCAGCCAGGCTCTGTGGAGTGCTTTGAAATAAAAGCTATTATTTAAATCCAGTTTATCTTCCTTCTCCTCCTGTCTTGTTTATTAGTAGTATTTTCTTTGCCCAGAGCTGGAGCTATGGGAGGTTCATGCTACTTCTTCCTCATTCTGAAACCTAAAGCCTTCTCAGGGGGGGTTTGGCTTCCTGTAAGCTCCTGGCTCTCCCCAGTGTCCTTCCTCCTCTCCTTCTCTCTGCCATCTCTTCTCTGCTTTCCCCCTTCTCTTCCCTCAGCTGTACTAAAAGGTTTCCAGTGGGTTTCAGCTTGCCCAGTCAGGACTATAACATCCTTCTGATGCCTTTTCTGCCCTGGAAGGTTTTATTTCAGTGCAGAACTTGTTACCAAGTCTGTCCAGCAACAGCAGTCTGTTAGCACAGTGTCCTCCTAGCAAGCTGTGTGTGCACCCCCTTCAGCTGTGCACCAAAGAGCTGAGTAAGTGAGGCAGGATTGTGTGTGGTCCTGAGCAAAGCACATTCAGCAGAGCAAGCAGTGATAGTCCAGGGGAAATGGTAAGAAGAAGTGAGAAGGAAAGAATGTGTCTCCCAGTCTGCTGCTTGCTGCAAGCTGCTCTGGAGCAGAGGGATCTTCTCAGGGCATCCTCCAGCTGCAGGCTGGTGTGGTTCTAAAACAACCCAGGTCTCGGGGAGCTTTTTTCCTGTTTGCTTTCATATTCTTGCAGACAAAGAGGCAATAGGGAGATAAGCCCTTGAAAAGCCTCCAGAGCAATCACCCCAAAGCCTTTAGCCTGGCTGTGAGTGGCAAGACAACAGCAAAGTGTGAAGAGCAGCCCACTTTGTTGTGTGTTTCTCGGGGGCTGCGTGGGGTAGCAGGATGAGAAGGGGGTGCTTGGCTTCCCCCTGGCTCTTTGCACGCCGCTACGGTGTTCTCCCTTCTGTGTTGCAAAACATTGCAGGGGAATTCATCAATTGAGCACCCATTTGATTCCTCTCTCTGATAATAGCGAGCATACCATGAATATTCTCTGCCCCCACCCCCCTCCCCTGCTCCTTGTCGGTGGCAGCACCTCAGCTTGCCAGCGCCCAGCCTTGCCGAGTGCTCCGCTGGGTCAAAGGTGCCCTCGATGTAAGGCTGCAGGCAGAATCTTCTCGATGTGTGCAGTGTAGTTTGGGTTTCATGCAAAGCTCTCTGCTCTTGCTTGATTTCTTCTTGTGGTTTGGGCTGTGAGGAAAAGCTCAGACTCCTTTCAATGGGGGGCAAGGCGGGGGGGGAGGGAGTGAGCCCATATGACCAGAAAGGTTTGGATTTCACATCTTTCAATCTTTACAGAGCATGAAGAACAGGAGCCCCTCATGCTCCTACCGTGACAGGCTGAGCCTGGGCTGGGGGAGAGGAGCTGAGGCGACAGCAACCTGCAGAGACCAAATCGTCTCAGAGGGGCAGCTCCTGCTTTGTCTGCTTGGGTCGTGTGGATGAGAGGCTGTTGTGTGGGCTGCAACGAGGAGCATGCTCAAGCTGGGGGGGGAGAGGAGGCTGGGAGAGGGAGGGGAGTTGATGGAAAAGTACAGGGAAGCATCTTGAGGTGAGAAGAGGCAGCGAAGGTCTATTAGCAGTTGGTGGCAATTTGCATTTCTTATGTAAAGATCAGGTGGCAGCAGGTAGAGCAGCCTGCTCCCATGTGAGCTGTCAAAGGCTCCAGCTGCCTCTGCAGTGGGAGGGAGCATGGGAGTCACCGAGGCTGTTTGCGAGCCAGGAAGGAGCAAATCCTCTGAAGAACGGCAAAGGGCTTCAGGTGGAACAGAGGAGGCTGGCCTGGGTTGAAAGCACCCAACTCATCCTCTGCTGGCTTACCAACTGCTGGCTTCTGGTTTGTGCAACAGAACTCTGCCACCTTCTTGCCCAGGAAGAAGCTACAGGACACACCAGAGAAGCAGTTAACCTTGCCCCCTGCCCTGGCAGTGCAGAGGATGTGCCAGCCAGTGCCCAGAGTGGAAGCAAAAGTGTTTGCCCATGTTTGCCTGGAGGGAGTGGGAAGATGGAGAGTGGAAAACCCCCAGATTCAAGGCCAGTTGGAGGGAGGTTTCAGGATAGGGCTTAGGGAAGAGGAAGAGAAGCACAGGCTTGGGGGGCAAAAGGGACTTTTTCCCCCTCTGGGACTAAGCCAAGATGAAAGGGAAGGTTCCTGGAGAAGGGAGCAGGGTCTGTTGCAGTCAGTTTAAGGATGCAGTTTCTCGAGATGGGCTCAGGAAGAGGAAGCTGTGACAGAGAAGCTGATGAATGACTTCCCCACCCCTGGCTCTGTGCATCTCCTGTGTTGCTGAAACCCTCTGCAGAGTCTGCCTTTAGTTTCAGCCACTGCATGTGTCTGGTAACATGGGAACCACTCTGTACAGGGTGAAGCCCCTCGAAGGCTTGGCTGGTGCCTGGGTCCAGCTGGTTTGGTGAGGGGGTTTGAGAAGTAGATCCTGCCTAAGGAGATACCCTTCAAAGGTGCTCCAAAGGATGCTGGAGATGAGTGGAGAGGGAGCAGGGTGAGACAGCAGCTCGGCTTGGGGAGTGTCCAGGAGAGGGAGCTGGATCCAGGATGGAGCAGCACACCTAGGAAGTGAAAGGTGGGAGCAATAAACAGTGGTTGCTGGTCCTGAGGGCTTGGGGTCGAGGTGTGGGTGGAGCAGGCAGGCTTTGGTTTGGGTTGGGTGAGGTTTTCCATCAGGTTAGGGCTGTTGCTGGGGTGGTTTAGTGGTGCATCAGCAGTGCAGCATCTCCCGAGGAGCAGTTGGTGCCCTGGCAGAGCACCACTCTGGAGCCCAAACTGGGCAGGCTGAGCGGTGCAGCTCCCCCCAAGCCAGGCTGCAGCCTTTGCTGCTTCCTGGCTGAGGCTGTGCAGTGTTTTGTACCTCCAGTGTGTACTTTTCTGCAATTGCTGGAGTTGTGTCCTTCCTAATTTGCCCTTTCCTTGTTTATCTTGCATACCATGCAGGGGCCTCGTTTGGATTGGATTGCTTTTTAGGACAGCAGTTATGGGTTTGGGGCAGCAATTTTTGCAGCATTTAGAGGTGGATTTGATTAGCACTTCTGGGAAGCTGTGCAGCAAATAGCAGTGCTCCTCGAGGGAGCCCAAGCCATGGGGCCTTAAGATTTGGCCTTGGTTTAACCAGAAATGAAGATACTGAGCTGTGTGGAAAAATCTCTGCCTGTTTTCCCTGTCAGGCTTTCTGCTTTCGCAGTGGTGCTGAGTGGTGGTGTTGGGGGGGGGAAAAGAGGAATAAAATGTGAAACACTTAATTTGCTGGTCCCAAACTGATTGTTGAGTGTGGCAGTTGGGTTTGTCCCTCTGTGTCCATCCTCAGGTGAAATACCCTGTGTGATTTTTACTAGTTGGTGAAAGCATAGAATGGTTTGGGTGGGAAGAGACCTTTCAAGCTCACCTAATCCAATCCCTCTGCCATCAGCAGGGGCATCTGCAGCTAGAGCAGGCTGCTCAGAGCCCCAAACAACCTGAGCTGGAGTGGTTCTCGGGATGGGGCAGCTCAAACCTCCCTGGGCAACCTGGGCAAGTGTCTTATCACCTTCAGTGCAAACATTTCTTCTCTGCAGTCTGAATCTCCCTCTTGTAGCTTCAACCCATCTCCCTCTGGCCTGCTCAAAAGCCTGTGCTCATCTCTTTACTGGCCCCTTAAAGCACTGAAAATCCTTCACTGTGTGTGAAAGACAGCTGGGAAGAGACACAACCAATTAAAGTCCCAACTTGATTGTGTCAGGGCTGTGATTCAGGATCTGTTGAAACCGCTGGGGACCCTCCCAGTGACCTCAGCTAGACTTTGGCTTGTGAGTTTTTGGTGGGTTTTGAGATGAGAACAAAACACACAGCGTGTGCAGGGGGCTGCAGTGAGTGCTAAGTGGATTAACTGAAGTCCACTGGAGACCTTTGTGTGTGCCTGGGGGAAATGGGACATTTATTTTGCTTCCCTGGGGCTGCAGACTTTGCTTTGCTAGTTGAACTTCAAAGAAATGATAATCTGGGTTTAAAACTCGGGGGTATAATTTCACATGGGCTCCCCAGCAGCTTTCCCAGTGAGAGACAGCAGCCAGCTGAGCACCAGAGTCCTCCTTTGCAGGATGACAGTGTGCAGATAAGGGAAGAAACATATTTGATCATTAACTAAGGAGAATTGGGAGGGGTAGGGGGGGGAAGATGCTGACCTTTTGCAAGGGCTCTGTTGTTGCTGGTGTTTGGGATAGTGTTTGAAGGATGGATGGATGGAAGGATGGATGGATGGAAGGATGGATGGATGGATGGATGGATGGATGGATGGATGGGTGAGGGACTGAGCTGCTGGGAGCAAGATGTATGGAGCCTAATCAGGAAATGTTGGCCTTCATCAAGTTGTTTCTGAGAAATGGAGATGGCTGCAGTTATGAACTGCAAATTGGTGACTGGAGGAGATTCCTAAAGCATGAGATAATCCCTAGAAGCTGACCAACTCTCTCTGTAGAACATCAAATTTTAGGTCTAGTGTCTGTAATTAAATTGCTGATGTGCTGTTAAAAAAAGCATCTGGCTGTTCTAAGATTGTCCAGCTCAGGAGCACAGAGGCTATAAATGAGGGAGCTGTAGCAGCATGTGAAAAAGTAGCAATTTGGAGGAGAGGAAAAATATTAAGACTCTGTGTTTCCAACCTACCAGGATGTGAGAGGATCCAGAAGGCCAAGCCATGGCATAACTACTGTGTTCTGCATTTGTGATGCATAACCATTAACTGTTGTGCTGCCAAGAGAGTGAAGGTGTCCTTCTGAGTGCTGGGTCTGAGTTTGAGCTGGCTCATTAGCAGTATTTTGGGGGGAACAATCCTACAGTTGATAACTGCACAGCAGTGTTATGTGAACATGGAGATGTGTTGTCCCCTGAAGTCAAAGCACAACCTTGCAGGCACAGTCTGCTCTCAGCCTGCCCTGGGAGCAGCAGATACTGTAGTAAATCATCCTCACCAACAGACCCCGTGCTGGAGCTGTTGTCCATGTACACTGCAGAATGGTTTGAGAGCCTGAAAGAGGAGGGGGTTTGGAAGTCCAGCTGTGCCTGGGCTGCTGCAGAGCTGCAGGGAGCTGGGTGGGCTCCTGGGGCTCCATCGGCCGAGCTCCCCCAAAATCCGTGCGAAGGCTTCTCGACATTTCCTTTCCAGACCCTCTTTGTGGAAAGGAAATTCCATCTGAAAGGCTTGAAATGAATGCATGGAGTTTGTCTCTGCAGTGCAATTAGGCTCTTTCCCTCATCTGCATGGGGAGATGAATAGTGTTTGTGACGAACGTGGGGTCACGCAGAGTCTAACAGAGCAGGGCTGAGCCTCCTGGTCCTACCCTGGGTCAGGTCGTTCAGTTGCAGGCAGCCTTTCCCAGAAGGGCATTGTTGAGCTTGCCTGGAGCAAGTGGCATGTCCCTTACAGCTGTTGGGGAGCAAATTGTCTCCAAACAGACCCTGTGCCATTTCCTGGTGTGAAGGCAAAGAGAGTATTTATAGCACTGCTCTGCCTTGTGCTGGTGGCTCACAGCAGCGAGTGTGCTGTGTTCTGATGGGGATGAGAACATGTGGAAGAATTCCTTCCCAAGGCATGAATAGAATTCTGTAACTCTGGATTTAAAATGTGTGCTCCAGCCTGGATGATTGCTAATGCTGTCTTGGTTTTGTTTCCACCCCCCCTTTCCTCATTATCTTCCAGTTGTGGCCTTCCTGGTGGCTTATCACCAAAACAAGCAGCTGATAGGAGAGAAGGGGCTGCTCCCCTGCAAGCTCTACCTGCAGAGTGTCAAGAAGTATTTCAAAGGAAAGATAAACCTGGATGCTCTGAGCTATGCACCAACAATCATCTGGTTTCTGGACTGGTCAGACATGGACAGCATCTTGGACTACCTCTCCCTGCTTGGCCTGGCAGCTTCAGCCTTTGTCTTGCTGTCTGGGTGTGCGAACATGGTGCTGATGGCCGTCCTGTGGCTGCTCTACCTCTCGCTGGTCAACGTTGGACAGATCTGGTAGGTTCACCACCTCTCTGCTTTGTTTTCCTCTGTCATCTCCTGCTGTTTGTTGCAGACATTGACTTTCTGTTGCCCTCTGAGGTTGGTAACCTGGTGAGGAGCGATGTAGGAGTGTGAGGTGAGGAAGGCATTTGGCAGAAGTGAGTTCTGGACGTGCCCCTGCTCTCTCTTACCCAGGGTATCTGCTCTGATTTCTGCTGTCCTGAGAGGCAGATGGGCTGCATGATGTGCTTTGGAGAGCTTCCCCTCATGGCTGCTGCAAGGGAGTTGCCCTTTATCCCTCAGTTTGAAATGACTTCTCAGCTTGGAGTTCCACCCAAAAGAGAGCTGGGGCACTCAAGATAAGGCCACGAAGCCTATGGTGGAAAAGAAGTAAAGGAGAAGTAGTGACTCTGCATATTGATCCTGCTGCAGGGAGCAGCTGTGCTGCAAAAGGAGAGGCTTTAGGTGGTGCTCACACTTGTTAAGGCTCCAAGTAGAAGGGTTAAAAGAGGGTGGCCCCTTACAGCCCCACACTTCATTGGGTCACCTCTTTGTGTCTGCCTGTAGCAGAGCTGATGTGGTGACTTTGAGGAGGCAAAAGGCTGTGCCATGAAGAGGTGCCCAGGCCCTACACTGGGATGTTCTTCCCAAATCTCTCTCTACACCACCAGTCAGGACTCCTTCCCTGGGGATGGGCTCAGGGAATGCAGTTGTAAGGGTCTGCATGTGCTTGGGCAGCCCTTTGTCGTGTCCTGGCCCTTTCATTCCCATCCTACTCCAGCTGGTATGTGAGTGGGTGAAGGATAACAGCCTCAGCTGTCTGAAGAGCTCTGTTCTCCCAGCTCTTAACTCAGCCTGAACTTCAGACTGGGAAGGAAAGCCACACAACTTGGAAAATAACTTGCTGGATGGTTTTCCTTTGCCCATTTCCTACTTTGCCCCAAAATTGCTCTTCTGTTTTTGTGGATGTTTTATGTTACAGAGCAAGGATTCAGGCATCCTCCTGCTCTCACTTCCGGGGTAGAGGAGCTTGTGTCACTCTAACAGCAAAATCTGGATGTGTTCCTTCTTTCTGTTTGTGGGGAGGGGAAAAAAGCCCAATCCTAGCAACCTCCTTCTCAAGCTGAAAAGGTCTTGTGGCTCTAAACTGGACCTGCAGTGACTCCTGAGGCTGAAGGCTTGGTCTGCACCTGGACTAGAGGGCTAGCTAAGACTCCTCTGTTGGTGTCCACCAGGTGCTCTGGCATGCCATAGCCATAGCTATGAAAACCCCTAGCTGGGATATGTGCTCCAGGTTTTGTTGGGCAGCTGAGTTCTGTGCTGCTCCTCTGCTCCCAGTTGCTGGTCCTGGCAGACTGAAAGCAAAGGGTTGATGTCTTTATTCTATTCTATTCTATTCCCTGCCAGTGGTGGAGGTGTGACAGATCTGGAGAACTCTTGAGGTTTGCTCAAAGCAATCCATGTATGCCTGCTGAGTGAGTGACCATTCTGTCACCTTCAGGCCTCTGAGGGAGAGGTGAAGAGTGGGGAATGGAGAGGGGAGGCTTTTTCCACTGCTGAACTGAACCAGTGCCCAGCAGACAGGGTCCAAATGCCTCATCCTGAGTTGGGGTTAGAAGCTCACAGCTGAGTGTTAGGTCTCTCCAGCTCTGAAGACAATGAGCTGGCCAGCAGGAATGCAAGAGGAACCCAGACTTCACCTTTTGTGGGTGCTGTGGCTGAAAGGAATTGACTCTTGATGTTTGATATAAGGATGTGTTTTGTTTTTCTTCCTTTGCTGCTTCAGATCTGGAGTTTAAAAGTTACTCTGGCACAGGCAGATGGCTCCCAGAGCAGTAACACCCCAAGGAAAGGGGGGGCAGGTTCCCCTGGGATAGGGGTGTGAGAGAAAAGGAGTTCTGTGTCCAGCTGGGGAGCCCTCACCACAGGAAGGATCTGGAGCTGATGGAGCAGGGCCAGAGGAGGAACATGAAAATGCTCAGGGGGTTGGGGCAGCTCTGCCCCAAGGCCAGGCTGAGAGAGGTGGGGCTGTGCAGCCTGCAGGAGAGAAGGCTCCAGGCAGACCTCACAGCAGCCTGCCAGGACCTGAAGGGCTGCAGGAAGGCTGCAGAGGGACTGTTCCCAAAGGGCTGCAGGGACAGGAGCAGAGGCAATGGTTTGGAATGAGAGCAGAGCAGATTGAGATTGGATGTGAGGAACAAGTTCTGCCCCAGGAGGCTGCTGGAACACTGCAGCAGGTTGCCCAGGGAGGTGGCTGAGGCTCCATGCCTGGAGCTGTTCAAGGTGAGGCTGGAGAGGGCTCTGAGCAGCCTGATCCAGGGGAGGATGTCCCTGCTGCCTGCAGGGGGTGGCCTGGATGAGCTCTGGAGCTCCCTTCCAGCCCAAACCCTTCTGTGATTCTGTGGAATAGGAGGTGCTACCTCAACCTCATCTCTTCTGAATTGTGGTGTGGAGTCTGTTGCACAGGAAATTAGGTGGTTCTTGTAGCAGGGTGAGGGAAAAGAATCAAAGCCACCCAGCAGCACAGCTCAGTCACTTGTGGTTGCATTTTCCTTCAGATCCTCTGCAGTGGGTCACTGGGTGGTCAAAACCACAGCATTATTGTGCATCCAGTGTGACCTTCAGTTCCTGGGGGAGGGAATGCTGGGTGGCTAGGTACTGACAGTGCAAATGAGCCTGGAGAGGGCAAAGGACTCTCATCATCCTTCAGGGTGTTGTGGTGGAGCAAGGGATGAGCTCTGGGAGCACCTGAGGTCTGCTGCTGGCTGTGGGTGGGTGCCAACACTGGCCATAAACTGAGAATCATAGAGTTGTTTGGTTTGGAAAAGAGCTTTCAGATCACAGAGCAACCCTTACCCCAGCACTGCCAGGTCACCACTAAACCATGGCCCTCAGCACCACCTCTCCATGGCTTTGAAATACCTCCAGGGGTGACGGTTCAACCGCTTCCCTGTGCAGCCTGTTCCAGGCTGGAGGAGGCTGGCTGTAAAGCTCCCTCTCCACACTGGTCTGTGAGGGAGGCTGGATGCTTCTGCTCACTTTGGTTTGCTCTCACATTTGGGCAGACTGAGAGGTTTTGATGGTTTCTGCTTGTTCTCCAAAGCATCTGTGCAAGACCTCAGGCACTTCATGTGAAGAGGGAGGGAGGGCGACGTTGTCAGGCATCAGTTAGGAGACAGCTCAGCAAGGGACCTCTGAAACGAGGAAGCAATTCCTCCTGTGGCCACCTTTTGGTAGCTATTGTGAGCTCTTTCTCGGTGGTGTTCAGCAGCTGGCAGGTGTGGACTCCTAGAAGGCAGCACAGACCCATGGGCTGACACAGCCCAGCAGAAGCCTTTGCAGCAGCTGCCTGGGAAGGCAGCTCGAGGACGATGGGGAGCGATGAGCAGGGGGAGGGATCTCCTCTGTAGGCCAGTGAGGAACAATTTAGTCCTTTTATTGCCTTTTTTTGTTGTTCTATTTTAATTTTAAATGCTTCTATTTGTTTTGGGTTGGAGTCTCCTGATAGTGAGGGCTGCTGAAGGAGAGAGGCTTTCAACTGCTGTCCAGCTGGCTTGGGCTCAGAGTCAGAGGAAGCTTCAGAAGAGCAAACCATCTCCTTTGAAAGGCAGGACGTGTTGCCTGCCTGCCCCAGTGCTGCTGACTGCCACCTCTGAGCTGGGGAATACACTCTGTGCCCTGGGACAGCTGAGCCTGCTGGGGCAGCCCAGCAAGGGACCAGCCCAGCAAGGGACCAGCCCAAGGGCTGCAGGAAGCTGCTGCTGATGTGGGCTGCTTGTGGTGGGGTTTGTGGGACAAGGATTGCTTTGGCAACCTAAAATAGTGGGAAGTGGAGCCAGGATGCTGTCCTGGCCCTGATTCTTTGCTGTTGGCTCTGCCAAAGTGCAGGTGACCTGAGGGGAGATGCACTCTGGTGGCTCTCAGAGCCAGGCTGGATTCCAGAGAGCAGCCTTTTAACGTTGGTGCCTGCGAAGCGCTGGGGCCGGAGCTGCCTCTGTCACGTTTGGCAGTGGAATGCAATGGGAATCTCTTGGGATTCTGAGCACTCTGCTCCCAAAAACGGTGGTGGTGTTTTGAGGTCTCCTCAGAGTGAACCTGGATGGCTGCTGTGGCTGCTGGGGCATGCACCTGGTGGTGCTGCACTGGCACCAGGAGCTCAGTGAATCTCTCTTGAAAGATTGTGGTGGGTTTGGGTTTTCCTTGTTCTTTCCTCTGCCATTTGGAGCTTTTCCTTTTGAAGTAGCAGGAGACTGTCAAGCATCCAAAAATCTGCCAGTGCAAGAGGATGTTTAATGCCTGACCCAGGGGCTGGGTGAAGTGCTTGAGCATTTTGTTAATCTTAGCCTTGATTTATTTTCTTTTCTTGCAGCTTCTGCAGGCTGTACCCAATTTTAGTAGAACAGTGTGAAAATGGATGTGAGCTGACACTGAGCATTCCCAGCCCAGGGCCCACCCTGGCCTGGGCTGATCCCCAGCAGTGTGGCCATCATGTGGAGGGAGGGGATTCTGCCCCCCCTGCAGTGCTGGGGCCAGATCTGGAGTCCTCAGGAGGTCACAGCAGTGCTGGCAGGGCTGGAAGCCCTCTCCTGTGAGGCCAGGCTGGGAGAGTTGGGGTTGCTCAGCCTGGAGAAGAGAAGGCTCCAGGGAGACCTTCTGGTGGCCTTGCAGTGCTTCAGGCTGGGGACAGGCTTTTGAGCAGGGCTTGTTGTGACAGCACAAGGGGTGAGGGTTTGAAACTAAGAAAGGAAGATTCAGACTGGAGAGAAGGAGGAAAGTTTTCACACTGGGGATGGTGACAGCCTGGCCCAGGTTGCCCAAAGAGATGGGAGATGCCCCATGCCTGGAGCCTGCTCTGCTTGCAGAAGTCCCTCCTGAAGGCAGGGGATTGGAGTAGACCTTGAAAGGTCTCTTCTGGCCTAAAGCACTCTGTGATTCTGTGTCAAGTGGGCCCAGTCTGAGTATAATAGAAGTTAGGCTGGACAGCAGGAAAAACCAATGTCCCTGTGAGGGTTGTCAGGCATTGGAGCAGGCTGCCCAGGGAGGTGCTTGAGTTGCCATCCCTGGAAGGGTTTGAAGGCTGTGTGCAGGTGGTGCTGGGGGATGTGGCTGAGTGGTGGGCTCGGCAGAGAAGGCTTAATGGTTGGGCTCTGTTATCCTGAAGGTCTTTTCCAACCTTATGATTCTATGTAATTAACCTAGAGATGCTTGACAAGGTTTTGTGGGGGTGCAGCCTGCCAGCCCTGCTGGTGCAGGGGTAGGCACTGAAGTCTCTTGTGCACCAGGGCAACCAAAGCACTTCTAAAGTGAGTGAGCAGCTGTGGAGTGCAGTCCCTTGCAGCCCCCAGCACGGTGTCTCCAGGGAGTTACTGCATTTTATGGCAACAAACTCTTAAACTGCTCTGCCACTGATCTCCTCTTTCTGCTCCTGTTCTTTCCCCACTGAACCCAGCCCCCCCCAGCATTTTGCAGTGTCACCTGCAAACCTTTTCCCTTGCTGCTTGTGTTCATTTTCAAAGCCCCACTGGGCCACTGCTGGTACAGTTTGTAAGACACTTGATACAAGAGCTAGAGTTGGGGGGGGGGGGTAAATCCTGTTGCCTTTTCCCCACCCCCCTCTCCTGAGTGGGGTTCTGGTAGAGTTACAAGAGCTCAGGGGAATAGGTTAAACAAGCCAATAAATAAAAGGTTATAGCATGAGGTGGCTACAAGCTGCTTTTCAGTGTGTTCTTCCCTTGTGGAACGTGGTGGTGGTGGAGCTACTGCTAACAGGGATTTAGGGTAAAATATGCCTGACTAGGACAGCTTTGGTTTGTTTCTGCAAGGAGTAGGAAACTGAGTGCTGTAGGTTCTCACTGATGGTGGCCCAGTGTCTTCTGAGCTGTGCTCAGGAGCCCTTTGAAGCCATGTGCTCAGCTGCCTTCCAAGAAGCTGGGGAGGGGAGGACATACCTGTGTCCTTCTGGTCCCCAAAGCCTGGTGCCCACTCACCTTTAGCTGGCTGAATGTCCTCTGGACAGCTTTCAAGGACTTAAGGTATACAGCAGGTCATGGCAGCCTGGCCCTGAGGCATGGCATCTGATTGCAGTCAAATTGCCATCCTCAGAAGTTCATTTGCCACAGAGCAAGAAGAAAGGCTTGCATGTCACAGAGGTTTTGTGCTTTATATGTCTTATTAAAACCCACTTGACCTATGCAGGACTCCAGTCAGAGTCTGGTGTGCTGGTGGGTGAACTGCTGACTGCTCAAGCTTGATCTCCACTCAGTGCTGGGGGACTGAGGAGATGCTCAGGGCTGTGTTTCTGCTCTCCAGGAGGGCATCAGTAGGCATTAAATGGACCTCTTCCCCACTTCCTTTCCTCTTATGGTCTCTCAGCTTTGGTGTGGCAGTCTCTGAAGCACTTGGGGCTTTGCCTGGTGTAGGTTAGAAATGGATCTCTTCTGAGGCTCTTGTTCCAGCTGTAAAACAACTGATGTGTGAATCATGCTTGGATGAGGCCTTGAGCAGCGGAGTCGAAGGTCTCTGAGGTCCCTTCCAACCTGGGCTACTGGGAGGTGTCCCTGCCCATGGCAGGGGGGTTGGAACTGGATGATCTTTTAAGATCCCTTCCAACCCAAACCACTCTCTGAATTGTGTGTCCTGGGTTTCATCAGTGGACTCAGTGCACTTGGGATGTTCTCTGTGACCTCGCTGTAGAAGCAGGAATGGATGGGTTGGACTGCACTTACCAACATGACCTTGGCAAGGTCTGCCCCTCAGCTTGTGTCCTGCTTGCTCTGCCTGTCTGAAACTTACACAGGTTGGTCTCATCTCCCTAGGATCAGGTGATAGGGTGAGAGGAAGTGTCCTGAAATTGTGCCAGGGGAGGTTTAGGTTGGAGATGAGGAACAATTTCGTTGCTGCAAGAGTGCTCAGGGATTGGAAGAGGCTGCCCAGGGAGGTGATGGAGTCCCCATCCCTGGAGGTGTTCAGGAAACCTGTGGACAAAGCACTTTGGTTTGAAGGCCATGGTGGTGGTGGGCTGATGGTTGGATTCAATCTTCAAGGTCTCTTCCAGCTGAAAGAATTCTACAGCAGCTCTGTGGTCCTTAAAAGTTTGAAGTGCAAGCAAAGATTAATGCTGTGCCTGATTCCAGTGTGGAGTTTGGTGTGTTGAAGAAAGAATGTCAGGGTTTAGATGGAATCATAGAATCATTTCACATGGAGGAGACCTTTGAGATGGAGGCCAACTGTTATCTAACTCCACCAGGTCCACATGGACAGATCTCACCTTGCTGCTGATGCTGAACTGGAGCCATTTGCACTTTGCTGCAAGCTTGGCAAAGAACCCTTTGTGTCAACCTTGGCTTTGTTTGTCTAGCTCTCCAAAATATCCCAGTGGCAGCAACAACAAACAAGAAGGAGGAGAAAGCTCAGAATATCTTACTCCTTTCTCTGGCCCTTGGCAATCGCCCTCAGGAGTTTCTTTGTTGCTGTGGGTAGCAGCCTTGCATCCCTTTTCCTCCCCACCTCCCTTCCCCCTGCGCCCAGGGAGAAAAGAGTAGCTCTAGGAAGGCAAAGCCAAGGCTGAAGGATCTCAGGGGGTCATCCTTCCTGTGGAGGAAGCTGCTTTGCTGGCACTTCCTCCTCTCGCAGGAGAGAGCAGCGGATCGGTTTCAAAGAGTGCTGTGAGCGGCTGATCGGACACAGGAACGGGAGCAGGGATGAGTGCCAGGGGACACTCCTGCCCTGCAGTGCCACTGCCAGCTGATCAGGCTAATCAGAGCCATGTTTCCATCTGAGAGATTAACAGCTCATCAAGGCTGATGGCAGTTGGTGCTTCTCCCCCACGCACCTCCTCCAACCCCACCTGTGAAGGTTTCCCCTCCCTGCCCTAAGATGGGGTTTGGGTTAGCAGAGGTCCTTGAGAGGGGTCAGCCCTTGGCCATTTCCTCACCTGGTCTCCAGCATGGCTGGGAGGGAGGAGGGTGATGCCATGGCTGGTTGGCCTTCCTCAGTCCCTGAGACCCTGCAGTGGGGGTGCCTCACCTTCAGCCAAATGAGGATGGGCAAACCAAGGGTGACAGCTCTGGAGCAGGCTGCCCAGAGAGGTTGTAGAGTCTCCTTCTCTGGAGTGATTGCAAACCCTCCCTGGCCACTGTGCTCCTGGGCAAGCTGCTGTGGCTGCCCTGCTTTAGCAGAGGGGTTGGACTGGAGGATCTCCAGGGGCCCCTTCCCCTGCTGGGATTCTGGGAGTTAATGTAGCTTGGCCTTTTCAAAGGGGCAAGTAGAATTGTAGGGTTGTTTTGGTTGGAAAAGACCTTTAACATCATGAGGTCCAAGTGTTATCTAACTCTCCTCAGTCTGGTGCTATACCACGTCCCTCAGCACAGCAAAACACAGAAGCAGCCAACCCCTGATCTGAAACCAAAGGCAGAGACCAGAGGAGGAAGCCTCTCCTGTCACAATCTGTCCTTCCAGCCCTGTGGTACTGTGCTCCAGCCAGCATTTCACTTGGAAGCTGGCATGGCAGCAGCCTGGTGTGGGCTGGCAGCAGCAGATTCAACTCAACCCACCTCCAGGCTGCACCTCTGGACTCCAATCGCTTTTGCAAGCCCTGGCTGATGAGGAAATGAGAGCAGAGAGATGATCAGGAGGTGCTGTGGTCAGTGGTGTGGCTGTGCAGCGTCTGCTGGACCACAGGGCTGTGCCAGAGGACCCAGGCAGATGTTTACTGTCTTTAGTTGCTTCTTATCTGGCACAGCTACTTGCCAGCTGCATCCAGAGTGTGGACTTGGGTCTTGATTCCACAGCTGAAAGATTGAGGCACAGAATGAATAATGGTTTGGGGTTGGGTTGGTTTTCTTCACGATTCTTTTTTATTCTTGCTGTAGACTGGGAGTTGCCAAACAGCTTCCTGCACCCAGGCTGCTCCAGCACACGGCCAGGGGCTTTAACTCATCCAGCTCCTCAAACAGCTGTGGTTGGAAAGAATGTTAATGCAGTGCCTGGTACCACTGAAAAGTGAGCAGGGGTTAGGGAAGGGGCCAAGCTGTGGTGGGCTCTGTGTTTACTAACTTCCCTAAGGATCTTAATCCAGAAATTGAGCCTTGAGAACAGGACTTGCTACCAGCAGGGCTGGCTCTTGGCTGGGCTTTTGCTGCAGGGCTCAGCCCTGTCACTGGAGCAGTGCTGTGGCTCTGCCTGGGGGAGCAGCAGCGCTCTGGCCTGCGGGAGGGAGGCAAGGCGCTGCAGGAGCAAGTTCTCTGCAGCCAGGGGCCGAAGTGGAAAGTAGATGGAAGCCTGCATTAGGGCAAGTTGTGGCTTTAGGACTGGGCTGTAGGGGAAGTGCCCCCTGAAACCTGGAGCCCTGCTCTGGGAGTTGCCTTCAGTCAGCAGAATGGGAGCTACTGGAGAGACTCCAGTGGAGGCTACAAAGATGCTGAGGGGCCTGGAGCAGCTCTGTGAGGAGCAGAGGCTGAGAGCCCTGGGGCTGAGAGCCTGCAGAAGAGCAGCCCCAGAGGGGATCTGATTAATGCTCAGCAAGAGCTAAAGGCTGGGGGGCAAGGGGCTGGGGCCAGACAGCTATTAGGTCCCCCTGGAGCCCTCTCCAGGCTGAACACCCCCAGCTCCCTCTCTTGTTCCTCACCAGATTGTGCTGTAGACCTTTCTCCATCTTGCTGTCCATCTCTGGACACAGCACTCTTCAGCACCCCAATGTCTTCCTTGAGGTGAGCGTCTCAGAAGCTGGCATCTGGCTTCTTGACCCAGCCTGGTGCCCAGCTTTGCAAGGGGCAGCTGTAGTGGTCCTTCAGTGACACCTGGGAGCTTCTGCTTGCTCAGAGATGGGCAGAGCCAGGTGATGCTGCCTGACCAGGTCATGGCTGCATGGGATGGAACATGGCTGTGGCTCCAGGAGGCAGCCCAGCCCACTCCCCAGCCCGCTCCCCCTGCACTGCTTGGCTGCAGCTCTGCTCAGGCACCTTTCCCAGCACCATGTGCAAAACCCAAGAGCAAACCTCATCCTTGAGCACTCTTCTAATGCTGTCCCTGCTCCTTCCATGTAAATGTGGATGTTGTAATTACAGAGCACAGAGTCCCAGTTTTTAGGGATCTGTGACCACAATAAAGTGAATCCAGAAACCAGAGGAATGGTTTCATTTACTCCCATTCCAGCTTATTTCCTCCCCCCTGCCACCACTGTGCAGTACTAAAGGCTTGGCAGCAACTGAAACCAGCTGTCAAGAATGCTTCTTGCCCCCACACTTGCCAGTTGATGATGTTCTGAAGTGGATGGTGCAAGAGACAACTGCTGTCACCTCATGGTGATGGACTCCCCACCTCCTGCCAGTGGTGGTTGCCAGCAGGCTGCTCTGTCTGGAGGCAGGCTGCTGAGGAGCTCGGGTCTCCAGGTGCCCAAGCACTTCACACAGACCTGCCCTGAGAAGATGTGGGGTGGTTGGGTTTTTTTTTGTGTCCTCAAGTGTTTACAGCTTTAATTTGGTTGGGCTATTGTGGTTCACCAAAGGAGCTTTCAGGGCTGTGAGTGAGTTGCTGTTAGGAGTGCCACAGGCAAGGCAGCAGTGGGATGAGGTTTGCTGCATCTTGGAGCTGGGGAGGTGTCAGCCAGCATCTTGTGTCTAGCTTTCCCCTTGCTCTGGAAGTGGCCATGGCCCCTTGCTGGGTAGGAAGGAGGCACTGTCCTTGGTGGGGGGGAAGAAAGTGGTGGAAAGCTGAAAGAGCTGAGTTTGAGTAGTTGAGAAATGGGAATGGAGACAAAGATCTTCAAGTAGATGTGCTGAGGAATGTGGTTTAGTGGTGACCTAGCAGTGCTGAGTTAATGTTTGGGCTGGATGATCTTCAAGGTCTCTTCCAACCAAAATGATTCTGTGATTCTCATGGGGAGAAAGCAGCAGAGGGGGTGGAGAAACTGTTGGTTTAGGTGGTGGAAAGGCAGATGTAGGTTAGACCTAGGAAAAAGCCTTCTAAATGTACACATATGGAGGAGCCCTGAGAACACCTGGAGAGGGAGGGGGGAGTCTCCATCACTGCTTACAGAATCATCTCACACAGCTCTGTCTTGGGGGTCCCTGCAGAGGGACTGTTTGCAAAGGCCTGGATGAGAGGCAGTGGTTTGAAATGAGAGCAGAGCAGCCCTCAGTCCTACAAAGCTGGATAGCTGTCTGTGTCTGTCTCTCATCTTTCAAGGGCCAAGGCAGCCAGGAGGGAAGGAAAGCCTTCTTTGTTTGTTTTTTAGTAAATACAAATCTCACAGAATGTCAGGGGTTGGAAGGGACCTCCAGAGACCATCCAGCCCAAGCCCCCTGCCTGAGCAGCATCACCCAGGGCCGGTCACACAGGAGCACATCCAGGTGGGTTTTCAAAGCCCCCAGAGCAGGAGACTCCACAACCTCTCTGGGCAGCCTGCTCCAGGGCGCTCTCACCCTCACAGTGAAGAAGTTTCTCCTCATGTTGAAGTGGAACTTCCTGGCTTCCAGCTTGTAACTATTGCTTATTGTCCTATCACTGGGCACCACTGACACCCACCCTGGCCCCTTCGTCCTGACGCCCACCCTGGCCCCTTCGTCCTGACGCCCACCCTGGCCCCTTCGTCCTGACGCCCACCCTGGCCCCTTCATCCTGACACCCACCCCTCTCCTATTCATAGACCTTGATCAGATGCTCTCTCAGCCTCCTCTTTTCCAGGCTAAACAGCTCCAGGTCTCTCAGTCCCCTCCACAGAGAGGAGGAAGAGGAGCTTGAGGCTGGAAGTTGTTCATGAGGTTCCAAACTACAGCCTGAGGTCTGGGGAAATGGAGTCCCTGCCTGTTTGTACCTATGCAAAACCCCCTCCCAGAGTCCCCACAGGAAGCTCTGCTGCCTTTCTGTGTGTGGAGGGGGCCATTTGGTTGGGTTCCTTGGCATTTGCATCTCAGGCTTCTTCAGAGAAATAAATTCACAAGTGCTTGGCTGTCATCACAAGGCGAGAGAGGGAGCCTAGGTTGATGTAATCAGCACCAGACACACGTCAGAAGGCTTCATGTGGTTCAGAAGAATACAATATTCTATTAATTCCTCATTTGGGGGGAGGGATGTGTGTGTGTGTGTGTGTTTTAAATGAGCCTCAGGGGGTTCTTAACTTCTGCCAAGAAACAAACTTGCAGGAATTATTCTTTTCTCTGACTGCACCACAAGTGGGGTGGAGAGCAGCAAAGTGAGGTTGTCCTTAATGACAGACATCTTCATAAGGAGCCACTGCTGCTCAGGAGGTTAAAGCTTGGGGGGTGGGGGTGGTAGAGTTGTTGTCCTCTGTGTGTCAGTAGCCTGCACCAAGGGGACCTACAAGGAAGCTAGAGAGGGGCTTTTGACAGGGGGTTGTGGTGACAGGATGAAGGGCGATGGATTTTAGCTGGGAGAGAGGAGATTTAGACTGGAGATGAGGAAGAAATTCTTTAGAGTGAGGCTGGTCACAGGATCAGAGGATGGTAGGGGTTGGAAGGGACCTTTGGAGATTGAGTCCAACCCCCCTGCCAGAGCAGGAGCAGAGAATCCAGCACAGGTCACACAGAACACATCCAGATGGGGCTGGAAAGGCTCCAGAGCAGGAGACTCCACAGCCTCTCTGGGCAGCCTGCTCCAGGGCTCTGGGACCCTCACAGTGAAGAAGTTCCTGCTCATGCTGAGGTGGAACCTCCTGTGCTGGAGTTCATATCCATTGCCCCTTGTCCTGTCCCAGGGAGCAAGTGAGCAGAGCCTGTCCCCTCCCTCCTGACCCCCAGCCCTCAGGTATTGATAAACATTGATTAATTGCCCTCTCAGTCTTCCCTTCTCTGAGCTACACAGTCCCAGGTCCCTCAGCTCTCCTCACAGGGCAGTGCTCCCTTCAGCATCCTTGTAGCCTCTGATGGACTCTCTCAAGTGGGGAGACTCTGGCACAGGTTGCCCATGGAGGTTGTGGCTGTCCCCTCCTTGGGGGTGCTCAGGACCAGGCTGGATGAGGCCTTGAGCAGCCTGGGCTGGTGGGAGGTGTCCCTGCCCATGGCAGGGGGAGGTTGGAACCGGATGATCTTCAAGGTCCTTTCCAGCCCATTCTGTGATTCTGTTTCATGGTCCAAGGCATTTTTCTGTGCCCCTTGACAGAGGTGCTTGAAACTGAAACCTTGTGAAGTGTGAAAGAAGACTTCTGCTAAATAGCTTCCTACAGTTTATTGACACAGGTTGCAATTAACTCATTTCTTTTTGTACCTCATTTTGTTTTGCAGGTATTCCTTTGGTAAGTGAATAAGATGAGGAAAGCCCTCTGCAGTTAGAGTTTCTTGGTGCATTTGTGGGTATGTAGCTTTTGCATCACTCCAGCTTGCTTGAGTCCTCTTTCCCTTTGAAGCTGCCACTCTTTCCCTCCTCTGCCTCTCCCTGGATTTCTTTCTGCTCATCTGCCCTTCAGGAAAGGAGAGGTGGTGCAAAGAGGGTTCAGGAGACTGGTGGGAGGGCTGTGTGAGTACCAAGTGCATCCTTTGGAAAGAGACATCAAAGATGGATAATGAAATAAGCCTGAGGCAACCAAACAAAGTGAGGGCTGAAGGGCAGCACCTGGAGGGAGCATGGTCCTCCCAAATGCCATTTCCTCTTGCACTGGTGATCTGTCTGAATGCTGGGAAGCTCTGGCTCATAATCATCTCCTCTCCTGCTTGTTCCTCACATCCAATCTCAGTCTGCTCTGCTCTCATTTCAAACCATTGCCTCTCATCCTGTCCCTGCAGCCCTTTGGGAACAGTCCCTCTGCAGCCTTCTTGGAGCTCTTCAGGCTGCTCTTAGCTATCCCTGGAGCCTTCTCTCCTCCAGGCTGCACACCCCCAGCTCCCTCAGTCTGTCCTTGGAGCAGAGCTGCTCCAGACCCCTGAGCATTTTCTTGGCCTCCTCTGGACCTGCTCCATCAGCTCCAGGTCCCTCCTGTGCTGAGGGCTCCAGAGCTGGACTCTGTGTGTGTTTTCTGCTCTCACTGATAGCTGTAGCAAAGCTGCTTCTTGCATGTGGTGTTTTATCTGCCCTTGGCCTTTCTTTATGTCCCAACTGGAGAGCCACCCTATGAGGATTACTGAAGCCCTTTGTACGCAGTAGGGTCTCTCCCTTCCTTGTTCTTGGCTGAAGGGCTACTTCTGAATAAGATGAATGAGATGTAAATCTTGAGTTACTTTTGTCAGAATACAGGAAAACCACAATATTTTTGTTATAATATAGCTGAAACAACAACACTGTCATCCATGGCTGTAAGAGGTACATTAAATATTGCTGAGCTCTGGAAGCCTTATTCTTTGGTAGCATCTACTTCAAAGCAAGATCTTACAATTCCTGGAGAGACCTCTGTGAATGCTGACTGTTTCCTCTTCTCCTCCAGGAAATGTGCTTTTTTGATACATCTCAGGGTGGATTTTGGGAGCTTCTGTTAAAACTCCAGGCTGTCCCTATGAATTTTAAAGAACTCCAGGGTCTGGAAATAGCAACAAGCTGTTAGGCCAAGTGGGATCAAGCAGCATTGCCACAGGTTTTGCTCTTTGCTCTTACTCCTGTCAGGTAACAGTTATTAAAACCACTCTTCACTTGAGGGAATGAACTGTGAAAGAGCCATGCAGGAGCTTTCAGAGTGCAAAGCAGCAGCCACCTTGGGCTATTCATCTTTGAAAGGTGAAGAGGGGCTCCACGACGCAAATCCTGCAGCGGTTGTCAGCCCCAGGCTTAGGGCTGCTCTGGAAAGAGCTGAGCTGTTATAACTTCTCAGCTTTATTTATTGTTATTGGGGTAGAGAGCTGGCTTCAGACGTAGTGTGATGTGTTTTGGTGAGCCATGGGGTGGGTTTGTGTTGGGTCCCTCCTGGTGGGTAGGCACAGCTCAGGTGTGTGAAGCTCCTAGCTGGGAGAGAGGAGCACCTGGCCTAAACATGAGGAAGAACTATGAACGGCCCCAGAGGGCAGCTGAGCAATGCTCAGCAAGAGATAAAGGCTGGGGGGCAAGAGGCTGGGGCCAGGCTCTGCTCAGTGGTGCCCAGGGACTGGACCAGGGGCAGGGGGCACAAACTGGAACCCAGGAGGTTCCATCCGAGCAGGAGGAGAAACTTCTTTGGTGTGAGGCTGCTGGAGGCCTGGAGCAGGCTGCCCTTTATAACCAAGGGCATCTTCTCTCCTAGCTTTGAAGGATACCAGAGCTACTTTGGGAGGTTTGTGATGTTGACAGCTGTGCTGTTTCTGTTGCTTTCTGAGCAAAGGTGCACTCCTAGAGCAATAGTTCCTGATGAAGCTTCTGTCTGAGATGCCCTCAAGCCTGATTTAATACAGTGATTTATTATCTCTCTTTTAACAGACTTTCAAAGAGGTGATGCTCCCTTACAGCCTTTCTTGTCTTCCTTCTTCCCTTCTGTCATCTTACTGTGTTCAGTAGCTGCAGATATTCAGCAGGCAGTTTGGTGACCCTGAGTCTGTCCTGAGCTGTTAGTCAAAGGAGTGGGAAGGTAAAGAGAGCTGCAGCAAAGCTGCGAAGATCCCATGAGCTGCAATGAGCAGCCACATCCTTCTGTAGAGGAAAAATCCAGGTGTGGGAAAGTGGTCATAGGATGGTTTGGCTTGGAGTCTAGTTCCAAATCCCCCTGCCATGGGCAGCTCCTGCTGGACCAGGTTGCTCAGGGCTCCTGATTTTGACTACTTGGAGGCTTGGAGCCTCCACAGCTTTTCTGGACAATCTGTTCCAGTGCTGCCTCATCCTCCTTGGGAGGAATTTCTTCCTGATGTCTCATGTGAACTGAGCTGCTTCCAGTCTGAAGCCATTGCTCCTCATCCTGTGCTGGTGCTCCATACCTTTGTCAGAAGTCCCTCTGCAGCTCTCCTGAAGCCCCCTTCAAACACTGGAGGGCTGATGGAAGTGTCTGGGGAGACCCTGACTCCACATCACCTTCATGGCTGTCAGATCCCTCTTGGGGTTGGATTCCTAGCAAGGAAGAGGGAGAAGGGACAGGGATGTTTGTTTGCCTTGTGCCTATCCCTGGGATTATTAAACAGAAAGGACTGAGGAGCAGCTGATCTTATTTTGACACTTGCTGCACAAAAGTGTCCTGTTTGGAGCCAAAGCAAATGTTTCCTCGGGGATGGTTCCAGAGAGCCTGGCTTCAGCACTCTTTGCAAGCCAACTGCATGGCTGCAATTGGAAGCATATTTTAACACAGCTCCCTTCCCCCTCCCCCCCTTTCTTTTTCCTACATTGAGCTTCCTTAATTTTGGTGAGGAGTGAAGTCAGTCACTGGAGGTTGAATTCAGCTCCATGTTTCTTCCTTTATCTCTAAACATGGAACAAGTAAATTCTTTAGCTCATACCAGTGTCTGCCCCCCCCCCTTTCTCCCCCCCCCCCCCCCCCCCCAAATTTCCTGCTGCATCTCTCAGCTCAGAATTTCAGATGAAGTCTGTTTTGATTAGGAGGAGAATAAGAAGTTGAGAGCTGAGTGTATGTAATCCTCCATTACTTGTTAAAGCCTCACTCTTGACTTCAATGCAAATTGTTCCAAGGAGGATTTTCTTTTAAAAGGTCTTCAGGGATCTTGAATTTTAGATGTGCACTGACATAAAATTAAATGTTAAGAGTGCACAGCTGGGGTTCTGGCTCTTGCTGTGCGAGATGGAGATGCTTCTCCTCTTGTGAGCAATCCTTGCCAAGGAAGGAGCAAACTTTTCCTATGAGTTGGTCTCTACGAGTACCTGAAAGAAGGCTGTGGGGAGGTGAGGGTTGATCTCTCCTCCCTAGTAACAAGTAATAGGACAGGGAAAAAAAATGGCTTCAAGTTGCACCAGAGGGAGTGGAGTTTGGCTATTAGAACAAATTACTTCGCTGCAAGGGCTCTGGAATAGGCTGCTCAGGGAGGTGGTTGGATCCCCAGCCCTGGAGGGGTTTAAAAGGTGCAGAGATGTGGTGCTGAGGAAGGTGGCTTTGCATCCTACTTGGTGAAGTTAGAGCAGGGTTGGACTTGATCTTAAAGGTCTTTCCCAAGCAAAACCATTCTGTGGCTCTGTATTGGTGACCAGCACTGGGGTCATGGAAGGAAATGAGAGTAAGTTGAAATGCTTGAGGTCAAACTTGCCCAGTGCAGGTCCAAGGCTCAGTTTAACTGACACTAGCTGATTCACTGGCGGCCCTGAGCGCCCTGATCTAGTGGGAGATGGATTCATAGCATGGCCTGGGTTGGAAGGCACCCTCAGAGGTCATCCAGTCCAGCTTCCCTGCAGTGAGCAGAGCTTGCGTGGGACTGGGTGACCTTCGGGGGTCCCTTCCAGCCCGCCGCGTTCCATGGTTGTATGCGATGAGGCCGGCTGTGCTGAACGGTGCCCGGTGCCGGTCCCTCCGCTCCTGCAGCCCCATCTGCAGCGGCTGTGTGGGGGGTGGGAGGCTGCCCAGGCACGAGAGAATCCCTCGGTGGAGCAGAACGCACCAGCGCCGCGGCCGCGCCGGGTGGCACTTGTCACGCCGGCGGCCGGCTGCGCGGCCGGCGTGCGGGGGAGACGCTGGCAGCGGGAGCTGGAGGACAGGTTGCTCTGTGCTGTTCCTGCGGAACTTTGTTCTGCTCACAGCGGGAGACCAGGGACCCCCTGGCAAGGGCTGTGGGGTCGAACACCCAGCTGGCCACAGGCTGCTGTTTCTTCCTCCTTCCCCCCCCGGGGTGAGAAGGAAGGGACAGGGCTGCTGCAGGCTAACACTGCGATCCGTTCCCCGCTGCTGCTGCTGCAGTGGGAAACTTTTCTCTCTGTCTTATTAAATCTATTTTTCAAGCTGTCACTTAAGCAGGTCTAGTGACAGAGTCGGATGTTTATGTGGCCCTGGACACTTGAACTCTGGTGTTTTCAATCACAACAGCACCTTCTGCCAGCCGTTGTGAATTAAATACTCCTCCTGACCTCTTCCCCTCGCCGCTCTTAAATTCATGCTTTAAAAACAGCTTAATGAGGGGTTTACTGGCCCAATTGGAAGTTTTTATTAAAACCTATTAGTGTGCTGGAGTGGCCTGCCTGAAGGAAACGATTAGCCCAGAAAGCAGCTCGGCTCGGAGCTGGCCCCTGGCCACGCCAGGTTTGCTCTAAACTGTTTCCAGACCCGCTGGTTAACCCTCACACTGCAGCCTGCATGGTATTCATATCCTCTGCTTGGATTTATGGCTTGTCTGATTCTCTCCCCAGCCTCTCCCCATGTTCACCAGGGTGTTTCCTTTTAATTGCATTAGGCCTGCGTTAAAGGGCACTGCGCCTCCCTCCGGGCCTCGCTGCTTCGAGCGCCTCAGTTCGGTGGGAGCATTCTCCCAGAGCCTGCTGCTGGTGCTGGGTGGTGAAGGAGATGCCCTGCAGACCACAGAGGGATAGAATCACAGAATGGCCTGGGTTGGAAGGGACCTCCAAAGTCATCCAGTCCAACCCCCTGCAGGCAGCAGGGGCATCCTCCGCTGGATCAGGTTGCTCAGAGCCTCATTGAGCCTTACCTTGAATAGCTCCAGGGATGGGACCTCAACCACCTCTCTGGGCAACCTGTGCCAGTGTTCCAGCACCTTCACAGTAAAGAACTTGTTCCTAACATCCAATCTAAATCTGCTCTGCTCTAGTCCCTCATCCTGTCCCTGCAGGCCTTTGCAAACAGTCTCTCCCCATCCTTCCTTTATCCCCCTTCAGGTACTAGCAGGCTGCTGCTAGGTCTCCCTGGAGCCTCCTCTTCTTCAGGCTGCACACCCCCAGCTCCCTCAGCCTGGCCTTGGAGCAGATGAGGTGGACAAAGCCATAAGAAATGGCTATAAATATCTGAGGGCTGGGTGTCAGGAGGGAAGGGACAGGGACAGCCTCTGCTCACTTGTGCCCTGGGACAGGACAAGGAGCAGTGGATGGAAACTACAGCACAGGAGGTTCCACCTCATAGAATCAGTCAGGGTTGGAAGGGACCCCAAGGATCATCTAGTTCCAAGCCCCCTGCCATGGGCAGGGACACCCCACACTAGATGAGGCTGGCCAGAGCCTCAGCATGAGTGACAAAGCCTTAGGCTCTGGGGGACACCCTGAGCATCATAAGGCATAAACAAAGCACAAACTAAAAGCAACTGGTCCCTCTCCACCCCGTGTGGTTCCTGAGTGTCACCTCTTGTCTTTATTTTCCCTGGCACATGGGTGCACCAACCTTGGAAGAAGGATGTTTAAGGAAAAATCTGCTATTAAAGTTATTACTGCAAAGTAGTGCCTTTGATTGCAGCAATTATGCAAATGATCTTAAGGGATAAAATACTTCTTAACAAGGACTGCTGGAAAGGGTGGTGCTGCAATGAGTGCAGAGCTCCTTCAAGCCAGATCTTTCCATGTGAGTTGTTTCTGCTGACCAGCAGCTCAGGGGAGCTTCTCCTTCTCCTCTGCTCTGCCCTGCTGAGGCCACAGACAGCATCCTGGCTCCAGTGCACAGAATCACCAAGGTTGGAAGAGACCCCAAGGATCATCGAGTCCAACCTGTCACCACAGACCTCATGACTAGACCATGGCACCAAGTGCCACATCCAATCCCCTCCTGAACCCTTCCAGGATTCTGGGCTCCCCAGCTTGAGAGAGAGAGAACTGCTGGAGAGAGTCCAGTGGAGGCTGGGAAGCTGCTGAGGGCCCTGGAGCAGCTCTGGGAGGAGCAGAGGCTGAGAGCCCTGGGGCTGAGAGCCTGCAGCAGAGCAGCCCCAGAGGGCAGCTGATCAGTGCTCAGCAAGAGATAAAGGCTGGGGGACAAGAGGCTGGGGCCAGGCTCTGCTCAGTGGTGCCCAGGGCCAGGCCAAGGGGCACTGGGCACAAACTGGAACCCAGTCAGGAGGTTCCATCTGAGCAGGAGGAGAAACTTCTGAGCAGGCTGCCCAGAGAGGCTGTGGAGTCTCCTTGTCTGGAGAGCTTCCAACCCCCAGGTGGGCATGGTGAATCCTGGGCAAGCTGCTGGGGGTGCTGGGGTTGTGCTGGGTGATCCCCAGAAGTCCCTTCCAAGCCCAGGGGTGCTGGGGTGGTGTGTGCCTGGCTGCCCACCCCTGCCGCCCGCGGGTGGGCTGTGGCGCTCTCGGCGCAGGAATGTCGGTGGGTGGGATGGGAACGCTGGCCCTGCAGAAACTGGCAGAGCCTTTCCCCAAGCAGATTGTTTCTCCCTAGCTCTTGTGACTGACTTTTGTCCCAGCCTTCAGCAAAGGGAAGCAAACAAAACATGCTTTTTGCAGGCAGAGGTTTTCCTCTGGAGGCAGGGAGTGGGGCTGGGTGGCTGGCAGCAGTGGAGCTTCTTCCCAGCAAGAGAGATTGGCCCTGGGGATGTGCTGCCCAGGGAGGTGGTGGAGTCCCCATCCCTGGAGGGGTTTAGGAAGCGCCTGGCTGAGGCCCTTGGTGCCATGGTTGAGTTGATCAGATGGTGCTGGGTGATAGGTTGGACTGGATGACCTCTGAGGTCTCTTCCAACCTGGTCTATTCTATTCTGCTCTGCTCTCCTCTGTGCCAGAGCAGGCTCCCCTGGGACAGGTTGCACAGGTTGGTGTCCAGTGGCAGCACTTTGGGTGGGGCTGAATGGTTTAGGTCTTTTGCAATTTCTTTTTCAATCAGTCCTGGAGAAGCCTCAGCAGACCTGCACTGCCCCCCCCCCCCAGTGCACTGCCCCCCCCCCCAGTGCACAGCCCACCCCCCCCCCCAGTGCACAGCCCCCCCCCCCAGTGCACAGCCCCCCCCCCAGTGCACAGCCCCCCCCCAGTGCACTGCCCCCCCCCCCAGTGCACTGCCCCCCCCACCCCCCCCGTGCACAGCCCCCCCCCCTGCACTGCCCCCCCTCAGTGCACAGCCCCAGCTGCTCTGGCCTGTGCTTGGGGAAAACTGAGGGGAGCAGGAGGAAAAACCTCCTCAGAACAAGGATGATGGAGCCCTGGGGCAAGATGCCCAGACAGGCTGTGGAGCCTCCTGCAGAGACTTTGGAGCTCCACCTGCACAGGTTCCTGTGTGACCTGTTCCAGGTGATCCTACTTTGGCAGGAGGGTTGAGCTCCATCTCTGGAGATCCCTTCCAAGCCCTACCTTTCTGTGATGCCAAGGGGGCAGAAAGAGCATTGCAAAGGAAGTGGCATTTGGGAGGGAGGGAGAACACTGTGGTGTTGCTGCCCATTTGTACCTGGAGCTAACTTCCTTTGACCATGCATTAAAAACCCAACACTGACCCTTTGACTTGAGCAGCAAGAGAGGTCTCAGGACAAGCCTCTGAGCATCTTCTCAGCTCAGAGCTGCCTTCCAGTATCTGAAGTACAGGAAGGCTGCAGAGGGACTTTCCATGGGGGTGTCTGGAGACAGGACTAGGGGAAATGGTTTGAAGCTGAGGTAGAGCAGGGTTAGAGTAGAGCTGAGGAAGAAGTTCTTCAGCAGGAGGGTGCTGAGACTCTGGCACTGGCTGCCCAGGGAGGCTGTGGCTGCCTCCTCCCTGGGGGTGTTCAAGGCCAGTCTGGATGGGACCTTGAGCAGCTGAGTCTGGTTGGAGTGGATGATCTCTGAGGTCTCTTCCAGCCTGAGCCTTTTGTTTGTTCTGTTCTTGCTGCCTCCTTTTCCTGGCTGAGAGTAAGAAGAATGGTGGTGGGCTCCTTCTTGTAAGTGTTTGACTGTTGGATGCTGCTGAGCCTGGAAAAGGTTAATGTATTTGTGCTGGCAGAGTCCCTGTGTGAAGCATCTGTGTTTCTTCCCAAGTCTATGTGTTGAACTTTATGGCAGTTTCTGTGCTTGCTCCACACAGGAGGAGTGGTGGAAGTGCTGGCATTGGGTAGCAGGGGGGGAGCCAGGGGTCAGGTTTGATCTTCCTCTAAGTGCTGGACCCCTTGATCTTCCCCAGAGCAGGGACCAAGCTGTCACTCTTCACTGCCTTTGCAGAAATCGATGCCCACATGAAGGGAGGCCTCTGTGGGTTCCCCCCTGCAGTGCCTTTGCCCAGGAGAAGTCCTCCCCATGCAGTGGGGCTCGCTGGTGGGAATGCCCTGGTTGGGCTTCTGGGTCAGGCCAGTGCCATCAGCAGTGGTTTGGAAGTGGTTGCAGCTCTTCTGCACCATGCAACAATGCGGGGGGAGGAAATAAAAAGTAATAGAGTGTGGTGTAGTTCAGAGAGACTTAGAGGCAGGAGATTCAGACATCACTGCAGTTGCTGCAGCAGTGACCTTGTGCATGGGAAAAATCCCAGAGGCCCAAGAGGGTGGAGACTGGAAGGGACCTCTGGGGTCACCCAGCCCAAGCCCCTGCTCCAGCAGGGCACCCACAGCAGCTTGCCCAGGGGCACAGTGCCCAGGGGGGGTTGGAAGCTCTCCAGAGCAGGAGACTCCACAACCTCTCTGGGCAGCCTGCTCCAGGCCTCCAGCAGCCTCACAACAAAGAAGTTTCTCCTCCTGCTCAGATGGAGCCTCCTGGGTGCCAGCTTGTGCCCCTTGCCCCTTGTGCTGTCCCTGGGCACCACTGAGCAGAGCCTGCCCCCAGCCCCTTGCCCCCCAGCCTTTCTCTCTTGCTGAGCATTGCTCAGCTGCCCTCTGGGGCTGCTCTGCTGCAGGCTCTCAGCCCCAGGGCTCTCAGTCCTTGTAAGAACTTCCTCCTCATCTTCCTCGTGGCCCCGTCAGGTGCTGCAGGCTGCTCTTACAGCTTTGTTCTCAGCTTTGGTTGAAGGAGTCTGCAGCCTGGCCAAACAGTTGTGCTTGCATCCAGCACCATCCCCTCAGCTGCTGCAGGCTGTAATCCATTTATTTGTTCTGTGCTTTTTCTCCTGGGTTGCTCTTCCCTTTCCGAGCTGGGTGAAACCGCAGCGCTAAGCCATCCTCTTCCCAGTCGTGTCTAGGAAGTGAGCAGGAGCCAAGGTACATATTTTCTGTTAGTCAAAAGAGATAAGTGGCCCAGATTTCAAAGGAAATTCCCCCCCAACCCCCCTGCAATTCCCAGCTCTGAAGTCTCTGCTGTACCTTGGCTCTCCTGCCTTGCTTGGGAACAGCTGGAGCCTTCATTGCAGCTCCTTTGTGTTTTTGTGGGGTGTGTGTGGTGTCTCCAGGCATGCCAGAGTGCCCTGTCCCACTCAGAGACACAGGAGGGGCTGGGTTGGAAAGGGCCTCAAAGATCACCCAGTTCCAACCCCCCTGCAGGGGCAGGGACCCTTCCCACCAGCCCAGGCTGCTCAAGGCCTCATCCAGCCTGGCACTGAACACCTCCAGGGAGAGGACAGCCACAGCCTCCCTGGGCAGCCTGTGCCAGCCTCTCCCTACCCTCACTGGGAAGAATTTCTTCCCAATCTCCACTCTCAGTCTGCTCTCCTCAAGCTTCACTCCATGCCCTCTTGTCCTGGCACAAAAAGCAAAGGGCATCATAATGAGGGCAAGACAAGGAGCAAGGGTGAGAAACTGGAGCAGGGTAGATTTAGGCTGGGCATTAGGAGTAAGCTCTTCACAGTGAGGGCAGTGAAATGCTGCATCAGGATGCCCAGATGTGGTGGAGGCTCCATCACTAGGGACAGGCAGTGTCAAACTTGCTGGGGCCCTGAGCACCCTGCTCTGGTTGCAGATGCCCCTGCTCACTGCAGGGCACTTGAGCAAGGTGACCTTCAAGGGTCCCTCCCAACTCAATGCATTCTGTGCTGATCCACCCAGGAAAGCCCTGGAGTGGCAGGAGAGCTGCAGGTGGTGAGGCTGGGGAGGGTGCTGGCCAGGAGGGGAAGAGGAAGGTGTGTGATGATGTGCTTGAGCACCTCAGGAAGAGGAGAGGAGGCTCCTCTGCCTTCTCAGCACCAGAAGGCAGTGATCCATCCCCAAGGTTTGTCCCTGTCATAAGGAGGGGACAGTTTTTGGTGGGGAGGGAGGTGAGCCTGGGGCCCTGTGTGTATTAACTGCACCTTCCACCTTCCCTCCCCCTGAGATGGGGACAGGGCTTTGCCCAGGGTGCTTGCAGAGCTGTGTGAAGCTGGGACCTCAGCTCCAGGCACGGAGCCTAAACCAACAACGTTTTAGTGGTGGGGTTTTGATTTCTCTCCCATGCTTTCAGGCTCTGAGGTGGTGAAACCACCACTGAACTTGGACTGCACAGCTCAGGGCTTAGTGGAGCAGATAGCTGAGGTGTGGAGGGCTCTGAGGTTGCTTCTTGATCTGCCATTTGCTGTGGACAGGGAGGAGGCGCAGGGTAATCACAGGAAGGTCTTCTGGGTTGTTTCGTGCTTGCCTGAGCCGTGCTGAGCTGTGTCTGATTCAGCAGCTAACCTCAGGCTGGGTTGGAAGACCTGCAGGGATGGAGCTTTTTGCTTCTGTGTGTAGGAAGGAGAAGGAATCCCCAGGGCAGGCTGTGGTTGCAGCTCTGCAGCCTGAGCCTCTCAGCAAGGATTGCTCAACCCCCTGGAGCTGGCTCGGGGCCGGCCGGCTCGCTGCGTGGGCAGCCTGGGCTCCAACCTGCCTGCTCAAACCCATGTGGGGATGGCTTCCAAGGATGGGTGGGGAGCAGCTCCAGGCAGGGATAGGTCCTGCAGCTCCAGCCTTGTCATCTGTCACCACCCAGCTGCAGCTAGGAACGTGTTTGTTCCCTCTGCGGCGGGGAGGGGTTGGGGCTGGTGCAGGAGGGTTTGGAAGCAGAATTATTTGGTTGGAAAAGATGTTTAAGGTCACTGAGTCCAACCATCACCTAACTGCCAGGTCTGGTGCTGAACCACGTCCCTCAGCACCACATCTCTGCCTTCTAGGCTCCTGCAGGGGTGGGAGATCAACCACCTCCCTGGGCAGCCTGTCCCAGTGTTTGAGAACCCTGTCACTGAAGAGGTTTCTTCTAATGCCTTAAACCTCTCCTGGGGCAACTGGAGGCTGCTTCCTCTCATCCTGCCACTTCTTCCCTGGGAGGACACCAACCCAGACCTCACTTCAGCCTCCTTTCAGGGAATCACAGAATCACCAGGGTTGGAAGAGACCTCAAAGATCATCAGGTCCAACCTGTCACCACTAAACCATGGCTCCAAGTGCCACATCCAATCCCCTCTGGAACACCTCCAGGGATGGGGACTCCACCAGCTCCCTGGGCAGCACATCCCAATGGCTAACAACTCTCTCAGTGAAGAACTTTCTCCTCACCTCCAGCCAGGTGGTCTCTCCTCAGCCTCCTTTTCTCCAGGCTCCCTCAGTGAATCCTCCCCAGCCCTGCTCCCAGACCCTTCAGCAGCTCAGTTGCCCTTCTCTGGGCTTGCTCCAGCCTCTCAGTGTCCTGCTTGGAACAAATGGTCCAAGACTGAGCCCAGTATTTGAGCTGTGACCTCACTGGTGCTGAGTCCAGGGGGACAGTCACTTTCCTGGTCCTGCTGGTTACACTGCTCCTGGTCTGCACACAGCCCCAGACAGCAGCAACTCAGCCATGGGAATGGCCACAGGATCCCAGTGCCACCCATCTGTGCCCAGGGCAGGCACTGGCACAGAGCAGCGTGGCTCCATGCCCATTTCCACACCCAGGCAGCTCTGTGGGCACAGCACAGAGATCTTTGTCCTAAAAGGCTGCAGGACTTGCAGCTGTGATGGCTGCTGAGCCCTTGGGAAAGGAGTTGGAAGGGTTTCAGTGCTAAGAGCTGCCTTGCCTGTGGCCTTGCTGCAGAGTGGGTGAGGTTCAGTCCCAAGTGTCACTGGGGCTTGGAAACCTGCCCCCAGACACAGGAGTGAGACAGACCTGGGATGAATCCCCATCCTTAGGGGCTGCTGGGGGGCTGCTGGCTCCTGTGAGCAGGGCTGCTGCTCTTTGTGTGTCATGAGACAGCACAGCTCCTGGTGTCACAGCCTTGCTCTCATCCTGCCAGCTCTGCAGCCTGGCTCAGACAGTGATGGGATGGATTTATAGCATCCCTGTGCCCAGGGACACAGGGAGCACCAAGAGCTGCCCACTGGAATGGTGTCTGGGTGGTGAAGGGGGGAATGTGGCCAAGCCTTTCTGGCCCCCAGCTTGAACACTTCCAATCATTTATTCTGATATTTTCCCATCTGCTGGTTATTATCAAACATGAAGCACTGAAGCTGCACAGCCTTACCTTGTGGAGTCATGTTCAGAAGCAGCTGGGGGGGTTACTGAGTACCTTTTAACTCTTCCCTTGGAGTTAGGAGCAGCATTCTGCTCTCCTTTGGAAAGCAAAATTAAACTAAGCAATAAGTAACTAACCACCCAAGACAGCTGCTGAGAGATGCCACTCCTCAGGGGTCAGCACCTTCCCTCTGCAGAACTGTCCTGTGCATGGAAAGCTTTCTCAGGTGTTTTACTTCCATCCTCAGCATCTCTGCAGCTGGCACCAAGCTGAGTGCTGCAGCTGACAGGCTGGAGGGAAGGGACTGGGACAGGCTGGAGGGAAGGGACTGGGACAGGCTGGAGGGAAGGGACTGGGACAGGCTGGAGAGGTTGGCTTGTGCCAGCCTCAGGAAGTTCAGGAAAGCCAAGTACAAGGTCCTGCAGCTGGGCTGGGGCAACCCAAGCACAAAGGTAGGCTGAGAGAGGAGGGGCTCCAGGGCAGTCTCAAGGAGCAGGACTTGGGAGTGCTGGCTGATGGAAAACTCCATGTGAGCTGGCAGCTGTGGGATGAATCCTACAATGGTTTGGGCTGGAAGGAACCTCCAGAGCTCATCCAGCCCAGCCCCTGCAGGCAGCAGGGACATCCTCCCCTAGCTCAGGTTGCTCAGAGCCCTCTCCAGCCTCACCTTGAACAGCTCCAGGCAGGGAGCCTCAGCCACCTCCCTGGGCAACCTGCTGCAGTGTTCCAGCAGCCTCCTGGGGCAGAACTTGTTCCTCACATCCAATCTCAATCTGCTCTGCTCTCATTCCAAACCATTGCCTCTGCTCCTGTCCCTGCAGCCCTTTGGGAGCAGTCCCTCTGCAGCCTTCCTGCAGCCCTTCAGGTCCTGGCAGGCTGCTGTGAGGTCTGCCTGGAGCCTTCTCTCCTGCAGGCTGCACAGCCCCAGCTCCCTCAGCCTGTCCTTGTTGCAGAGCTGCTCCAACCTCCTGATCATCTTCGTGGCCCTCTTCTGAACCCACTGCATCAGCTCCATGTCCTGCCTGTGCTGAGAGCTCCAAGTGGCAGAATCAACTCTCTCCCTCTGCTCTGTGCACTTGGAGCCCAGGCAGCCAAGTGGGCTGCATCAGTCTGAGCAGCCTGTCCCAGCAGAGAGGGAGATACCCTGCAACTGCTCTGGGCCTGAGCTCAGGAGTGGGTGGCAGCACCTCTGAAGCAGTCCCTGAAGGAAGGCATTCCTTTTGTCACCAGAAATAACCATCCAGGCTTTGATGCAAACTTTCAGTCACTAATGGGAAACTCCTTGGTGAAGCTGGGGGCTGAAATTGGGTAACTGGAACCATGTGTGAAAGGAGCCTGAACACCAGCCCCACTTACTGCAGTGATTTATCATCCACCTGAGGCTGCCTTCTGCTCACTCCACTAAAGCCCTGCGTGGAAGGGAGGCAAAAAAGGGTTTGCTTCCATGTGGTAAGGGAACACAAAGTAGTTCCAAAGTGTTTGCCTTGTTAATGAGCATAATGACTCTGGGCACCAGTGCTCATAGGGCCCTGTTGAACCTGGGGGGGATCTGATCAATGCTCAGCAGGGGATACAGGCTGGGGGACAAGGGCATGGGGCCAGGCTCTTCAGTCCTGTCCAGCAACAGGACAGGGGGCAGTGGGCACAAGCTGGAACCCCCAGAGGTTCTGGAAGAGGCATTCCATTGCTGTGAGGCTGCTGGAGCCCTGGAGCAGGCTGCCCAGAGAGCTTGTGGAGCCTTCTCTGGAGAGATTCCAGCCCCAGCTGGGCATTGTGATCCTGGGCAAGCTGCTGTGGGTGCCCTGCTTTGGCAGGGGGCTGCACTGGGTGATCCCCAGAGGTCCCTTCCAAGCCTGGATGGCTCCTGTGTGGCATCTCCCCGACCTGTCCTTGCTGTTCCAGGTTGGCTTCCCGTCGCACAGTGCTCACCAGACCCCCCTGCCCCTTTGTCTGGGGGCCCAGGCACTCTCAGCCTGAGTTAATGAGGCTGCAGAGTGTGGACAGAAGAGTTGGTGATTATTTCATATGGTTCATTTTATGCACTGAAGTCATTTGGTTTTCCAGCCAGGCTGGTGTGTGAGCCCTGTGCTGTGGGGACATCTGGGAGGAGCTGCTTAGTATCACTTGTCACACTCCTGGGTGATTCCTCTTCTCTTGTCTTATTTCTTGTGGTTGATTTCAGCAGTTCATACAAAACCCCTAAAAGAGGCTGCTTCTTCCAATTAGAAGCCAAAATCCTAATGATATGCTACAGAATCTGCTCCTGAGTGGATTTGATGTCACAGGCATGGGAAAGCCACCACCCAAGTTGCCGGCAGCCTGGCCCTGGCTGCTTGCTTCATGGTGAGGGGAGAAGGAAAATCTTGCTGCTCACTCTCTTATGTTATCACCAAACCACTGAATGCTTCCAACTGGCAGCTTCTCTGCAGAGCTCAGGGGATGGTAATGTTTGTGGGAAAATGTGCTGCCTTTTTCCCCCTCTCCTCCTCTCTTTACCAGGAAGCCTTTGTGAGGCCAGGCTGGGTGTGAGGAGGGGTCTGGAGCTGGCTGTGGGTAGATGCTTGCAGCCAGGCTGGGTGTGAGGAGGGGTCTGGAGCTGGCTGTGGGTAGATGCTTGCAGCCAGGCTGGGTGTGAGGAGGGGTCTGGAGCTGGCTGTGGGTAGGTGCTTGCAGCCAGGGTGGGTGTGAGGAGGGGTCTGGAGCTGGCTGTGGGTAGATGCTTGCAGCCAGGGTGGGTGTGAGGAGGGGTCTGGAGCTGGCTGTAGGTAGATGCTTGCAGCCAGGGTGGGTGTGAGGAGGGGTCTGGAGCTGGCTGTGGGTAGATGCTTGCAGCCAGGGTGGGTGTGAGGAGGGGTCTGGAGCTGGCTGTGGGTAGATGCTTGCAGCCAGGGTGGGTGTGAGGAGGGGTCTGGAGCTGGCTGTAGGTAGATGCTTGCAGCCAGGGTGGGTGTGAGGAGGGGTCTGGAGCTGGCTGTGGGTAGATGCTTGCTGGGGATGCCCAGCCCTGTGTCTTTGATCACAAAGCCATAGGTCCCTTCCCAACCCATTCCATGATTCTGTGCTGGAGGATCCCTCAGCACCACATTGCCAAGCCACCTAGCTCGAAGGCCATGGGGAGGAGGTGGAGCTGAGGCAATGGCACAGCTGTGGGGCAGGCTGTGGAAGAGCAGAAGCAGAGCCTGTGGCAGGGGTCTGGTCTGGCAGAGTCATTCCTGCAGCCATGGCCTTGGGCAGAGCGAGGTCTCAGCTGGCACCGATCCGAGGTGGCTGTTGGAGTTCTGGGAACAGAGAGCTGCTTTAATTCCCTTCCCAGGATTTTCTTGATGGCTCCCCTGATACCTCTCCCATCAAAGTATTCCCTTGACAGTTGAGCTTGACAGCTCAGGGCTCTCAAGAACATTTGCAGCTGTCCCAGGTGAGTTTGGGCTCGGAAGCTGTGTTGGAGGGGGACAGATAAGGACTCCTGTCACTTGTGTGGCACTGCAAGTGAAGTCAGACATCAGGAACAATTTCTTCCCCAGAAGGGTTGTCCAGGCCTGGCCCAGGCTGCCCAGGGCAGGGGTGCAGTCCCCATCCCTGGAGGGCTTCCAAAGCCCTGGGGCTGTGGCGCTGAGGGCCATGGCTTGGTGGTGCCCTGGCAGTGCTGGGGTAAAGGTAGGACTTGATGATCTTCAGGGTCTTCCCCAGCCTACAGGATTCCCTGATTCAGCCCTGTCTGCTCTCCACACTCCCCCCCAAGTGCTCTCACTGAGGCTTCCTTCTTCAGGGTGGATTTCAGAGTCTCTTTTCAAGCCATCACAAGCAGTTAAAGCAACCCAACCGCAGCTGTCAAAATAAATAACCCTGCTTTGTGGGGCTCTATCTTTTCTGTTCCCTTACCCCTCTGAAACTTGCTTATTCCTAAAAATGGAATCCACAGTAATTCCTGCAGCTGCTGGTTGGGATTAATAAGGGTGTCTGTCTTGCCAGCCCCTGAGATTTTCCAGTTTAACAAGAAATATCTATACATGTGGCTAGGAAAGGCAGCAAATGGTATGTTAATAAGAGCAGCACTTAATGAATGCCACATCTGGCTGCTTCTCAGCACCAGCCTGCTCTATATTTGCCTCCTTTTTTAGCAGCTAAAGTCTAAGTTAGTGTTTTAGATGCCTCTGAGATGTTTAGTGCTGGTATTTCGTAGGTGGTTATCTTTGGTGTCTGTGTGCTTGTGTTTGAGGTGGGTAGAAGCTGCTCTGGGTGGCTGCTGAGCATCTCTGGTTTACAGACTCAAAAAGAATTGGTTCAGTTGGAGAAGCTCTCTAAGAGCATCAAGTCCTGCTCCTCTGCTCTGGTGAGACCTCAGCTCAGTGCTCCATCCAGCTCTGGAGCCCTCAGCACAGGAGGGACAGGGACCTGATGGAGCAGGGCCAGATCAGAGAACTGAAGCTCCTCTGCTGTTGGGACAGGCTGAGAGAGCTGGGGGTGCTCAGCCTGGAAAGGAGAAGGCTCCAGGGAGACCTAGTAGCAGCCTGCCAGTACCTGAAGGGTACCCAGAAAGCCAGGAAGGGACTTTTTACACAGGCTTGTAGTGCTAGGAGGAGAGGGAATGGATTGAAGCTTGAGGAGGGCAGGTTTGGACTGGAGATTCAGAAGAAATTCTTTGCAGTGAGGGTGGTGAGACACTGGCACAGGCTGCCCAGGGAGGCTGTGGGTGCCCCCTCCCTGGAGGTGCTGGATGAGGCCTTGAGCAACCTGGGCTGGTGGAAGCTGTCCCAAGGACACTTGTGGCCTTCTATGTGAGTGCCCAGCGCTGGGTTAGGACAGCAGCTTCTGCCACGGGTGGGTTTTCCTGCTGCTGCTTTGGCACCTGGCAGCACTTCCACCACAGCAGGTAGATCTGGTTGAGGTTTCCTGGAGACAAGTTGATCACTCAGTGGATGTCTTGCAGATCCATTTGCTGCTGCTGACAGTAATCATGGTGAAATACTTGTGCTTTCCTTTCTTGTTCCTCATCTCCGGTGCCTTGGGTGCTCGTTCAGCTGTTCCAGCGCTCAATCAGATGGTAGCTGCTGCAGTCCATCTCTCTGTATCCACAGGGAGATTTCAGGGCTTGGAGACCTTGGTTGATAGTTCAGGTCTGTGACCAGCAGCATTTCTGCTTGTGTGTGCTGTTTGCTCATCTCTCTGCACTGTGCAGGGAGAGAACAACCTCCTAGCACAGAGGATTTGCTGTTTGTCCCTTAGCTGCCCCAAATCTGCTGCTCCCTCCTACGTTGCCCACCAGGTCCTGCTCAAATCAGAGGGGTTTTGGCAAGCAGCTTTCTGATTTCCTGAGAGCCTCATTTGATCTTCCTTCCTCCTGCTCCCTCTTTCTTCCTTAGTGCCTGGGGGTCAAAGCTGTGGGTGTTGAGGTCCTGTTAGTCATTGTGGCCACTCCTGAGCTCATCGTGTTGCAAAATGCCTGGATGGAAGCGTTCCTGAACTACAGCAGGCTGAGCATCCCTGAGGCTTCCTTAGGCTTGCCTGGGCTGCCCCAGAGTGGTGTAGCTGGATGGGAAGTCTTCTTCACTTCTGCTGGAAAAGACCTTTAAGATAAACCCCAAATGTTCCCCAGCACTGCCAAGTGTTCTGCTGAACCATGTAGCTCAGCACCACATCTGCACAGCTTTGAAATCCCTCCAGGGATGGGGACTCCAACACTGCCCTGAGCAGCCTGATCCAGGCCTTGACAACCCTTCTGGGGAAGAAACTCTTCCTGCTGTCCAACCTAAATCTCCCTGGTGCAGCTTGGTGCCGTTTCCTCTTGTCCTCTCATTTGCTCCTTAGGAGAAGAGAACAAATCCCAGCTGGTACCAGGCTACGTTCAGGGGGTTGTAGAAAGCAAGGAGGTCTCCCCTCAGCCTCCTCCAGGCTGAACACCCCCAGTTTTCTCAGCTGCTCCTCACCAGCCCTGATCTCCAGACCCTTCACCTAGGTAATTGCTGTTCCTTGGACCTGCTCCAGCCCCTCAGTGTCCTTCTTGGAGTGTGGGTCCCAAAGCTGAACCCAGGACTCCAGGTGTGGCCTCAGCAGTGCTGAGCACAGGGGGATGATCACTCCTCTGCTCCTGCTGGCCACACTGTTGCTGATCCAAGCCAGGATGCTGGTGGCCACCTTGGCCACCTGGGCACATGCTGGCTCATCCTCACACTGCTGCTCAGCCAAGTGCTTGCATGAGGCTCAGCTGCACTCTCCCCAGAGCAGAGG
This sequence comes from Dryobates pubescens, assembly GCF_014839835.1. Classification (NCBI taxonomy): domain Eukaryota; kingdom Metazoa; phylum Chordata; class Aves; order Piciformes; family Picidae; genus Dryobates; species Dryobates pubescens. The sequence goes on along the minus strand of NC_071615.1, from coordinate 861,632 downwards.
GAATGACACAGCAGGGAGAATTTGTCTGCTATGCTTTTGATTTGGAGACCTGCTCTCTGTCTGCCAGCAAAGAGCCTGCCAGGTGCCCTCATGGGCTTGGCTTTAATTTGTTCTTGCTTCCAGTGGGATGATAGTTTTGAAATGGTGAAGGCAGCAGGCTGGTTGAGCTGTTAGGCTCCACGTTGCCATGCTAACCACGTTAGCAGCTGCTAATGGTTTCTTAAGCTGCCAAAGCAGCCTGAAGATAGATTTAACACCCAGCAGACACCTGTTTCTAGCAGTTTAGCTCTGCAGGCACATGGCACAGCACTGCAGGGGTCCTCTCCCATACAGAGCAGATAAGATGTGTTCAGCAGGTTGCTTGGACGTGGCTGGCTTTCCACTGCATGCTTGGGTTTTCTTGGTGGAGAGTAAGCAGGAAAAGCAGAGCATGAAGGAATCTAACCTGGGAGAGATGAGCACCAGAGGGATGTGTCTGGTGTTTCAAACTCAGCTCTGTCTTGCAGAGCCCTTGGTGTCTTCACCTCAAGTCAGACTTGGTTGCAGTGTCCTCCCAGGGCACAGAGTGCTTTGCAGCTGGGAATAAGCTGCCTCTCCTTCCAGGTGGCACTGGGGCAGGCTGCCCAGAGAGGTGGTGGAGTCTCCATCTCTGGAGTCATTCCAAAGCTGCCTGGATGCTGTCCTGTGCAGCCTGCTCTAGGTGAACCTGCTGTGGCAGGGGGTTGGACTGGATGATCTTCAGGGGCCCCTTCCAGCCCCTATGATTCTGTGATCCACTGCAGTAAAGGGGTTGTGAGAGTTCTGTGGTTGGCTTCATGGAGGGAAGGTGCTGCAGCTGCTGGGGCAGGATTGCTGTGTGGAGCTCCCTGCAGAGGACAGCTCTGTGTTTGCAGAGCTCTGTACAGACCATCTCTGGGCTGTGCAAAGGAGAAGGTTTTAAGGGAGGTGGATCTAAGGCTTTTCCAGTCCCATAGCAGGAGTGTGCATAGCAAGCAACCATTCCTGGGCAAACCCTGGCTGTTCTGGTTTGGGAGCTGATGGTTCTGCCTTTGCCTTTCTTGTCCTTTCAGCATCTCTGGGTCTGCTTCTTTTCTTTCAAGCCCAAACCTTCTGACTCGGTGCACTTGGCTGTGCCGTCCTGTGTTCATCTGGTCAGCATGAGTTCCCACTGCAAAACACTCACCAGAAAGCTGCAACTGGCTTTTTGTTGCATCCCAAACTTCAAAGTGATGGGCACAGAAAGGATAATTGGGAAGAAAAGCCCTTCCAGGTCGTCATTCCTTTGGCCCAGGAGCCAAAGCTCCTTGCTGGTGATATTTACTTTTATTTCCCCTCCTGTTTTGCTGGTGCCATGGGAACCTGGCAGTAGGTGGTCTCTGCTGCTATGTGCAGCATATACCTGAGCCTCCACACAGAAGGATGGGAGAATCACAGTATTGGATCCAAACCAGTGATCCATCAAGACTTGATGGATCACCTTCCAGCAGCACCAGAGCCAACTGCTTCAAAGGCGAGCAGAGCTCTGCAGCAGGCAGGTTATCAGCTTCCCAGGGAGAGCTTCCCAGCCGCTCCTGCCAGCCAGGGATTGCTCTTCTCCTCCAGGCTTTTTTTCTGCCAAGCCTTTAAAGCCATTTTATTTTCTTCTGCTGGGAACTGATGGAGTGGGAGCATGCTGCTGTGCCCTCAGGCAGCACCGGTACTGATGGATGTGTGCCCTGATCATGGTGGCATCGCTTGGCCTTGGCCTTTCCTTTCCTTCTGTGTCTGTTCCTGGCTGAGTTTGACATCTCACCATTTAGAGTGGACATTAGAGGAAACTTCTTCACTGGAAGGGTTCTCAAGCACTGGAACAGGCTGCCCAGGGAGGTGGTTGAATGCCCATCCCTGGAGGTGTTTAAATGATGCAGGGCTGTGGTGCTGAGGGACATGGCTTAGCACCAGACTTGGACAAGTTAGAGCCTGGCTGGACTTGATGATCTTAGAGGTCTTTTCCAACCAAAATGATTCTGATGCCATCATTCATCTCACATTTAGCAAGCTCTCTGTGCTGCACATCATTTGTTGGCCCTTTAAAGCTCACCTAGTGCACCTCCCTGCAGCCAGCAGGGACATCTCCAGCTGGAGCAGGTTGCTCAGAGCCCCAAACAACCTGACCTGGAATGGTTCTGCAAAAGATCTCTTTCTTCATCTCTAGGCTGACTCTCCTCCCTGTAGTTAAGCCATTGCCCCTTGTCCTGTCCCAATAGGCCCTGCTCAGGAGCCTGTCCCCAGCTTTCTGACCGTCCCCATTAAGCACTGAGAGGTCTCCCTGCAGCCTTCTCTTCTCCAGGCGGAACACCCCCAAGTCTCTGAGCCTGGCCTCACAGCAGAGGGCTTCCAGCAGGTCCATGTCTGTGCTGAGGACTCCAGCACTGCAGGTGGGGCTGGAGCAGAGGGGCAGAATCCCCTCCCTCACAGCACAAGTCCAGGGAGGAAGCAGCACTGCGTCTGCAGAGACAGCGGTGAGGAGCAGCGGTGCTCCTGCGTCCTCCTGGCCTTGCTGCCCACCTTGAAGAGGTGCTGGTGCCCCAGAGTGCCCCTGGAGACAGCTGAGATTGTTTTTTGTGACTTGGAGCTGGGGCAATTAAAGGCAGTGTGCAGAGAGCCCTGGGAGTGACAGCCGCCCCCGGAGCTGCAAACAGGAACTCCATTAGCTGCAGCCTGGAGGAAGGGAGATACAAATCTTCCCAGCTGATTCCTCTGTCACTTACAGCTCTGCATGCAAGGAGGCCTCATTTAACACTGCATTAACTCCCTGTTATCACCCTCCTGTTACCTAAGTAGTTTCTAATGACTACCCTGGAGAGCACTTGGAAGCTTTTAAAAGTTTTTAAGCTAAATTTTTTTTTTGTTCTTTTTATTATTATTATTATTAATAATTATTTTTTTCTGTGTGGTTTTATTACTTTTAAGAACAAAAGTTATTGATAACGTTCTCCCAAATCTTCCAGCAGCCTCCAGAAGAGTTCTGTTGGCTGCAGAAAGGGGAGGGGGCAGCCTCCTCTTCTCTCTTTGGCAAGGGAGCGGTGGGAAGCGTTTCCCAGGGGTGTTCTGCAGAGCTCACCCAGCCCAGCCACCAGCCCAGCCCCACCATGGCCATTAACCCATCTCCCACACTGCTGTGTCCACACATTGCTTGAGCATCGTGGATGGGGACTCCTCCCCGTCCCTGGGCAGCCTGTGCCTGTCCCTGAGCCTCTGGCAGGACAGAGGTTTTTCCTCATCTCCAGCCCAAGCCTCCTAACCCTTCCTCTTGTTCTGTCACCTGAGACTAGAGAGATGAGGCCAGCCCCCACCTCACTGCAGCCTCCTTTCAGCCTTCACAGAACAATAGGATGGCTTCAGTGGGAAGGGAGCTTAAAGCTCATCCAGTTCCAACCCATTGCCATGGGCAGGGACACCTCCACCAGCCCAGGTCGCTCAAAGCCTCGTCCAGCCTGGTCCTAAGCATTTCCAGGGCTGAGGCATGCACGAGTCCTCTGGGCAGCCTGTTGCAGTGTCTCACCAGCCTCATGGTAAAGAAGTTCTTCCTAGTGTCCAGTCTAAAGATCCCCTGCTCTAGTTTCAAACCATTGCCCCTCATCCTATCGCTACAAGTCCCTCCCCAGCTGTCCTCTAGTCCCCTTTGGGTGCTAGAAGGCTGCTCTGAGGTCTGCCTGGAGCCTTCTCTTCTCCAAGCTGAACAGCCCCCAGGGAGTATTTACAGGCTGCAGTTCATGATCAGAGCATCCTGTCCTCACCAGCATCGGTGGCCACCTTCCTTCCAGCAGGTCTTTCAAGGCCAGAGCTGGAATTGCATCATGCTGCTTTTCAGGGAGGTGGGGAGGAGGGAGAGGCTGGCCAGGAGTTAATCCCATTCCAGTGGAAGCTGGTCTGTCTTGGATGTCTGTCCTGCTCTGGCTGCCAGGGAGGCTGACACACAATATTCATGGGCAGACAGCTGCAGTGTCCACTCCCAGCTCCTCTCTGCCCAGGCTGCATGAGCTCCAAAATCTCTCAGTGTTGTGTGGAGGCATTTCTCTGTGCCATGCAAATCTGGGTTTGATGTGTAGATGTGAGAGGCAGTTCATCTCCTTCTGCTTGCAGGAGGGAGGATTCACAAACCTAAGTTCCCAGAGCTGTCTCTGCTGGAGAAGAAATTATTCTGGCCAGAGAGCTGGTTTTTTTAACTCAGAAAAAGGCATTCATTAAAAGTAAGAAAAATTATTCTCTTTAGGCTTTGACCACTTTGTATTCAGGGCTGAAGGCTTCTTGCTCTGCTCAGCCTCGTTGCTTTCTCCCAGTTCTGTGCCACGTGAGCAGAGACCTGGTTTGGGCTAGGGGAAAGCAGCAAAGCTGGTGAGGGGCCTCGAACACAAATCTCCTGAGGAGCAGCTGAGGGACCTGGGGTTGTTTAGTCTTCAGGAGAGCAGGCTGAGGGGAGACCTCACTGCCCTCTGCAGCTGCTTCATGGGAGGCTGCAGCCAGGTGGGGGTTGGTCTCTTCTCACACGCAACAAGTGACAGGAGAAGAGGAAATGGCCTCAAGTTGTGCCAGGGGAGGTTCAGGCTGGATATGAGGAACACAGAAGGGGCTCTCAGGCACTGGCCCAGGCTGCCCAGGGAGGTGGTGGAGTCCCCATCCCTGGAGGTATTTTGAAGGCACCTGGATGTGGTGCTGGGGACGTGGTGTAGTGGCAGTGGGTTAGCAGCAGCGGTGGACTGTGAGCTCCGGGTGGGCAGCTGGGCTTGGTGATCTCAAAGGTCTCTGCCAGCTTCCCCGGCTCTGTGAAGGCTGAAGGTGCAGTGGGCTGGGTGGGAAGGGGCTGCAGTGGTTCCTCCATGGCCCCTGGGCAGGCTGGCTTGCTTTCCCCATCAGCTATTTGCTGGGCAGCAATAAAGATGCAGACTGGAAAGCCTCATGATCTAATGTCCCATAACCCAGATTCCATGAGCAAGAATCCCCCCTGTAGGGAGCCATAATGGGGCTGCTCTGGACTTTCCTGGAGCCTGTTCATAGCAAAGAGCCCTTCTTTTGGTCACGTTAAGCACCAGCCCTGTTCATCAGATGTTCTGCCAAGGCCTGCGGTGGCTGCCGGAGGGCTCGGGGGGACCGCGCGCCGCTGGCTCTCGCCGCTCCTCTCTCCAGCAGCAAAGGAGTTCTGACTCTGGAGAGCACTTGGTGTGGAGCTCAATTTCCTAGCTGAAAAGAGCGCTGGAGCAGGCTCCCCAGAGAGGCTGTCAAGTCTCTCCTTCTCTGGAGACTTTCAAGACCCAGCTGGATGCATTCCTGTGCGACCTGCACTAGAGTCTATGGTCCTGCTCTGATGGGGGGGGGGGGTTGGACTGGATGGTCTCTGGAGGTCCCTTGCAACCCCTCACATCCTGGGATCTGTGTGAGCTAAGCTCTTGGAGGGCTCTTGCAAGAAGCAAACCATTTGAATACCCTCAGGAGGGATAGGGGAAGTTAAGCTATTAAGCAGGGGGGGTGTTTTACATAATATTCAAGAAGAAACCCAATTGCAAAGGGATAGGGGAAAGCTTTTGGGTTGGTTTTTTGTGTCCTTCCCTTTCCCTGTTTTTTCCCCAACATCTCCCAGCCTCTCCTCCTCCTCTGCCCCAGCAAAGACCTCTAGCAAATGCCCAGCTCTGGATTTTGCCCCCAGGTTTGGAGCGTGTGAGAAGCCCTGGGCAGGCATGGGGGGGGGCAAGCACAGCCACCACTGGCAGCTTTCTTTTATTTCCTCTTTTCCCCCCCTCCTTCCTTGCCCCCCCCCCCACTTAAGCCCCCCCAGCACAGCACCCCCAGCAGTCCCCCAGCCCGTGGCTCCCTCTCCGGCTGCGCGGCAGATAACAATGGGCAGCTTTGTGCTGCGCTGCAGCTGCTGAAATTTGACGAGCTCCAAGTGAAGCAAACAGGAGCAGGTGGGTCAACAACGTGACCCTTTCCTTCCCAGCAGTATCAGTGTGCGCCGGGGCCGGCCTGGAGGTGACCCCCCCGGAGCGCGGACCCGGCCCAAGAGCAGGTCCTGGGTTGGTGCTGCGGGGATGGGAGCTGCCCTCCTCCTGCCGCAGCCAAGCGTCACCAGGGGCTGAAATCACAGCTCCCGGGATGCCAGGGGGTGGAAGGGACCCAAAGAGAGCATCCAGTCCAAGCCCCCTGCCGGAGCAGGGCCACGGAATCCAGCTCAGGTCACACAGGAACACATCCAGGCAGGCCTTGAAAGGCTCCCGAGAAGGAGCCTGGGCAGCCTGCTCCAGGGCTCTGGGAGCCTCACAGTGCAGAAGTTCCTCCTCATGTTGAGGTAGAACCTCCTGTGCTGCAGCTTCCATCCATTGCTCCTTGTCCTACCCCAGGGAGCAAGTGAGCAGAGCCTGTCCCCTCCCTCCTGACCCCCAGCCCTCAGATATTGATAAACATTGATCAAATCCCCTCTCAGTCTTCTCCAGACCAAACACCCCCAGGGCTCTCAGCCTCTCCTCACCAGGCAGTGCTCCACTCCCTTCATCATCCTCATAGCCCTCTGCTGGACCCTCTCCAGCAGATCCCTGTCCCTCTCGAACTGGGGAGCCCAGAACTGGAGGCAGTACTCCAGATGAGGTCTCAGGAGGGCAGAGCAGAGGGGGAGGAGAACTTCCCTGGATCTGCTGTGCACACTCTTCTTAATAAAGCCCAGGGCCCCATTGGCCTTCTTGGCCCCCAGGGCACATTGCTGTGCCATGCAGAACTTGCTGCCCACCATGATTTTCACTGCCAGAATGCTGGGATGGGGAAGTGTTGCTGTACCTGGCAGGCTGGTTTGGTGCTGGTGCTTTGGTTTGCCATATTGCCAATGGTTCCTTGGTGTGTGCCACACTCTGTGGCTGCTCCCATGGCTTCTCCTAAAGCTCACAATGCCCAGAACCTGCCCTCCCCTCAAGGTTGGATGAGGCCTTGAGCAACCCTGGGCTAGTGGAAGGTGTCCCTGCCAATGCCAGGGGGCTTGGAGCTGGATGATCTTGGAGGTCCCTTCCAAGCCAAACCAACCTGTGAATCCCTCAGCACTAAACCAGGGGATCACTTGATTCCTTCTCTAGACTGCCCCAGGTCAAAGAGTTGAGTTTCTGCATGTCCATGTTTTTGCTGAGCTAGAAGTGTCCTAAACATGTCAGGAGTGAGGATTTCTGCAGCTCAGAGGAGGGTTTGGGATGTGGTTCCCAGTATGTTCTGTGGAGGTGGAAGATGTTGTGCTGGGCTGCTTTGCCTGGCACTGCTGCATGGATCAATCCATCTCCTCCACAAATGCCTCTCCTCAGCGCTGCCCACCTGACTCCAAGAGAGGGGAACAAGTCAGAAACGATAGAATCCTGTTCTTACTTAGCTGCACAGGCCAGCCAGGTGCCTGAGGTCTTCCCTGGCAGCTCCCCTGTTGGTGCTGCAGTGTGTTTGGGCTCTGGGAGCCTCAGCAGTGGTGTCACGGAGGGTGGCAAGGCTCAAACTTGAGCAGCGCTCAGCAGACACACGGTTACAGCCTCAGACCTGCCTAAGCTCGCATTTGGAGTCTGAGGCTTTTCAGGGGTGGAGAGGAACAACTGTTTGGTTGTTGGTGGCTGAGGTTGCCGTTGATGGATCTCCTAATCTTCCTCTTATCAACTTACAATCAAGTGAATGTGGTCTGGGGCAGAGCTCAGCTCCCCCTGCTACGCCGTGGACGCAGTTGTGATGTCCAGCAGCGTGGCCACAGCCTTCAGGCTCCTCACGGTTTAGCTGTGAGCTTCACTGGGAAACAGACAGCCCTGCTGCCTTGTCTTGCTTCGAAGGTAGGGTCAAGGCTTGAACCCTGGAAGAGTCAGGGTGAGATCCACGCTCAGTGGGGAAGAGGCAAGTGGTGACAGCTTTGGCACTGGGTCAGGAGCAGCAGGGCTGCCCGAGAGAAGGGTCCAGGACAAGCTGCTGCTGGAAGCTGATGGTTGGACTTGATGATCTCCGAGATCTTTCCCAATTGAATCGGTTCTGCGAGGCTGGAGAGGAGCTTGCAGCGCCGAGGGCAGGGTGTGTGAGTGCTTGGGTGATGTGTGCTGGCGTGGAGAATCGATCTGCATGACCACATTACCAGCTGTGGGGACTGAGCCCGTCAGGAAGAGGGTTGTTAATAAATCAGAGGCTCTCCATGGCTATCTGCAGCTCCAGGCTTGGCTTTTAGCAGGAACTCGCTGCGAGGGTCAGGAGCAAAGCTCAGCACCTCGCCTCCACTGGCAGATGTGGCCATTGCCGGGGGCAGATGTGGCCACTGCTGGGGGCAGAGCTGCCAGAGCTGGGCAGGATTGAACCACGAGGTGAGGAGCTTTAAGCAGAGACTTCTGAAGCCGTGCTGTGACCCGGGTTTGTCCTTGGCTGCGCTTGCAGTGCAGCCCTGTTTGGTGCTGGCTGAGCTGCAGCCTCTGCCAGCCCCGTCGTCAGCAAGGGGTCGCTGCAGAGGTTGCTGCCAACAGCTGGCAGCAGGATCTGCCCCAGGCCTCCCCTCCCAGCAGGGCTGGCCCCCTGGCTGGCACGACTCGCTGGCAGCCGGGGGTGGCGGTGCCAGGCCCCAAACTCGTCCCTTTGGAACAAGGAGCACAGGTGCAGGCTGAACTCGTGGTGCTTGGGGCCAGCGGCGGCCTGGGCTGGGGGCACGCGCGCCCCCACACGCTCCCGGCCGGCTCTGCCCGGGCCCAGGGGGCTCTGTGCCCCTTCCCTCCACGCACACAGGCACCTCCCCAGCAGCCCGGTTTAAACATGGAGCTAAAAGTGATGCCCCAGAGGCGAAGCTGCTGGCAGAGGGAGATGCACACATAGGGAGGTAAAGGTCACTTGGAGACACTGAGATGTTTGTCTGTGTCCAGCTTTGAGCTAGAGCAGATCTGATTCTGCTGGGGCTGTCACTCCCCAGCTCAGGCTCTGCTCAGCTCAGGCACTTGCTGCAGCTCAGGGCAGCTTTGCACAGCCAGGAGCTGCTTCTAGCAGGCACAAGATGATGGACAGAGCTCCTGCCAAGGGCTGGGCTGCAGAGAGCCTCTGCCTGAGACTTGCTCCTCTGCACACCAAGGGCACTGCCACAGCTTGTGCCCCACCTTGGGGTGCAGCCAGTCAGGGGTGGCACTGGTGGGGAGGAGCAGCCAGGACAGGTGACCCTCAGCTGCCCACCCAGGGCTTGCATCCCATGGGCAGCATCTTCAGGATCAAGCTGAGACATCACCAGGGCCAAGCCTCTTCCTCACTGGCTGCTGTCCCAGGGGGACTCTGTCCCTTCTGCCTCTGATCCTGATCTGTGTGTTGCTGAATGCAGTTCCAGAGCCCAGCTCCTGGATCTGGTTCCCATCTGCTGCTGAGTCCATCCTTGGTCTTGCCCAGTGCCTGCCCCCAGCACCAGTGGTGCCAGTGGTGCCATCACTGCCATCGGGGGCTGGGCTCCACACTGGTTTGTGTCTCTTGGTCTCCGTTTCATGGGATTGTTCTTTCCATCCCAGCTGCTTTCGTTTCTCTCCCACCCCATCAGCCTGTCTCCCTTCTTCCCGTGCCTTTGGGCAGGCAGAGGGCTCCACAGAGTGGCTGTCACTGCTGTGGTGGCCAGCGCAGCCCCGAGCCCTGCGAGCCTCCCTGCTCAGCCACCCAGCACACATCCTATACGTCTGCAGGGGAAGCCAGGCATTACCATATGAAAGCGCTGCTAACAGTGGGATTCTTGTGCGGGCAGAGGCACAGGAGATATACAACCATTTCGGTGCCAGTTAGACCCAGAGCTGCTGCTTGTGCCTGGGTTTAGCTACAATTAACCTTTCACATTTTCTATCAGCCATTGCTTCCCTGCTGCAGCTGCTGTCACAACAATATCTCCTGCTGCTCCTCTCCCAGGAGCTGCTTCTGGGGCAGTTGGGGTAGCTGTTGGAGAAGCCACAGAGGGCATGGAGGGAGAGGGGAGATGTTTTTAATAGCTGTTGGGTGGACAATAACAATTGGGGGGGGGGGGATAATAAAAGTGATGTTTTGATTTAGGGGACTTGGTGCTTATTAAGGTAGATGAAAAGGAGGTTGCATGACTGCTGCTTGAGATCCTGTTCAATGTGGTGTTGCTTGTGTGGCAATATCAGACCTTGGGTTTGAAAAGGCTTCTGAGGGTGTACAGTTGGATGAAAGACATGCCTCTGGTTGGAGTTTCCCCACCTGTCTGAACTGGGTGAAGAAGGGAGATGTCATGGACCAAATCTGAGACCTCCTTCTCACTTTCTACAGCTCCCTGAGAGGAGGTTGGAGCCAGGTGGGGGTTGGTCTCTGCTCCCAGGGAATAAGTGACAGGGCAAGAAGGGAGGTGGTGGAGTCCCCATCCCTGGAGGTGCTCAGAAAAGGCTTGGATGTGGCACTTGGAGCCATGGGTTAGCTGTCAGGAGGTGTGAGGGGTTAGGTAATAGGTTGGGCTTGATGATCTCTGAGGTCTCTTCCAGCCTGGTTGATTGTATGATTCTATGAAATGGTCTCAAGTTGCATTAGGAGAGGTTTGGGTTGGACATGAGGAACAGCTTCTTCCCCAAAGTGTTGCCGAGGTCTGGACCAGGCTGCCCAGGGCAGCAGTGGAGTTCCCATCCCTGGAGGGAGCTGTCCCCACCAATGTGCCATTGATTATCTGGCTTCAAAGTGCAGTTTTAGCTTCCAGAAACAGAGGCACAGCTGGATCTTGAAGCATCTGAGCTCCCATTGTGCAGGGTGTGTTGGGCAGAGCTGCTCCCTGAGTCCCCTCAAAAGAAACTGACAAACTAGTCCAAGGCTTTGGCTTGGGTTAGGTTTGGCTGATTTTTCTTCTGGGTTGTTTTGTGTGTGTTTTGTGGTAGGCTTTTTGCTTGTTTGATTGTGTTTGGGGAGGGGGTGGTGGCTTTGTTTAGGGAGTTGGGTTGGGTTTGTTAGTTTGGTTCTTTTGGTTTGGTTTGGGTTTGTTGGTTTGGTTTGGTTCTTTTTGGTTTGGGTTTGTTGGGTTGGGTTTGTTGGTTTGGTTTGGGTTTGTTGGGTTGGTTTGGGTTTGTTTGGTTCTTTTTGTTTGGTTTGGGTTTGTTGGTTTGGGTTTGTTGGGTTGGGTTTGTTGGTTTGGTTTGGGTTTGTTGGTTTGGTTCTTTTGGTTTGGTTTGGGTTTGTTGGTTTGGTTCTTTTGGTTTGGGTTGGGTTTGTTGGTTTGGTTCTTTTGGTTTGGGTTGGGTTTGTTGGTTTGGTTCTTTTTGGTTTGGGTTTGTTGGTTTGGTTCTTTTGGTTTGGGTTGGGTTTGTTGGTTTGGTTCTTTTGGTTTGGGTTGGGTTTGTTGGGTTGGTTCTTTTGGTTTGGGTTGGGTTTGTTGGGTTGGTTCTTTTTGGTTTGGGTTTGTTGGTTTGGTTCTTTTGGTTTGGGTTGGGTTTGTTGGTTTGGTTCTTTTGGTTTGGTTTGGGTTTGTTGGGTTGGTTCTTTTGGTTTGGGTTGGGTTTGTTGGGTTGGTTCTTTTTGGTTTGGGTTTGTTGGTTTGGTTCTTTTGGTTTGGTTTGGGTTTGTTGGGTTGGGTTTGTTGGGTTGGGTTTGTTGGGTTGGGTTTGTTGGTTTGGTTTGGGTTTGTTGGTTTGGTTCTTTTTGGTTTGGGTTTGTTGGTTTGGTTCTTTTGGTTTGGGTTGGGTTTGTTGGTTTGGTTCTTTTGGTTTGGTTTGGGTTTGTTGGTTTGGTTCTTTTGGGTTGGGTTGGGTTTGTTGGTTTGGTTCTTTTGGTTTGGGTTGGGTTTGTTGGGTTGGTTCTTTTGGTTTGGGTTGGGTTTGTTGGGTTGGTTCTTTTGGTTTGGGTTTTGTTTGCTTCTTTCCCTTTTCTTTTTGAGTGTTTGAACTCTGGGAGGATGACTCCTGGGGCTTGGTGCAGTAACTGTTTTTCCTTTCTTGTTTTCTCCCATGTTGGCCCAACAGGATGGGAATCCCAGCTGCTGGAAACAGGGTTCCTGGGGATATTCCTCTGCCCTCTCTGGAGCCTCTCCCGCCTGCCCCAGCACTCTCCTCCCTCCCGCATCGTCCTCTGGGGCTTTCGGTGGCTGATCTTCAGGATCATGCTGGGAGCAGTGAGTAGATCTCCACTCTTCTGCTGCTGCCTGTTCTGAGGTGGCAGCCACAGGGGTGTCTCATCCTAGCAGAAATCCTGCTCCTGGTGCAAGGCCTTGGAGTCCTGTGGGGCAAGGAAGAGTCCTGTAGCAGGGAGCGCTTCATGCTCTGGCTTGCTGAAGCTTTCAGCTTAGCAGAAGCAGGAGGACGAACACAGGAGTAGCTGAAAGGGGCTACAGGAAAGCTGGAGAGGGACTTCTTACAAGGGGTTGTAGTGACAGGACAAGAGGCAATGGCTCTGAGCTGGAAGAGAAGAGATTTAGATTGGAGGTGAGGAAGAAATTCTTTCCAGTGGGGGTGGTGAGATGCTGGCACAGGTTGCCCAGGGGGGTTGTGGCTGCCCCCTCCCTGGAGGTGTTCAAGGCCAGGTTGGAGGGGTCTGGATCACAGCCCTGTGAGGAGAGGCTGAGGGAGCTGGGGTTGCTTAGCCTGGAGAAGAGGAGGCTCAGGGGAGATCTTCTTGCTCTCTACCTGAAGGGAGGTTGTAGCCAGGTGGGGGTTGGTCTCTTCTCCCAGGCACCCAGCACCAGAACAAGAGGACACAGTCTCAAGCTGTGCCAGGAAGGTTTGGGCTGGATGTGAGGAAGAAATTCTTCCCAGCAAGAGAGATTGGGATGTGCTGCCTAGGGAGGTGGTGGAGTCCCCATCCCTGGAGGTGTTTAGGAAGAGCCTGGCTGAGGCACTCGGTGCCATGGTTGAGTTGATCAGTTGGTGCTGGGTGAGAGGTTGGACTGGATGATCCCAAAGGTCTTTTCCAACCTGGTTAATTCTGTATTCTGTATTCAAGCAACCTGGGCTGGTGGGAGGTTTAGTGGCCATGGTGGTGTTGGGTTGCTGGTTGGACTCCATGAAATCTTTCCCAACCCAGACAGTTCTCTGACTCTATTTATGGCAGGCCCAGGACAGGAGGTGGAGGGGGGCAGCCCTCTTCCTCAGCAGGTTAGATGATCACCAAGCTTGCATCCTGCTTTCCCTTTGGGCTGGGCTGGCAGTCTGAGCTTTGCTCTGCTCCTGCTGATCTGTGATACAGCCTCTGAGTTATGGGACAGATGGGTTGTAAAGGGAGACTCAAACATCTCTGTTACTGTGCTCTCCGTGCTGCTGCTGGCTGTTATCTGGAGGGCAATAACTCTCCCACTGCTTTATGGGGAGCCCCACGCAGAAGAGATGCTGCCCCCTGAGCCCCCTGCCTGTCTGGGTTACTGATATATAACCAGCAGGCATGGGAGAGGGAAACATGGAAAGGTCATTAAAGGAGAATCTGCACAAGCAAGGGGAAGTTGGTGATTGATGGCATCTTTAATGTGCTGGGGCCCAAACACGTGTACCTCTCCTTCTGGGCCAGGGTAATGATGCTTGCAGGCCCCAGGAAGCAAGAGCAGAGCGTGAAGCTGAGCTCTCCTCTGGAGTGCAGATGCACCTGCTCACAGGGCAGCTTGGATTGCTCCCCTGGGCTGGGCAGCAGCTTTGCCATGTGCACAAAGGGGGGCTGAGGGAGGCCTTTCCCAGGGGTGGGGCTGGCCATGGTTGTGTCTTTGCACAGCAGGTAAGCTTTGCCTTCCCACACGGCTCTCTGGGGATTCTTCTGGTCTGGCTTTCCTTGGAGGATGCCTGAGAGTCAGAGGGAAAGACCTTCAGATCATCCACTCCAACCATTCTCGTAACTCTGCCAAGTCTGCTGCTAAACCATGTCCCTCAGCACCACAGCTGGGTGTCTTTAAAACACCTCCAGGCATGGGGCTTCAACTGGCAGCCTGGGCCAGTCTTTGAAAGCCCTTTCAGTGAAGAAATTGCTCCTCATGTCCAACCTAAACCTCCCCTGGTGCAACTTGAGGCTGCTTACTCTTGTCCTATCACTTGTCACAGGGTAGAAGGCAGACCCCACCTCACTCCAGCCTCCTTTCAGGGAGCTGTAAAGAGCCAGGAGGTCTCCTCTGAGCCTCCTTTCTTTAGGAACTGAACAGCTCCAGTTCCTCAGCTGCTCCTCACTGGATCTGTTCTCCAGACCTTTCCCCAGCTTCATTGTCCTCTGCTCCAGCACCTCAGTGTCCTTCTTGGAGTGAGGAGCTCAAAACTGAACCCAGTGCTCAAGATGTGGCCTCATCAGAGGCCATGTCTGGTGTCCCCCTGTTGATCTCTTGTGCTTAGGAGGTGAGCACTGCTCCTGATGCTCAGCAGCATCCTCAGCATGGTCCCATTTCCTCCTCCCATAGTCTTAACCAGATGATGGCTGTTGAAGCATCTGAGCAGCATCACCCAGCTCTGTGCTGGGGTAAGGCAGCCTTACTGTCCCCAGCCTGATCCTCCCCCCAGGGTGACATCCAGCTCCTGCTTTATGGCTTGTGTGGGCTGGCAGGGCTTGCTTAGTGGGGGGGCAGAGCATGAGGAGTAAGATAATCCTAGCTGGGTTCTTGCAGGAGGAGAGGAGCAGAGGCAGGATCTGCTTCTGGGGTTTGATTGGCAGCAGGCACTGGGCTGCTCTCAAACACTGCTGACTTCCTAAAAGGCATAATTGCATGACTCAATCTATATGTTTGATGTTGCTAATCATCCATTAGTGCAGGATGTAAAGAGAGATGCTTCTGGAGAGGCAACAGAAGAGGGGTCCCTTTGTGTGAGCCAGCAGCTTGTTGGGAAATAAGTGCTGCAAACAGACATCTGCGTGGCTGAGCTGCCTCAGCAGTGCTCAGGCAGTTGATGCCTCTGTCGGGTTGGCTGTGACTCTCTCACTCTGATTGCTTGGAGCTTGGAAGATGCAAAGTGTTGTGTCTCCAGCAGGAGCCAGGCAAGCAGCAGGGCAGGAATAACCTCCCTGCAGCAGTGCACCTGCTGGAGAGCAGCTCCGAGGGGAAGGACCTGGCAGTTCCCCATGACCAGCAGTGTGCCCTCCTGGCCAAGAAGGCCACTGGGGTCCTGGGGTGCATGAAGAAGAGCATGGGCAGCAGGCTGAAGGAGGTTCTCCACCCCTCTGTGCTAGTGAGGCCACATCTGGAGCCTTGTGTCCAGCGCTGGGCTCCCCAGTTCAGGAGAGGCAGGGAACTGCTGGAGAGTCCAGGGGAGGCTGTGGAGGTGCTGAGGGGCCTGGAGCAGCTCTGGGAGGAGGAAAGGCTGAGAGCCCTGGGGCTGAGAGCCTGCAGAAGAGCAGCCCCAGAGGGGATCAGCAGCAGACAGGGACCAGATTCAGGAGCTGGGTTCTAGAACTGGATTCAGGAGCACACAGATCAGAATCAAAGGCAGAAGGGACAGAGTCCTCCTTAGATGCCAGGCAGTGAAGAGGAGGCTTGGCCCTGGTGATCCTTCAGCTTTCTCCTGCAGATGCTGCCCACGGGATGCAAGCCCTGGGTGGGCAGCTGAGCATCTGCTCCTCCCCACCAGTGCCACCCCTGACTGGCTGCACCCCAAGGTGGGGCACAAGCTGTGGCAGTGCCCTTGGTGTGCAGAGGAGCAAGTCTCAGGCAGAGGCTCTCTGCAGCCCAGCCCTTGGCAGGAGCTCTGCCCATCAGCTTGTGCCTGCTGGAAGCAGCTCCTGGCTGTGCAAAGCTGCCCTGAGCTGCAGCAAGTGCCTGCCCATTCCAGGGCAGGTTGGTTGGGGCTCTGAGCAGCCTACTCTGGTTGCAGATGTCCCTGCTGACTGCAGAGGGGTGGACAAGGTGAGCTTTAAAGATCCCTTCCCACCCAGAGCAGTCTGGCACTCTGTGTGTCCATGAGCCAGAGGACTGGGTAGGCCACTTGGCAGCTTGATAACCTGGGGTTCTGTGCAAATAATTACCCCTGCTGGAGATGCAGTGAGGAGGTGAGGGGAGAGTCAAGCACTGGGGGTGCAGCAGCAGGCTGGGCAACTGGAAGCAAATAGAGAATGAAGTTGGAGCTGTGTCTTGCAAAGGATCACAGACATATGGAATAAGTTACCAGGGAAGGTGGCTGAGCAGAGGCTGTGAGTGAGCCTGAGACATCTTGATTAGTTTCTGGAGGAAAGGATTGAAGAGTGTAGTGAAAAAGCAGGGAAACAGGATTTAAAGCACATTACCACTTTAATTTAAAAGTGCCCAAAGCAAGGAAATTCAGATTTAAAGCTGCCAATCTGTCACTGCCTGCTGCAGGTGTTGGGGCTGGGGGCACTCGGCGGGGGCTGGGTGCAGATGGGTCCATGCCCTGCAGGCTCTGCTCCCTGGCTCAGCACCATGAGCTTGGGCAGGTTAAGCTCAACCTCAGGTGTGCCCCAAGAATGAGTTCCTTTAATGCATGTCTTAGGTAGTAACAGAAAAACAGTCACATTTTACAGACAGATGTGCTCCTATAGAGTAATATCATAACCATCCATCTGTGCAGTGTCCTTCAGCTCTTTTTCCCTGTGGGATGCCCCTGGAATCGTTTGCAGAGGCTCCTCTGTGCTTGCCAGGCTGGTGGCACGCAGGGGGCCAGGGGTCATGCTGGGAAGGCTCTTTCTTCTCCCTCTTATTTTCAGTGGAATCCTCCAAATCCAGTCTCTGATTCTCCAAGCTGCTCAAAACATCCTCAGAAGAATCAGAGAAGGGTTTGGGCTCGAAGGGAGCTCCAGAGCTCACCCAGGCCACCCCCTGCAGGCAGCAGGGACATCCTCCTCTGGGTCAGGTTGCTCAGAGCCCTCTCCAGCCTCACCTTGAACAGCTCCAGGCTTGGAGCCTCAGCTCCCTCCCTGGGCAACCTGCTGCAGTGTTCCAGCAGCCTCCTGGGGCAGAACTTGTTCCTCACATCCAATCTCAATCTGCTCTGCTCTCATTCCAAACCATTGCCTCTGCTCCTGTCCCTGCAGCCCTTTGGGAACAGTCCCTCTGCAGCCTTCCTGCAGCCCTTCAGGTCCTGGCAGGCTGCTGTGAGGTCTGCCTGGAGCCTTCTCTCCTGCAGGCTGCACAGCCCCAGCTCCCTCAGCCTGTCCTCCCTGATCATTTTTGTGGCCCTCTTCTGGGCCCTGCTCCATCAGGTCCAGGTCCTTCCTGTGCTGAGGGCTCCAGAGCAGAGAAGCCCTGGAGCCTTTACTTGTTCCTTATTTGATAATCAGAGGCTTGGAAAATGCTTTAAATCCTCTCCCATTTCAAACCTACACAGAAGTTTTGTCCTCCCTTTTGCAGGAGGAGGAAAAAGGCCATTTCAAGTGGTAGCCTGGGGGAAGAACCAGTGCAAAAAGATTTCTGCTAATGAGCAGTAAAAGCTTCCACTCAGCTCTCCTCCCTGCCTGCCGGTGAACGCTGTCCCTCTCTCCCACCAAGATGTGTTTGGGTCGAGGATTTCCAGGTCGCTTCGATACCCTCAGAGGTTTAACCTCTTCCACTGTGATTTGTGATTTTTCTTTCCCATTGGAAGCACTGAAGGGAAGGCAGCAAATGCTCTTAGAAACCAGAGAGAGAGGTTCCCATGAAACCCTCTTGTGTTGTGTTTTTGGCTTTGGAGGCTGCTGGAAGTGTCATAACGTGGGTGGCATTTGAAAGGTTACTGGAAAGGGTGGGGATGTGATTAGCTAATAAGGGAGATGAACTTGCTGGCAGAAAGGGAAAAACACAACCGAGGCAGGCTTTGAAGCAAGCAGAATCTGGATGCCTGTAGTAAAATTGCCTGCGATGTGGTGAGGGGAGAGCTGGAATCCGGGCAGTCTGCGCCGCTGGCAGGGAGGAGGAGGAGGAGGAGAAGAATCAAACGGATGTAGTTGTCACTTGGGTGACAAGCGTGCCCCAGTCCTGGGCATTATGGCTCTGAAATGGAGAATAATTATTCTAATTTGTTTTATTACATTAGCGTGGGTAGGAGGGAAGAAAGGGAGCTTTCTTTGATGGCTCGCTCATTATTCATGGGCCAGCCCGGCGGGGCCAGGCTCCCGGCTCCCGCGCCGGGGCTGCATGGGAAGCGCTGGAAAATGATGTCTGCTATGTTCTGACCTTTGCCGTCCCAGCTGCAGCCCTCCTCCTCTCTGCAGGGATCCCACACTTGACTCCTTAGCAACCTCCTTTGTGCCTCTGATCTCTCTCTCCGTTTGTCTAGCAATAGCCCTTGGCAGGCAGGCTGCTCGTTCCTCGGAGCCTGGAAGAGGCTGGGAGCCGCTCATGCCAAGTGCTTTTCAAGCCGCCTTTCACCCACCCTCTGCAGCGCTGCCTTCAAAGCCCCTCAGATGTTGGGCAGTCCTGGTGGCTTCTCAAAGGGTCTTTCTGGTAGCCCAGGCGGGGAAGAACACAGCAACAAATAAACCCAACCCCAAATTGACACTGTGGCCTGGGCAATGGTGCAGTCCCCATGCCTGGAGGGGTTTCAAAGCTGTGGTGCTGAGGGCCATGGGTTGGTGGTGCCCTGGCAGTGGTGGAGTCCCCATCCCTGGAGGGGTTTCCAAGCCCTGGAGCTGTGGTGCTGAGGGCCATGGGTTAGTGGTGCCCTGGCAGTGCTGGGGTAAGGCTTGAACTTGATGATCCTAAAGGTCTCTTCCAACCAAAGCAGTTCTGTGCTGTCTCCTCCCCAGCAGTGCTTCCCAGCCCCTCAGGCTGAGGTGCTTTGCACTTGTGTTTGACTCTGCTTTAACTTTTGGCACTGGACTGACCTGCACCCACTGCAGCAGAGCCCTCTCAGAATCATAGAATAAGGTTGGGAAAGACCTCAGAGATCATCAAGTCCAACCTGTCAGCCAGCACCTCATCATGACTCCCTCAGATGCAACAGAACCAGAGAATCATCTTCTGCAGGTGGCACTTGTCCTGTGGGCTTACAGCCCTCAGACCTGCCCCTGACTGTATGGGAAGGTGCTGGGCAGGCAGGGCTGATTCTCCTGAGGATGGGTTGCTCCTCAGACTCACACAATCAGTCCAGCCTTCTGCCCAACACCTCTGTGAAGCTGGAGCTTGGTCCTGTAACCTGCTGGTGCTGGACCAGAGCTGATGCTCTCAGGATGATGAGGAAGTGCTGTTGCCTTGCTGTAGGCTTGGACTGGCACGGGGCTGTCTGTGGGCTGGGAACTGAAGCAGAAGGCACAGAATAAAGCTGTTTAAACAACAGTGTTCTCTGTGGAGGATAAGCATGTCATTCCCTGGGCCAGGAAGAGAGGGGTTAGCCTGCTATTTGCCTCTCTTCATGGAAGAAGCAGGAGAGATTTGAATTAGTGGCTGCTCATTTAATGAGAGGTTTGTATGAACATCAGGCAGAGCTCTCTGTAAAGCCTTTAGCTTGCCACTGCCAGAGCTGTTTCCAAAAAGCCTAATACCTGTGTCATGCCTTCCCTGTGGGAAAAGGAACAAAACATTCCCTGCCTTCACAGTGAGGAAAGAAACATCCCTGTGAAGATCCCATGATCCAGATAATCCTTCCTGCACTGCAGAGCTTGAACCAGAGCCTGGAGGTGGGAGATAGAATCACAGAATGGTTTGGGTTAGCAGGCACCTCCAAACCTTCCTGTCCAACCCCCCTGCACTCAGCAGGGACATCCTCCCCTGGCTCAGGCTGCTCAGAGCCCTCTCCAGCCTCACCTTGAACAGCTCCAGGCTGGGAGCCTCAGCCACCTCCCTGGGCAACCTGCTGCAGTGTTCCAGCAGCCTCCTGGGGCAGAACTTGTTCCTCACATCCAATCTCAATCTGCTCTGCTCTCATTCCAAACCATTGCCTCTGCTCCTGTCCCTGCAGCCCTTTGGGAGCAGTCCCTCTGCAGCCTTCCTGCAGCCCTTCAGGTCCTGGCAGGCTGCTGTGAGGTCTGCCTGGAGCCTTCTCTCCTGCAGGCTGCACAGCCCCAGCTCCCTCAGCCTGTCCTTGCAGCAGAGGTGCTCCAACCCCTGAGCATTTTCCTGGCCCTGCTCCATCAGCTCTAGGTCCTTCCTGCGCTGAGGGCTCCAGAGCTGGATGCAGCACTCCCCATTGGGTGTCACAAGAGCAAAGTAATCAGAATCACCTCTCTGCATCTGCCAAGGGTCTGATGGCTCTGAGCCAAATCCAGCCCCTGGACCAGCATGGCTTGTGGCAAAGCCTGTGCCAGCACACTGTGCAGCTGAGGACTTGGGCTCATCAATTATGCAGGTATTTGAAAGTATGCAAACAGCATCGAGAGCCACAGCCAGGACCTGGAGGCACAAAAGGACCATGGAAAATGTGTGGAATGCTCCAAGAGCCAGAGAGTCCCTGCTGGTCTTGGGACTCAAATGTTGTGCCTGTTCTGAGGTATAGAAGGAAGAAAAACCCACACCACCAAAGTCATGAAGCCATGTGAAGGAGTCCAGAGGCAATGCACACCTCCAGCAGAAGGATCGTGCCGCTGCTGTGTGCTGCTGCTGTATCCTCCCACCTGCCCAGCCCTGTTCTCCTGGGGGGTGCAGCACTTGGGCATCAGGAGGCTGAAATACAAAATGCAGGAATGTTGCAAGATTTATCCCTTCAAGTGCAGAAGGAGGCTGGAGCAGGCTGGGCAGCCTGGTGCACAACAGCAGGAAAACTCTTTTGAGTGCTTCAGGTGGTGAGGCCCTGGCCCAGGCTGCCCTGAGAGGTGGTTGAGGCCCCATCCCTGGAGCCATTCCAGGTCAGGTTGGATGGAACAAGCTGCTCTAGTTGCAGATGTCCCTGCTGGCTGCAGGGGGGTTGGACTGGATGACCTTTAAAGGTTCCTTCCAACCTAAAGCATTCTGTGGTTCTCTTGTGGTCTGAAGGCATCAGGTCGTGTTCCTCAGATCTGAAACTGCTTCTGAACCTCACTCTCTGCTCTGGTCTGAATGCTTCTGAACCTCACTCTCTGCTCTGGTCTGAATGCTTCTGAACCTCACTCTCTGCTCTGGTCTGAATGCTTCTGAACCTCACTCTCTGCTCTGGTCTGAATGCTTCTGAACCTCCTTCTGCTCTGGTTTGAATGCTTCTGAACCTCACTCTCTGCTCTGGTCTGAATGCTTCTGAACCTCACTCTCTGCTCTGGTCTGGATGCTTCTGAACCTCCTTCTGCTCTGGTTTGAATGCTTCTGAACCTCACTCTCTGCTCTGGTCTGAATGCTTCTGAACCTCACTCTCTGCTCCTCACAGCTGACTCTCACCTTGCAGCCCTTCCTCAAGTCCTTAATCAGTTTTTCTCTTTGGCTTTTAGCTTTGTAAAGCTTCTTCCTCTCCTGTCAGCTTTATCTCCAGCAGAGTCTGGTGGAGGTTTGGTTTCCAGAAGCTCTTTGCAGCCCCTTGCTCCGTGGGCGGTGGGTGGCTGAGTGTGCGAAGTGCCAGGCACCATCTGGAGCCTTTTATATTTATAGTGGAAGGAAAATTAAAATCCAGAATTTAAGACTTCCCTTCATTGAGATTTTGCTTTTCCAGCCCTCTCCTTTATCATGAAGACTCAGAAAGGTCTTTAAGGTGCTTAATTTTTCTCTTTCACACCCAGCTTCTGTGTTGTGAAGACACAGAAAGGTCTTAACACTCTGACTGAATTTTGGTTTCTTACCTTCAGTCATCTTTTGAGTTGTGAAGACAAAAAGCTCTTAAAATTGGGATTTTTTTCTTCTTTTTCACCCAACTTCTGCACCCTGAAGACACAGGAAAGACCTTAAATTGTGATTTTGTTTTGTGGGGGGTTGGGGTTTGAGTTTCATCCAGCTTTTATACCATGAAGACACAGGAGGGGCTTAGAATTGTGACTTTAGTTTGGGTTGTCGTGGGGCTTTTTTTCCACCCTCTTTAGTGTTGTGGCAGCACAGAAAGCTCTTCAGATTATTGTGATTTCATTTTGGGTTTCACCTTCAGCCATCTCTGCAGCAGGGAGACACAGAAAAGCCTTGAAAAGCACTCTAAATTCATCCCAGGGGTGCCCATGGCCCACCCCTCTCTGCAGGGCTGGGATCAGTGAGGGGTTTGCAGACACAGCTTGAGTCACCAGGCTTCCTTCACTCAGCCTCCTTTGCTCTTGGCTGGCTGCAGCAGGTTTGTAGCTCCTTTTCTTTTCCTCTTTCTTTTTGTTCCTTTTTTCTTTTTTGTTTTTAAGAATTAATTTTGGGCTGAAAAAGTCTCAAAGAGGGCTTTGTTCCTCTTTGACTCTCACCCCAGGGAGAGGGGAAAAAATTAAAAAGGGGGGGGGAAAAGAAAGGAAAAATAAGGGGGAAAAAAAAAGAGAAAGGAAAAAAGGAAAGGAAAGGAAAGGAGAAAAAAAAAGGAAAAAAAAAGAAAGGGGGGGGGAAAGAAGAAAAAAAAAGAAAGAAAAAAGGAAAGAAAAAAAGGGGGGGGAAGGAAAGGGAAAAAAAAGGAAAAAATAGGGGAAAAAAAGGAAAAAATAAAGACAAAAAGCAAAAAAGAAAGAAAGCAAAAACAAAGGAAAAAAAAAGGGGGGAAAAGCAAGGCAAAAAAAGAAAGGAAAAAAGAAAGAAACAATGGGAAAAAAAAGAAAAGAAAAGAAAAAAAGAAAAGAAAAGAAAAGAGAAAAGAAAAGAAAAGAGAAAAGAAAAGAAAAGAAAAGAAAAGAAAAGAAAAGAAAAGAAAAGAAAAGAAAAGAAAAGAAAAGAAAAGAAAAGAAAAGAAAAGAAAAGTAAAGAGAAAAGAAAAAAAAAAGGGGGGGGGAAGAAAGAAAAAGGAAAAAGCAAAAAGTCCCCAACCCCCCCTGGAAAATCTGACATCTGCATTGTGGAGAAAAATCAGTAGCTAGGGAGGAATATAATTATCCCCCACTCCTGAAGCTGTTTTTCGTAGCAGTGACTCATGGCAGCTTGGGGCTTGAATGACATTTGAGTTATTTAGGCTTTTTGGGGTTGTTTTTTATTTTCCCCCCTTCTTTTTCCCTCCTGAATCACCCAAGTGCAGCAGCCTGGAAGGGGCACAGCTGGGTTGAAAGATCTGCCTGGGATGAAAAGAAAGGGATTGATGTGTCCCTTCCCAGCGCTGTGTGCAGCAGGGATGTGCAGAGCTGGGTCACAGAATGGGTTGGGTTGGGACCTTGAAGGCCATGCAGCTCCAAGCCCCTGCCATGGGCAGGGACACCTCACACCACAGCAGGTTGCTCACAGCCACCTCCAGCCTGGCTGCAAAAACTCCCAGGGATGAGGCTTCCACCACCTCCCTGGGCAGCCTGTGCCAGGCTCTCACCACCCTCATGGGGAACAACTTCTTCCTGACATCCAATCTGAATCTAACCATTTCTGGTTGGTTTTTCCATTCCCCCTGGTCCTATCCTTTCCTGACACCCTCAAAGTCCCTCACCTGCCCCATGTGAGGGGACACAGTCTCAAGCTGCGCCAGGGGAGGTTGAGACTTGAGGTGAGGAGAAAGTTCTTCACTGAGCGAGTTGTTCATCACTGGGATGTGCTGCCCAGGGAGGTGGTGGAGTCACCGTCCCTGGAGGTGTTCTAGAGGGGATTGGACGTGGCACCTGGTGCCATGGTTTAGTCATGAGGTCTGTGGTGACAGGTTGGACTTGATCCTCGAGATCTCTTCCAACCTTAGTGATACTGTGAGACTGTGATACTGTGAGACTGTGATACTGTGAGACTGTGATACTGTGAGACTGTGATTTCCCCCCCCCTTTTCCCCTCAAACCCACAGCACCTGGGCTCTGTTGGAGTCTCCTCCCACCCCAGCTGTGGCCACTTTGCCCTCCCCACCCACTCCCCTATTTAATCCCTCCCAGGAAGGGCAGCAGCCCTAAGCTGAGCCCATCTGGGCTGAGGATCCTCCTCTCACCCCTGGTGAGTACCCATGGAGTCCCCGTGGTGTGCACTGGGTGCTGGTGGTGGTGACAAAAGGCCGGGGGGCCTGGTGGCCCCCCGGCTGTTAGGGCCAACATTGCTGACTCCTCCAACCCCATCCACGGGTGCTGCCTGGGGCTCCCTGCTGGGGCTGAGCTCCTCTGGGTGGTGTCTTGGCTGGTGAGGGTCTTGCCCTGGCTCTGGGCTGGGTGCAGGAGTGGTGGTGGTGGAGCAGGAGCTGTTCAGGCAGAGGATGTGATGCTGGTTGCACTGCAGTGACCTGGAGGCCCCTGGACTCTGCTCTCATCAATAAATCTCTGCTGTTGTGCCTCAGTTGCAGACCAGTGTAACTTGGCTCCTTTGTGCCTGCATCAGTCTTAGTTTTGCTGTTTCATTAAGTCTGTTTTCATTTCAGTCCATGGGTGTCCCCTCCTTTTCCTGATCCCCCTCCTCAGCTGGGGAGGACGTGCCAGGCAGCTGCTAGAGTGTAGCCCTGAATATGGGCTGAAGGTAGACAGACACCAGGAGGGAAAGGCAACCTCCTTTGCCATGCTGTAAGGCACCTTGGGGCTCCAAATACGCAGCACAGAGCGGTGCAGCTTGGGGCATGGTTTTAAGGTGGGGGTCAACCAGTCTGCTGTCTCAGATGCTTGTTAGGCAGAAGTCTGCCTTGGAAAGGGATCCAAACCAGAGTTGTGTGTACCCAGACACCAAGGTGAGCAACCTGACCCAGTGTGAGGCCTCCCTGCATTCTGACTGCTCCCATCCAGGCTGATGAGTTGTCAGTGTTTGATGCTTGCCCCTGGTTCTAGAATTAATCAGCTTTTTAGGAGAGCTGCCCCTGACTGCTGAGAGTCCAGAGGCATGGAGGCAGCTTGGGCAGGAGTGCTCACTCTGATTTCTGACCTCTTCCTAGGTAATCCCTTGAGGGCAGAGGAGCTGGCACAAATGGCACTTGTGTGCCTCTTACCAAAGCAAAACAAGGGGATGGAATCCACCTTCAGCAAGCCTGCAGATGACACCAAGCTGGGGGGCAAGTGTCAGTCTGGTAAAGGTCCCTCTGCAGAAGGACCTTGCCAGGCTGGGCAGATGGGCAGAGCCCAGCAGCATGGGGATTAACAAGTCAAGTGCTGAGGGAGCTGGGGTTGTTCAGCATGGAGAAGGGAAGCTCGTGGGAAACCTTCCTCTCTCCAGCACTGAAAGGAGGTTGGAGCCATTTGGGAGCTGGTTTCTTCTCCCAAGGAACAAGCAATGAGACAGGAGGAAAGGGCCTCAGGTTGCAGCAGGGGAGGGTTAGGCTGGACAGCAGGAAAAATGTCTTTGCCTTTTACCTCTCTACAGAGCTGTGGCTTGCTCCAAAGAAGAGGAACCAAGCTGGGGAAGGGTCTGGAGAACAGGGCTGGGCAGGAGCAGCTGAGGGGGCTGGGGGTGTTCAGTGTGGAGAAGAGGAGGCTGAGGGGAGACCACCTGGCTCTCTGCAACTCTGTGGAAGGAAGCTGGAGCCAGAGAGCAAGGAAGATGACAAGGAGAAATGGCCTCAAGTTGCACCAGGGGAGGGTGAGGTTGGGCATGAGGAACAATTTCTTCCCCAGAAGAGTTGCCAAGGCCTGGCCCAGGCTGCCCAGGGCAGTGGTGCAGTCCCCAGCCCTGGAGGGGTTTCAAAGCTGTGGAGATGTGGTGCTGAGGGCCATGGCTTGGTGGTGCCCTGGCAGTGCTGGGGTAAGGGTTGGGCTGGATGATGTTGGAGATCTTTGCCAACCTTGATGATTCTGTGCCTGAGGTGGGGAAACTTTCTGTGTGAGCACACGGCGCGGGGCAGGCTGCTGGGTGGGAAGCGCAGGGGCGAGGGCGGCAGAGGGGCTCCCCTGATTAAAACCAGGCTCTGTATGCAGCACCAGTAAAGTAATACATGGAGGAAAAAGCAAGCAAGAAAAAGGCCCACATGTAATTTTGCTTCCCCTGTGAAAAAGGTTGGGGAATTTAATGCACTTTAATTGTGGGAGCCTGGGAGCCCGGAGGTTGGGATTTTCGCAGTCCAGGCAGGTGCTGCATCTCCACCCTTTCCCCTTTGCTCCTCAGCCGTGCCCTGGAGGGAGCAGACTTGGTAGGGGAGAAGGGGTTGAGCACATATTTCATTCTGGATGCTAATTCAATCCAGGGGGAACGTTTATGGTTCTCCTGCGGGCAGCGGCGAGGGCAGAGCTCCGAGTGCGCAGAGCGGCCTGGAGCCACAGCCCTGCTGTAAATTGCTATGACAAAAGATCTCAGCTTTCCCCTTCCCCAGGCCAGCCTCTCCCGTTGCTGGAAGGGGCTGGCCTGCCATGGTCTGGCTGCCACCAGCTCGGCCAAAAGTGATCCAACCGCCCCCACCTTGCTCTTTGGAGCCACCATCCCACCAGTGTGAATTTAATCATTCTAGGTAGGGCTGGATTCAGAGCCGGGGCAGGGAGGTGGAAGGGCAGTTGCTGCTTCACTTAGCCACCTGTTTCCTTCCCTTCAGCTTCTAGTTCATTTGCACTGCTGAATACCTTGTCCTTCTGAGATGCAGGGCTTTGAAGGGCTCTTCACCCCCCCCCCCGACCTGCAAACGGAGCAGGACTTCCTGGGGGGCTTGCTGGGGGGGTTTATCTGGATGCTTGGCTTTTATTGGGGTGCTTGGGCCTGGTTGGGGCTGCCTGGGTTTTCCTGGGCTGCCTCTTTTGCTTGGCTGGGGTTTATTTTCTTGGGGTGCTTCTTTCTTTCTTGGGGTCCTTGTCTTTTTCCAGGGGTCCTTGCTCTTTCCTGGGTGCTTGCTTCTTAATTGGGGTCCTTGCTCTTTCCTGGGTGCTTCTTGGGGTGGGGGTTGGTTGGTTTGTTTGTTCTGGGGTCTTTTCTCTTCTCCCAGGTGTCCTTGGTTTGTTCCCTGGGTCCTTGTTTGTTCCTGGAGTGCTTGTTTCTCAACTGGGATGCTTAGGTTTATTTTCCCCAGGGTGCTTGTATTTTCCCCAGGGATCCTTGTTTGGGTTGTGGCTTTTGTTTGTTGGTTTGCTTTTGTCCTGGGCTGCCTGCTTTTTTTTGGGGGGGTTTTATTTTCGTTGTCTGCTTGGTTTTTCCCTGGGGTGCTTAGCACATGAGGATGCATTGCCCCTTGTTATTAGGAACTCATCTTTAAAAGCCATTTCCCTGCCCCCTCCCCCCAGCAAGCACACTTTGTTGCTTTTAGGTGATGAGCATTAAAAAGGAAAGGAAGAAAAGGGTAAAAATGCAAACTGTTTTCCCAGCTCCCTGCCTCCTGCCCAGGGCTCTCCAATCTTTATGTCAAAACAAAAGTACAAGTCAAGCTTTTAGCTTCATGCTCTGGAACTAGGAGGGAAAATCCTACACTTGCCAGCTTGAACAGAAAAAGGGGGCGAAAAAAGGGGGGGAACCCAACCCCCCCAAAGCAAAACTCTTCTCAAGTCCTTTTGGAATGCAGGAAGAGAGAAACAGGTTGGGCACTGAGCTGCTTGTAGCTCATCTTGTCCCACGTGTCCCAGGTGATTGCCACCATGCCACAACATTAGGAGCTTTGTGCCAACCACAGGCATAAAGCTCGTGCTTAGGGACATGGTTTGGTGTTGACCCTTCAGTGCTGGGGCAGAGCTTGGCCTGGGTGAGCTTTGAGGCCTCTTCCAAGCAGATGTTTTCTGTGGTGCTCTATCTAAATGACAGTAATGGCTTCTTGACTTGGAGGGGCAGAAGCCCTGTGCTGCAGGCCTGGGAGCTTCTGGCTGGTGGTGAGGTCTTCAGAAAAGAAGCAGATGTGGTGCTGAAGGACATGGCTTAGTGATGGCTTCATGGCTGGACTCGCCTGCAGTCCTGCATCCAGCTCGGGAGCCCTCCACACAGGAAGGATCTGCCTGGCCCAGGGCTCCAGCACCCTCACAGGAACATTTTAGGGAGATCCCCTCTCAGTGCTCTCTGAACAGCCCCAGCTCTCAGCCTCTCCTTGTAAGAAAGGCATCTGCTCAATGTTAATCAATATCTACAGGGAGGGGTACAAGAGGCTGGGGCCAGACTCTTCTCACTGTGCCCAGCAACAGGAGAAGGACCAATGGGCACGGACTGGACCCCAGGAGGTTCCACCTGAACAAGAGGAGAAACTTCTTTGCTGTGAGGATCCTCCCTTTCCTCTCTCCCTCCTTCTGTCCTCCTGTGCTTGGACCCAGGTACCATGTCTCAGATTAAGCTTGCATCTTCAGGAGAGGATTTCCAAACGTGCCAATAATTAGTGCAGAGTGTGTAGAACCAGATCCAGTCCAAGCAAGGAGCTGTAAAGTCTGCAAGAGCTCAGCCTGCATGTGTCCTGCCCAGGATCTGCTTTACTCACGGTCACCAGGGCTGGTTCTCTTTTCATGGTGGTCCTCAGATGAGGTGAAGCAACAAAATGCCTTAGGGGTCCACACTCCTTCAGAGCCACCAGAGCTGCTTCTCCTTTTGTGGTCCTCCTCAGATGAGCTGAGGCTGCAGACTGCAGCTTTTCCTCTCTCTCCCTCCTTGGCCCAACTTCATTTGGAAACTGGAAGTCTCACGTGGCAGTGTGGGAGTGGAAGTGGACTCCAAGACAGCAGCAGGGTGAAGACAACTTGAAGCACCCCCAAATGATGAGAGTGGGAGTTCTCTGTGCTGAAAAACAGCTCTGATGTGAGGAGCTTCGAGTGACTTTCCTGTTTGAAGGCTTCTTAGTAAACAGAATGTGATTAACTGCCTTTGGTGACTCACTGCAGGGAAGAGTTTGCATTTCCAAGCCTGGTGTTTTTCTGTCACAGGCTCGTTTTAATTATCCCTGCTGAATAGTAGAGCTTGATAAGAGGCTGGGCAAGGCAGGAGGGAAGGTCATCAAGATAGCTCTGTCCTGTTTTAATATTGCAGCATTCTTGCACAGAGCCTTTCTCAGTGTCCATCCTGCCTCTGACAGGGCTGTGGCACATCCTGGGAGATGCTATCAACACATCCTGTAACGTTAGAAAAGCTTCCAGGGGCAGAGCCAGGCTGGGGATGAGTCGGGAGGGGGTGATGAAGCTGGGGCTGTTGACAGCCAGTCTGTCTTGTCCCTGCCTGCCCTGCTCCAGCCCTTGTGGAGTGACAGGCTCTGACTGACTCACTGGGGAGGAAAACCAGAGAGCAGCCACAGGTGCCCACCACCCTGCTTCCCCACCCCACCGGGCACTCTGCATCCATTGTGCTTTGCTCTCTGCTTTGCTTTGGGTTGATCAGGTCCAGCCCCTAACCCAGCACTGCCAGGTCACCACTAAACCATGGCCCTCAGGACTGCATCTCCACACCTTTAAAACCCCTTCAGGGATGGGGACTCCAGCACTGCCCTGGGCAGCCTGGGCCAAGCCTTGGCAACCCTTTGGGGAAAGAAATTGTTCCTCATGTCCAGCCTAAACTTCCTCTGATGCAGCTTCAGGCCATTTCCTCTTGTCCTATGCTTCTTCCTTGGAAGAAGAGACCAACCCCAGGTGGCTCCAACCTCCTTTCAGGAGGGAGTTGTAGAGAGGCAGAAGGTCTCCTCTCAGCTTCCTCTTTTCCATGCTGAGCAATCCCAGTTCCCTCAGCTGCTTCTCACCTGCCTTGTTCTCCAGGAGTGGTCACCAGCTTGGTTGTCCTTCTCTGGGCCTGCTTGAGCTCAGCAGTGTGCCTGGGAACTGCTCCAATCCGTGTTGTAAGCAGCCCTGGTGAAGGCTGTGGGGCTCACTCCTTTCCTCTGCCCAAGCCCAGAGCCATCCAAGCAGCCCTGGTGCCAGGCTCAGCCCAAGCACGGTGCCTGCTGCCCATTAGCTCTCCTGTCCCAGGACCTTGGACCTACCTTTGTGGATCCTTGGTGGCTTAGGAGAAGTCCACAGTGGGTTAAGCCCAAGGTCCAAGCAATGCCTCGTGTTGTCTGGGGGTTTGTGAGGTCTGGACAGGTTTTTAGGGTGTTTTTTCCTTCAGCCCCAAGCCTGCTCAACTTTGTTTCATGCTGGAAGTGGAGAGCTTTATTTTTTTTATTATTCTATATTTTATTGGTTTTTAAATGTTCCTTTTTAACCTTTTCATTATCTGTTTTTTTAGTTTTGTATTGTTTTACAAATCTTTTTGCAATGCTACCTTTTCAGCAGTTTGGGTGAAGCCCCTCGGGCAGGATGTGCCATAATCCTGGGGTCTCCTCCTCCCCTGAGCTCCCAGATGTTGGCACTGGACGGTGCCTGCCTTCCCCCAGCCCTGTCCTGCTGCAAGGAAGGTTGGGATGAGCCTGCTGGGGGCTCAGGGATCCTCCCTGCCTTTTCCTACCGAGGAAGGCAGGGACGCGCTCCGGAGGGGCAATGTCAGAGGCAGGTGAATAGCCCCTAATTGTACGCAGATGATGGAGCCGGCTCAGCCTTTTGACTAGCGAAGCCTTCCTCGGTTCGGGATATTGCGATCCTAATCGGGCTGCTTGCGCCGCACATCAAAGCCGCAGCCGCATGGCTCGGGGCTGGCGCAGCTTGCTCGCAGGCTCATCCCTGCCCAGGTGTCTTTCCTGCTGTGGACGACTGATTCCTTCCTGCTCCTCATCTCTGAGGCGAAGAAATCTAATCCCAATATCGCTGCCAGCCCCGGAGTGGAGCCGCTGGTTTGGAAACGTCGCCCTGAAAGAGCAACCCGCGGCAGCCTTCGGCTACCTGCTGGTTTCGCTGCCAGCCTCTCCCCTGAGGTGGAGCAGACCTGTCATTAGGGCATTCATCTGGGGGGAGATCTGTCAGCTTCCTTCCCCTTCTCCTCTTTTGTTTCTCTAATTACTTTGATTGCATCTCTGTAGCCAGCCGAAGGGCTGGGGAGGCAGTGGGGTCCTCACCCCAGCCTGTCCCTGGTTCCTGTTCTCTGTAGGCTTTGGGAGAGGGAGGCAGTTGGGTTTGGATTTCAAAGTGGCAGCTGCTGCTGTCCTGAGGTCTGCAGGGAACTTCTCAGCCTGCTGTACAGAAATACCCCGGTGGCAGAGTCTGATTTTCAGGCTTTTCCTGCTGCTGCTTGGTGCTCTGCAGCTCCCTACCAGCGGTGCTGGTAGCCCATACTGGGGGCACTGAGCTGCAAAGCCCAGAGTGAGGTAAAGCCTCTTCCAGCACACTTTAAGGGCTGGGGCACATCCCACAAGGAGTTTGTGTCCAGTTTTCAGTAAACACAAGGAAGAAATTCATTCCAGTGAGGCTGGGGAGACACTGGAGCAGGTTGCCCAAGGGGGCTGTGGATGTCCCTTCCCTGGAGGTGTTCAGGGCCAGGCTGGATGAGGCCTTGAGAGCCTGGGCTGGTGGCAGGCATCCCTGCCCATGGCTGGGGGTTGGAGCTGGATGAGCTTTAAACTCCCTTCCAACCCAACCCATTCTATGAGTCCACAGATTCTGTGTCCAGCCTTCAGCAGCCAGGCAGTGGAAGGAGTCCTGGGGGGGTTGTGCTATGCTCCCTCAGGGGCAATGACTGCAGCTGGGGTACAGATGTGCTGTGGGTCTCTCTTGGGGTCATTCCAGCCTCTGCAATCCCTTGCTGTGACAGATTCTCCCTGTGGTTTACCCAGAGTGTTTGGCATCTGGGGAAGAGACCTTGACATAAAATATTTGTGACAGGTTTTCTTGTCTCTTTTGTTTGTTTTTGTCCCCCCCAGGGGCTGATTAAAATCCGAGGGGACCCTTGCTGGAGAGAGTTAACTTGCATGGATTATCACTACGAGGTGAGTGATCTGCACTTCCAAACTCATTTCTCTTGTCTGCTTTACCTTGCTAGAAGAGTTTTGCCTCCTGCCAGGCAGCTCTCCCTGCTTTCTTCCTTTAGCATGGCCCCTCTGTCCCTGGCAGCACAGCCAGTGTCCAAGGGCCAGCTTGGTGATGCTGTTTTTCCCACACCACACTTCCAAAAGCCAAATTTCTCTCCTCCCTTCCCCATCACAGCCTGATTCAGGAGCAAACCTGAGCCCCACTGAGGAAAATCCCTCTGTAAATTCAGTCTGGAGCAGAAACTGAGGTGCTGGAGCAGGTCCAGAGAAGGGCAGTGATGCTGAGGGAGGGTCTAGGGCACAAATCTTGAGGAGGAGCTGGGGTTGCTCAGCCTGGAGAAGAGGAGGCTGAGGGGAGACCTTGTGGCTTTCTGTGGCTCCCTGAAAGGAGGTTGGAGCCAGGTGGGAGTTGGTCTCTTCTAACAAGCAACAAATAACAGCATAACAGGAAATGGTTTCAGGTTGCACCAGGGGAGGTTTAGATTGGGCATGAGGAACCATTTCTGTACTGAAGAAGTGGTCAGGGCCTGGCACAGGCTGCCCAGGGCAGTGGTGCAGTCACCATCCCTGCAGATGTTCCAGAAGCCTGTGGCCATGGTACCTCAGGGCACGGTTGCTGGGCATGGTGGCATTGGGCTGATGGTTGGGACTTGACCTCAGAGGTATTGTCTAGAGCACAGGAGGTTCCACCTGAGCTTAAGGGGAAAATTCTTTACTTTGAGGCTGCTGGAGGCCTGTCCCAGGCTGCCCAGAGAGGTTGTGCAGTCTCCTGCTCTGGAGAGCTTCCAGCCCCAGCTGGGTGTTGTGCCCCTGGGCAAGCTGCTGTGGGTGCCCTGCTTTGGCAGGGGCTTGGACTGGCTGGCCCCCAGAGGTCCTGTCCAGCCCCAGCCCTGCTGGGATTACTTTTGATGGGCCAGGCCTGCTGAGCTGTGGGAGCAGGGCTGCTCCTGCAGCACTGCACCAGGAGAGCTGCTTTTGGGTGCTGGGGACCACATTACCACTCCTGTCCCAGGACTGGGATTCCTCTTCCCCAGCCAGGAAGAAAAGCCATCAATTTCCCAGGTGCTGACACCTTCAGCTTTCGCTCCTGTGAGGCAGTTAACTGCTGGCACGTTTTGAGGTGGAATGTTGCAGCTCCTGAGAGCTGCATCTTGCCTTTTTAGCTTTAGTGCTCCCCTTTTTTGTTGCTCTTAATGGGATTTCCCCCTCTGAATGGGAGCCTGACCTTGTAGGAAGGGCTGCTGCTGGGTGAGCTCTTGTTGGGCCATCGATGTCCTCCTTTGTTCCGAGTAAAACTCTGGCTGCAGAGAGCCTTCAGCGCTGTCATCCCTAATCCAAGCACAAAGGCGACCGCAGGAAATTGTCTTTCGTTTTGGCCCGGGCCTGGGAGGGCTCAGCACCAAGTGCTGCCAGGAGCCAGGCTGAGGAAACCCAGCTCAAAGGCAGCCCCCCGGCAGCCCCCCAGCGGCTCTGCTGCTGACCTCAGCCCACAACAGTCAGCCTGCATAATCCCAGCTCTTTCAAATCAAACCCAGGATCAGTTCTGCAGCCCAGAAGGCTAATGAAGACCATTCCAGTTGTATCCATAATGTGGGATCCTCAGCCTGGGCAAATCGGTTTGGAGCAGGGGCAGGGGGGGTGCACATCACGTTATCAATATCAATTATTTCAATCCACACAAAAGAAGCTTCAATAAAAGGGGGGAAAAAAATGAAAGAGGCCAAACTTTGTCTAGCAGACAAAGGACTGCAGTTCACCTGCTGACTTCAACCAGCCAGAGGGAGGAAGAAGAGAGTGAAGCTGGGAGATACCTCCAGGAGGGAAGGAGGGAGCTGGGAATCTGCTGGTAATTAGGATGATCAGAGTGGGTATTGGACCAGCTCCTAGCTGGACTGGGGCCAAGCAGAGTCTGCTGTGATGTATGTTGGCCACCCCAGCTCTCCTGTTCCAGCCCTGAGCTGCAGTCCAAAATCTACACGGGCTGCTCTGCCAAGAGAGTTGCTGCAGACACATGGCCTCCATCTCCTGCGTGGTGAGCACCTCCTGCTCTATTTATTTGTAGTAGAGGCAGCAGCAGCTCTGCTGGTGGAAAATAACGTTTCCACTTTTGTCAGGAGCCCTGTCTGGAGCACTCAGATGTTGTTATGGCTTGGCTAATTAAACAGAGCAGAGGGGTTTGTTTCCCTTCCTTTCTAATGCGCAGGGTCTTAGTCCCAGCCTGTACGGAGATCCTGCGCCTCAACTGAGGAGCCTCTGTTCTTAGGGGCTGTGTGAGCTGGAGAGGGGAATGGCAGAACTCATGGTTTGCACAGAGAGGGTATTTTCCAACCAGCTTAACTCTGCCCTGATCCCTGAGGGAGTAGATGGGCTCCATTAAGTGTGGAAGAGCGAGGCAGATGCTGATGGAGATGGGGAGGCTTTGCCACACCGCCCTCCGCAGCCTGGCACATGGAAACTATCCGGGGGCTGGGGCGAGGGGTGGGGGTAGGACCACTCAGTGGATTAATCATGGCTCTGGGTGCCAGGAGTCCCAGACTCTAATCCCAGCTTGGCAGGACACCACAAACAGGGAGTTTAACCAACTCCTGCATCAGTTTCTGTGCCAACATGGCCAGAGGCCCCAGGGGAGGTTTGCACCAGGGGGGTGGTGTGTGTGTGTGCAGGTTGGGGCTCCTCATGCCCGCGGTGGCCAGGGGCAGCGGTGCCCACATTAGCATGAGAAAGTGGAGCTCTCTGAGTGGTGACTGGCAGGGGAAGTCTTGAGGTCTGGCATGTGCTGGGTTTGCCATCATTTCCCTGCTGGCTGTGGTCAGAGCACTCCTTTCCCCTGTTAGAAGTCCCAGTAGAAGGTTTTGGGGGTTTTTTGCTCGGTGGAACCTGTTTGTGATGCAGTTAATGTGGAGAGAAGCTGCTTCTGGGCTGGAGGTCTGTTTGTCATCAGGGTTCTGAGGCATGGCTCTGCTGTGTACACAATGGTTTGCAAATCTGCCTGTGGTGGTTTGCAGAGTGGAGCTGGAGCTCTGCCTCCAGCGGGGCGCGTGGCACAAACCCCACAGCCTCCAGCGGCGTCCCAGGCTCCCTCCTTGTGTGAACCCTGCCTGGCCCTGCCCCCTCCACAGCTCCTGCTTCATCTGCAGAGGGTGGCAGCTCCCTGCATAGCCAGGCTGCCCTGAGCACCAGGGCAAAAGTCTGCTGGGGAAGGTTTCCTGCCCCCCAAGGCCTTATTTGGAGCAGGATGTTGCCCAGGCATGGGCTGCAGGAGCTTCCTCAGCACTGCTGGTGGGTGCCAGCTCTGTGAGCCATGGGGGAGCAGCAGTTCCTCCCCCAGGGGCCTCTTAGCACTGCCTCCTGTACCTTGCCCAAGCTTTGCTGGTTCTGGGTGTGCTGCTTACCTGGCATGAGCACAGTGTCTTAATGGGCTCCACATGGAGAAAATCCTCTCCTGCAAGACTCAGGTCTTTGACTCTCCTCCCCAAGCCTGCAGCTCTCTGTCCCCTACCCTGCAGGGCACCTTGTGAGCAGATGCCTTGGCCTGGGGCAGCTCTGAGTACAGATAAGTAATTCAGTGGAGCTGTGAGCTTGGCTGCTGCTGGTGGTCTTGGCAGAGCAGTTGAGCAGATACCTTAATGGTTTGGAGATGGGAAAAGTCCTACGTGGTCACATCCAGAGTGTCTCCCTCTGTGCCACTGCAGAAGTCATAGACATAGGATGGCTTGGGTTGGAAGGGACCTTCAGGATCATCTAGTTCCAGCCTCCCCTGCCATGGCTGCTCAAAGCCTCCTCACCTTAAACACTTCCAGGGTTGAGGAGTCCACAGCTTCTGTTCCAGTGTCTCACTGGAGGATCTCTCCCCACCCTCACAGTAAAGAACTTCTTCCTAGTGCCCAAGCTAAATCTCTCCTGCTCTGGTTTCAAACCGTTCCCTCTCTTCCTATCACCACAGGCCCTGACCAAAAGTTCCCTCTCCAGCTCTCCTGTAGCCCCCTTCAGGTACTGGCAGGCTGCTGTGAGGAGGTCTCCCTGGAGCCTTCTCTTCTCTGGGCTGAACAGCCCCAGCTCTCAGCCTGTCCTTGTAGGGGAGGTGCTCCAGCCCTGAGGGCTGCCATCCAGTGCTGCATTTTAATCATGACTGCCAAAGTATTGTTGCTTTTTAATTACAGACAGAGATCTTGTAAAATTCAGCCACCAACTGGTAGGAACAGCTGCTGAGGCAGCTGCTGCAGGAGAGTGTGAGGGGGAGAGTGCTGCTGGGCGTCCTCCTCCTCTGCCAGCTTTGCACCCAAGCTGCTCAGGAGCTGCTGAGCACATCCAGAGCCCCTCCTGTCCTGATGGCTGCCCTCAGTGTTGGGTGATGCTCAGCAGAGGTGTGGGCCCTGCCATGGACCGTGCCAGAGGCTGGTGGCCTTTCTGCTCGGTGCTGAACACCTTCCATTTATGTTTTTAATTGTAAGGTAATTTCTTGAAGTGGTGTTGTGGAGGGAGTGCTTTGAGCAGCTCTGTGAGGAGCAGAGGCTGAGAGCCCTGGGGCTGAGAGCCTGCAGCAGAGCAGCCCCAGAGGGCAGCTGAGCAATGCTCAGCAAGAGATAAAGGCTGGGGGCAGACTCTGCTCAGTGGTGCCCAGGGACAGCACAAGGGGCAAGGGGCACAAACTGGAATCCAGGAACCCATCTGAGAGGAGAGAGAAAGTTCTTTGGTGTGAGGCTGCTGGAGGCCTGGAGCAGGCTGCCCAGAGAGGTTGTGGAGTCTCCTCTGGAGAGCTTCCAACCCATTGTGCCCCTGGGCAAGCTGCTGGGGGTGCCCTGCTGGAGCAGGGCTTGGACTGGGTGATCCCCAGAGGTCCCTTCCAGCTCCCACCGTGCTGGGGTTCTGTGAGAGCCTTTTCTCCAAGGGCTTCTCAGGGGGTTGCATCCTTTGCTGCAGAAAGCCAGGCTGAGGCAGGCTCACTACTGACACACAGATGATGCAGCTGGATAAAGGGAAAGGAGAACAAAAACTGCTTCCAAAGCAACAAAAATCTTGTCAGGGTTGGAAGTAAGACTCAAGATTTGCTTCCCTGCTGCGGACTCGTCCGTGGGTGCTCCGGGGGGGGTTTGGTTGCCACAAAGCAGGGAAGCCTGAAGGGCTTTGCTGAAGCAGCCCTCAGTGAATCCCCAAGGCCCATTGGAGCTCTGAACCTGTCAGTGCAGCTGGGCACAGCTTTGTTCTTCACACAAGGCTCTGCACAGCCACAAAGGTCACTTCTGATCCCTACAAATTGTCACTAATTATTCTGTAACTGCTCTCCTTAAATAGAGGCTGTCAATCAGGGCTCCAGCTCCTGGCCTGCAGCAGCTCTCCTGCTCCTGGAGAAGCTCTGAGGAGCACAATGTCTTTTGTAGCTAATTAGGGGCTTGCTGACTGATAGCTGTGCTGATAAGGGTGAGAAGGAAGCTCCAACTGCTCTTTAACTGCCTCTTGATGTCTTGTCTTCCTTCTCTTTGCTGGATGAGACCTTGTTAGAGTTTTCATCTACCTTTTCCAACCTGTGGTGAAAGAAGAAGTAAAGGACAGGCAGGAATTCGGTGTGATAAGCCAGCACATGTCCTGCTGTCACAGTCCCTGGTGGCTCAGGATGGGCTGATTCCAACAGTTTTCACTGCTGGAAGCAGAAGTGTTCCAAATGTCAGCCATTGGCACAGGCTGCCCAGAGGGGTGGTGGAGTCACCATCACAGGAGGCGGTCAGGGCAAGCGTGGCCACGGCTTGGTTTAATGGCCATGGTGGTGTTGGGTTGGTGGCTGGACTGGATGATCTCAGAGGTCTGTGATCCTATGAAGTGTGTAAGGGTGCAGATCCTTACAGGCACAGCCCTCAGCTTCAGGGTGCTGGAGCCCTGGGGCAGCTGCCCAGAGAGGTGGTGGAGTCTCCTCTGCAGGCGTTCCAAACCCACCTGGATGTGTTCCTGGGTGACCTTCTCTAGGTGGAGCTGCACAGGGCTTGGTCTCAGTGACCTTCAGAGGTCTCTTCCAAGCCCAGCCATTCTGATTCTCCCCTCCCTGCACATCTTGCCACAGAGGAGCCAAAGCCCACAGCCGAGGAATCCTCTGCAAGGAGACACCGAGGTCCTGCCTGCCCCTTCGGACGCAGGCTGCTTGCACCTCCTGCTGGGAAAGCAAACTCCTGGAGCTGAGGTGGCTGCTGCCAAAGGGAAGAGCAGGGTTGTGGTCAGCTCTTTCTGTGGGTTTGGTTTCTTATGCTTTGCCCCATGTGGTTGTGGAGAAATGACCTTCCCAGGGGCATGGCTGGCAGAGCAGTTTGCTGCTGCTCAGGGGGAGTTTGGGGCTGGGGCTTAGCTGCTTGCATCTGCTCTCTGGTGATTTGCATGATGTCAGTGCTGGTGCTGGAAGAAGGGCCAACTCCTGCCCTTGCCTGGCACCAACTAAGGAACAAGATCCATCCTAAGGTAAGGGCATGAAGCAAGGGTACTGGCAGATAAGTGTCAGCACGACATCAAGAGCTGCTCGTGGTGTGTCTGGAGTCTGTATCAGGCTGCTGCAGGAAGGTCTCCACGTGAGGCAGGCTTCAGATGAATCCCAGGTGCTTGGCATGGGAGGCTGGAGAGCTTTGACTGCAATTTGCCAGAGAGGTTTGGTATTCCCAACTTTGAGCTCAGTAATCCCAGAGTTCCAGCATGGGGAACCAAGCTGGGGAAGGGTCTGGAGCACAGGGCTGGGGAGGAGCAGCTGAGGGAGCTGGGGGTGCTCAGCCTGGAGAAAAGGAGGCTGAGAGGAGACCACCTGGCTCTCTACAGCTCCCTGCAAGGAGACTGGAGCCAGGTGGGGGTTGGTCTCTTCTCCCAAGGAACAAGGGATAGGACAGGGGGAAATGGCCTCGAGTTGCAGCAGGGCAGCTTTAGGTTGGACAGTAGAAGAAACTTCTTCACTGGAAGGGTTCTCCAACAGTGGCCCAGGCTGCCCAGGGCAGTGGTGGAGTCCCCATCCCTGGAGGGGTGTTGAAGCCATAGAGATGTGGTGCTGAGGGCCATGGTTTAGAACCAGACTTGGCAGAGTTAGGGAATGGTTGGTCTGGATGATCTGAAAGGGCTTTTCCCACTGCAAAGCTGCTGTGGCTCCTCAGTGAAGCCCAAGAGCTGCTCCTTGTGTTCCTCCACCCCAACTGTGCACAGCCAGGCACTCACCACTGACCTGAGCAACCTCTGCTGCTCTCCCTGTGCTGGCACCAGGCAGGTGAGTGCCACCTGCCACTTGGCTCACCCACCACTGCCCCCAGCTTTCCCCTCCTTCCCAGCAGCATTAGATCAGCATGAAACTAGGCAAAGCTTGGTGGAAATGCTTCCCCCCAGGGAACTGTCTCTGGGGAGCCCTTTGGGGGCTTTGGAGCAGAGGAGGCAGTGATCCCTCCCCAGCAGCAGTGTCAGTCAGGGGCTGGCAGTGCCTTGGGAAGGTGCCAGGAGGGTTTTCAGCAGTAACACAATTCCTCTTCCTGGATTCTTTTCTGTTTTTCTTAAGGATTTGTTTTAAGCCTGGTGAAAGCTTCCTGTACAACGATTGGATTTCATCTCTTCCTTGCACTCTCCCACTGCTTCACACTCCCTTGCAGACCACCCAGGACCCCCAGCGCTCGGCCTCGCTGTGCTGCCCTTTCCCCTTCCTTTCCCCTCCACCCACCTGGGTTTTCTTTCCATCCTCATCAAGTTAATTCTTACAGCCCACTTCAGCAGCTCTCCCTCCAGGCTCTCTCTACCTGCCTTTTGTCCTGGCCACTGGAGAAGGTGCCCACCAGGAATGATGCTGCCTGCTCTCCCCTCTGCCTGCCTGGGGCTGTGGGGAAGAAGCTGCTGCTCCTGAAGCGTTCAGGAGCCAGGAGGTTTGTCAGCTTTAGAGATCACAGAGGCAATGCTCCCAGCACTGCCTGCATTGTGGGTTTATGAGCTGCTCAGTGGTGTGTCTTCAGGAATCTACAGAGAGAAGTAGGTGACAAATTTCAGTGCTCTGTGGAAGAGAGAAAGGAGAGGGGATGATGGGAGAAGAAAAGGTAAGAGCTTTGCAGCCTTTCCAGGTAGCAGATCTTGGGGCCAGTTCTTGGCTTGCTGGGTCAAGAGAGTCAGGGAACTGCTGGAGAGAGGCCAGGGGAGGCTACAAAGCTGCTGAGGGGCCTGGAGCAGCTCTAGGAGGAGCAGAGGCTGAGAGCCCTGGGGCTGAGAGCCTGCAGCAGAGCAGCCCCAGAGGGCAGCTGAGCAGTGCTCAGCAAGAGAGAAAGGCTGGGGGGCAAGGGGCTGGGGCCAGGCTCTGCTGAGTGGTGCCCAGGGACAGCACAAGGGGCAGGGGACACAAAGTGGAACCCAGGAGGTTCCACCTGAGCAGGAGGAGAAACTTCTTTGGTGTGAGGCTGCTGGAGGCCTGGAGCAGGCTGCCCAGAGAGGCTGTGGAGTCTGGAGTGATTCCACCCCCCTTGGCCATTGTGCCCCTGGGCAAGCTGCTGTGGGTGCCCTGCTGGAGCAGGGGCCTTGGAGTGGGTGATCCCCAGAGGTCCCTCCCAGCCAGCAGCATGCTGGGCTCCTGGGAGCACAGCAGCAGCTCTGTGCATGAAGGAGTTAACAGGAGGGCTCTGGGGCGCTGCGCTCGCGGTCGTGTGCGCCAGGCTGACCTTTCATCTCGGAGCATAAATCACTTTCCAGTCCTATTATTTGTAAAATCCTACAGGCTTGCAAATGCACAAAAGAAGCCTTTGTCTCTTATTAATTTAATTTATAGGTTAAAGTTTCAAATCAGTGGCAAGCAAGAGCTGATTTACTCTGCACTTCAGGAATGGCTGCTCTGGAGAGCCCAGCGCTTGCTGGGGCCTGCTCCAGCCTGTGAGGTGCAATTAGCAGCTCCTGTGATGATCTCTAATGTAATGCACTTGGCTTATCTTGCTTGGTGTGAGGGGAGAGCTCGGTGGGGATTAGCTCCTTCAGCCCTAGAAACATCACAGATCAGTGGAACCACTGCTCTCTGTCTCCTGTTGGCAGGGTGGCAAGAGGAAGGTTTCCAAGCAGCTGGAGTTGCCCTTTTGTGTGCAGAGTCAGTGAGTGGCTGGGGTTGGAAGGCATCTCCAAAGGCTTCTCCTCCTGCTCTTCAGATGGAGCCTCCTGGGTGCCACTTTGTGCCCCTTGTGCTGTCCCTGGGCACCACTGAGCAGAGCCTGGCCCCAGCCTCTTGCCCCCCAGCCTTTATCTCTTGCTGAGCATTGCTCAGCTCCCCTCTGGGGCTGCTCTGCTGCAGGCTCTCAGTCCCAGGGCTCTCAGCCTCTGCTCCTCCCAGAGCTGCTCCAGGCCCTTCAGCAGCTCTGTAGCCTCCCCTGGCCTCTCTCCAGCAGTTCCCTGCCTCTCTTGCACTGGGGAGCCCAGAGCTGGATCCAGTGCTCCAGCTGTGGCCTCCCTAGGGCAGAGCAGAGGGGAGGACTGGGATGCAGGACCCTGGTTTCCATTCCCAGGAGTGTTCCCAGCTGCATTTCAGCCCTGTGGGGTTTCTGGGTGAGCAAATTTGTAGCCAGTTTTCCTAATCTGTCTCCTAAGACCTGCAGACAAAGGACTGAGATTTTTCATGCCCTTGCTGTCAAGCCACATTCCAGAGCCAAGGTCTGGGCTGCTCCAGGTGCTCCCTGGGAGCTCTCAGCTCTTGACCAGCCTGCATGGAGGTGCAGGGGCTGTGACTTGCCCCCCTTGCAAGCCTGCTGGAAATACTTGTATGAAGAGATGTCAGCCCTCTGAGTCAGGCTCCTGAATTCCTGACTCTTATCTGTGTTTTCCAAGGCTCATGTTCTTCCTCTTCCCTTTCAGCCTGGCCATCCCCATGCCTGAAAGGGGGTTGATTGCTTTAGCATTTGTCAGGGCTGGACTGGATCCTGTCCAGTCAGACTGGGGCAATATTGAGTTTCCAACTGTTGTGTTGGATCCACTGGGGTGTAACAGAAGCTGGGCAGGCTCTGCAGCCAGTGCAGGGCTTGAAGCAGCCCAGCTCAAGGTGGGTGCCTGCCTTTCCCCACAGCCAAGGGCTGTGTCAGGGCTTCCCAGCAGCTGCTCAGCTTGGAGGACAAGCAGGGAGGAGGTTTCTGTTCTCTTCTCAGTGCCTTCTTCAAGGCACCTGCTAGCACCTGGGGTCCTGCTGTTGGCTCTTCACCTAGGCTCAGCACTCCAAGCCCTTGGCTGCCTTGGTGAGTTGGGACCAGCAGCCCTTCTTTACCCATGGCTTCCCTTAGCAGTAGAGATAAGGAAGATACTCTTTGTGCTGAGGGTGGTGAGGCACTGGCACAAGCCCAGAGAGGTGGCAGATGGCCCAGCCCTGGCACCATCCCAGCTCAGGTTGGTTGGGGCTCTGAGCAGCCTGCTGCAGCTGTCCCTGCTGGCTGCAGGTCTGGATGACCTTTAGTGGTCTCTTCCAACCCAGGCTGGCACTGCAGGACTCTGATTGCTGCTTCATCTTCTGGGTGCCAGGCTGTCCCCCCTGGAGCCATGGGGAGCTGGTAGCCAGCAGCTGCTGGAGCTGAGCAGATTCTGCTCTGCAAACAATGCTCTCTCAGAGCCTTCCTTGACCTGCAGGCTGGGAGCTGGCTTTAATCCCCTCTTGTCTGCCTGCCCCTGGGAAGATGCAGGTTTGCTGGGAGCTCAAGAGCCTTGCAGCAGTTTTCCCCTTGTTGGGGAAAATTCCCTGCCTGCTCCTTGAGGAGCAGAATCAGGGTCCCAGGCAGGGGGTGGCCCAGAGTCTGCATGGAATTAGCTGGGGTTGGGAAGTCCTTAAGGCAGTTGTTGCAATTAACAGCTTGCAGCCCACCATGGCCATCTGCTGAACAGAGCAGGGTCACCCAGAGCAGGTCACACAGGAGCACATCCTGTGGAATGAGACTCCACAGCCTCTCTGGCAGCCTGCTTCAGGCTCTGCCACCCTCACAGGGCAAACTTTCCCCTTCTGCTCCCCTGGCACCTCCTCTGCTCCAGCTTGCCCCCAGTGTCCCTGGTGCTGTCCTTGGCCATCCCTGAGCAGAGCCTGGCTCCAGCCCTGCACATCTTCATCCCCAGCCATGAGGGCAGCCCTCAGGCTCCTCTGCTCCAAGCCCCATCTCCCTCAGCCTGGCCTCAGAAGAAGATGTTCCAGCTCAAAGAGTATTTCCAGCAGCCACAGGAGAAGCCCCATGGGCAGGAAGCAAGGAGCAGATCCCCAGCTCTCTAACCAGAGCTGCTGCCTCCCTTTGTCCTTGCTCACTGGCTCTGTTGGCAGACAGAGCTGAGGGACACTTCCCAGCCTGCTCCTCCCTTTGAGCATTGAACCTGAACTGTCTTGAGTGCACAAGGGATTGACAGGAGCCACCAGGAGCCAAGGGAAAGGGCAGGGACCTCTTCTCTCTGCCAGCAGAAGTGAGAGGATGGTGCAGCAGGTAGTCATCCAAGGGAGGTGTGCTCCAGGCTGGTCAGACTTGTCTGTCCTGGTTGAGCTCTGAGTTTATCACAGAGGGACCAGCTGGCTTCTGTAGCTTGTTGAGCTTGAAGGCTTCTCTCCCAAGTCCTGCACCCCTGCTCCTGAGTGCTGACCTGGGGTCAAAGCTTCCCTCCAGCAGTTCTTGTGCTGACCTTGCTTCTGCCAGAGGATGCTTGGGAGTCACAGAATCATAAAGCCACAGGGTCAGTAGGGCTGCAAAAGACCTTCAAGATCAAGTCCCATCCTTACCCCAGCACTGCCAGGGCACCACCAAACCATGGCCCTCAGCACCACATCGCCACAGCTCTGAAACCCCTCCAGGGATGGGGACTCCACCACCTCCCTGGGCAGCACATCCCAAGGGCCAATCTCTCTTGCTGGGAAGAATCTCTTCCTACCATTCAGCCTGAACCTCCCCTGGCACAGCTTGAGGCTGTGTCCTCTTGTTCTGGTGCTGGTTGCCTGGGAGAAGAGACCAACCCCCACCTGGCTACAGCCTCCCTTCAGGCAGGCTGCTCCTTTTGTCAGACACTTGCAGAGACCAAGTTTCCAAGGGGTGAGCCTTTAATCCTGGCAGGCACTGCTCTGCATTTCACCATGGTCTGGGCTGGTGCTGTCCCTGAGAGCTTCCTTGAGGAGCAGCCCCAGAAACAGAGCTTTCAGAGCAGTTGCAGGCCATTAACACCCTCTGCTGCTGCTGAGGCTTTGGTGCTTGCTGTTTGTGTGCCCTTTTCATCTGGCTGCTCCTGCTGGACACTTTCCTAGCCCAGAGCAGAGCTGCTGCCCCTGGCTGCCCCTGGCTGCCCCTGGCAGCTTGCCCTGCCAAGCCTGCAGCAGCCTTGCACATGAGCTGCCTGTGGCAGCAGCAGAGGAGGGCTGGGTGGCAGACTCAGGGGCCTGGGAGGGCCAGTGGTGGTTAGCAGACGTGCCTGGGTTGCTGCTGACACGCCGGAGCCTTGCACTCTGCTGGGTTTAGAGCAGCCCTGGGGAGAGGGACTTGAAGAGCTGGCCAGGAGCTGGCTCCCAGCCTGTGCTGGGCTGATCCCCAGCAGTGTGGGCAGGGAGGGGATTGTGCCCCTCTGCTGAGCACCCCCTGCAGTGCTGGGGCAGCTCTGGAGCCCTCAGCACAGACAGGGACCTGTTGGAGCAGGGCCAGAGGAGGCTGCAGCAGAGCTGGAAGCCCTCTGCTGGGAGGCCAGGCTGGGAGAGTTGAGGTTCCAGAGGTTGTTCAGCCTGGAGAAAGCTCCAGGGAGGCCTTCTGGTGGCCTTGCAGTGCTTAAAGCTGGGGACAGCTTTTTCTCAGGGCCTTGTGGCAGGACAAGGGGTGGTGATTTGTACTGACAGAGAGAGATTCAGACTGGAGAAAAGGAAGAGTTTTTTACCCTGTGGGTGGAGAGAGCCTGGCCCAGGGTGCCCAGGGAGGAGGGAGCTGCCCCATCCCTGGCACCAGCTCAGCTTGTCTGGGCTCTGAGCAGCCTGCTCTAGCTGGGGGTGTGACCTCTGAAGGGTCCCTTCCCACCCAGCCCCATCTGGGATGAGCAGCACACAAGAGGCTTTGGTGCCTCCCCCCCTTTTCCACTTGGGAAGTACAAAACCCTTCCTGCAAGTGGCATTCAGCTGCTTGGGTGCCTTGGAGGATTTCATCCATGGCTTTGTCCTGTTGAGTATCTTTGTATCCTCAGCCCAGATGAATCACTGGGGCTTACTCTTCTTCCTAGAGTAACCCAGCATGGGGGGCTCAGGAGTGGCACCCTGCAAGGCTGGAAGGGCAGAAGCTGAAGCTCAGGAGCAGATATTCATCTCGCTTCTTGCCTCTCTGTGTTGTCTGCCAAGGATGAGTCCAGGATTCGCTTTCTGGGCTTTGCCTTAAGCTTGGCATCAGCTCCTCAGAGGTTTGCTAGAGACCTTTCAGCCTCTCTGCCTCTTTGGGCAGCAGTGCAGGCTTCCAGAAGGCTTCCTGCTCCTT
Organism: Dryobates pubescens; assembly: GCF_014839835.1. NCBI lineage: Eukaryota > Metazoa > Chordata > Aves > Piciformes > Picidae > Dryobates > Dryobates pubescens. The sequence continues at coordinate 816,703 of NC_071615.1, read as the reverse complement.
CCAGGGTGGGATGGCTTTAATTTGCCAGTTCAGATGTTCCTGACTTCTCCTGGACTTCTAATGTTTCCTCTGCTAGGAAATCCTATCTGTCACCTAACCAGGAGCTGTTTGGGCTGGGGGTTTGTAGGAGAGCACTCAGGAATGACTCTTTCTCCAGCACCTCAGTTCACTTTACACAGTACACTGAAGAAATCCTTCCCTTTGGGTTAGGCCAGGTTACATCCCTCTCCTCCTTGGAAGAACAAAGGGCTGTCTGTTGTGGGGGGCACAGGGAGAAGCTGGGAAGTGGTGCTGCAGGCAGCCAGGATGAGGGGTGGGAGTCTGAGATGTGTTTGATGCTCAGGGGGGTGAGGAGCAGTGAGAGCACTGCAGTAAAACAGGACTCAGACACCCCCTGGAGCAGTGGAGATGTGGCAATAACCAGGCTGGTTTGAGCTCAGGGGGTTGGCTGTGCTGCTGTTCCCTCCTGGGACCCTGTGGTAGCTCTCTGGTTTGGGGAGGTTGGAGCCTGTGGTCCTGGGAGGGGGCAGTGGGGTCAGGAGGGTCAGGGCTGCCTTTGGGCTGTGTCGGTGCCTGCCAGCAGCTCAGCCTGGGTTCCTGCACCTCCTGCTCCGTGGAGGCTGAGGCTGTCTCCAGGAGTGCCACCTAGTGCCTCCCCTTCACACTCCCCTCCCCTCCTGGGGGCAGGGGAGGCTTCCACTGCCTTGTTGGGTTGTGCCAAACCCAGGGCTTGTGCCAAGAGTTTTGTTCCAAGTTTCTTGTTGGCTGCTTGGCTTGAGCTTGTGGAGGGAGCATGGGCTGCAAGGTGGAAATCTCCTGGCAGAGGTTTCTGTGCATGCTGTAGGGGGAGGCTGTGGTGCTGGCCTCTGTGCTTGGCAGGGGCAGGCTCTGCAGGGGCTGCACCACTCCTGTGTGCAGGCAAACAGGCCCCTGGCTTCTGGCTGCCTTGTGGGGGCTGGGCACAAGGGGTGGCTGCACCTTCCCCAGGAGCTCTCAGGGTAGCTCCCAGACTCAGGAGTGACTTTGTTAGAGGCAGTCTGTGTCCTGCTGGCTGTTAAACCGTGGCCATGCCCTCTGCTAGCAGCTGTGGCTGGTCCTTGGGCTCCCTGGCAGGCTGCTCCGTGGAGTTCCCCCCGTGGGCTGAGTGCTGAGGGGGAAACTCTTGGCTTGAAAGGTTTCTTTCCAGTCTGCTGGCTCAAAGAATGGCCTTTGTTCCCTGGAACTCCAGTGGGGCAGTTTCTGGGGCAGGACAGTGCCCTGGGCTATCTGGTAGGAGGCTTGAGGTGGGTGGAAGAATGACCACATTATTCCCACTGGCCATGTGGTGCAGAGCACCCACGGAGGGGCTGCTGTTAGGGGGGGCTGCCAGGTTTCCCCTCCTTTGCAGGGGGAGGAGGAGCCAGCCACTGGGCTTTGTCCCAGAGGGCTTTGGGGTGACCCCCAAAGGTTATCAAGATTCTATAGCCTCTGCCTTTGGTGGGTTTGGCTCTGCTGTGAGGGTCCCCAGCTGCCCATGGGCACATCCTGAGGCAGCTCTGAGTTGTGTCACGCTTTGCCAGCCTGTGCCAGGGCTGTGTTGGTGGAGCCTGAATCTGCCCTTCTGGTGGTGGAGCAGCAGCAGCTTGCTTGTTTTGTTCCTTTAAAGCAGCACAGCACTGCTGACTCCTCTGCTGGTGTGGGGTTGGTTTGGTTGGGTTTTGTTTGCATGTTCCTGTTCTGCCCTGCAGTGCTGCACATCTCCTGCCCCACTGCAGGCAGCCAAGTCCCACCTGCAAGTGAAGCACACCATCTGCTTCTTGGTGCTGGAAGCAAGTCCCCTGCTGCTGCTTTCCTTGAGGGGGTGTGTGGGCAGCCAGCTGGGGCAGTGGTGATCCAGAGGAGCACACAGCAAGGTGGGCACTGGAAGGCAGCTCTGGAGGTCATCCAGTCCAGCGCCGGAGCAGGGGCACCGCAGCAGCTTGCCAGGACAGCCCGCTGCATCCATGCCCGCCTGCCAGGGGAAGCTGTTCCACAGCCAGTGCTCTTGTGACAAAATGCTGCCACTCCTGTGATGCTTGAGGCTGTGCCTGTAAGGAAGGGCCACTCTGGCTAAGTGTCTGTAAATACATTGCATTCTAAATGAATGTCATTGGTTGATAGGTGGCAGTGAGGCCTTCAGTCCCAGGGGCAGCTGGAACTTGGGGCAGTTTCACTTCCTTCGCTCCCCCTTTAGCTGCCTGCTTCTGGCCAAACAACAGATGAGCATTAAGAAGCTACTAACCCTACTGTACTTAGGCCTCCTCTGCCTTGCTAACTCCCCTTGTTCTCTTTCTAACCCTCTTTGGGGAAGCAGGGAGGTGTGGGGGTGCAGGGGGAAGCCCCCTTTGCTAGGGGCTCCTGTTCCTGCTTCGTTTCTTTGCTGTATGTTTTGTGGACTCTGTGTACAGAAACTCCCTGATCAGTGCTCTGTAAATACAGCATCCCCTTGGCTCCACCGCCTGAGTTGGCTGTGGCTATTTCTGCTCAGTGGGGGAGGGAGAGCTGGGCCCTTCCTTTCAACCCACCACATGTGAGGAAAGGGAGGTCAGAGCAGCGTGGAGCTTGCCCTCAGCAGCAGCCATCCCTGCTCTTCCATTTTGGTTTAAGAGATGGAATTCTCCTGTGGAGCCAGACCCCAGCGGGGTGGGACTGTAGTGTCCTCTGGGGATCACCCACTCCAACCCCCCTGCTCCAGCAGGCACCCCCAGCAGCTTGCCCGGGGGCACAGTGCCCAGGGGGGGTTGGAAGCTCTCCACAGCCTCTCTGGGCAGCCTGCTCCAGGCCTCCGGCAGCCTCACGCCAAAAGGTTTCTCCTCCTGCTCAGGTGGAACCTCCTGGGTGCCAGCTTGTGCCTGCTGCCCCTTATCCTGTGGCTGGGCACCTCTGACCAGAGTCTGGCCTCATCCTCACGGCCTCCACCCTTTAGGTATTTAGCTGCAGGACCCTCAGGAGGCAGGGGGAAGGCTTTGCCCCGGGAGCCCGGGCGGCGTGCGGCGCCGGCAGGGCAGCCCTTGTGAAGCCCTCGGAGGTGTCACGCCTCTTAGCTGCTGCTTGTTTATTAGGGGGGGGAAAGGAGAGAAAAAGAGGAGAGAAGGCTACAAATAAAGCAGTGTCACAAGATCCTGCTTGTAATTGAGGGTCCTAAATGAATTAGCTATGGTGAATGTTCTGCATGGCTTTCTCTCTCCCCCGAAGAAGGACCTCTTTGTGCATCAGGGCCGCAGGCTGCTGGGGCAGGATCCACACATGAAATACCTGAGGGCATCACGGGGCCTTCGCCTCCCTCTCATCTTTTCACACTTCTCTTCCCCTTTCCCTGCCTGTCCTTTCAAATTCTTCAGCTGGGAGGCTTTCCTGATGTCTCTTTTCAGAGCCTCTCCCTCTTCAGCTCCCTCACACTTCCCTTCACGCCTCTAAGCCCCACGGCGGCGTTCCCTCCATTGTGTGATGCTGCCAGCAGAGCTGGTGCCCTGCAACTCCAGAGCTCTGCTGGATGCAGCTGATGCTTTTCCATGCTCTGAGGCTGCTCCTCTCACTCCTTTGGTTTGACTACTGGGAATGTCACCCTTCGTGCTGCCCGTGCCCCTCTGTGTGCTGCTTCACCTGGGGCCTGCTGGGTCCTCTTTAGATTTGCTTTGTCCTGGAGTCATTCAGCTTGGCAAAGGTTGCAAAGATCACCCAGCCCAACCACCCCCACAGCACCACCATGGCCACTCAGCCTGCCCCACAGTTCCGGTGGCTGCAGGTTCTTTGGACACCTCCAGGGCTGGGGACTCCACCACCTCCCCGAGCAAGCTCCATCCATTTTTTGTGAGAGTTGATCCTGGTTTGCTCCTCATCTCTTGGCTGAACTTTGCCTTGTGCCTGTGGCTTGCAGCCTGAGCTTTGGCTTGTGAGGGAGTTGGCAGGAGCCTCTCCCCACCCCCCCACATCCCCCATTTCACAGAGTGGTTGGGGTTGGAAAAGACCGCTGGAGATCACCCAGTCCAACCCCCTGCCAGGGCAGGGGCACCCAGGGCAGGTCACACAGGGACACATCCAGCTGGGTTTGGAATGCCTGCAGAGATGGAGACTCAGCAGCTCTCTGGGCAGCCTGCCCCAGGCTCTGCCACCCTTCAGTTACAGAGGTTCCTCCTCATCTTTGGAGGGAACTCCTGCTGCTGCACTTTGTGCCCCTTGCCCTGTCACTGGGCACCACTGAGCAAAGCCTGGTCCCATCCTGCTGACCCCCACCCTGCAAGTATTGATCAGATCCTTCCTCAGTCTGCTCTCCAGACTAGACAGAGGGGGACCTGCAGCTGGGGAGTGGAATGTGCCCATCAGCCCCCTAATAAATCAGGATGAGAAGTGTGTCAGGGCAAGTAATCCAGCAGCTGTTCCACCAAGCTGTCACTGATTGCTCCCAGACAAGAATTAGTCCAACACAGCAAATCTGGGGACCTGCTGTGGGCACAGCCATGCTGCTGCAGGTTGTCCCTGAGCTCCATGCAGCTCCTGTAAGCCCTGCAGCTGAGCATCCTCCCCTGGCAGTCCTCTTCCTGACGGCTCTGTGCTCTCTGAGAGCTCCGGGAGCCGCTCCAGCTGCGGCTCTCTGCTGTGGCTAACCTTAGGGAGAGGTAAATCCAGGGAAAGCCCAGTTCCCTCCCAGGGCAGCCTGGGAACCTGCCTGCAATCTGTTCCAGTTGTGAACTTACAATCTGTCCTCACCCTGCTGCCCTTTCAGTGCTTTGGGGGCTGCTTAAGCTCAGCCCGGGCATAATCCCCCGGCCCCGCTCGGTGCCGTTGTGGTGCTGCAGGCAGAGCAGGCTAATGAAACTCCACAGCCACTTGTGTGCCCAGGGGTTTGGGATGGCAGTCACTGGAATAATTCATGGTGTAGCCCAGCCCAGCCTGGCCTGAACACTGGAGACATATTTCATGGAGGCAGTAATGAGCCTGAGTTTCAGGTGGGCGTCCTCTGCCCTCCACAACAGGGCTGCCGCTCTGTTTGCTCAAGGAAATGAAAGCCAGCACTGAGCATGCTGGGGGGGGTTATTTGGGGGGGGGGGTGGGGGGGGGGTGTTTAGAGAGAAACTCAAGGAAGAAAAAAAAGAGAAGGGGGGGGGGGAACCCCTTCCCCCCCTCCCAAGAGCCTCCTGGGCAGAGGAGTTTGGTGCATGATTGATTTTTAGGGGCTGGATTGGGTTTTATTTCTTGTTCCTTGTGACCATGTCTCAAATCATCCATCCCAAGCCATGAGGGAGACATTTCTGTCCCAGTATGTTCTCCCAGTTTTAATTGTGGGAGCTGGATGTGTGCAAGCATGTTTCTGGAGGTAATTGGCTGAGGGTCACTGCCTGCCCCGAGATCTAGGGGCACACTAATCAGAGAATAATTTCAGCCCGGGTTGAAGCTGCCAATAAAAGCTGTAAAAGTTAATTTTATAGGAGCTGGTACCAAGCAGCAGTGAGTGGTGCTGGAGTGAGGGTTTATTTGCTTTGTCCAGTGACATTTTTATGGTGGTTTATTATTGTTGTTATTATTTGTGTTTTAAATGGAACCTTGGGCAGAAGGGGGAAGGAGGAAGGGTTGAGCCCTGAGCTGGTTAGCAGTGTGTGCAGATGGATCACAGTTCCTCCAGCTAGGAGGCATTTCTCAGGTGACCTCAGCTGCAGAGCTGCTCCAAGCCCCTGAGCATTTTCCTGGCCCTCCTCTGGCCCTGCTCCATCAGCTCCAGGTCCTTCCTGTGCTGAGGGCTCCAGAGCTGGGCACAGCCCTGCAGGTGAGGTCTCCCCGGAGCAGAGCGGAGGAGCAGGATCCCTCTCTCCATCTGCTGGCCACACTGCTTTGGGTGCAGCCCAGGATGTGATTTGCCTTCTTTCCTTTTCACTCCTCCTCAAGTCTGTTGTTCGGAGGTGCAGACCCCTGCCTTTGATCTGAAGGACTTCATTAAGCACTTAGTTGTACGACCAGGCAGGTTATAGCCCATAGTAGAAACGAATAATTAAGCCTTATCCCATGTTCAAGACATGCAATGGGGGAACTACAAATGAAGCAGAGGGGGGAACTCAGCCTGGATCTAAGCAGAGAGAAGCTCTATGGGGAGTGAGGGCCACAAGGGTGATTAGGGGACAGGAGCAGCTCTGCAAGGTGCAAAGGCTGAGAGCCCTGGGGGAGAGCAGCCCCAGAGGGGAGCTGAGCAATGCTCAGCAAGAGATGTAGGCTGGGAGGCAAGGTGAGGAGGCTGGGCTCTTCTCAGTGGTGGTCACTGCTATCACTGGCAGGGGGCAAAAGATAAACACTAGAACCCAGAAGCTTCTGTCTGAACATTAGGAGGAACTTCTTTGTTGTGAGGCTGCTGGAGCCTGGAGCAGGCTGCCCAGAGAGGCTGTGGAGTCTCCTCTGGAGAGCTTCCAACCCCCCCTGGGCATTGTGGCCCTGGGCAAGCTGCTGGGGGTGCCCTGCTGGAGCAGGGGGGGTTGGAGTGGGTGATCTGCAGAGGTCCCTTCCACCCCCCACCCTGCTGGGATTCTGTGATGTCAGCAGACCCTCCCTTGAGCCCCCTTGGAGGGCTCTGACGACATTGCCCTGCGGGACGTGAGCAGGCACCCAGCCAGGAGTGGGCTCTGCTGGGTACCTCCCCAGAGCACAGGGCATAGGTTACAGCCTCAGAAGTGAGTAAGGGCCTTGGAAGGAGCTCTGTCAGAGGAGTGAGTGCTGTCAGTGCCATGCAGTTAGGCACTGGAGTGGAGCAGGCACCTCTGGAGGCCAGGTGAAGCTGCTGGCCAGGGCTGCTGGATCCCAGTCCAGCTCCTGTCTGCGCTCTGGGTGCGAAGGCCTGGCCCTGGGCACAGCTCCCCTGCACTTTCAGCAGCATGACTTCAACCTTAGCTCTCAAAATAGTTCTTTCCTGTGGTGCTGGAGAATCCCCTGAGCTTTGCAGCTTAAATAAAAGGCAGCCCTCAAATGGAGGCTTTGTTGGCCTTCAAGGCAGGCAGGCTGATGGTTCCTCAGCACGGCACGACCTTCTTCCCAAAGCAAACCAGATGGGCACACTGCTCAGGGGAGGACCTGGGGCTACTCAGGGGCCTGGAAGGCTGCTTTGGAGGCCTGCTGCTTGCCTTGGTACTTTGTTCTCTCCCTTCCAAAGGAGGAAGCCTGGAGGTGCTGTGAGTAATGTGGGGCTCGTGCTTGGGCCATCCCCAGCAGAGAGGTTGGTGCTGGGGCGTGGGGTTGCCTCTGATCAGACCTTCCTTGGAGGTTGTTCAGCAGAGGTTTGGAGCACAGCTTAGGAGAGAGTCGCTCACAGCAGTTTGGGATGGTGTCCAAGGAGCCTCTGGGGTGGGAAATGGAGCTGCTGCTGCCCTGTGAAGAGCAGATTGAAACTGATGATCTTTGAGGTCTCTTCCAACCTTGGTGATTCTGTGAACAAGTTCTTTACTGTGAGGCTGCTGGAACACTGCAGCAGGTTGCCCAGGGAGGGAGTTGGGGCTTCAAGCCTGGAGCTGTTCAAGGTGAGGCTGGAGAGGGCTCTGAGCAGCCTGCCCCAGGGGAGGATGTCCCTGCTGCCTGCAGGGGTTGGTCTGGATGAGCTCTGGAGCTCCCTTCCAGCCCAAACCCTTCCATGATTTGTCTCATGGTACTGACACACCAGCTTGCTCCACAGCTGCAGTGCTCATGAGCTCAACTCAAGGAATCACAGAGTGGTTTTGGTTGGAAGAGACCTTTAAGTCCAACCCTTACCCCAGCACTGCCAGGTCACCACCACACCATGGCCCTCAGCACCACATCTGCACAGTGCTGAGACCCCTCTGGGGATGGGGGCTGCTGTAACCCCTTCAGGTGAAGGCCATGAGGCCGCACAGCTCAGAGGAGGAGGAGGAGGATGACCTTTGGAGGGCCTTCCCAACCCAACCCATTGCATGGCCCTGTGGCTGTGTGGTGCCCAGTCCATTCAGGGCACTGGAGGGGGACACACAAACCCTTCCTGGAAGCCCTCAGCAGGCAGAGGGACCGGCGTGAGGCCAGTCCGCTCGCTGCCCAGAGCCCCTTGCCAGGGCTGATGCAGGTCTGGGGATGATTGTTCCTAGCATCCATCTTGGCAGAGCTGCTTTGAAGAGGGGAGGGGCAAGAAAAATTATTATAAGTAGGGAAAAAAACCCTTTGCATTATTGAAACCATCTGCATGCAGCCCAGCCTGCTCTTACCAACTGAACATGAATTGCTTGTGACTGCAGCAGCAGCAGCAGGCTGTTTATTCAGTTGTGCCTTTCATTTTGGTGAGGCTGCTAATTAAGCCTTTTATTTGATTCAGGCAATTATGTCTAAACAATTAGGGAGCTCCAGGAGCTCTCACTGAGCTCTTTCCTTACCTGCTTCAGGATTACACCTGGCTCCAAACCATAGAGTCATTAGGCTTGGCAAAGACCTCCAAGATCATCAAGTGCAGCACCTTCATGCCCACTAGACCACGTCCCAGAGTGCCACAACCTACAGAGACAGCTGGGGCTGGGCTGGGAGGTAAAGCCACAGGATCCACACAGCTTGCTCAGCTCCCAGCTCCTGTTTCTGTCTGCAGAGTTTACAGGGAGGGCTGAGGGCTTTGCTTGGAGGGGGTCAAATTCTGGTCTTGAGGGGATTCTGCTTCTTCACAGCCAGGTGCTGAAGTGCTGGGGCTGTGGGCTGCTCCTGCAAAGCCCAGGCATGCTCCTGGTGACCTCACCTAGAGGCTGAGGAGCCTAAGACTCTGTAGGCCTGCAGAGGAGCAGCAATGTGCCTTGCATCAGTTTGTAGCTAAACCATCAGCTGCTTCCTGCACCTCCAGCCCTGTGAGCTGCTGTTCCTGCTGGGCTAGTGGTCCTGCTCCCATTGCCCCCAGCTCTCCCTCTTCTTCCACCAGTATCAGCCAGCAGCCACACCTCTAACTTCATCAGAGCTGGGGGTGGGGGATGGCCTTCTGCAGCCCTTTGCTTGCAGCTTGGTTTCTGTTTTTAGGGCTGTTGGAAGAAAAATAGGATCCTTTCTGCTCGGGCCACCAGGCACCCACTGCCCCATCTCCTCTCCTCGTCTCTGTGCCTGGCACCCAGAGCTCAGTTGCTGCTCTCTGGTGCCTTAACTCTTCCAGCCTCACCCTGCTGCCTTGGCTTGGCTCTGTCCCTGCTTTCTGCTGCTTGCTTTGCATTTGGAAGCTGTGTAAAGCCAGGAGGGAAACAAACCCACCACCAAATCATCTGTGTCCACAGCTTCCTGTTGTCTCTCAGTCCCTCTGTTTTCAGTGGAATGAATAATTCACAGCCTCACACACAACTTCTCCCCTGCTCTGCTGTGCAGCAGTTCTGCACTCAGGGCTGTGAGTTCTTTCTCTCTCATTCTCTCTCTCACCAGCTGCCCTGCTGCCCTGCTCTGTGCCTCTCCCTGCACTGCAGCTGCCTCCTCCCCACTCTCCCAGCGTGGATGGGACTGAAGGGCTGAGGTGGCCTCCCTGGAGCTGCCTTTCCTTCAGTGTCTGGGCAGGATCCATCCCAGCTCCTTCAGCTCTCCCAGGCCATGCTCCTGCTGCTCTTTCTTTGCCTGGAAGGCTCTGCCAAGCTCCCCCAAGCACTGCATCACTTTAGCCACGGGGATCAAGAGCTGCTTTAGCTACATTTCCTAAACATATTCCAGGTGTGAAATCCCTAACTTGCCTTTCCTCCTCCTCTCCCTCTTCCCTTTCTCTCCTGGGGGGCTGTGGTGTGAGTTTCCCTCTTGGCTGCAGCTAAAAGCCACAGCAAACCCTCTCTGTGCCTGGATCTGAGGTGGTCCTGGGGCTTTGCTGGGGAGGGTTGGAGATAACCCTCTGAGGGTTGTAACAACATCTGAGGATGTTTCTTGGGGGGCTCTGGAGGAGAGCTGCAGAGCCTCAGCTTGGGGTTGGGATGCAGTTGTGCCTGGTGCTGCTGAGCTGGGGAGGAAAGGGTTGGAGGGGTAAGTGCTGCAGAAGCTGGACCCCTCCCAGCTGCACTTGGTTCTGTTAGCACAGAAGAGTGAAGGGCCACAGGGGCAAGGGAGAAACCAGACCCTCCATGCCATGAGGCCAGGAGCTGCTTCTGGGGAGCAGGCAGAGGAGTGTGTGGCCTTCCCTGGCCCTGCTCCCCCAGGTCCCTGTCTGTGCTGAGGACCCCAGAGCTGCCCCAGCACTGCAGGGGGGTCTCAGCAGAGCAGATGCCAATTTCTGCTCACAGCAGAGACCTCTGCTGAGAGCCTCCTGGGGTTGTACCTGAGGGCCTCCCACAGGCTGCTGGCCTGGGCCAGCCTCAGCACATGCACTTGTCCTTGCTTGAAGGCAGCTGCCCTGCTGGGAGACATGCTCCCTGCTTGGAGCATGGGTGCTTGTGGCAGGACAAGTGCCACCCCCGGGGTGGGGCTGCTGGGCAGGCTGCTCTGAGATATCCCTGCAGATAAGGAGCTGAGAGGAGACAGAGCCAGGACACCACTTCAAGCATTTATCATCACTGCATCACCCAGAGCTCCACCAGCAAGTGGACTGAGAGGCCAGGCTGAGGGAGCTGAGGTGTGCAGCCTGCAGGAGAGAAGGCTCCAGGCAGACCTCACAGCAGCCTGCCAGGACCTGAAGGGCTGCAGGAAGGCTGCAGAGGGACTGCTCCCAAAGGGCTGCAGGGACAGGAGCAGAGGCAATGGTTTGGAATGAGAGCAGAGCAGATTGAGATTGGATGTGAGGAACAAGTTCTGCCCCAGGAGGCTGCTGGAACACTGCAGCAGGTTGCCCAGGGAGGTGGCTGAGGCTCCAAGCCTGGAGCTGTTCAAGGTGAGGCTGGAGAGGGCTCTGAGCAGCCTGAGCCAGGGGAGGATGTCCCTGCTGCCTGCAGGGGTTGCTCTGGGTGATCTTTGGGGTCCCTTCCAACCCAACCCATTCTCTCAGGTGGGTGCTCTGCTCCCCCAGACTCTTTGCTCTCCCACTGAACATGGGCAGAAATAAAATCAATGGAGTTTTGGCAGCAGCCTGGGGGCTGGGGGGAGATGTGTTGAGCCTTGCAGGCTTGTTTGTGAGGAGCAGCAGCTGGAGTTGCCTTCTCCAACTTGTTTGTGCCTGCCAGGCTACTTACTAGGTTAAAAATACACATGCCCTTTGGGCTCAGGTCTGCCTGAAGCACCAGGGTTGGTATTTTAGAGCTGCTGTGGTCTACACCCTTAGAAATACTGGGTGCTGTGCCCTTCTCCTTCATTGTCTTCCTGCCTTCTGTCCCCCAGGACCTCCTCTGTGGTCACTCAGGGGCTGGTGATGCTGGTGGTGGGCATGGAGGAAACCACTGATGCCCCCAGGCCGTGGAAGCTCCACATCCCTGGGACTCCTGTGGTCACCCAAGGGGCAGCTCCTCTGGGGCTGCAGACAGCTGAGCACATTGTCCTCACCTGCCTTGCCTGGAAACCAAGCAAACAAAGTGCTTGTGGGGCTGGGCTGCCTGGCAGCAGGGCTTGCTGCAAATGGAGCTGTTGTCCTGCAGTCTGAACAGGAAGGTGATGCTCCTGCCCTGCCCCTTCTGTCTGGGATGAGGCAGGAGGCTGTGTTTGGCTGCACCAAGAAAAGGAGGAGGAAGGAAACAGTTCCTCCTCCTGCTATTTCTGCCCTGTCCTGGAAAGCCTCTGGGGAGCCCAGAAGGTTTGCTGGTGGCCCCATCCCACATCTCCCTCTACTCACTGGGGCACTGAGGCCCCAGGTGCTGCAGGGGTCTGTCCCAGTGGGGCAACTACCCTGCTCAAAAGGTATTTGCTGTGCTGGGGACAAGCAAGGGCTGTGCTCTGTCAGGTGTGGCCAGAGGCTAACAGCATTTGGTCCTTGTGTGTGTCCAGCAGGTCTAGGGAGGTTCTCCCCCTACTCTTCCTTGCCCTGCTGAGACCACACCTGGAGTACTGTCCCCAGCTGTGGGCTCCCCAGCTCAGGGCAAACAGGGATCTGCTGAGAGAGTCCAAGGGAGAGCTCTGAGGGGGACTGGCACAGCTCTGCTGTGAAGAGAGGCTGAGAGCCCTGGGGCTGTTTAGCCTGGAGAGGAGAAGGCTGAGGGGGCTCTGGTCAATGTCTATCAGTAGCTGAGGGCTGGGGGTCAGGGTGAAGGTGCCAGGCTCTGTTTGGTGGTGCCCAGGGGCAGGACATGCAGAGGAGGTGCCAGTGGTGCCTCTGCTTGGGAAGTGAGCTGGTTTGCCATTGCTGTGCCCACAGCTCAGCAGCAGAGGTGAACTTCCCTGTCTGTGTTTGCTGGGAATGCCAGGGGGATGATGGATTTGCCTGGGAAGGTAAATAATCCACCAGGCTGAAGGGCAGCCCAAGCAACCCTGAGAAGGAGGCAGTCACTATCTTGAAGACCTTCATTTGTTAGGTTGGATGTGACAGATCTGGGAGACTGCTCAATATTTTCTCTCTGCTTTGGACCTGGAGCTGTGAGAAGCTCCCTCAGGCTCTCAGCTTTGCTTGCAGTGCAGGACAAGGAAGAATCAGTTCCCAGCACTGCAGGTCTGGTGAGGAGCAGCTGAGGGAGCTGGGGGTGTTCAGCCTGGGGAAGAGGAGGCTCTCTGCAGCTCCCTGAGAGGAGGCTGGAGCCAGGCAGGGCTTGGTCTGTTCCCTCTGAAGGAACAAGCCATAGGACAGGAGGAAATGGCCTCAGGCTGCCCCAGGGGAGGTTCAGGTTGGACATGAGGAGCAGTTTCTTCTCTAAAAGGGTTGTCAGGGGGTGGTGCAGGCTGCCCAGGGTGGGGTCCCCATCCCTGGAGAAGTTTCAGAGCCATCTGGATGTGGTGCTGAGGGCCATGGTTCAGTGGTGCCCTGGCAGGTTGGACCTGATGATCTTGGAGGCCTCTTCCAAGCCAGTCAGTTCTGTGGCTCCTGACCTGGAGGACAAGGCAAGGTGCCTGCTGGAGCAAGGTGGTGCTCAGCTGTAACTGAGGTTGCCTGCCAGGAGCATCTCACCTTGCAGGGCAGTGTTGTGTGATGGGAGATAGCCAGTGGCAGGCCAGGGGACTGCAGGAGGGAACCCACTTGCAGCCAGCCCCTTTTGTAAGCACAGTAAGCAGCAGTGCAACTGAAGCTGTGAAAGGTTCCCAGAGCAGAGCTCCTGCTGCCAGAGGCTGGGGCTGCCCTGGAGCCTGGCTCCATCCATGGCTTGCTGCTCAGCTGGGGGCAGGCAGGGCTGCACCCACCTGAGCCAGGTGCCTACTGCAGGGCACAGCTAATGAGGGCTGGGGGATGGCTCCCCTCACTTTGGGCTGGGCTCATTTCAGCACTCCCAAGCAAACAAGCTCACATCTACCCACTGCCTGCAGCCACTTGGAAGCAGATTAAAAGTTTTCATCAGCTCCTCTTAATAGAGCCAGATAAACCAGGCTAATAGTCATGTGTTGAGTTATTGAAGGGAAGTTCAGGTAATATTCAATCACCTTTAACCTTCAGCTTCCTCAGACCTCCTGCCTGGTGATTGTTTGGCTGTGGTGTAAACCATAGTCCAGTTCATAAATTATTATGTAGTTCCCCCAAGCTTAATGCAGTGCAGGTTTCACGGTGTTTCATTTGGGAGAGCAGGCTCACGCTGGCTCTGCACACAATAAAGCTCCAACCTGGCTGGCATTAACCCTTTCCCTGGCAGCCAGCAGCCTGCCAGCAAGGCCTTGAATTGCTGCTGCTGCACCTTCCCCAGCAGCCTCAAAGGAGGGTGAGGCGAGGGGGGGTCGGCCTCCTCTCGCATCGCTGCAAGGGGAAATGGCCTCAGGTTGTGCCAGGGGAGGCTCAGGTTGGGTCTTGGGAACAATTCCTTCACAGGAATGGTTCTCAGGCACTGCCCAGGGAGGTGGCAGGGTCACCAGCCCTGGAGGGCTTTGAAAGATGCCTGGGGGTGGTGCTGAGGGATGTGGTGTGGTGGCAGTGGCTGAGCAGCACTGGTGGACTGTGAGCTCTGGGTGAGCCTTGGACTTGACCTCCAGGCTCTCTGCCCACCTGAGCAGTTCTGTGGTGTCTGTGCTGTGTTTGTGGGTGGGATGTGTGGCAGCCCTCTCCTCTTGCCAGGTCACACAAGCACAGAACCATTTCAGGTTGGGAAGGAGCTTTGAGATCATCGAGAAAGGCCAAGGCCCTCTTGGAACTGAGTCTTGTCAGAGGGGTGAAAGAGAAGAAGGGGAGCTTTGTCACATCCATCAGTGACAAAAGGAAGGGCAGGGGAGAGGCTGAGTGGAGTGGGGGAGAGGCTGAGTGGAGTGGGGGAGAGGCTGAGTGGAGTGGGGGAGATGGTAACTGATGATGCAGAGATGGCAGAGTTGCTGAATGCCTTCTTTGCCTTCAGTCTGACTCCATCCCAGCCCCTCTGGAGTCTTTTCCCTTAGCTCCTGTTGAACAGGCTGGGTTTGGGGGCAGCAGCTGTGATGCTTAAATGCTTGATTTTGAGGAAGAAGTGCTGCTCCCAAGAAGGTGCTGCCCAGTGGGGTGCTGTGGCCAGCCTCAGGGCTCCCAGCACACGGAGACACAGTTGGATCACATCACATCCATTGTGCCAGTGTGGTTGCAGGAGGTGGGAGATGATAGGATCCCAGAGCTGTTTTGGTTGGAAAAGCTCTGCCAGACCACCAGGTCCAAGCAGGAGGTGGTTTGTGCAGGTCCTCAGCAGGAGCCAGCTCCAAGCCCCTTCCTCTCTCAGCCTTCCTCACAGCTCCTCAGAGCTGCCTGATTGTCTTCTTGTTCCCAAGGAGTCCATTTGCCTTCCAGCAGTAGCAGCCAGTGTTGGTTTTTCCATCTCCACTGGGAGCCACAGTCCTCATTAAAGCCATTCCAGGGCAGGAGGAGGGGAGGGAGCCAGCTCCTTCCAACAACACAAGTGTGCTGCCTGCGGCAGGCTGGGCGCTGGGGCGGGCAGAGAACATTGCCCCATTGAGCAGAGCACAGCAGAGGGCTGTGAAGGGCTCCAGCTCACACCTACTGGCACCAGCACCACCAGAGAGGGCCTGGGAGCTGAAGAAGCCTCTTGAAGTGTAACCAGACTGAGAGCAGAGGCAGACTTCCCACACTCCTCTTAGCTCCTGAGGCGGCCAGCAGAGGCCTTCGGGCACCGACTCCCCTGCCCCTTTCCAGCCTTGGGCATCTGTGGTGCTCACTCAGCCAAGGCCTGGGATGGGCTGGGAGTCAGCTGCTCCTTGCTTTGCCCTCACAGCCTGTAAGAGGAGTTGGAGCAGCTCTGCCCCAAGGACAGGAGCTGGGGCTGTGCAGCCTGCAGGAGAGAAGGCTCCAGGCAGACCTCACAGCAGCCTGCCAGGACCTGAAGGGCTGCAGGAAGGCTGCAGAGGGACTGCTCCCAAAGGGCTGCAGGGACAGGAGCAGAGGCAATGGTTTGAAATGAGAGCAGAGCAGATTGAGATTGGATGTGAGGAACAAGTTCTGCCCCAGGAGGCTGCTGGAACACTGCAGCAGGTTGCCCAGGGAGGGAGCTGAGGCTCCAAGCCTGGAGCTGTTCCAGGTGAGGCTGGAGAGGGCTCTGAGCAGCCTGAGCCAGGGGAGGATGTCCCTGCTGCCTGCAGGGGTTGGCCTGGGTGAGCTCTGGAGCTCCCTTCCAGCCCAAACCATTCTGTGATCACATCCAGGGCAGTCCATCACATCCATGTAGCAGTGGAAGATGTTCCAGGGGCTCTGTGCTGCAGAACCCAAGCAGGGCAAAGCAAAGGATCAAACTCCAGCACAAAGAGAGCAGTGCACTGAAGCAGAGCTGCAGGGCATCCTTTCTGGGGGGGGCAACAACAGGCAGCAGTGTGCCCTGCACAGGCAGCAGTGTGCCCTGCACAGGCAGCAGTGTGCCCTGCACAGGCAGCAGCGGTGTGCCCCGCACAGGCAGCAGTGTGCCCTGCACAGGCAGCAGTGTGCCCTGCACAGGCAGCAGTGTGCCCTGCACAGGCAGCAGCGGTGTGCCCCGCACAGGCAGCAGTGTGCCCTGCACAGGCAGCAGTGGTGTGCCCTGCACAGGCAGCAGCAGTGTGCCCTGCACAGGCAGCAGCAGTGTGCCCTGCACAGGCAGCGGTGTGCCCTGCACAGGCAGCGGCGGTGTGCCCTGCACAGGCAGCGGCGGTGTGCCCTGCACAGGCAGCGGCGGTGTGCCCTGCACAGGCAGCGGCGGTGTGCCCCGCACAGGCAGCGGCGGTGTGCCCCGCACAGGCGGCAGCGGTGTGCCCCGCACAGGCGGCAGCGGTGTGCCCCGCACAGGCGGCAGCGGTGTGCCCCGCACAGGCGGCAGCGGTGTGCCCCGCACAGGCGGCAGCGGTGTGCCCCGCACAGGCAGCGGCGGTGTGCCCCGCACAGGCAGCGGTGTGCCCTGCACAGGCAGCGGTGTGCCCTGCACAGGCAGCAGTGTGCCCCGCACAGGCAGCGGCGGTGTGCCCCGCACAGGCAGCGGCGGTGTGCCCCGCACAGGCGGCAGCGGTGTGCCCCGCACAGGCGGCAGCGGTGTGCCCCGCACAGGCGGCAGCGGTGTGCCCCGCACAGGCGGCAGCGGTGTGCCCTGCACAGGCGGCAGCGGTGTGCCCTGCACAGGCAGCAGTGTGCCCTGCACAGGCAGCGGTGTGCCCTGCACAGGCGGCAGCAGTGTGCCCTGCACAGGCAGCAGCGGTGTGCCCTGCACAGGCAGCAGCGGTGTGCCCTGCACAGGCAGCGGCGGTGTGCCCTGCACAGGCGGCGGCGGTGTGCCCCGCACAGGCAGCAGCGGTGTGCCCCGCACAGGCGGCAGCGGTGTGCCCCGCACAGGCAGCAGCGGTGTGCCCTGCACAGGCAGCAGCGGTGTGCCCTGCACAGGCGGCAGCGGTGTGCCCTGCACAGGCAGCAGCGGTGTGCCCCGCACAGGCAGCAGTGTGCCCTGCACAGGCAGCAGCGTGTGCCCTGCACAGGCAGCAGCGGCGTGCCCCGCACAGGCGGCAGCGGCGTGCCCCGCACAGGCAGCAGCGGTGTGCCCTGCACAGGCAGCAGCGGTGTGCCCTGCACAGGCAGCAGCGGTGTGCCCTGCACAGGCAGCGGTGTGCCCTGCACAGGCAGCAGTGGTGTGCCCTGCACAGGCAGCAGTGTGCCCTGCACAGGCAGCAGTGTGCCCTGCACAGGCAGCAGTGTGCCCTGCACAGGCAGCAGCGGTGTGCCCCGCACAGGCAGCAGTGTGCCCTGCACAGGCAGCAGTGGTGTGCCCTGCACAGGCAGCAGCAGTGTGCCCTGCACAGGCAGCAGCGGTGTGCCCCGCACAGGCAGCAGTGTGCCCTGCACAGGCAGCAGTGGTGTGCCCTGCACAGGCAGCAGCAGTGTGCCCTGCACAGGCAGTGTGGATTTTCCAACACCACCTTCAGCAGCTGTGCACAGAGGCAAAGTTTCCCCTGAATAACCTCTCAGCTCTTTGTTGTTATTGAATTCCATCTTTAGCCTGCCACATGAAACACCTCTGAGACTTGGTGCCTTCCATAAAAGCCAGCAGGAGCCAGCTTCTGGCCCACACAAGCAGCTCCCTGCACTGGGAGCCTGCCCCCAAAGAGCAGAGCTGCTGGGAGCCCTGGCTGGGTGATTAACACAGTTCCTAGCTGATGAACTAATTAAAAGAAAATACACAAACAAATAAGCCAGGAAGTGGAGTTCTTGAGCAGCAGTGGGCCTCGAGCATCTTGGCTCCCCAGAGCTCCACTTTGCTCCTGGGGAGAGACCAAAGAGCTTGAGGGAGGGTCTCCAGCCCCCCTGCTCTGCCCCACTGAGGTCACAGAGGGAGTGTTGGGTCCAGGTCTGGTCTCCCCAGGTCAGGAGAGAAAGGGAAGTGCTGGAGAGAGCCCAGAGGAGGCTGGGAAGGTGCTGAGGGGCCTGGAGCAGCTCTGTGAGGAGCAGAGGCTGAGAGCCCTGGGGCTGAGAGCCTGCAGCAGAGCAGCCCCAGAGGGCAGCTGAGCAATGCTCAGCAGGAGATAAAGGCTGGGGGGCAAGAGACTGGGGCCAGGCTCTGCTCAGTGGTGCCCAGGGACAGCACAAGGGGCAGGGGGCACAAACTGGAACCCAGGAACCCATCTGAGGAGGAGGAGAAAGTTGTTTGTTGTGAGGCTGCTGGAGGCCTGGAGCAGGCTGCCCAGAGGGGTTGTGGAGTGTCCTGGTCCAGAGAGATTCCAAAGCCAGCAGCAGGGGGAAGCTGGAGTGGATGATCTGCAGAGGTCCCCCACCCTGGTGGGGTTCTGTGAGCTGCAGGCACTGCTCACTTGCACCTTCTGGTTGTCACTGCAGCATTTCTCTACACAAGGAACTCCTTCACTCTTGGCCCAGGTGCCAGAAGGCTTGCTGGAAATTCCCCCTTCAGAGCAGGGATGTCTCAAATGGAATGGTTTGAAATCCTCTGTGGAGCTTTCTGCTCCTGACAGCTATCCCCTGCTTGGCACTGAGTTAGAAAGAAAAGAGCAGGTCACACTCCTGGCAGCTTGTGGGAGCTCAGGGCACTGCCCTCCATCCTCCTACTTCCTGGTGCAGCTCCAGGTCTGTCCAGTAATGAAGTTAGGCCTCAGAGAGGAGAGGGATTCTGAAGGAAATGTCAAGTGATTTGCAGCAGAAGTGGCATGAAATGTCATTAGAGGGGAGGTGATGGAGGTGGGGGGACCAAGGGACAGGAGACCCTTCTGCTGTCCTGCTCCCTGCTGTTGGGTTAATACAGTGATGATTGAAGGCAGCCCTGATTGAAGGCAGCATTTCAGCCACATTGCTTTCCCCTGCTCCTTCCCTCCCTGCTGTGTCTCCTGGAGGCTTCCTGCTCTCCTCTCTCACTTCCTTGCTGTTTCCACAGCATTCAGCAGAACTGGGTCCCAGACATGGACAAACTGCTCTCCAAATAACAGAATGGAAGCCAGCAAACACATGTGGGATGAGAGCTGGGGCAGCTCTGAGCTCACTCTCACCTTCTTGTTTGCTCCTTCCTGGCAGTCAGATGCTCAGGCCTGGGCTTGGACAGCTGGAATCATCACTGAATCCCTGGGCAAAGCTGGGGCAGGGCTGGGCAGTGTCTCACAGAAGCACAGAGTGGTAGAGGCTGGAAGGGACCTCTGGAGATCACCCAGTCCAACCCCCTGCCAGGGCAGGAGCACCTGGAGCAGGTCCCACAGGAACACATCCAGGTGGGTTGGAATCCTTGCATCCTTGCAGCCCTTTGCTGCACCCTCTCCAGCAAGTCCCTGTCCTTGCCCCAGTGTGAGAGGGCTGCAGGGCTTTGCAAATCCAGACTGTCTGAATCCTTGGGGAGGCAGAGTCCTGCCTGGGGGTGTCCTCACCCTGCCGCTGCCCTTCTGCTCTTGGAACTTCTGGTGGACAGTGGCATTTGCTTTTGTTTTGTCCTTGGTTTAAGCAGGGCTGGGAAGGCAGCTTAGGCTGTATTTAATAACCAGTCCTTCAAGGCAGAGAGGTGCAGAAAGCAATTTGTCCCCTTGCCAAGCAGAGGGAAGAATGGGCATTTTGTTCTGGGCTTCCCAGGGCCTTTACCTGGCTGCACCGTGGAAGCGGAGAGGCAGAGCTGTGCTACTGTTCCCCTGCACACTCTGTTGATTTATTGAAACTGGAGCCCCTGAGTGCCAGTCCTGAGCCCCTCTCTGACATGGAATTTCTAGGAGAAATATACAATTGGCCTGGTTATTATTTTTTTCCCTCCTCCCCACACTTGGGCCTGATTCCAGCTCTGGCACCGAGGAGCAAGGCTTCAAACTAGCCTCGGAGCTGAGCCCGCTGCAGCTTCGCCTGTGTGCTGCCACAGTGTTCTTGGGAAGCAGCTGAGCTGCCGCCCTGCTTGCACCTCCATCCCCCTGCTTGCACCTCCATCCCCCTGCTTGCACCTCCATCCCCCTGCTTGCACCTCCATCCCCCTGCTTGCATCCCCATCCCCCTGCTTGCATCCCCATCCCCCTGCTTGCACCTCCATCCCCCTGCTTGCACCTCCATCCCCCTGCTTGCACCTCCATCCCCCTGCTTGCATCCCCATCCCCTGTTCCCCTACACTGAAACAGGTAGTTTCATCCTTTTGCCTTTTTCCTCTTCCTTTTTCCTTTCCCTCTCCTCCCTCTCCTCCCTCTCCTCCCTCTCCTCCCTCTCCTCCCTCTCCTCCCTCTCCTCCCTCTCCTCCCTCTCCTCCCTCTCCTCCCTCTCCTCCCCTTGGACATGAGGAACAACTTCTTCCCCAGGACTGTCGAGGTCTGGCCCGGGGCAGTGGTGGATCCCCCACCCCTGGAGGGGTTTCCAAGCCATGGAGATGTGGTGCTGTGGTTTAGTGGTGCCCTGGCAGTGCTGGGTGACCTTAAAAGGTCTCTTCCAAGCAAATTGGTTCTGTGATTCTATGATCCTCCAGCTCCATCTCTTGTTTCAGTAGAAGCCCTTGGGAGAGGCAGGAGAGGGTCCCCTGGCTGAGGTGGTGCAGCTGGTCTCTTCCTCAGGGATTTGAGTTCTCTGCCCATATCTAGATGCCACTTTTTATCTGCTTCCAGAGGCTGATAAAGATGCTGCAGATGTGGTGGGATGAGGATGCAGGGATCAGAGCTGCTCTGTTCATTCCAGGCAGCCAGGGCTGCAGGAGGTGACTCAGCCCAGGGTCAGGGACATCAGGGGAGGTTTCACTCAGGCCTTACAGTCACACATCCAACACCTAGGAGAGGTGGAGCTGCACACAGTGAATTCTGGCCTCACCTCTTGGTCTGTTCAGATCATCACTTCAAATCTGTTGCTGTGTTGGAGGGAGGACACAGGGTGGTGGAGCCTTGGCTCTGTGTGGCAGCCAGATGTGTGCTGACACCAGGGAGGGCTGGCAGAGCCCAACCTCTCCTATCTCCTAGAGGCTGATGAAGCCAGAGGGGTACTGGCCATGAAGAACTGACCCAGATGAGCAAAGCACAGAGGAGGAGGTGGTTGGAGCTGTGGGTGCTTACATTTAGAGCAAGAAATTCACGCTGAGTACTTCAAACTTGATCCTCCCAGACACATTTCATCCCTGTTAAACACCCAGGGTGCTTCTCCCCCACTGGTAAATGATTTCCCTGGCAGGTTTTGACTCCTGGTGGAAAGCTCTGATCTCAGAGCTGTGCAAACCCAGCAGGGTCACATTGCCTTGAATCTCCTCCCATTAACAAATCCTTGACAAGTGGATCTGGGCTCTGAGCACTGCAGTGCTTGGATTTTCTCTGTGCTTTGCCATTAGCAGGGTGCTGTTAATCATTGTCCCACACAGCCAGTGCCAGTAGCTGCAACCAGCAGGTTCAAGCACTTCCACAGGCTGGGGATGGCTCTCCATGGAAAACAGAGAACCATGGACTCCTGTAGGCTGGGAAAGACCTTCAAGACCATCAAGTCCAACCATCAGCCCAACACTAGCAAGTCCATGGCCCTCAGCACCACAGCTTTGAAACCTCCCCCAGGGATGGGGACTCCAGCAGTGCCCTGGGCAGCCTGGGCCAGGCCTTGACAGCCCTTCTGGGGAAGAAATTGTTCCTCATGTCCAACCTGAACCTCCCCTGGTGCAACCTGAGGCTGTTCCCTTTGGTCTTGCTACCTGGGAGAGCAGACCTATCCCCACCTGGCTCCAGCCTCCTTTAAGGTAGTCACAGAGAGTGAGGTTCTGGTTGCCTGAGGTCCTCCTGTGGTGGGGAATTGGCTTTGGGTGGTTTCCCCTCAGCTTCTTTTTCCCCAGGCTGAACACCCCCAGGGCCCTCAGCTGCTCCTCCCCAGCCCAGTTCTCTAGACCCTTCCCCAGCTTGGTTGCCCTTCTCTGGACCTGCTCCAGCTCCTCAAGGTCTGTCCTGTATTGAGGAGCCCAAAACTGACCCCAGTGTTGAAGGTGCAGTCTCAGCAGGACCTCTGGGTGTGCAGAATTCAGCAGAACACCTCCCCCCATGCTGCTTTGGTACTGGGAGCAGTTTGCTGTCACCTCCCCCCATGCTGCTTTGGTACTGGGAGCAGTTTGCTTCACCTCCCCCCATGCTGCTTTGGTACTGGGAGCAGTTTGCTTCACCTCCCCCCATGCTGCTTTGGTACTGGGAGCAGTTTGCTGTCAAATCAGGACCAGCATGGTGTTGGTGGCCTGTGGAAGGGCAGTGGTCACTGCCACTGGGGTGGTCAGAGGTGATCCTTGTCAGGACACCTAGGACAGAGAGCTGAGAGGTGTGGTGAGTCTGCAGCAGCTCAGTGCAGGTCCTCTCTAGTGCTCCCAGCTCCCTCTCTGCCAGGCTGATCAATGGGGGGAAGCCACCTTCCCTCCTGGGTGAGATGATCAGCTCCCAAGTAATGCTGTCCAGCTGCACTGGCAGAATGTGATTGCTCATCAGTTTGGGAGATGCCTGAGTCTGGGCTTGATTAGCATCTTGGAGGCTGTCCAGGCAATCAAAACTGATGAGTAATTCTGCTGCAGGCCACAGTTTATTTAATGTTTTAGCATCTTCCCAGCTGCTGGGCAGCAGCAGGAGCTGGTGCTGAGGTGCAGGCTCCAGGGAGGCTGTGCTGAAGCCAGGATGCTGTTGTAGGGCCAGGGTGTGCACTGGCCTGGCCTGGCCTGGTGTCACTGGGTCACAGCTGCAGGGGGCATGCTGGTGGCCAAGGCTGCATTGGGCAGAGGTACAGAGCACCCCAGAGCTCGCCCCAGGGCATCCCTGTATCACAGAGTCCTTTTGGTTGGATGAGACAAGTCCCCTCCTTGCCCCAGCACTGCCAGGGCACCACCAAACCGTGGCCCCCAGCACCACAGCTCCAGGGCTTGGAGACCCCTCCAGGGCTGGGGACTCCACCACTGCCCTGGGCAGCCTGGGCCAGGCCTGGGCAACCCTTTTGGGGAAGAAATTTGTCCTAGTGTCCAACCTAAACCTCTCCTGGCACAACCTTTCCTCTTGTCCTATCCCTTGTTCCTTGGCAGAAGAGGCCAGCTCCCACCTGGCTCAAATCTTCTTCCAGGGAGCTGTGGAGGGGGATCAGGTCTCTCCTCAGCCTGTTGAGAGAAACAGGCTGAGCATCCCCAGTCCTTCAGCTGCTTCTCACAAGAGCTATTCTCCAGACCCTTCCCCACCTCAGTTGCCCTTCTCTGGACCTGCTCCAGCCTCTCACTGTCCTTACTGGAGTGAAGGACCCAAAACTGGACCCAGGAGTCCAGATGTGCTCTCACCAGTGCTGGTCTCACTCACTCCCAGAAGTGTGCTCTGCCCTTGGGTAGTGAGAAATCCATAACAGGAGTGAGAATCCTCTTCCCCCCCCAAACTGCTTCCTTGAGCAGCTCAGGCTTCTGCTGGCAGCTCTCAGGTCATCACTCCAGCAGAAGCTTTTGCTGCTGAGGAGGTTCGAGGGGCAGGAGCAGCGGACGAGGCTTTGGGTGGGGAACAGAAGCTGGGACAACATCTGCCGCTGAGCCCTGGGTTGGGAGCCCTTCTCCTCCCTAGGAAGGGTTAAAGTCGAGCTGGGAGTGCTGGCAGAGTTCAGTTGTTTCACATTAGGCTGGGGCAGCCCTGGCTGCCGGCCGTGCTGGGGGAGCCGGGGGCCGGGTCCCGGCGCTGCCTCTGCGCCAGCGGCGGCGCGCAACTGGCACCAGGCTGGACCACAAGTGGCCGTTAAAATAAACAGCCCCAGGCTTAACTGACAGGCAGGCTGAAGGAGAAACAGCCCTGCCTGATGGGGAATACTAAACACCCAGCAAGCACCCCCAGCACCACCCCCAGCACCCCCGCCGCCGCCCAGCCCCGCGGCATCAATGGGCGCAGTGTTCGGGGCAGGCCCCTGCCTCTCCCAGGGGTGATGGGCTGGTGCCAGCAGGAGGGACCAGGGGATAAATCCAGCCTTGAAACCCACCCCAGGTAAACACAGAGCCATAGAATCACAGAAGGGGTTGGGTCGGAAGGGACCTTAAAGCTCACCCAGCTCCAGCCCCCTGCCATGGGCAGGGACCCCTCCCTCCAGCCCAGGCTGCATCCAGCCTGGCCCTGAGCACCTCCAGGGAGGGGACAGCCACAGCCTCCCTGGGCAGCCTGTGCCAGCATCTCACCACCCTCACTATAAAGAATGTCTTCCTAATCTCCAGTCTAAAGCTGCCAGTGCCTCTCATCCTGTTCCTCCAGGCCCTTGTCCAAAGTCCCTTCCCAGCCTTCTTCTAACCCTTTTGGGTACTGGAAGGCTGCTCTAAGGTCTCCCCAGAGCCTTCTCCAGCTGAGCAGCCCCAGCTCCCTCAGCCCATTCCCACAGGGGAGGTGCTCCAGCCCTCTCTTCATCCTTGTGGCCCTCCTCTGGGCCTGCTCCAGCAGTTCAATGTCCTTCCTCTGCTGGGAGCCCCAGAACTGGACAGGTGAACCCCCAGCAGCACAGGGCATGTGGCACGGAGGGCTGGAGGAAAGGGGCTGCCAGCTCTTGGTGGCTCAAGCTGCTGCTCCCAAGGTGCTGTTTGGTGTTAGGAAAGGAGGCAAAAGGCTTCACTAAGCATGAGGCACTTGGCTTAGGTTGGCAATCGCACTCCTAACGTTGATTTGCAAGCGCTCCAGCTGGGGCCGAGGGTGAGGGCATCACTCAGCCCCCAGGCACAAAGGAGCAGCACTCCTGTTGGGTGGGATTTAGCTGGGTAGAAAACAGAGTATTTCTTGGGTTGGGTTTCATAAAAGCACAGAAAGGAGCAGGGCTTGGGGCACAAGCAGAGGCCATTACTCAAGTGAGGTGCTAGAGGGATCTGGAGGCAAAAGGTCACTTCACAGAGGGGTTTGGGTTGGAAGGGACCTTTCAAACTCATCCAGTCCACCCCCCTGCAGCCAGCAGGGACAGCCCCAACCAGAGCAGGCTGCTCAGAGCCCCCAACAGCCTGGCCTGGGATGGTGCCAGGCATGGGGCATCAGCCACCTCCCTGTGTAACCTGGGGCAGAGTCTCACCACCCTCGGTGTCAAACATTTCTGCCTTCTCCCCAGTCTAAGTCTCCCTCTCTTAGTTTCAAACCACTGCTGCTTGTCCTGTCACAACAGGCCCTGCCCCACAGGCTTTCTCCAGGTGAACAGGAGTAAGCTGTGGTGCTGAGGGCCATGGGGCAGTGTCCAGTCCTGTGTCCAGCTCTGGGCTCCTCAGCTTAGGAAAGATGTTGAGATGCTGGAAGGTGTCCAGAGCAGGGCAACAAGGCTGGGGAGGGGTACCTGGAGCACAGCCCTGTGAGGAGAGGCTGAGGGAGCTGGGGTTGCTTAGCCTGCAGAAGAGGAGGCTCAGGGGAGACCTTCTTGCTCTCTCCCAACTCCCTGAAGGGAGGTTGTAGCCAGGTGGGGGTTGGGCTCTTCTCCCAGGCAACCAGAAGCAGAACAAGAGGACACAGTCTCAAGCTGTGCCAGGGCAGGTTCAGGCTGGAGGTGAGGAAGAAATTCTTCCCAGCAAGAGAGATTTGCCCTGGGGTGGAGTCCCCATCCCTGGAGGTGTTTAGGAAGAGCCTGGCTGAGGCACTGGGTGCCATGGTTGAGTTGATCAGATGGTGCTGGGTGAGAGGTGGGACTGGATGATCTGGAAGGGCTTTTCCAGCCTGGCTCATTCTGTGCTCTGGAGTGGTGGTGGCTTAGCAGGAGTGGTGGCACTGCAAGTGGGGGAGCAGCTGGAGCTGGTGATACTAAAAGTCTCTTCCAACCTCAAGAGTTCTGTGATCCTCTGGTGTCTCCTCTCCCAGTGCAGCTGGTTGGTTGCCTCCATTGGAGGCAGGAGGTGCTGAGCCTGCTCTGCCCCCGGGCAGCTGAGGCGCAGTGGCTCCCGGTTCCCCCCTCCGGCGCTGGATGTGGTGTTCCAGTTGGGGGAATTCAAACCACCATCCAGGTAGGCAGCTCCTGATGGCACAATTTACCCTTTGTGAGCAAGGTTATGAAAGGTCTCACTGTGTGCCTTAAGTTGAGGGGGGAAACAAGCCCCAAAAGCAACAACCAACCAACCCCAACCCAGCCCAAGCGTAAACTGCTGAGTCCAAGCAGGGGCAGGAGCCGGGGGCTCCGCTGCCCCCTGCCACCCACAGCCTTTGCCCATGTGTTCCTTGGCCTGCACATCAGGTTCAGGAGTGCCCACCAATAACAGAGTCTTCTGAAGGAGCTGCAGCCCTGGGTTTAGCACTGGGCTTCTAGAAAGGGGGGAGGGGGAAAGTGAAGCAAGGAGAGCCCTGGCAGAGCAGCTGTGGTGCCTTTGTGGGTGGGTGAAGCCCAGGGTGCCTGGGGCTGCCTGGGCAGATGTTGTGGTTGCAATGATGTGTGGGAAGATGTTCTTCCACCCTCTGTCTGCAGCAGTGGATTTGCCTTTCAAAGCACATCCCCAGGTAGGGAGAAGGGACCCAGCTGTGCTGCAGGGGTCTCTGGTGCAGATGGCAGACGCTGGCTGGCTGGGAGGAGGGCAGATCCATGACCCCCCCCCCCAGCTCTGGTATCCCTTCCATCTATCCAGGAGGAAAGAACTATCAGCCTCCTGTGCTGGGAAGGGGAGAGGAGAGTAGGAAGGCTGGGAAGGACCTGGCTGTTGCCACAGTCCCCACAGGCATTCCAGGTGCTCCCAGGGGGACAGAGGACCACATTTGTCAGCAGGCTCTTGCTGCACTTGCTCTCAGCTGAGCTCTCAGCAGGTCCCAGGGAGCCAGAAGGCATTTGCCTGCAGAGCCTCAGCAGGGAGAGCTCTGGGGACATGGGCCTTTTCTTAATGCAATGTAAACTTGCCTCCTTAATGGTTGGACCTGCTGGGCTCTGAGGGCCTTTCCAGCCAAGGCCATTCAGGAGGTCTGTGCTTCTTCTCCAGCAAGGCAGATGGGTTTTGCTTAGCCTCTTCTGACCATCCTCTGTGCTGTAGGTTCACCTTCAGCTGCTTAGGGCAGCCTGTGAGCTGTGTCTCCAGTACTTAGATTGAGTTTCAAACACCTTTGTGACCCTCAGGTAGTTATGGTTCTATCTGTTGGCATCAGAACTTTGTCACAGAGTGGAGATTAGGAACCACTTCTTTGCTGCAGGAGTGGTCAGGCACTGGCACAGGCTGCCCAGGGAGGTGGTGGCGTCCCCATCCCTGGAGGTGTTCAAGAAAGGAGATGTGGCACTTCAGGACGTGGTGCAGTGGTCATGGAGGTGTTGGGTAGAAGGTTGGACTTGATCTTGGATGTCTTTTCCACCCTTGATGATCCTATGAAGTGTTGACATCCTTTGTGCTTAGGCAGAGTAAGGAACTGGAAGAGGTTTGCTGTTGGGAATCATGGAAGGGTTTGGGCTGGAAGGGAGCTCCAGAGCTCACCCAGGCCAACCCCTGCAGGCAGCAGGGACATCCTCCCCTGGCTCAGGCTGCTCAGAGCCCTCTCCAGCCTCACCTGGAACAGCTCCAGGCTTGGAGCCTCAGCCACCTCCCTGGGCAACCTGCTGCAGTGTTCCAGCAGCCTCCTGGGGCAGAACTTGTTCCTCACATCCAATCTCAATCTGCTCTGCTCTCATTCCAAACCATTGCCTCTGCTCCTGTCCCTGCAGCCCTTTGGGAACAGTCCCTCTGCAGCCTTCCTGCAGCCCTTCAGGTCCTGGCAGGCTGCTGTGAGGTCTGCCTGGAGCCTTCTCTCCTGCAGGCTGCACAGCCCCAGCTCCCTCAGCCTGGCCTCTCAGTCCACTTGCTGGTGGAGCTCTGGGTGATGCAGTGATGATAAATGCTTGAAGTGGTGTCCTGGCTCTGTCTCCTCTCAGCTCCTTATCTGCAGGCTGGAGCAGCATGGCTGTTCCTGGGCTGCTCAGTGAGGTGTGACCTGCTGGGAGCTGGCCAATGCATCCTCATGCTCCTGTACAGAGCAATAGCTCTGGCCTGCAGGAGGAAAGGCTAAGTGAACCCAGAAGTGACTTGTGCTAAAAGAAAATGCAGCCTGGCAGAGGCCACCTGGAGCAGGCAGAGGCCACCTGAAGCAGGCAGAGGCATTCTCTAGCTGCCCACTCCCAGCTTTGCTGTCATTTGTCTCGGGGATTACAGAGGCTTTCACCTCATAAATTTGTGCCTGCTTGAGGTCGTTAATCTTCCTGTGCAAGCTGCCTTGCAACTGCAGAGCTTTGCCCCCACCGGGGATCACATTTTAACTGGAGTTTCCACTCAGTACCTTCCTTTGCATGGAGTTATTTATACATGGACAAGCGTCACACAACTACAGCAGGGCTGCCTTGCTCTGAAACGCTGTCAGTGCTGCCGCCAGGGCTTGCCTCCTGCGGCAGAGCTTGTCTGCTCTAATCGAGAGCCATCAGAGTGGCCAATTAAAGGATCACCTTGGCAATATGTTCTTAAATGGCAGCTTAAAATCCTGGGGAGCAGCCAGGCTCCTGATCTGCCGGGGAAGGGGAGCTCCAGCAGGGAGCAGCAGCCAGGGAGTGTGCTTCTGTGTCGGGAAACCTCAGGCAGGAGACAGCAGCAGAGCAGCATCTGATGGCAGCTGGGTGTCAGGGCTGGAGTCATAGGCTGCCCTTTCAAACTCAGCCAGTCCACCCCCCTGCAGCCAGCAGGGACAGCCCCAGCCACAGCAGGCTGCTCACAGCCCCAAACAACCTGCCCTGGGCTGGCTCCAGGGATGGAGCATCTCCCACCTCTCTGGGTAACCTGGGCCAGGCTCTCACCACCTGCACTGTAAACATTTCTTCCTTCTCTCCAGTCTGGATCTCCCTCTTTCAGTTCAAAGCATGCCCCCTTGTCCTGTCACTGCAGGCCCTGCTCAAAAGTCTGTCCCCACCTTTCTGACCAGCCTCTGAGTGCTGCAAGGCCACCACAAGGTCTTTCTGGAGCCTTCTTTTCTCCAGGCCAGACAACTCCAACTCCCTCAGCTTCAAGGGCTGCTGCAGCTCCCCTGTTGCCTTTGGGCTGGGACCTCTCTGGCCAGCACTTCCTGCCCTGTTTCTGACAGCCCTACCTTCCAGCCTGCTCCACTCCCCAGAGCAGACATGCCCCTTCCCTGGTGCTCTTCATAAGCAAACCTCCTCCCCAGAGGCAGCAGTGACCCACAACTGGTTGCACCAGCTTCTGCTGCCCCCACCTCCCAGAGCCAAGATGTCTGTTCCAGGCTCCACTAATTATTTTGAAGGGCTTTTGAACAAATAAATAGCCTGAACAGTTCAGTGGCTCCTTGTGTAATTTTAGCTCTGGAGCCCTCCAAGAATGTCCAGAATAAATAGGTGAATCTGTAATGGATCCCCAATTAACTCCATGCACAGCAGCAGCGAGCAGGCAGGGCCTGCAGGAGCAGTGTCAATAAACAGGGGTGCTGGGGGCCCTGGAAATGTGCTCTGTGTCACTGGAGAGGGACAGCTCTGGCTGGGAGCTGGGCTGAAGCCTGGAAAGGCAAACAGTGCAGCTGAAGAGCCTTCTGCCCCCACCCAACCTGCTGGAACTCAGGAGTCCCTCATCTCGGTGTGCCCCTGCTGGACAGCATCCTCACCCTGCTGGGCTCACCCAGGGGTGCCTCTTGCAGTCGTGGACTCATGGGATGGTTTGGCTTGCAAAGGACCTCTCAAGCTCAGCCAGTCCAAGCCCCTGCAGCCAGCAGGGGCAGCTGAACTGGAGCAGCTCGCTCAGAGCCCCAAACAACCCAACCTGGAATGCTTCCGGAGATGGGGCATCCACCAGCTCTCTGGGCAACTGGTTCGGGGTCTCACCACCCTCAGTGCCAAAAATGTCTCCTCTCCAGTCTGGATCTCCCCCTCTCAGTTCAAGCCACCCCCTTGTCCTGTCCCAGCAGGCCCTGCTCACAAGGCTGTCCCCAGCTTTCTGATCAGCCTCGGTAAGCACTGAGAGGCCACCAGGAGGTCCCCCTGGAGCCTGCTCTTCTCTGGGCTGAACAACTCAAACTCTCTGAGCCTGGCCTCACAGCAGAGGGCCTCCAGCCCTCCCAGCATGGCTGTGGCCTCCCCTGGTCCCATTCTAGCAGGTCCCTGTCTCTCCTGTGCCGAGGACTCCAGAGCTGGACGCAGTAGCTCATGATCAGGACCTGGCTTGGTGTCATGGGTGCGGCAGGAAGGTTTCACCTCCGCTGGTGACCTCGCAGGAAAGGAACAGGAAAACAGAGATTCCTGGGGATGTTTTATATCTCCAAGGCATGAAATTGCACAGCAGAGTCTTCTCCCCAGCCCCTTTCCCCTCCAGGGTTGGTAGCCACAAGTGCAACCATCCAAGCCAAGCAACGCGGTGCCCAGACGTGAATCATTCCTCTGCCTTTACCTTCTGACTGCTGAGGCTTCCCTCAGCCAGGAGAAGGAAGGCAGGACCTGCTTCAGCTTTGCAAAGCCCTGTAGCTGGAGGGCTGGCTGAGGAAAGGAGTTAAAAATGAAACAGCAGATTTATATATATATATATCAAGTAAAAATCTATGTTCTCAATCTGCTGAGGCCCTGGGGAGCGTGGCACAGCACCACGGCTCTGCTGGGCTGCCAGCAGTTCATGCTGGTGCTGGCACTGAGTCAAACACACAGCTCCTTGGCTGGCTTGCAGCAGGCAGATCCCAGGCTGGTTTGCTGTGCACTGAATATTGCCATTGACTGCCCAGGAAGATCTGATGGGTGACTTTTGGCTCTCCTGGATCTGTGTCTGCAGCAGCAGGGCTGGAGAGGTGATGGTCCCTCCCTGCTGGGCACTGCTCAGGCCTCTTCTGGAGTGCTGGGGTCAGTTTTGGAGCCCTCACTCCAAGAAGGACCTTGAGGGGCTGGAGTGGGACCAGAGAAGGGCAACTGAGCTGGGGAAGGGTCTGGAGAGCAGAGCTGGGGAGGAGCAGCTGAGGGAGCTGGGGGTGTGCAGCCTGGAGGAGAGGAGGCTGAGGGAGACCTCATTGCTCCCTGAAAGGAGGTTGGAGCCAGGTGGGGTTGGGCTCTGCTCCCAAGGAACAAGGGACAGACTGAGATAAGATTGCCCCAGGGGAGGTTTAGGCTGGACAGGAGCAACAATTTCTTTGCTGCAGAAGGGTTGTCAGGGCCTGGCCTGCAGCAGTGCTTGAATCATCCTCCCTGGAGGGACTGAAGAGCTGTGTGGCTGTGGTGCTGGGGGTGATGGCTGTGCAAGGGGCTTGGTAGTGCTGGATTCAGGTTTGGACTAGCTGATCCTGAAGGCCTTTCCTTAGTGCTGGACTCAGGTTTGGACTAGCTGATCCTGAAGGCCTTTCCTTAGTGCTGGACTCAGGTTTGGACTAGCTGATCCTGAAGGTCTTTCCTTAGTGCTGGATTCAGGTTTGGACTAGCTGATCCTGAAGGTCTTTCCCAGCCTTTCCAGAGTGAGTCTGTGGTCGAGACTTACTGACTGTGATGTTGTGTTGCTGGAGAGCTGACCCTTTGTGAGCCACCTGGACCTTAGCTCCTGGTGCATTTTCAGAGACAACTTTTTCCTTCTTTCCTTCTCATTTCATTTTGGTTGGAACAATAATTGCTGGGAAGGTTTCCAAGGGCCTGGGTTTAACTGGTCCTGGCTGTTCTGTGTGCAAGTTGTCAGCATCCTGGGCACGGAGCCTCGTGCCCTTGAGGGTGTCTGTAAAGTGCAGGCGGCACAAGGTACCACTGGGGCCCCCAGGAGAAGATGAGCAGTTTGCTGCTCAGTCTCCTCTCTGCCCCCCTGCCTGCAGGTGTGCCTTGGTGCACAGCCACCACGAGGCTCAGCCTGCTGAGTGCCTGCCACAAGCCTGGCCGGGGGGCAGCGGCAGCTCACCGTCGCCTCTGCCCCGGGGAAGGCTGTGCTGGAGGAGCTGTCGGTTGCTGTGCAGCAGGGGATGGGCTGCCTCCAGTCCAGACACACATCCTGCCACACTTCTCAGCAGCTGCCTGTGACCAGCTTTATCTCCCTTCTGCTCGCTGCCTCTTGCTCTTCTGCACAGGGTGGGGAAGCTGTTGTGGCTCAGGCTTGGGGAAGTGCAGCTTTGATCTGCAGATGCCTGAGGAGGAAGGGTCAAGATGTGAGGCAGAGCAGACTGGCAGAGAAACAGCCTTTGGATCACCTTGATCAAATTATGCTCTGTGGTGGAGATTCCTTTTCATTTCTTGGTCCAAAGCAGAAGAGAGCTGAGAGCTTCCCTTTGAAGCTGAGATGAGTTCATGCCTCAGAGCCGTGGGAAGCCGAAGGGCTGCGCTTGAAGTTCATCTGTGCCTCCTGCAAAGCCTCTTGAAAGCATTCAGCCATACCTTTGGTTCTCCAGGCTGCTGCTCTTCTTCAGTGGTTGGACTTGATGACCCTGAAGGTCCTTTCCAACCTAAACAACCCTGTGACTCTTCTCACCTTGTGCCAAAGGCTTCTGCCTCTTTCCACTTCTGGAGCAGCCCCCTGCCCACAGG
The DNA here is from genome assembly GCF_014839835.1 of Dryobates pubescens. Taxonomy (NCBI): domain Eukaryota; kingdom Metazoa; phylum Chordata; class Aves; order Piciformes; family Picidae; genus Dryobates; species Dryobates pubescens. Next base: position 784,449 of record NC_071615.1, on the reverse strand, counting down.
TCACTGCCGAAGCGTTCTCTGTGCCAAGCTCATCTTTCTTTTCACCAGGTACTTACAGTCATAGAATGGCTTGGGTTGGAAGAGACCTCCCACAGGTCCTTCCTGTGCTGAGGGCTCCAGAGCTGGACACAGCACTCCAGTTGCAGAGGGGAGGGGGCAGGATCCATCTCTGGCCATGCTGCTTTGGGTGCAGCCCAGGCTGCCCTTGGCCTTCTGTGCTGCCAGCTCTCGCTGCTGGCTCCTGCCCAGCTTCTCTCCCACCAGCCCCCCTGAGTCCTTCCCTGCACTTGGTTCCTTTTATCATACCTGGTGCTGCTCCATTTCCTTCTGCTTTCCAAGGTTTTCCTGCCTCCAGGCACACTCAGATTGGGGTATTCTGGTTAAGCAGGAGCCCTTCCATGGAAGAAGAAAGGGTGACAGCCAGAGTGTCCAGGAGCAGGGATGGTTTGCTCTGTGCGGCACAGCCCAGGTGAGGTTTGGAAAGGTTGCCCTTGCTGGCTGTGTAATGTTGATGCCAAGCAGCCTTCTGGTGGTCAAAACCAAGAGCTGCCTTACACAAACAAGCAGAGTGCTGGGTTTGATGCTCTTGGAACCCACTGATTCATAACTTGCTGCTGGTGTTTGAAGGACTCCAAGTGGGTTTGAGTGGTGGAGGTGCTGTGATGAACAAGCAGGTGCCACAGAGGCTCCTTGTGGCCTTTCAGTGCTTCAGGGGGGCAAGAAGGAAGACTTTGTAGGAGGACAAAGGATGATGCTTCAAACTAAAGGGCAGATTTGGGCTGCACAGAAGGAAGGAATTTTTTGTGCTGAGACCCTGTCCCAGGCTGCCCAGGGAGATGTAGATGCCCCATTCCTGGAGCCATTCCAGATCAGGTGTTCGGGGCTCTGAGCCCCAAGGTGATCTTCAGAGGTCACTTCCAACCCCTCCCATTCTGTGATCTAGCTGCAGATGTCCCTGCTCACTGCTGGGGGGTTGGACTGGAGGACCTTCAGAGGTCCTTTCCAACACAACACATCCTGTGAGTGTGGAGGAAGGTACAAAGCCATCATTGCAACTGGGTTGATCTAGTTGCAGGTGTCCCTGCTAACTAAGGGGGTTAGACTAGATGACCTTCAAAGGTCCCTTCCCCCCCAGTGCACTCCTTGGGCTCCTCATTTGTGATCTGGAGGGGACAGAATCTTCCCTACCCTCCAGCTTCACACTGCCATACCCCAGGGGGACGCGCAGGAGCCCTGTGCAGGAGCCCTGCGCAGCAGCCCTGTGCAGGAGCCCTGTGCAGCAGCCCTGTGCAGGAGCCCTGTGCAGCAGCCCTGCGCAGCAGCCCTGTGCAGCAGCCCTGCGCAGCAGCCCTGTGCAGCAGCCCTGTGCAGCAGCCCTGCGCAGCAGCCCTGTGCAGCAGCCCTGTGCAAGGAGCCCTGTGCAGCAGCCCTGTGCAGAAGCCCTGTGCAGGAAGCCCTGTGCAGCAAGCCCTGTGCAGGAGCCCTGTGCAGGAGCCCTGTGCAGCAGCCCTGTGCAGCAGCCCTGTGCAGGAGCCCTGTGCAGCAGCCCTGTGCAGCAGCCCTGCGCAGCAGCCCTGTGCAGGAGCCCTGTGCAGGAGCCCTGTGCAGCAGCCCTGTGCAGCAGCCCTGCGCAGCAGCCCTGTGCAGCAGCCCTGTGCAGCAGCCCTGTGCAGCAGCCCTGCGCAGCAGCCCTGCGCAGCAGCCCTGTGCAGCAGCCCTGTGCAGGAGGCCCTGTGCAGGAGCCCTGTGCAGCAGCCCTGTGCAGCAGCCCTGTGCAGGAGCCCTGTGCAGGAGCCCTGTGCAGCAGCCCTGCGCAGCAGCCCTGCGCAGCAGCCCTGCGCAGCAGCCCTGCGCAGCAGCCCTGCGCAGCAGCCCTGTGCAAGGAGCCCTGTGCAAGGAGCCCTGCGCAGCAGCCCTGTGCAGCAGCCCTGCGCAGCAGCCCTGCGCAGCAGCCCTGTGCAGCAGCCCTGTGCATCAGCCCTGCGCAGCAGCCCTGCGCAGGAGCCCTGTGCAAGGAGCCCTGTGCAAGGAGCCCTGTGCAGCAGCCCTGTGCAGCAGCCCTGTGCAAGGAGCCCTGTGCAAGGAGCCCTGTGCAGCAGCCCTGTGCAGCAGCCCTGTGCAAGGAGCCCTGTGCAGCAGCCCTCCGCAGCAGCCCTGCGCAGCTCCCGTTGCAGCGCCACCGTCCCCAGCCCTGCCGGAGCTGGGGGTTGTTCAAGGACAATGTGGGGCTTGTTTTGCTGCACACGTGTAGGAGAGCCTGGAGAGCTCCCCGGGCCGGGCCGGGCTATCTAAGCCCGGGATTAAATACTGCCTTGGCCTTTGTGCGATGCCAGAGCGACTGGGAGGCTGAGAGGAGAAAGCAGGAGCATTTACAGCCCCAGAGAAGAGCCTTTGCTCCGGTGCATAATGGCCTTCTGTTGGGTTTTAGGAGCCTGTAGTTCAGTAAATTAGGAGTCTTCAGGTACTTAGCACTTTAATGGTTCTCACTAAGAACATAATTAAACCAGAGACCCCTTAGGGAGAAGGAAAACAAGCCACCAGAACACAGCCCCCACTTTATTGGGCATATTTTTAGCCTCTGTTAGCAGCCCCTCGTAAAACCCGGTCGATACAAGCCAGAGAACAGCCCCAGCCGGCAGCCCCCGATCGTGTCCCTGGGTCCCCCCTGCCCCCCGAATCACAGGTTACAAATCTGCCCTGTGAATGGTGGGATTCATGTGCCCCAGCCTGCTCTCACCCTGCCCTGCAGCCTGCTGGGCTGTTGGGGGTTTTCCCCTGGAGGTGTGAGGGAGGCAGGAAGGTTTTATTGCCTTGCACCTTGTGCTGCCACATAAAGCTGGGGGCTGCGAGCCGCGGGCTTGGGTCCTTCCCCTTTGAAAGCCTTTTGTGTTGCACAGGGGGCCAGGCAGGGCTTGTTGGAGACAAGGGCCCTGCTCTGTGCTTCTCACCCTGCGTCTGCCCTGGCCTTGCTCACTGCCTTGTGTCTGGCTTGGAGCTGTGTTCTGTGTCTGGGTGTCAGGAGATCTCAGTGCAGGGAGTTCCTGGCTGCTTCCTGGGATGCTTCTCCTGGCAAAGCAGCTCAATATCCACAGAGCCATGAGCCAGGAGAAGTGAAGCTGGAATGTTTTACCCTGGGCCCTGATGCAGATGTGATGTTTCACACAGTCCCCACGTGGCAGTGGTTGGAAGGGACCTTGGAGATCAGCCAGCCCAAGCCCTGCTCCAGCAGGGCACCCCCAGCAGCTTGCCCAGGGGCACAGTGCCCAGGGGGGGCTGGAAGCTCTCCAGAGGAGACTCCACAACCTCTCTGGGCAGCCTGCTCCAGGCCTCCAGCAGCCTCACACCAAAGAAGTTTCTCCTCCTGCTCAGATGGAACCTCCTGGGTTCCAGTTTGTGCCCCCTGCCCCTTGTGCTGTCCCTGGGCACCACTGAGCAGAGCCTGGCCCCAGCCCCTTGCCCCCCAGCCTTTATCTCTTGCTGAGCATTGCTCAGCTGCCCTCTGGGGCTGCTCTGCTGCAGGCTCTCAGCCCCAGGGCTCTCAGCCTCTGCTCCTCACAGAGCTGCTCCAGGCCCCTCAGCACCTTCCCAGCCTCTGCTGGGCTCTCTCCAGCTGTTCCCTGCCTCTTGACCTGGGGAGCCCAGAGCTGGCCTCAGCACTCCAGCTGTGGCCTCACTGGGGCAGAGTAGAGAGGGAGAACCTCTCTGCACCTGCTGGCCATGCTCTTCTCCATCCACCCCAGGACACCTTTGCCTTCTTGGCCAGGAGGGCACCTTGCTGGCTCCTGGGGAACTTGCTGTGCCCCAGCACCCCCAGCTCCCTCTCCCCAGAGCTGCTTCCCAGCAGGGCTCCCTCCCCTGTCCTGCTGCCAGAGGTTGTTCCTCCCCAGCTGCTGGACCCTGCACTCGCCCTGCTTGGACTTCATGAGGTTCCTCTCCTGAGGGGGGGCCTAATTAAGTGCTAATTAGGCTTTGGTAGGATGTGATTGCAGCAGGAGGACGCTGGGCCTGCCTGTGCTGGGCGAGTTTCCTCTCCCACCCCTGCAGCCTGTCCCAGCTGCTCTCCCCCAGCCCCAGCTGCTCAGCGGCACCCACGGGACAGGGCTTTGGGTGCTCCAGGCAGCCCTGGGCAGCAAAGTGAGGCACAGGAAGGAGGCAGGAAGCTCTGCAGCGTCACAGGTGCCTGTGCTCGGTGCCTGTGCTCAGTGATTCACATGCTGCTCTGGGGCTTTGCTCCTGCCTCACCACCCCTGCCCGAGCAAACGCGGCGCTCTCCCCGGGAAACCCTCCCACAGCATCTGGAAGGCATTGGGAGGAACACACACACAGAGCTCTCCTCCCCCAGCAGCCTCCTGAGGAGCTTCTGATAGATGTGAGTCACTTCTGCAGCACTCTGGCATGTTTGATGTGCTCATGGTTTACACCCTGGAGAAGCCACCGCAGCGGTGGGGAGGAAAGGTCCCTTGCCGAGTGTGTCCCCAGGAGCTTTGTCACCAGCACAGCTCTTATCAGAGGCATTTCTCTCCCCCTGTCAAAAGAAACACTGAGGAACTCTGTGGTGTTTGTGGTGTGGCCACTGCTGGGTTAGGCTCCCAGTCCTGCTTGTCACTTGAGTTATCTTCCCTGGCAGACAGCACTGCCCCCAGTGACACCCTGATAGCCTCAGCGCTGATAAGGTGAGGGATGGTGAAGCTATAGCTCCTGGGGGTCACTTATTAACCCAGGGCAGATTTCTGTGCTTGGCTTCTCCTTGTGCCACATTTCTGCCTCAGGATAAGATTTAGGCTGCTGCTGAAGGCCATGAACCCACAGCAGGGCTGGCTGCCCCCACGTGAGCCTGGACGTGGCTGCTGCAGCAGCATGAGCCCAGAAGCTCTCCTGCCTCTTGTCCCACTGCAGTGCAGCCAGAGACAAGGCTCTTCTCCTTCTGCCCTGAAGCACAGCAGCCTCAGGGGATGATGCTGAGCCCCAGCCCACAGCAGCCAGCAGGATTGTGGTTGGCATTGATCAATGAGGGCATCAGTGTGAGCCTGTGATGGAGGGGAAGGGGACAGGGGCAAGAGCTAAAGCTGGTTCCCAGCAGGGAGACAGGGACCTGTTGGAGCAGGGACAGAAGAGGCCACAACAGTGAGGGGAGAAGATGGAAGCCCTCTGAGGCCAGGCTGAGAGTTGAGGTGGTTCAGCCTGGAGAAGAGAAGGCTCCAGGGAGACCTTCTGGTGGCCTTGCAGTGCTTCAAGGGGCTGAGCAGAAAGCTGGGGACAGACTTTTGAGCAGGGCCTGTGGTGACAGGAGCAGGGGGGATGGCTTGAACTGAAAGATTTAGAGTGGAGAGAGCCCTCATCTGGGTTGGTTTGAAAAGTGAGCTCACAGAAGCAGCCCAGAGAGCAACCTGCCCTGTGGGGAGGATCCTCAGCAATCTGGGGTCAAGGTCAAAAATGAAGGGGAAAAAAGGAAGTCTCCTTCTGAGCCTCCCTGGCAGTCTGGGAATGCTCAGGAGCAGCCCAGCAAACAGATTAACTCAAAACAGGTCCCACGTGGAGGGGAAGGCTCCTTGGTGGCACCTGGGGCTGCTGCCCCGGGAGGGGGAAGCCCTGACCCCCCCCAGCCCTCCCTGCAGCGGCCTTGGCAGAGCTGCTTGACCCCGGCAGGGCTCCATCCGGCGCCGGTGTCCGAGGGAGGAAGGATGCGGTCTCCTGTCCTGAGGGGGCTACAGCAGCCTCAAACCCATCCCAGGCAAGAGCTTTATTAATCCCAGCTTTGCTAATAAGGGCTTACAATGGCTGTGGGGTTTGGCAGGGGGAGCATGCTCGGCTGCCACGCTCGGCGCAGCCCCTGCCCTGCTTTGTTTGTATTTGTGATTTAACTGCAAATAATTTAAAGATGTCTGCTGTCTCCTTCAATTACAATTTGCATCTTCAGCCTCCCTTCTCCCTCCCTCCCTCTCTTTTAGCTTGTTTATTTTCCTTTGCATGGCAGCTCTCAGGGCTGATGAGTTGGAGCTTGTCAGCTAGGCTGGGCTCGGCCGCTCGCTTGCCTGCGGGGTCGCTCTGAGGGTGGTGGTTCCTCACCTCCCAGGCTTTGGGTTGGTTTCCTTTGTACAATTTGCAGAGTTATTGTAGTGGGTGGAAGAGCTCCCAGTGTCAAAAAGTTTCAGGCCAGTGGAAGAATAATATTGTCACAAGGCCAGTATGTAAATACCTTAAACCCATCCAGCGTGCTTAGCGGGATTACACTTTCCTCTCCCCAATTACCCTCCTGGAAAGCAGCTCTCCCACCACACTCACTTCAGGCTTCAGCACTTGGGAAAGAGGATCTCCCAGCCTTTGGAAATCTGGTTTCCATTCCTGGTGCTGCTTGACCTGCAGCCTGACCCCCAGGGAGATGTTTTCCTCGGTTTCTCTGTCTGCTTGGGTTGCTCTGAGCCCTGCAGTGGTAGGATGAGAGGAAATGGTTTGAAACGAGAGCTGAGCAGATTGAGACTGGATGTGAGGAACAAGTTCTGCCCCAGGAGGCTGCTGGAACACTGCAGCAGGTTGCCCAGGGAGGGAGCTGAGGCTGCATCCCTGGAGCTGTTCGAGGTGAGGCTGGAGAGGGCCCTGAGCAACCTGCCCCAGGGGAGGCTGTCCCTGCTGTCCCTGCTGCCTGCAGGGGCTGGACTGGGTGAGCTCTGGAGCTCCCTTCCAGCTCTCCTCCACGCAGCAGTGGCTCAAGCTGTGTGTGCCATTTCTCTGGGAAATAATTGGGATTTGGTTAGGATGAGAAATGAGAAACCAAAACCTTTTGGGGTTGCTTTAAAAATTCCTTGGGTTTTACACCAGAAACAGAAGATGGAATGAAGTCATTTTCCCGATGCAGGAGCGAGTGCCCTGAGGCAAAGGATGGCTCTGCTGTCAGCCAGCCTGGGGAGAGCAGTGAGGAGAAAGGCCAAGAGGTCTGTGGCAGGGAGGAGCCTTGGAGGGAGACTGAGTCTTTTTTTCCTTCCACCCTGCAGACACAGCCAGTGCCCAACCCCATTGCCTACTTCCTGCACCGCTCCCCGTGGTGGTTCCACCGCTTGGAGGCCCTGGTCAATCACTTCATCGAGCTGGTGGTGCCCTTCTTCATCTTCCTGGGGCGCAGGATGTGCCTCCTGCACGGCCTGCTGCAGATCCTCTTCCAGGTGAGATCAGCCAGCACGCAATCCCAGCCTGCTCTGGGACCCTCAGAGCCCCTGCAGCCAGCAGGCACAGCTGCAGCTGGGGCAGGTTGCCCACAGCCCCTGACAGCCTGCCCCTGTCCCGGGGATGGGGCTTCTCGCACCTCTCTGGGCGAGCTGGGCCAGGGTCTCACCAGCCCAAGGGTGAAACATGGCTCCCTTCTCTCTGCTCTGATTCTCCCTCTTGTCCTTGAAAATGGTACTGCTGGGTTTGCTGCCTCAGGGCCCTGTCTTCATCCAAGGGCTGTTGGGAGGCTGTCAGAGCGCTGCTGCTGCCTGTGTGGGGGCTGCAGGGTGGGCTGGAGCCTGGGTGGCCACGCTGCAGACCCTGACTCCTCACACAGGCTCCATAGCCTGCAGCAAGGAGGTGGCACATGTGCCAGGAGTGGGCACAGCAGTGTGTGGTGTGCTGGAGCACAGCTTCTCAGAGCAGGGGCAGGGTGCAGGGGAACTGACTCAGCCAGCAGGTCAGGAGTGAATCAAGATGATTCACAGCCTCTCACTGCTGGCTCTGGGGTGCTCTGCACTGGTGTGGCTGCTCCCTGTGTGTTGCTGGTTCCTTTCCCTTGCCACTGCCATCATAAGGCTAGCAGAGAGGCACCAGCCCAGGGCTGGTGCAGAGAGGCTGATCCTGCAGCTGGGGAAGGCTTGGGGTGAATGCTTCCATCTTCTGCAGAAGTTCCTTTGTGGAGACCTCTTTCACCCTTGGAAGGGATTTCTGGTTATTATTTAAATGTATAGTTTTAACATTCAAGGACTGCTCTGCATGGCCCCAGGTGATGCACCCTGAGCCCTCCAGCACCTTCATGGCTCCTCTAGGGGCCCTTCAGGGAGGCTTTTGCACTTGCAATTGTTTGTGGCAAGAAACATATTGGAGGTTGGACTTGATGATCTCCAGAGGTCCTTTCTAATCCCTACTATGCTATGATTCCATGGTTCCATGGTTCTATGATTCCATGGTTCCATGATTCCATGATTCCATAGTTCCATGGTTCCATAGTTCCATGGTTCCATAGTTCCATGGTTCCATAGTTCCATGATTCCATGGTTCCATAGTTCCATGGTTCCATAGCTCCATGGTTCCATAGTTCCATGACTCCATGGTTCCATGGTTCCATAGTTCCATGGTTCCATGGTTCCATAGTTCCATGGTTCCATGGTTCCATGATTCCATGGTTCCATAGTTCCATGGTTCCATAGCTCCATGGTTCCATAGTTCCATGACTCCATGGTTCCATGATTCCATGGTTCCATGGTTCCATAGTTCCATGGTTCCATAGTTCCATGATTCCATGGTTCCATAGTTCCATGGTTCCATGGTTCCATGATTCCATGGTTCCATAGTTCCATGGTTCCATAGCTCCATGGTTCCATAGTTCCATGACTCCATGGTTCCATGGTTCCATAGTTCCATGGTTCCATGGTTCCATAGTTCCATAGTTCCATGGTTCCATAGTTCCATGGTTCCATGACTCCATGGTTCCATGGTTCCATAATTCTGTGATATGATTCCATGATTCTATGATCTTTGGGATTCCCATGGTTCCATGACTCTATGGTTCCATGACTCCATGATTCCATGATCCCCTGACTCCCTGATTCCCTGGTCCCATGACTGTGAGAGCAGCAGAGCTGTGTGTGCTGGGGGCCTTTGGCTGGAGCCCGTGGGGCCAGGCACAGCCAGGGATGGAGGCTGCTAAGGACCTACTGGAAATGTATCCCTCCCAGCAGCCTCTAATTGGCTCTTTATTGACAGCTTGCAATTAGAGACTTGTTTCCATCAGGAGGGGAGGAGGCAGAGAGGGGAGGCCAGCAGAAGGCTGCCAGTGTGAGGGGCAGCCCTGGTGCCTGTGCAGCACTCCAAGAGGAATCCTGTTTATTTAATCTTTACTGCCCTCTGCTTCACTCAGGAGGACTTTTATTGACACTGCTCCTGCTCTGCAGAGGAAGCCATAAAGCTCCCTGTTGATACACCACTTAGCTCTGCCTTTCAAGATTGGCACTGACATTGCACACAACTTTTATTGGACATTTTATAATTGTTATTGGAGTCATGGTGGCTGGGCTGAGGCAGGGGAGCTTTCCAGAGCCCCACTGGCCTGCAGCATATTGCTTTGTCAGGAGCCCAGGCTGTGCTGGGCAGGGAGTGAAACTCTTTTTTCAGCTGTGTTGGGGTTTTTTTCCTGAAGTGTGAATTTAATCCTCCTTGTCTGCTCCATGCTTGCAGGGAAAAGAGGCTCAGGGGCTTTGGGGATGGCAGGGAGGAGGAGGGGCTGGGCAGAGCGGGGAGCACTGCAGGAGGAGGGCTGGCTGTGCCCCGTGGTGCTCCCCTGGGGCTGTGCTGCTTGTGCCAGCTCCCCGTGGCCACCTGCCAGGCAGGGCCCTAGGGGATGGCAGCAAACTGTGGAGGGAAGCAGCTCCACAGGGAAGGAGCTGGGAGTGCTGGGGGCAAGTTGCCAGCGGTGTGCCCTGGTGGCCAAGGAGGCCAAGGGTCTCCTGGGGTGCATGAAGAAGAGTGTGGTCGAGGATGCTTCTCCACCCCTTCTGCTCTGCCCTGGTGAGCTCACATCTGGAGCACTGGGTCCAGCTCTGGGCTCCCCAGGTAAGTACAGACAGGGAACTGCTGGAGAGAGGCCAGCAGAGGCTGGGAAGGTGCTGAGGGGCCTGGGGCAGCTCTGGGAGGAGCAGAGGCTGAGAGCCCTGGGGCTGAGAGCCTGCAGCAGAGCAGCCCCAGAGGGCAGCTGAGCAATGCTCAGCAAGAGCTAAAGGCTGGGGGACAAGAGGCTGGGGCCAGACTCTGCTCAGTGGTGCCCAGGGACAGCACAAGGGGCAGGGGGCACAAACTGGAACCCAGGAGGTTCCATCTGAGCAGGAGGAGAAACTTCTTTGGTGTGAGGCTGCTGGAGGCCTGGAGCAGGCTGCCCAGAGAGGTTGTGGAGTCTCCTGGTCTGGAGAGCTTCCAACCCCCCCTGGGCACTGTGCCCCTGGGCATTGTGCTGTGGGTGCCCTGCTTTGCCAGGGCTTGGGCTGGGTGATCTCCAAGGTCCCTTCCAACCCCCTCCACGTGGGGATTCTGTGAAGCATAGCAGTGGGTGGTGGCAAAGCCTCCCCCTTAGACTGTCTGTGCTGAGAGCATCCTTCAGCATTGAGGAGGAAGTCTCAGCTGAAGGGCAGGCAGTTAGAAAGGATCTCCAAGGTAAATGTGCAGCTTTGTTTCAGCCCCTGCTCCTTACAGCATTTATGGTCTGCAGAAATCCAACTCCAACCCAGAAATTAAACCAAATGGACACTGAACTTTTCAACAGATGAATTTATGGTGAGCAGGTGCCAGACTGGATGTGCTGAGCAGCACTGCTGCACAGTGTCCCTGCCAGGAATGGAGCTGGAGGAGAGACTCATAACTCAGCTCCTTCCCCTCTCAGCTCTGAGCTCCAGCCCTGTAAAGAGAGGCTGGTGAGAAATGGCCACTCTGAGCCACAGAAACCCCCCCACAAGCCTGAGGTAGGGTTTGGCTTCTGCTCATACACAGCCAAGGGTCTTTAGAGGTCTTGAGGGTTTGTTAGCACTGGAAGCTTTTCCCTACCCCTTCTTGTCAGCCCTTCTGAGCAGGGCAGGGGCACTTTGTGGCTGCTGTGTGGAGGTAGGACCATGGTCATCAAGATCCTCTTGTCTGGAGCATCCCCTCACGGGCTTTGAACTTCCAGTGATGGGGTTGGGGTTTTGGAACCCTTCTCTGAGCCCAGGGGAGGGTTTGTGTTCAGGGAATGTCTCCTGATGGCTTCTCCTGAGTGTGATGTTCCAGCAGGGGGATGGAAATCCAGCTGCAGGTAGGCACAGTGGCCAAGGGGTTCCACACATCACTTGGATGGATCATTGCTGCTGGGGTCTGAGCCTCAACAGTAAGCACTGAGTCCTGAAGCACCTCAAGTCCAAAATGTAACTGTGAGTGTCCAGAGGGGGAAGATGAGGTCTTGGAGGTTCCTGGGGCCCACAGGTGAGGTCTGGACCATGTTGTTCTGGGGGAGCATCAAGCCAGAGCCTGGAGTGACAGCCTGCCACGAAGGAGCTTGTGGCTTTAAGAGAGGGGGAGGATGAAAGCGCTGTGTGGGGAAGACAAGTTCCCTCCCCGCCTTGCACACCTCTGCCCTTGCATGCCCATGGGTCCCTCCTCGCCCTCAGCCACTGTAAGCACAGAGGCCAAGCCCAGCAGCCGTGGGTGAAACCAGAGAGGGTGCAAGCCCATGGCCTGGCTGCTCCGTGGGGGTCCCACTCTGCTCTGCAGCTGGCTCCTGAAGCCCTGAAGCTGCAGGTTTTTCATGATGTCTAAGGCACCAGCAGTGGTGTTTCTTGGCTCCTCCAGCCCAGGCAGTAAAATGACCTCTCTTGGCAAAGGAGCTGATGAGGGGAAGTGAGAGGAAAGCCAAAAAAGCTGGGAAAAAGCCACCTTGCTCCTACAAACTGGCTGTGGTGATGGCTTAGAGATCAAGGGGGCTGCAGAGGAGGGGGCTGAGGCTCCTGACAGCCAGGGGCTGCTTCTGGCTGTGCCAGATGGGAAGCAGCTTTGGGGTCACAAAGACAAAATCCACAAACAAATAGGTACTTACTAAATGGAAGGGAGCTGGCAGGGTGGGAAAGGCAGGATCAGTCCTTGGCTTCCATGGTGCTGCTCTGGCTCATCATAGGCACACAGGCACAGTCTGGGGGCTTTAGGGTGCAGGGGGAGGTTTAGACCTTCAGATCTCTTTGGATTTGTATGAATGTGGGGAGCCTGACTCCCTCCCACAGCCCTGAGACCTCCTTTGGATCTTAGGAGTTTGGGAGCCTGACTCTTCTCCATGTTCCCCTAAAATCTCCTTTGGGTTGGCATGGATTTGGGAAACTTCCCTCCTTTAGTGAGCCCCTAAGAGCTTGCAGCACATCCTCCTGCAGGGAGCATCCTCTGTGCAGGAGCTCCTGGAGCTCAGCAGGACAGAAGTTCCCCAAGGGAGCCTGGGGGTTGCCAGTCCTTCACTGCCACCACTCCTCCTCCCGCAGAGGTTTGGCAGTGGGATGAAACTTGGGCTGTCCCAGGGTGGTTTTCAGCCTGATCTGGAGCAGAGGGATGACAATGCCAAGAGTGCAGCTGAAATCCAGCCTTGCAGAAGGCAAAGACAAAACCACCGCAGCCAAAACCCTCTCAGGCTCAGAGCACTGACAAAGAAAAGTCCTGAGGCAGCTCTCGGGGGCTGGCCAAGGGAGCAGCTCGAGGGGCTGGCCAGGGGGGAGGACTCGAGGTGGGGAGCCTGCAGCAGGATTTGCTTGTGGCAGAAACCTTCCTGCAGCAGCAACCTTCCTGCAGCAGCAGAGGATTCCTGCAGCAGCAGAGGATTCCTGCAGCAGAAACCTTCCTGCAGCAGCAGAGGATTCCTGCAGCTCTTTGCCCCTGACAAACAGTCCCTGGGCACTACCCACTGCCCAGCTGGGCACCACCCCAGAGACATGCAGGCCCTGGGAGCTGGGAACAGGCAGGAGCTGGGGCAGCGGAGTGCCTTTCCTCCCCCCCCCCCCCAATGCCTTTGTATTGATTGAAGCAGACAGCAGTTGAACAAATAAATCTCTTCTGCCCCTTTTCTGCGCTCCCCGAGCTCCTGCATAACGGTGATGGAGATGGGCATTTGCCTCTGGCTGAGCCTTTTCCCATCTCTCCAAGGCTGTGCAGGGGAGGCAAAGTGGGGGTTTCCCCCCCCCCTGCCTTTTGGGACCGAGCCCCCCGGTTCCAGCCCTGCTGCCAGCCCCCGGCGGGAGGAGCTGCCCTGCCAGCCACACGCAAGCAAAACAAACCCTGCTGCTGCTGTGCCACAGCTGCAACCTATTGTCTTGATGACTTAGAGGTCACCACAGCACCCAGAGAGGGGGAGCAAAATTAAACAGCCCCTCCTTGTCCCCCCTTTCTCTCCCCAGCCCTGCAGAAAGTGTCTGAGCTCAGTGTTTGTTTTCACTTGTCAGATGTGAGCTTGGGTTTGTGCTGCGTGGTAGCCCTGGGGTAAACCAGATGGGGCTGCAGGAGGAGTCTCAGGGATGCATAAGTCCCAGGTCCCCCATTAATGCTTTGATTAAGTACTTTGAGGGTGCTCTCTACAGCTCCCTGAAAGGAGGCTGGAACCAGGTGGGAGTTGGTCTCTTCTCCCAAGGAGCAAGGGATAGGACAAGAGGAAGCAGCCTCAAGTTGCACCAGGGGAGGTTTAGATTGGCTGTTAAGGAGCAGGTTTGGTACTGTAAGAGTGGTCAGGCAGTGGAAGAGGGAGGTGGTGGAGTCCCCATCCCTGGAGGTGTTCAAGAAACCTGTGGCCATGGCACTTGCTTCCCCAAAAGGGTTGTCAAGGCCTGGACCAGGCTGCCCAGGGCAGTGGCAGAGGATGACCTTTAAGGTCCCTTCCAACTGAAGTCATTCTGTGGTTCTGTCTTCTGGGCAGGCCCTGCTGTCACCTGCAGACCCCAGCCAGATGGGCTGCTCAGGAGCGTGGTGCCCCTTGTTCCATCAGTCCTGGGCTGGGGCAAGCAGGTTGCTGTTAGCTGCTGGGGCTGGGCAGCAGCTCAGCCTCTGCCCTGCAGAAACAAAGAGGGAATTCGGCCCAAATCCTGCTGATTCTGTTGTGGTTTAGTGGAAAAACAGCAAACAGTGAGGATCCCAGGAACATGACCAGCAGAGCTGGAGTCTGGTGCTGGGGGTGGGAATGGTCTGGTGGAAAAGAGTTTAAAAATCTGCTTTGGACTCAGGGCTTTGATGGAGGACTCAGAGTTGTAGATCCAGAGAATGGGTTGGGTTGGAAGGGAGCTCAAAGCTCACCCAGTTCCAACCCCCTGCCATGGGCAGGGACCCCTCCCACCAGCCCAGGCTGCTCAAGGTCCCATCCAGCCTGGCCTGGAACACCTCCGGGGAGAGGACAGCCACAGCCTCCCTGGGCAGCCTGTGCCAGGGCCTCCCCACCCTCAGTGTACAGAATTTCCTTCTGCTGTCCATGGATGGAGGAAACATGTTTTAAATGGTTGGTTGGGAGCCTTGAAGTGCAGAACTGGGAGCCTTGAAGTGCAGAACTGGGACCATAGAGATCAGCCACCAGTGCTGCAGCCTCTGGGCCAGCCCTGTGCATCCATCCTGGCCCCGCTGGCAAGTGTTGGCTGGGGTCCTCCTGCCCCTCACTCCTCCTCCTCCTCCCAGCTCCTCCATCAGCCCTGGCCTGGCTCCAGCTCAGCTTTCCTCGACAAGCAAAACAAGAGAGGAAGAAGAATGTGAGATGAAAGCTGTTGCAGGGTAGATTCGCTGTTACATTTAAGCCACCTTAAATTAAATACCAGGCTGTGGCTTCCCCCCCTCCTTGCAAACAAAAGCTGAAGCTAAGCTAAGCAGGCAGAACCCAACTGGTTTCATCATCCCTCAGCTTGAGCTGACATGCAGCCTGATGGTATCTGTTGGGAGGCAGGGCTGCTGTGCCAGAGGCGAGAGCAGCAGCAGCAGCCCCCCCGGCCCGCCCGGCACTCCGCTCCCGCAGCGGGGTCTGGTGTTCGTTAAGCTGCGAGCTAAGTCTTCGCATTCTGCAGTAGTCAGAGCGACTCAGGAGCACTTACTGGGAGCCATAGGAGTGCATTTAATTAGCTTCTGGTTCGGGGGGGGCTGGGGGAGGATTTTTTTTGTTTATTTATTTTTTTTCCTTAGATTTTTCTCTTTTCTTTTTTTTGGGGGGGTGTTGTTGTTTCTTTCTCCTTCCCCCCCTCCCTCTCCCCCCCTCTTTTCTCCCCTCCTTCGGTCATTAACTGAAGTGTCACCCCTAGCCAGCGCTGTAAACTCGGCGGTGCTTGTGGCTGCCCCAAGCCCTCTGGGCGTCGTTCAGGTTGTGCTAAGCGGCTCCTGGAGCGGTCCCTGGTTTCTCTCCAAACAAACCCCCGGCCCGGCCCTGACAAGCTCTAATGAAAAACAAATTGTTATATTACTTAGAAAAATAATTTGAAGGAAGTCTGAATTAGTTGTAAAGGTGGAAAAGGTTCAGCTACTTGAAAAATAGAGAATGGGGAAGGTATTTACTTTAACCATTAAGCCAAGCAGCCTTGAAAGCGCTGCCTTGTTTGTGGGGGCCGGTGCCTAACGAGGGGCATGAATCACGCTGCTAATCAGCATGGGAACGTGATTAATTGGCGAGGGGACCCTCGGCGGCTGCGGCCGAGCCCCAGAGCCGGGCTGCTCGGCCATCAGTCATCCCCCTGGCACGGGAGGGATCCCACAGCCTTGGGTCTTGCTGGGGCTTTTTGTTTTCAGATGGAAACTCAGCTGCGGTTCCCTGGGCTGCTGTCAGCTCCGATTCTGGCTGCCTCCGATTCGCCTCCCGCCGCGCAGCGGGCCGGGCTCCCGGCGTGTCCCGGAGGCATCCCGAGCTGGCCCGGGCCGGGGTGTCCGTCGTCTCCCCTTCGCCACTGATGGTGCTTCGCGGTTGTTCAACCCCAGAGGGGGGGTTCCAGGCCCAGCTATGGGATCAGGCTTGCCCGGGGCGCTGCCGTGGCTGTGGGGCGCAGCAGGAAGCGCTGGATTCCCTTTCGCTGCCGACGGAGGCTCTCGGCTCGGGGGCCAGGAGGAGCTGGAGGGAGTGTGGCCGGCCGAGAGCGCTGCTGCGTTGCAGGCTTTTGCTCCCAGGGCGGGAGGGTAAGGTGGCAGGGAGGGCAGAGGACGTGTGGCTGTGCCAGGGGGGTCGGTGCCGGCCGCGTCTCAGCTCCCCGGCGGACGGTGCCACGGTGCCGCCGGTGGCATCTCGGTGCCACGGGAACCACCCTGGCCGTGCCAGGAGGGCCCAGGCACGGTGTAGGCTCCGGTGGCCCCATGCCCTTGGGCATTTGCTAAGCACTGACACTCCAAGGGCACAACTCGGATGCCCAGGTCGGGAGAGCTGCTCAAGTGCCACGGCCGTGGAGCCAGGCCGGGCTGCCCCTGGCAGCTCTGCTCTGCCTCCCAGGGTACTCTGAGCTCTCCTTTCCTGGGCTGCTCTGTGCAGGCTTTGCAGCACTCTCCTCTCCACACTGCATGAACACCTTCCAGGGCTGTATTAAATGACATGGCTGACATCCACCACATGTGGTCCTTCCCTTGCCAAGGGAAGAGGTTGTGGAGCTCTTAGGCCTCTAAAGCTCTGGGGCAGGGTTGGGTTGGAATTTATTTGTACTTTTTTCCCTCCTCCTGTTTTAATTTTGCATTTCATTTTCAAGCTTTCCCTGGGATCCAGCAGCTTTGTGTCTGCACTCCTGGAGCAGGGCTTCCAGGTGCTTGGGCTGGAGGGATGAAAAATCAGCTCTGATGATGTTGTCAGTGAAAGGAGATGAGTTGGCCAGGCTGCAGGAGCTTCAGAACATCTGCACCCTCCAGATGGGATTCACTCAGTGCTGTGCTGCAGCATTTGGGTCCAAAGAAGGCTGGGGGATAAAGTGTGTGCTGCACATGGGAGTGCTTGGATGTGTAAGGCACCGTGGCCAGAGCCAGACCAGGGATCTTACTGAAGGCACTGACAGGATCTTGAGCATGCTACACAGGAGGGACCTGGACTTGATGGAGTGGGTTCAGAGGAGGGCCACCAAGAGGTTGGAGCAGCTCTGCCGCAAGGCCAGGCTGAGGGAGCTGGGGCTGTGCAGCCTGCAGGAGAGAAGGCTCCAGGCAGACCTCACAGCAGCCTGCCAGGACCTGAAGGGCTGCAGGAAGGCTGCAGAGGGACTGTTCCCAAAGGGCTGCAGGGACAGGAGCAGAGGCAATGGTTTGGAATGAGAGCAGAGCAGATTGAGATTGGATGTGAGGAACAAGTTCTGCCCCAGGAGGCTGCTGGAACACTGCAGCAGGTTGCCCAGGGAGGTGGCTGAGGCTCCATGCCTGGAGCTGTTCAAGGTGAGGCTGGAGAGGGCTCTGAGCAACCTGCTCCAGGGGAGGATGTCCCTGCTGCCTGCAGGGGACTACTGAAGCTAACCAAAGCCACTGTGGTCCATTCACATTGCTTGGGCAGGTCAGATCACCCAGGGCAGGGCACACAGCAACACATCCAGATGGTTGTTGAAAGTCTCCAGAGGAGACTCCACAGCCTCTCTGGGCAGCCTGCTCCAGGCCTCCAGCAGCCTCACACCAAAGAAGTTTCTCCTGCTGGTCAGTGGAGCCTCCTGGGTTCCACTTTGTGCCCCCTGCCCCTTGTCCTATCTCCCCTGACAGGGTCTGGTCCCTCCTGCTTGACCCCCACCCTGCAGGTCTGTCATAAATATTCCTGAGATCCCCTCTGAGTTTTCTCTTCCCATCTCCCCAGCACTTGGCTCTCACCAGGTCTCTGCTGCTGGGCAGGGTGGCAGTGGTGGTGGTGTTTGCCTTGGGGTTGCTCTCCTCCCACCCTGCAGATGGCAGGACCTTGAAGTAGCATTTTAGATTCCATTTCAAAGAAGGAGGACTCAGCTCAGCCTAACTGGAACCAGATGGCAGCCTCTGAGCTCCTTTCAAAGGGCATTTTTAATATTTGGATGATGAAGAGAAACATTTCATAGCCTCAGATATGGATGTGTGAAGATGAAAGGTGCCCCCATGAGGATTGGAAGGGGCTGGGAGTGGGCTGCTGCCTTCAGGCTGCTGCTCTTGGGGGCGAGGGGAGGGTCTGGGGGCAGTCAGTGGCCACAGTGAGCTCTCCCCGCTGAGGTGAAGGCTTCCACCGCTACTGCTCTTTATCCTTTCCTCTGGTATCTTACCCTACCCTCCTGCCCTGGCTTTCTGAGCAGCCTGCTCTAGCTGGGGATCTCCCTGCTGGCTGCAAGAGGGTTGGGCTGGGTGACCTTTGGAGGTCCCTTCCAACCCCAGTGACTCTGAGGCCCTGGCTGAGGTGGGCACAGACAGGGACCCATGGGGTCAGAGCTCCTCGGAGCAAGTTGTCCTCTCCTGACCCTTGGCTCTGCCCTCAGCTGTGTGCAGATTGCCCTTCCTCAGCAGCAGGAGGGTTTCCTTGGTGGGTTTGCTCTGTGTGCCAGCTGGGCTGGGGTCTAGTGGGCCAAATACCAGCTTCTGGGGCAGGGCTTTGCGTGGTGCCATCAGGGAGACCCAAAGTCCGCCGAGGCTGTGTGATGGAACCTGCTGCCCTCCCAGGTGGTGACCTCAGGAGTTGTAACTCCTCTGCCTCGATCAGTAAGTGATTCTCTGCCAAATTCAATGGGGGCACCTTTTGTGCTTGTGGACAGCTGGACTCAAGCACAACTTAGAACAACAGAGTTGGTGTGGTTGGAAAAGACCTCTAGGACCATCCAGGCCAACCAGTATCTAACTCTGCCAGGGCTGCTGCTCAGCCATGGCCCTCAGCACCACAGCTCTGTGTCTGTTAAACACCTCCAGGGATGGGCATTCAGCCCCCTCCCTGGGCAGCCTGGGCCAGGCTTGGAGAACCCTTTCAGTGAGGAATTTTCTTCTGCTCTCCAACCTGACCCTCCCCTGGGGCAAGTGGAGGCCATTTCCTCTTGTCCTTCCCTTGTAACTGGGAAGAGACCAAATCCCCACCTGGCTCCAGCCTCCTTTCAGGGAGCTGCAGAGGGTGAGAAGCTGAGTGCTGAGCTCTGCAGATCAGAGGTGCAGTTTTACCACTACCCCTTGCACGGAGTCTGAGCAGCTTTCATTCAAGCATGAGGCTGGTGCAAGCTGAGAGTAAAGACCAAGCCTGGAACTGGGTGTCCAGGCTGCCCAGGCATAGAGGTGCAGATGAAGAAGAACTCATTTGCTCCTTCTGGGCCAGGCTGCTGGGTTGAATGTTTCTCTGCAGTGCTGCTGCCTCCAGAGAGGTTTGATTGGCTTTGGAAGTGTTGGGATGAGGATGCAGCCCTGAGATCCTGTAGCCCACACGCAGTTTACACAGCTGTATGGTCCCAGGCCCCAGGCACCAGCAGAGCCATTATCTCCTCGGTGATGCAACAGCCAGAAATTGCAGGAAACCTGTGTCACTCATGGCTTTCATCTGCCTAGGAGAAGGGGAGCTGCTTGGAGCTGCTTGGAGCTGGTGGCTCAGAGAAGCTGCCAAGGAGTGCAGGATGCTCTGGGAGCAGCTGTGCTCTGCTTGCGGCACCGGCCGGGAGCAGGGATGCTGCGCTGGCACACGGGCAGCACAGGCTGGCTCTTCCCGGGGGGCACAGGCACCCACACCATGGGGTGGAGATGCTGCTCCCTGCTTGGTGGTGATCCTTGCCTGGAGAGTTGTTTGCAAGCCCCAGGTCTCACCTTTCCTGGGCATGGTGTTGGTGTTTTGCAGCAGTGTCCTGCTTTGAGCTGGGGCAGATCTGATTCTGCTGGGGCTGTCACTCCCCAGCTCAGGCTCTGCTCAGCTCAGGCACTTGCTGCAGCTCAGGGCAGCTTTGCACAGCCAGGAGCTGCTTCTAGCAGGCACAAGCTGATGGGCAGAGCTCCTGCCAAGGGCTGGGCTGCAGAGAGCCTCTGCCTGAGACTTGCTCCTCTGCACACCAAGGGCACTGCCACGGCTTGTGTCCCACCTTGGGGTGCAGCCAGTCAGGGGTGGCACTGGTGGGGAGGAGCAGCCAGGACAGGTGACCCTCAGCTGCCCACCCAGGGCTTGCATCCCATGGGCAGCATCTTCAGGATCAAGCTGAGACATCACCAGGGCCAAGCCTCTTCCTCACTGGCTGCTGTCCCAGGGGGACTCTGTCCCTTCTGCCTCTGATCCTGATCTGTGTGTTGCTGAATGCAGTTCCAGAGCCCAGCTCCTGGATCTGGTTCCCATCTGCTGCTGAGTCCATCCTTGGTCTTGCCCAGTGCCTGCCCCCAGCACCAGTGGTGCCAGTGGTGAATCACTGCCATCAGGGGCTGGGCTCCACACTGGTTTGTGTCTTTTTGTCTCTGTTCCATGGGATTGTTTCCATCCCAGCTGCTTTACTTTCTTTCCCACTCCATCAGTGTCTCTCCCTTCTTCCCTTTCTCTTCCCTTTGGGAAGGCAGAGGGATGCATAGAGAGCTTCTGGCCCTGCCTGGTGGCCAGCCCTGCCCTGCCCTGCCCTTGACAAGAAGGACAATAGATTTCTCTTGCTGCCCTAAATTGGGCTGGGGGCTGAGCTCAGCTGAACCTGGAGCCTCACCTTGTTCCCAGCCAGTGCCTGTGGCCTCACTTCTCTTGCTGTGCTCAGGGGGACTCTCCCCTGCTTGTTTCACCTCTCCCAGGAGCACGCTCAGGCTCTGCCTGTCCACAGGAGGTGTTGCTGAGTAATGCTCGTTTCACACATCTGCAGCCCCCTTTGAAGAGAGGTTAAGCTGAGCAGGAACTGCATAGGGCTGAGCTGGGCTTTGGTGTCCACATGTGGAGCTGCTCAGGAAGAGGTTTGGCACTTTAAATTTACACCCAGCTTTAATGAGCAAAGCTTGCAAGCCTCAGAGCAGTGCCAGGCTGAGGAAGCAATGTTCCCTGCTCATCACACCAGTGCTTGGGCTGGTGAGAGATGGAAGGCACAGTCCCAGAGGCTTGCTGGTAGCCATGCAGCTGATTCTCCCCACTAGGAAAGGTCCAAGGGTCTGAACCCCCTCAGGGCTCCAAAAGCTGATCCCCTGCTATGAAACAGAGAATCCTGGAATCACTTGGGTTGGCAGGGACCTTAAAGATCAGCCAGTGCCAGCCCCCTGCCATGGGCAGGGACACCTCCCACTACAGCAGGATGCTCGAGGCCTCATCCAGCCTGGCTTTGGACACCTCCAGGGAGAGGGCAGCCACCACTGCATCCTCCTTCCCTGAGGACACAGTGGATTTGGGAATGCTGAAGCCAGGAAAGCTCAGGATGTTCGTCCTGAGCAAAGCAAGAGCTCAGGGAAAGGGATTTGGTGGCCTCTTGGAGCAAACCAGAGCAGGGTGGGTTTAGACTGGACATGAGGAAGAAGTTCTTTGCTGTGGGGGGTGGTGAGACACTGGAACAGGCTGCCCAGAGAAGCTGTGGATGCCTCATCCATCCCTGGAAGCCTTGAAGGCCAGGCTGGATGAGGCTTTGAGCAGTCTGCTCTGGTGGGAGGGGTCCCTGCCCATGGCAGGGGGTTGGAGCTGGATGAGCTTTGAGGTCCCTTCCAACCCAACCCATTCTGTGATGCTGTGAACTCTGCATTCCTGTAGCATGAAACAGGTTGGGAGGGAAGGAAGGGGAATCATTTCTCATCCACCAGTCAGCCACACCATGGTCTGCTCTGGAGGACCTGCCAGCTCCTGCTGCTGGATGCTGTGGGGAGGTGCAGAAATCCAGAGGCAGCAGCAAACTCAGAGCAGAGTCACCATGAGTCCAAGGATTTCCTCTGGAAACCCAAATCCCATGGCAGTGGTTGGGAATGGGTATGGCAGGAGCAGAGAATGGGGAAGGGGCAGGGAGTGCTCTGATTGCATCAAGGTCACTCTCCCCACAGCCAACCCTTGAAAAGCAGCTCTGATCCCCACACAAACCCCACAGGGCAGCAAAGGCAACCTGCCAGCCCCCTGCCCCAGGGACCATCCCTGCAGCCAGACACCTCAGAGGGCACACAGCCAAGGTGTGAGGGTCAGGATCTGCTCTCTGAAACCCTCCACATCCAGATCAGCTCCCCCTGGGACTCAGGAGGCAGATGGGATGGGGCCAGAGACTCTGCAAGGCCAAGGTCTGCCTTTCTTCCCCACAAAGAGCCCGGGGGCAGGCAGTGGGATCCTGAAGGAGGAGAGAGAGCATTTTCCTGGGGCTGTTCAGCAGAAATGTGATCACAGATGAGAACTTAGAGCTTCAAAGTCACAGGATCCCAGAGTGCCAGGCTGGAAGGGACCCCAAGGAGCATCTGCTCCAACCTCTCCAGGTGACAGTGAGCTGGCCCAGCACCCTGCCAAGCCGACTGCTCAGACTGGCCAGAGGAATCCACTGCTCCCCTGGGAGATGATTGCAGTGTCTGTCCTCCATCCTGTGTTCCCTTCTGCTTCCTCTTCTCCACCCAGCAAGGAAGAGGTGGTCAAGTGGAGAGCTGCTGTTGGGGTGGTCGCCCCCCTGTGCCCCTGGTTGCCGCCGGAGGGAGGGCTGCATCTCTGCTGGAGGGGTTTTCCCCTGGCCCCCCATGACCAGTTCCTGGAGCACAGGGAAAGGAGAGCTCTGGAGATGTCTTGGTGGGAAGCTTTATCTCAACCCTCTTGGCAGGCAAACCCTGCAGCCACTCAAGTCCTTTGCCCTCTAACTTGATGTTTATGGTCAGTCTGAAACCCCACCTGTGAGCCCCACATGCATCCTCTGCAGGACTGCAGTAAATTAAAGCACAAGAGGGAATTGGAAGGAATACATCCTCTTCCTTCTTGGAGTCAGGTTACATCGACCTCCAAACATCTGGATGCAGTGTCTCAGGGCTCCCAGAGGTTCTGCTGCATTAAAGGTTCCTCTGCCTTTGTTCAGCCCCTGGCCTCTTCCCTTCCTCGCTGTCTCCCCCTGGTTCAGCCTGGGGGTTGGGGTCTGTGTCTCTCTGTGGAGCACACCATGGGATTTCAGTCAGCTCTTGCCCTGGCTGAGGGCAGACCCCTGGCCCAGCACCAAGCAGCCTGCTTGTGGGGGATGGCAAAATCGAAATACACTCCTGGGTTTGCTTCCCCCTCCCCCCCCAAGCCTCCACTTGCTCTCAGCTGCTGGTTACCACCAGCCTCAGTGGCTGGGGGGTGATGGTCACATCCCTGGGGCACAGAAATGCAGTTATGGCCTGAAGCTCCTTGGCTGTGGAGTTCCTTTGCCTGGGGCCCAGGTTGCCCTGATAAACCTGAAGGCTTTGATCATTCTGCCAATGGTCAGTGTGCAGGGGTGGCACAAGCAGGCCCTGCTGCCCCCCAGCCGTTGGGGTTTGGCATGGGGAAGCCATCAGGTGGGTGTGCAGGAGTTGCAGTCTGGTGGTGGTCCCTGTGCTCCCTGTTCAGAAGTTAACCCCAGAGTGGTAGGGGCTGGAAGGGACCTCTGGGATCACCCAGCCCAAGCCCTGCTCCAGCAGGGCACCCACAGCAGCTTGCCCAGGGGCACAGTGCCCAGCAGGGGTTGGAAGCTCTCCAGAGGAGACTCCACAGCCTCTCTGGGCAGCCTGCTCCAGGCCTCCAGCAGCCTCCCAGTGAGGAGCACCTGATGGAGGCTGCCTCATCCTTAGCCCTCTGTGCTCTCCCCCTGGGGCACCACAACCCTTCGGCTGCCCGACGCCCTGCAGCAAAAGGCAGCTCCAGCTCTTTGCTTTCTGCCTCTCAGGCCTCCAGGCCTTAAAGACTTGCACATGTGTGCCTGAGCTGATGTGCTCTGAGTGTCCCTGTTGCAGTTAACTAAGTGGATAAGACTTTGGCAGGATGAAAGCCAAGGGAGTCCTCACCCACCATGCTGGGAAGCCTGCTTGGGGTGGGTCAGTGGAGGGGAAGGGGGAGGAGGCAGGACCAGGCTTGCCCCTTTCATTCTCTCTTGCTCTTTGCTTCAATGAGATTTTGTGGTGGGTGCTTTTTGTCACTAAGACAGCTTGGGGGGGTGGGAGAAGGGGGGGGGAAGCAAACAAAAAGCCCCAGGCTGTGGTGTAACCACCAGAGTCAGCTGTTGTCATGGCTACTAAACAAGAAACCTCACTTGCAAAATGAGGCAAAACATCTGAATGTGAAATGAAAGAGCACAGGGGGGGAGAGGAGTGAGAGGAGATCCCAAAGTATTAGCTGGGATGTGGAGAAAAATCCAAACAGACAGAGCTAGGAAATTCCAGCAGGAATATGACTTGTTTGATATTAATCATAGAGGAAAAGATTAGGAGAGCTCCAGAGAGTGCCAGATGAAATCCTCCTCACACAGCCAGCCCTGTGATAAGAGTCCTTGGCTGCTTGGGCAGTCCCCAGCAGCTCCCCTGGCTGTGTGCTGGCTGCAGCATGCTTCAGGGATGGACATGGTGGTTCTGCTGCTTTCTGGTGCTTCTCACAGTCACAGAATCAGAGTGGTTTCAGTTGGAAGGGACCTCTAAGCTCATCCAGCCCAGCATCAGCCCAACAGCGCCAGGGCCATCAAACCCCAGGGGCCATGGCCACAGGGTTCTGGAACAGCTCCAGGGCTGGGGACTCCACCACCTCCCTGGGCAGCCTCTGCCAGGCCCTGACCACTCCTAATCTCCAGCCTAACCCTCCCCTGGCACAATCTCAGGCCATTTCCTCTCATTCCATCACCTGAGACTGGAGCTGGCTGGCAGGACCTGTGCTGAGGGTCTCCAGGAGCAGGCTCACCCACAGGACACCTCCAGGCAGGTACCAGAGGGCTCCTGTCGAGCTCCTTAGGTCCATGCAAATAGCCTGTGCTGGGCTGGCACCACTCATCTGTCTGCTGGTGCCAGTGCCCTGACATGGCCCAGGGCCCCGTGACCACCAGCACCATGACAGTGGTGCCACCACAAGACGCCAGAGAGGAGCTGCTCTCACCACAAGTGCCTCAGTGAGTGCTGGAAAGGCCTCCATGGTATCTTGGGTGGAAAATCCTGGGCAGAGCTGTAATTTGCTGCTTCATTACCCTTCCCTCAGTCGTGTCTGAGCTGCTCAGGCTCTGCCATGCAGAGCTCTGGAGGCTCAGGCTGGGTGCTGGAGGTGAATGCCTTGGGGCACAGCCCCTGCTCCATCCTCTGTGCTCACAGGGCTGGGGCTGGCTGCTCTCTCTCTGGCTCTCTGCTGTAGATATCCTGGCTCACAGAACCCTGAGGGCTCCTTCTCACTGTCACAAGGAATTAAGCTGCAAAACCACACTGAAACTGCCCCAGACAATGGCAGGCTGAAGGCCACAGCGTGAAGGTCCAGGCTGCTCACCCAGGCCAAGCTCTTCCAGGGATACAAACCAGACTGTCCCCATGCCAAACCCCTCCAGCCAAGGGAGTGATTGCCCCACTCTTGGCCCATGAGGGGCCTTTACTCCTGCCATGCTCCCATCCTGCTCTGACCTGGCACCATCCATTCACACACTGCTGAAGTGCCAGGCACTGTGCTGGTGCTGCAGACAAACTGGAGCAGCAAAGCTACCTCTGTCTTCTCCCAGCTCCCTGCATCTTCTCCCAGCACCCTGCATGGTTTTCCCTGCCTCTTTTTCCAGCTCTCTGCATCTTCTCCTTTGCACCTTCCTGTACCTCCTTAAACCTTTTCCTTTCTCCCTGAATCTTTTCCCAGCCTCCTGTTTCTTTTCCCCTGCATCTTTTCCCAGTTGTCTACATCATCTTCCAGCTCCTTACATCTTTTCCTAGCTCCCCACATCTTTCCCCAGCTTCCTGCATCTTTCCCCAGCTCCCTGTATGATCTCCCAGCTCCCTGTATGATCTCCCAGCTCCCTGCATCTTTCCACAGCTGCACAGTGGGTTCAGCCCCCTGGGAGGCTTCAGCCCCTGCCTTGTTTTGTTGCTGCCATTTCAAACACTGCCAAGCAAGTTCTGGGCTCTTCTGCTCTGTGCCTGGTTCCCTCTCTTCTGCCCTGCTGTCACTCTGGCTCTCACCTGGCTGCAGAGAGCTCCTCACCCCCTTGGCTAGGTGAAGCTGTGTGGCTCACCAAGCCAGGTGGTGCTGAGTCTTTGCTCTCTCCCTCTGTTGACAAACCCAATTTGCTGCTGAGTAATGAGAGACCTCCTTCAAAGCAGCCCCCAGCTGATGTTGATGCATTTGGGTTCTGTGCATGAGTCCCTTTGGAGCCCAGGAACTGACTCATGGGCAGGCAGCTGCATTTCATCCTCTGCTTGAGGATGGTGCTGGAAAGCCTCAAGCCCCATGCAGCCTGTTTCCCAAAGTGTCTGTGGAAGCAGTGCAGCTGCCATGAGGCTCTCCTCAGTGTGAGGGCTCCTTGCAGCATGGCTGCAGCAGCAGCAGGGCTGTCCAGGCACAGCTCTTGCTGGGCTGCCCCAACAGATGGAGATCTTCAGCCCCCTTCCAAGGCTCATCTCATATGTAAGTGATCAGTGCAGCAGTGTGAGCAGGGATCTCCTTGCAGCTGTGACCTTGGAAGTGGGTGGCATTTCCAGCTTCCTCCCCAGCATCCTCTGGGATCTACATTTCATGTGATCCCATCTGGCAGAGGCCAAACCTGGGCTGGGGAATGTGCTGTGATCCTACCAGGAAACACCCAGCAGGCTAAGCCTCTTTCTGCTTGAGATCTTCAAAGCTGTCTGTAGGAGCTGGGCTGCTTAGGCAGCTTTTAAAGCCAGACCTTGCCATGTGTGCAGCTACCTGGGAGATAAATCACAGCCTCACCTCTGAGATCAAGTCCAACCTCACTTCTGCTCCTTCAGAACACAGAATCACCAAGGCTGGAAAAGGCCTCTGAGAGCATCCAGTCCAGCCATCAACCCAACCCCAAACCATGTCCCAGAGTGCCATGGCTGCAGGTCTTTGAACACCTCCAGGGATGGGGACTCCACCACCTCCCTGGGCATCTTTGCTGTCATCTTCTGCAAACCTCAGTGCAGGACTCCTGGAAGTGGTTGCACTGCTGTGTGGTGCTCAGCAGACTCCATCAGGGCCCATGCTGGAGGTGTGCTTCAGTTTCCTCCAGGCAAATCAATGCACAGATTAAGCAGAAGCCCCTGCAGGGAGGCTGAGCATCCTGCCCCTCCACCCCCTGCCCCTCCACCCCCTGCCCCTCCACACCCTGCCCCTCCACCCCCTGCCCCTCCACCCCCTGCCCTGGCTCCAGCCCCCCAGCCCCCCTTGGGCTTGCTTTGGTGATGTGCAGAGGGGGCCATGTGGCAAGGGGGAGGAAGGAGCTGAGAGTTCTCCTTTGTTTGATCATTTCAGCACAGAATCTCAGAGTGCTTTGGGTTGGAAGGGACCTCTCAGGTTCATCTAATCCACCCCCTGCAGCCAGCAGGGACAGCCCCAGCTAGAGCAGGCTGCTCAGAGCCCCAACCAAGCTGGCCTGGGGTGGTGCCAGGGATGGAGGACCTTTACTCCCCGTTCCCTGCAGAACCTAATTTGCCAGCAAAGCTCTCCCAGACTGAAGGCACAGTGCTGCAGCTGGCAGCCTCAGGATGTGTTCTGGGCCAGGTTGTGTCTGCTGAAGCAGCTCTGCTGTCACCCAATGCCAGTCTGTGGTTCTGTCAGTTAGCTCTGGGTGCTGGGAGAGGTTATTCAGGTGGAGAGCTCCAGGTCAGCCTGGAGTCTGAAGTGCCCCCAGCCTTGGCTCCCAGTGGCACTCAGCAGCCAGCTCCAGTCAGATATTTCACTGCAGATGTTGCTAAGAGCTCAAAGCTGCTGAAGTTGTGAACTTTAATGAGCAAAGGAGGTAGCTGCAAAAATGCAGAGAGCAGAGAAGCCACCAAAGTTCCCCCTGTGGTGTCAAGCTGATCAGATGTGACATCCCCTGTGCCTCATCCAGCACTTTCCTTGTGCCTGTGGCTGTGCTCCTGTCCTTTGCTTTTAGCTTGAAAAGGAAAAGCTGAATTCAAATCAGTGTTGGGCTCAGAGCTGCACTGAGTTTGGGGAGCCAAGTCCTGATCCAGCTTTGTGCAGCTGGCTGCTGTGCCTCCACCACTGGTCAAACCCAGCCCTTGGGTTTGAATGCTTTGGAGAGGGCTTTGGAGCACAGATTCCATTCCCCAGACCTGGGCTGTCTGAGGTGCTTGGGAGCAGTGTGGCCAGCAGGAGCAGGGGAGCCAGGGTGCCCCTCTGCTCAGCACTGCTCAGGCCCCACCCTGCATCCTGGGGTCAGTTTTGGGCCCCTCGCTCCAAGAAGGACACTGAGGAGCTGGAGCAGGTCCTGAGAAGGGCAACAGAGCTGGGGAAGGGTCTGGAGAGCAGGGCTGGGGAGGAGCAGCTGAGGGAGCTGGGGGTGTGCAGTGTGGAGAAGAGGAGGCTGAGGGAGACCTCATTGCTCTCTGCAGCATCCTGAGAGGAGGCTGGAGCCAGGTTGGGGCTGGGCTCTGCTCCCTAGCCTCAGGTGAGAGAATGAGAAGAAATGTCCTGAAGTTGTGCCAGGGGAGGCTTAGGTTGGAGATGAGGAAAAAATTGTTTGCTGCAAGAGTGGTCAGGGGCTGGCAGAGGCTGCCCAGGGAGGTGGTGGAGTCCCCATCCCTGGAGGTGTTCAAGAACCCTGTGGCCATGGTGGGCTTGGGTTGCTGGCTGGACTGGCTGACCCTGGAGGTCTTTTCCAGGTGAAACCATTCTATGAGTGTGTGAGGTTTGAGCTCCCCAGCCTGCCCATGGGGAAGTTTGCTTTCAGAGTGGATTCTGAGGTGTTCTCCTCCTCTACTGCAGAGAGAGTGACTCTGCAAGGAGCCAGCAAGGAGCAGTCTGGAATGGCACTGGAAGTATTTTCACCAGAAGCAGTTTATTATATTACTTCTAAGTATTTTAGGAGTACTTCCTTCAATCAAGGCAGATAAACAATTCCATGTGACTTCAGGCTGAGCCAGGCTGTGAGGGAGCAGGAGTCAATCCTCAGCACTTCTGGCACAGGGACTTCTGAGCCCTCTCACCTCCCCCCGTGAAGAAATGCCCTAATGGGAGGGGAGGGGAGGGGAGGGGAGGGGAGGGGAGGGGAGGGGAGGGGAGGGGAGGGGAGGGGAGGGGAGGGGAGGGGAGGGGAGGGGAGGAGGATCTTCTGGGGGAAGGCTTTTCCCTTTTGCAGTCTCCAAACTGCTGGAATTTCATATTGCTGATTCAGTAAGCATCCAGCCCCCATGGCAGCGGAGTTCCTGTCTCTGGGGAGTGAGTTGTTGCTGTATTGGCAGCCTTCACTGACGGCAGCCAAACAGGGCAGACCTCGAGCAGGGGTGAAAAAGGCCTCTGCTGAGTACTTCTTGTCCTGTATCTTACTGTTAGGAGGCCAGGCCTGCTGTGACCTGCAGCAGTGGCCAATGGAATGGTGTCTGTGGTCTGGCCAGCCCAGGAGTCAGCCAGGGTTTGTCCTGCTGGTCTAGGTCCTCTGACAGCTGCCATGCCTCAGTCCATGGAGCTTCTGGGAAGGACCAGGGTGCTGGAGGTGCCTCAGAAGGGCTGCATCAATCCTGGCTGCTGTGGACAGTTGAAAGGTCATCACTTTGCCATTTGATTAAGTGACCTCCTAGCTGGCTGGGGGTTCTTGACCTACAATTGGATTCAGTTGCTGCCTTGGTCCCATATTCCATATTGATCAGGATATGGACCCTCAGAGAGTGATTGCCCATTGGAATGGGCTGCCCAAGGAGGTGGTGGAGTCACCATCACTGGAGGTGTTCAGGAGGAGACTTGATGGGGTGCTGGGTGCCATGGGTTAGTTGGTTGGGTGGTGTTGGATGATAGGTTGGACATGATGATCTTGAAGGTCTCTTCCAACCTGGTTTATTCTAGTCTAGTCTAGTCTATCCTATCCTATCCTATCCTATCCTATCCTATCCTATCCTATTCTAGTCTAGTCTAGTCTAGTCTATCCTATCCTATCCTATCCTATCCTATCCTATCCTATCCTATCCTAGTCTAGTCTAGTCTAGTCTAGTCTATCTCCCTTGGGACCTCCCTTAGGACATTGGGAATATGGACCTGAGGTGCTCCCATTCAAAGGGACACCTAATCTGTCAGCATAAGTGCAGCATTTCCTCTGTTGAGAGCTTCCCACCTCCTCACACCCTCTTGATCCATCCCTCTGCCACTCCCTGCCTGTGCTCCATGGCCCCCCAAGGGCACCTCAGTGTGCCTGCCAGGCTGGGGGCACCCTGTCCAAGCAGGCTCCTGTGGAGCCTGGCACAACAGACATCCACCCCAGGTGGTTTCACAGCAGCAAAGGCCCAGGTGGAGGTGCAGCAGCAGGGGCAGTGCAGGACCACCCCAGGGCCACCCCTCTGCAGCCCTGCGGGTTCCCAGGGGGACGTCTGGAGCCGCCTGCCCCCGCTGGCAGGAGCTGCTCCAGCCAGCAGCTCCAGCAGCTCCAGCAGCCTGTGGAGCTGCTCAGGGCTCTTTTGACAGTTTTATAACCTTGAATTTGCACCTTCTGGCCAACGATGACAGTTGATGATTAATGGCTGGGGTGGAATTTTGCTTGTGATGTCTTAATGCCCAGGCCTGGAGCAGAGCTCAGCGGGGAGGGAAAATGAAAGCCTGCAGCAGGAGGCTCCCAGAACAACTTGGCCAAGGCAGCAGTGCCCAGGCCAGCTCGAGCTGTCCAAGACAGAGGGTTATATTTAGGAGTGTTTTTTTAGGGCTGTTTGCTAGGTGTCTGCCTCAGGCTGGGAACTGCCTTGGAAGGAAGCTGAGAAACCATTTCTCACACGTACCTTCCTCAGTGGCTTTCCAGGAGAGAGTTGGCTTTGATTTGATGCTGCTGCTTTGCTCTGCTCTGCTGAGACCTCAGCTGCAGGGCTGCATCCAGCTCTGGAGCCCTCAGCACAGGAAGGACCTGGAGCTGATTGGGCAGCTCCTGAGGAGGGAACATGAAAATGCTCAGGGGGTTGGAGCAGCTCTGCCCCAAGGACAGGCTGAGGGAGCTGGGGCTGTGCAGCCTGCAGGAGAGAAGGCTCCAGGCAGACCTCACAGCAGCCTGCCAGGACCTGAAGGGCTGCAGGAAGGCTGCAGAGGGACTGTTCCCAAAGGGCTGCAGGGACAGGAGCAGAGGCAATGGTTTGGAATGAGAGCAGAGCAGATTGAGATTGGATGTGAGGAACAAGTTCAGCACCGGGGTGGTGCTGGGACAGTCTGTGCACAGGGAGGGAGCAAGTGCTCAAGGAGTTTGCAGCCTGAGCCTGTTGCTGTTGCTGCAAGAAAATGCAGCCCCATAGACTCAGAGACTGCTTTGGAAGGGACCTTTAAGGTCATCCAGGCCAACTACCTTCCAGCCAGCAGGGACAGCCCCAACCAGAGCAGGTTGCTCAGAGCCCCAAACAACCTGACCTGGGATGGCTCCAGGGATGGGGCAGCTCCCAGCTCTCTGGGCCAGGGTCTCAGCACCCTCAGTGTCAAAGCCTGGTTCCTTCTCTCTAGGCTCTGTTAGTCTACTCCATCAGCCCTGCTCCTGTCACAGCAGCCCTGCTCAAAGGTCTGTCCCCAGCAGGGGCTGGATCAGGCACAGGGTGGCAGTTCCACCTGTAAGCTCAGGTCTGATGGTGTCCCACACACCAGAATGCTGTGCTTCAAGCATCCTGGATGGAGGCAAAGTCCCTGGGGAAGGTGCTCAGGGTTGGCTCTGGCCTGTGCATAGTTCTCTGATAAATCCACAAGTGATGACTGGAAGGAAATCCCTTTCCAGCCTGCTGACCCCAGGGAGGAGGCAGCTGGAGGGCAGAGCCTGATGTGGCCTGGGGCCATGTCCAGCAGAACCTGTCTGGAGCTGCCAGTGGAGCAGAGCACTTCTGCTGGACTGCAGCTTCACAGTAGCCATCAAAGTGTGCTTAAGGAGTGGGATGGAGCTGGTCAGTGAAGCTCTTGGGCTGTTAATGGATGGAGAAAATGGCTCATGTGCTGCTTGGGCTCACTGATGAAATGAGCTCATGGGAATGAGTGAGGAAACCCAGGCCTGCTCTGCAGGAGCAGAGCTCTGCTTTCCCACAGCTCTTCTGGAGGGATCCTGAAGTGCTTTGCAGACAGCAGGTTTGGAGCTGTGTGCTGCAGTGGGACATCCCTGCTCCTCAGCTCGGTGGCAGGGCAAGCAGCTGCCAGGGCTGCAGGGACAAGGAGCAGCTTCTTCCCTCTGAGGGTGCTGGAGCCCTGGGGCAGGCTGCCCAGAGAGGTTGTGGAGTGAGATTCCAACTCCAGCTGGCCACTGTGGTCCTGGGCAAGCTGCTTTAGCAGGGCTTGGGCTGGGTGGCCTCACAGGATCACAGAATTGTTTCAGTTGGAGGAGACCTCTGAGGTCATGGAGCCCAATTGTCAGCCCAGCACCACCAAGGCTCTTAAACCATGTCCTGAAGTGTCATGTCCACACATTCCCTGGACACCTCCAGGGCTGCTGACTCCACCATCTCCCTCCATCTCCAGAGGTCCCTTCCAACCCCCACCGTGCTGGGATGCTGTGCAGGTAGAGGCAGGAGGGCAGACTCGATGGCTCCTGGAGCTCACTCCCAGCCCTCTGCTCCTGGGGTTGTCTCTTGCAATAGTTTAGAATTCTTCCAGACACCTCTCTCCTGGCTCTGTTGTGGCAGTGGTGTAACACCAGACACCTCTCTTCTGGCTCTGTGGTGGCAGTGGTGTAACACCAGACACCTCTCTCCTGGCTCTGTTGTGGCAGTGGTTTAACACCAGACACCTCTCTCCTGGCTCTGTTGTGGCAGTGGTGTAACACCAGACACCTCTCTTCTGGCTGTTGTGGCAGTGGTGTAACACCAGACATCTCTCTTCTGGCTGTTGTGGCAGTGGTTTAACACCAGACACCTCTCTTCTGGCTCTGTTGTGGCAGTGGTGTAACACCAGACACCTCTCTTCTGGCTGTTGTGGCCCAGGAGCTTCTCCTGCCTGCTGTCTGGCCACAGCAGCCTGTGATTTCACAACATGAACCCCAGCCCAACAAAGAAGCCTTAACCTGCACAAAAGTTGAGGGTGTAGGTGCCCGTTTGCTGGGAGAGGGAGAGGGGTTTGGGAGCAGGGCAGGGGACAGAAATGTGAGGAACCATTGTTTTTGGGCCTAGAACCAGGAAAACTCCTTTTCCCAAATTAATCCAGGGAGAGCCATGAATCCCCAGTATTTCATATCACACTTCATAAAACTCCAGTCATAATCCATAAACCTGACATTATTAGATTAAACCCCTCAGTTCCTCCTGGAAGGAGCTCGCTCATTAGACATGCTGCAGTTTTATAACCTCAGAGTTCCTCCCCAATTACCGTGATTAATACTGTGCCTTAACAAGAAATCCTCAGCAATCACCACAGGGGTTGGTACCATCTGTTGGGGATAATTGGGCACTGAAATATTGTCCAGCGAGAGAAGGAAGCTCCCTGGAACACCAGTCAGGGCGAAGGGAGGAAGGGAGCAGCCCGTCCGCCCCAGCAGAAGGTTGGGAGGGTGAGAGGCGGAGATGCCTTGGGCTGCTGTAGTGATAGAGAGCATAGGGTGCCCCAGCCTGGCAGCACACAGCCAGGGAATGGCTTGGCCTGGCTTGGCTTGGCTTGGCTTGGCTTGGCTTGGCTTGGAAGGGACCTTAAAGCTCACCCAGCTCTGTCGTGATAGAGAGCATAGGATGCCCCAGCCTGGCAGCACACAGCCATGGAATGGCTTGGCCTGGCTTGGCCTGGCTTGGCCTGGCTTGGCTTGGCCTGGCTTGGCTTGGCTTGGCTTGGCTTGGAAGGGACCTTAAAGCTCACCCAGCTCTGTCGTGATAGAGAGCATAGGGTGCCCCAGCCTGGCAGCACACAGCCATGGAATGGCTTGGCCTGGCTTGGCTTGGCTTGGCTTGGCTTGGCCTGGCTTGGCCTGGCCTGGCTTGGCTTGGCCTGGCTTGGCTTGGAAGGGACCTTAAAGCTCACCCAGCTCCACCCCCCTGCCATGGGCAGGGACACCAGGCTGGATGAGGCTCTGGCCAGCCTGCTCTAGTGTGAGGTGTCCCTGCCCATGGCAGGGGGGTTGGAACTGGCTGATCCTTGTGGTCCCTTCCAACCCTGACTGATCCTTTGATACTGTGACACCTCCCACCAGCCCCAGCTTGCTCAAGGCCTCACCCAGCCTGGCCCTGCACACCTGCAGGGAGGAGGCAGCCACAGCCTCCCTGCAGAGGCTGCAGTCACTGTGGGATGTGTTCCTCACAGCCTCCTTCTCCCTGCAGCCGCTGAGGGATCCCAGAAGTGTTTCACTTGGAAGAGAGGCTCAAGATCGCCAGCTCCAACCTCCAACCCACTGCCACCAAACCTCGTCCCAGGTCATGTTCCTGAGCACCTCCAGGCATGGCAGCTCCACCACCTCCCTGGGCAGCCTGTTCCAGCGCCTGACAGCTCCTAATTACCCACCCTGGCTAATGATCCAGAGCGATGAGGAGGCAAACAGCGCTGAAGTGTGGGTTCCATAGCGGTGTGTGTGGTGCTCCCCCTCTGACCTCAGCCTGGTTGAAGTCAGTGCATACTAATCAGGCTGTGTTCATTAACACAGCTCTCAATTAAGTGACCCTGTGCTGGTGGGGTTTGCCTGCTGCCCTTGCAGGAGCACTAAGCAAACAGCTCTCAGCTCTTCGCCGTGGTGCTGGGGGCTGCGTTCGGCGCGGCTGGGTGGTCCGCGGGAGGCTCGGCAGCGCTGATTCACCTCTCTTTATGGCTTGGAAGGCAGAAGCAAGAGATCTGATTTCCTCCAGCCCTTAAAAATCAGGGGAGTCAAAAATAATACAGGTTTGGCACTTGCTGGGCTGTGGGTGGAATCGTGAACCTGACACGTTTGTAACTTGGGCTGCTGCGAGCGAGGCTCAGCGCCTGCCCCAGCGCCTGTGCCCGCTGCTGGGCACTGGCAGAGGTGGCACACGTGGGCCAGGGGTGCCCAAGAGCTCGAGAAGGTCCTCATCTCCCTCTGCCCTGCCCTATTAATGCCACAGCTGGAGTGCTGGGTCCAGCTCTGGGCTCCCCAGTTTAAGAGAGACAAGAAACTGCTGGAGAGAGCCCAGCAGAGGCTGGGAAGGTGCTGAGGGGCCTGGAGCAGCTCCATGAGGAGCAGAGGCTGAGAGCCCTGGGGCTGAGAGCCTGCAGCAGAGCAGCCCCAGAGGGGAGCTGAGCAATGCTCAGCAAGAGATAAAGGCTGGGGGGCAAGAGGCTGGGGCCAGACTCTGCTCAGTGGTGCCCAAGGACAGCACAAGGGGCAGAGGGCACAAAGGGGAACCCAGGAGGTTCCACCTGAGCAGGAGGAGAAACTTCTTTGGTGTGAGGCTGCTGGAGGCCTGGAGCAGGCTGCCCAGAGAGGTTGTGGAGTCTCCTGGTCTGGAGAGCTTCCAACCCCCCCTGGGCACTGTGCCCCTGGGCAAGCTGCTGGGGGTTGCTGGTTGTTTCCCAAGCTCTTCTGCTCTGGTGCAGGCCAAGTTCAGACACAGACCCAGCTCCCAGGATAAACCACCTTGGGTTGTGTAACCCCTACCAGAAAAGGACCTCTGGTGAAAGGTAGAAGGAGAGTTTCTTTCAGGTGATGTCCCCACAGAGCATTGCTGGAACGAGGGTTAGTAGCCACAATTCTTCTGCTCTCTGCCTGTGGTGCAGCTGTACTCCACATCTTCATCTCACCTTGTGCAGTGTGTTCAGATGCAGGTGTTTCTCAGGGCAGGAGCTGTCCTCCTTCCTGTGGTGCAGCTGTACTCCACATCTTCATCTCACCTTGGGCAGTGTGTTTAGATGCAGGTGTTTCTCAGGGCAGGAGCTGTCCTCCTTCCTGTGGTGCAGCTGTACTCCACATCTTCATCTCACCTTGGGCAGTGTGTTCAGTCCAAGCTGCAGCCAGAGCCTCCTTGTGTTCTCTGGTTACAACAGGAACCTACCAACAACCCCCATGGAATGCCCCATGGAGAAACCCAGGTGTGGCCCACAGCCACCACCCTGGGGCTGGCTTCAGGAGACACAACCTTTTGCTGGCCCTGGAGCAAGTCCCACACCTGAGAGGAGGTTGGGGCTGGCTGGGGTCGCTCTCTAGGAGCAAGCCCCAGGAGAAGAGGAAGTGGCCTCAAGTTGCACCAGGAGAGGTTTGGGTTGGACATTAGAAGAGAATTCTTTACTGCAAGGGTTCTCCAAGCCTGGCCCAGGCTGCCCAGGGAGGTTGAGTCCCCATCCCTGGGGGTGTTTGCAAGGTGCAGAGCTGTGGTGCTGAGGGCCACGGCTTAGCCCTGGCTGGGTGAGGGAACGGTTGGAGTCGATCTTGGAAGCCTTTTCCAGCCCAACCAGTCGTGTGATTCTGTGCTCTGGTACAAGTGGCAGTGTCAGCAAGGGGGGGCTGGAGGCAGTCCCTTTGGGGAGGGAAGATGCAGGAGCTAAATGCTTCTGCTGTTTTGGCTTCAAAGCCCCAGTGAGAGTGAAAGCAGAGCTCGGAGTCCGGCAGCTCTCGGCATCCTCGGAGGCGTCGGCACAGCTTGGGCTCCTGCCTGCCAGGGGCGATGGACCAGGGCTGTGCAACACGTGGGGGGCTGCAGCAGGGTCGGGAGCAGAGCTGTCTGTGTGCTGCTGGGGTTGGGCTGTGTGGCAGGGCTCCTGTGCAGGGGCTGGAAGCACTAAGCTGACACCTGGGAGGGGAAGATAAATGTGGCGTGAAGGGCGGCAGGAGGGGCAGGGCTGCTGCAGCGTGAGAAATGTGACCAGCACTGTACAAGTTCCTGCTGAGAGCCTTCTGATGGCCTCCATACGGTCCCTGTCAGCACCCAGGGAGATTGATGGCACCTTGCTGGGGCCGAGGGCACAGCTGGGGGTGGGCAGGCAGGGAAGCCCTCGGGCAGAGCAGAGCGGAGCGCTTGGATGTGCTGCAGGGGGAACGGCGGAGCGGGGAGGGGGCTGTGCAAGTGGACCAGGGAGGGCTGGAGGCAGGTCAGATGCTGTGAGTAGAGGGTGGCCTTGACTAAATGTGGGCTAAGAAAAGGAGGAATTAAAGCCAGTGCTGGTGAGGAAGCAGAAGTTGCTCTGTGCTTTTGGGCTGGTGTGAAGCTCCAGCAAAGGCTCTGCCGGGCTGCTGGGACCTGCCTCCCGCAGGGCTCTGCCTGCACCTTCCCCGTGGCTGCTGGGTGAACATGGTGAGGAGAGGGCTTTGTGCAGCTGCAGGATGAAGCCACCTGCTGGGAGGATGTCATTCCTGACCAGGCTGAGGAGGCAGTGCCCAAAGATCACAGAATCACCTGGCTGGAGAAGACCTTAAGATCCCTGAGTCCAGCCAGAGCCTAACACCTCCCTGTGCGCAGCTCTCAGGCCAGGGCCCTGAGCCACTCATCAGAGCTTCCTTTGAGCACCTCCAGAGGTGGTGACTCCAGCACTGCCCTGGGCAGCCTGTTCCAACAGCTGACCACCTGAGGGCTTGCTGGAGGGGGGCAGAAAGCTTCCTCCTGTCTGTCAAGTCACTGTAAGAGAGTCACAAATGTTGCCCTGGGAGCTGCCCCATCCCTGCAGCCATCCCAGCTCAGGTTGCTTGGGGCTCTGAGCAACCTGCTGTGGCTGGGGCTGTCCCTGCTGGCTGCAGGGGGTTGGAGTAGAGGAGTCCCTCCCAACCCAGCCCAGCCTGGGATTCTATAAACCCCAGGATGTGCCTGCAGAGAGCTTTTCCCAACATGCAGAGATGTTTATGGAGCCTCCTCCAAAGGCTCACAGATTTTCCACTTTCTCTGCCTTCCACATGCAAAACATTCTCCTAAATGGCCAATAAAAGCTAAAAAACCCCAAGCCAAGGCCTCCTGACCCCCCTCTCACTGCTCTGTTTAATGAGAAGCTCCAGTCTTTCCTCCTGGAGGGTTTCAGGAGCCTTGCTGTCACAGTGACCCCAGCACAAGCAGGAAGGGGATGGATCCCCTTGGGACCCCACTGCTGTGCTGACACCAGGAGCAGCATGGGAATGAAGTCACTCTGTCCCCTGCCTGCTCCTGCTCCTGCTGCAGGCAAGGGCAGAGCCTGCCTTGCAAGTCCATGGGGTACCTTTGGGCTGCAGCCTGGGCAGGGAAGGGTTTGCCATGGCTGTTGGACTCATGGATATCAGCAAAGCCTGTGCCAGGGTGCTGAAAACCATCCAGCATTTCCCTCACCACAATGCAGTTGCTCTTTGCAGCCTCATGGCTCTCTGCAGCTCCCTGGAAGGAGGTTGGAGTGGGGCTGTTGGCCTCTCCTCCCCAGTGCCAAGTGATGGAGCAAAAGGAGATGGCATCAAGTTGCACCAGGGGGGGGTTAGCTTGGACATGAGGAACAATTCCCTTCCTGCAGGAGTGGTCAGGGCCTGGCAGAGGCTGCCCAGGGAGGTGGTGGAGTCCCCATGCCTGGAGGTGTTCAAGAGCCCTGTGGCCATGGCCCTGGGGCCAGGGTTTGGTGGCCATGGTGGGGTTGGGCTGGGCTTGGGCTGGCTGATCCGACCACAACAATTCCACGTCTCTGCTGCTGTCATTTAAGCAGGTGCCTGATGTCACTCAAGCCTCCACTGCTCTCTTGTCCCCTTCAGGTGCTTCTGATCCTCAGTGGGAACCTGAGCTTCCTCAACTGGCTGACCATCATCCCCAGCCTGGCCTGCTTCGACGACCGCAGCCTGGGCTTCCTCTTCAGCCGCAGCCCCGGGGGGCTGAGGCAGCGGCTGGCACGGATGCAGCTCAGGCAGGCCTCTGAGAAGCAGCTTCCCCTGGGTGAGTTACTCCCAGAGCATGGCACAGAGGTGTCTCTGCTCAGCTTGCCTCAGAGGCTGGCCCCTTCTGGAGCAAAGCCAGGCGGGCAGGGAGGTGACTCTGCCCCTCTGTGCTCTCCTCTGAGGGCTGGAGGGCTCCTGGACTTCACCCTGCAGAGGATGAGCTGGTGACTGGCTCGCTCAGGTTGCAGGTTCAAAGGCCAGGATGGAAGAGCCTTGGGGTGAGGATTTTGTGTTAGGAGTCTGTGTTTGGTGTCCTCTCCCCCAGGGAGCAGTGGCTCTGGGATCCATCTGCCCTCTGCCCCGAGCTGTGCTGGGGCTACACAGGCAGCTGGTGCAGTGCCTGCACATGGGGCTGGGCTGCTAGACAGATCCAGCTGGGAAGTTCTGGCTGAGTCTGGACTTCTGCATCTGCTTTCTTCTGCCAGCAGAGCAGAGGCTGCTGGACTGGTGCTGTGTGGCAAGGGTCAGCAGAGCAGAGGAGAGGAGGGTCCCCAGCCAGGGCTCATCACCTGGTCTGGCAAGGCTCTGGCCACATCCTTGCAGTCTGTGTGTCCCTGCTGTGCAGCCCTCAGGCTGCCCTCCCCAGTGCTCAGCTCCTGCCTGCTTCCCCCAGAACCCTGTGGCTCGTGCCCCATGCTCCTTCCCCAGCTCTTGCTCCATCCACTCCTCCTTCTGCTTGGGTTTTCCTCCTGTATTAAACCTTCTGCTCTCTGGCTGAGTGGCTGTGACCCCAAGGGCCTGGTGCCAGTCACCACCTGCTGAGGGATGAGCAGCCCAGGTATGGCCATGGAGCGTGACCTGAGGAGCTGCTGGTGGCAGAGCTGTGTGTCTGTGCCCACCCTTCAACTGCAGGCTAAGAAGTCCAGTCCAAGGAAGACAAAACCCAGCATCTTGGTGGACTCAGCCTGCCCTGGCAGCAGCACAGGAGGGTGAGGGAAGGCATCTCAGCAAGCTCCCTCCCAAAGCAAATGCTTCTCCAGAAACCTTCTCAGACTAAACAGTTATTAATAGCTTCTGGGAGAGGTTCAAATAAACATCCCTCTCCTGCAGAGATAAGGGGAAAGCTGCAAGTGAGGGCTTTGAATCTGATCCTTTGGCTGCTGATGTTAAATAAATGGAGAAGGGCCATGAGGGCAGAGCCCCTCAGAGGTCAGGGCTGCTTGTTTGTCCCGTGGCAGGAGGTGTCTGCTTGGCTGCAGAGCCAGCACTGCTCCTGCACACCAAAGCCCCAGGTGCTGGGGGGCAGCGCAGGCCTCGTGCCTGGGTGATGAGCAGTGAGGGAAATGAGGTTTGTGTGTGGAGGTGGTGAGGGGGCAGGGGGGAGGCAGGAAGCAAGTTTGGGGCAGTGGGGAGGAGACAACCTCAGGGAGGGACGGAGCAGGGGGGGCTGGGGGCACTCCATGCACAGCCTGCAAGCCAGGAGGGCAGTTGTGAGCGAGGTGCAAGTGCCAGCTGTGGGTTTGCCTGTACTAAGCCCTGCTCAGTCTGACATTGCAGACATTTTTCCTCTTAGCCCTTTCTCAGACTATTTGGAGAGAGGCAGATCCCTGGAGCCACAGCATCCAGCCCCTGGCAAGGTCAGCCCAAGAGCTGGGAGCAGCTGGGAGCAGCCAGGCAGGGGCCTGGCCACCACCTGGGGAGCAGAGCCCATCCCCAGCACAGAGTCCTGCAGTGGGCTGGAGGGGAGGGGACCTTAGAGACCATCCAGCTCCAGCCCCCTGCCAGGGGCAGGGACCCCTCCCACCGGCCCAGGCTGCTCCAGGCCTCATCCAGCCTGGCCTTGAGCTCCTGCAGGGAGGGAGCATCCACCCTGGGCACCCTGCTGCAGTGCCTCCCCTCCCTCCCTGGGGAGAACTTCTTGCTGAGTCCCCTTCCCCTGCTCTGCTTCTGTGTCCTGACCAGGCTGCCACGTCCGCAGGGTGGTGAACGTCTCCTTCGGCCTGCTGGTTGCCTACCTCAGCATCCCAGTGGTCCTGAACCTGCTCAGCTCCAGACAAGTCATGAACACCTCCTTCACCCCTCTCAGGATAGTGAACACCTATGGAGCCTTTGGGAGGTACCAGTGTTGCAGGGACATGTCAGCATGGCCTGGGGTTGTGCCAGGGGAGCTTCAGGTTGGTGTCAGGAGCAGCTCCTCCCCAGAAGGGGTCCCCAGGCTGCCCAGGGGGCTGGGGGAGTCACCCTGCCTGCAGGGCTTTCAGAGCCCCATGGAAGTGGTGCTGAAGGCTGTAGTGTGGTGGTGGTGGCTGAGCAGCAGTGGTGCACTGTGAGCTCTGTTGGGCTTGGTGACCTCGAAGGTCCCTGCCAAGCTGAGCAGTTCTGTGCTGCTTTGCTGCTCTCCCCAGTGTGCTTGGTAGGCTGTGAGCCTTCAGCATCTCCAGGCTTGGCATGGCTGCTTCTGGGAGTGAAGGAGAGAAGGAGCAGGTTTATTTCCCACCAACCTCTGTCTTCCTTGAGCCCCTTTTGCTGAGCTCTTTCACCTTGGTGCAGGAGGAGGATGTCCCTAGGGGAGAGGGAGTTCATCAGTGGACAGCCTTCAGCACCCCCAGCCCCTGGGTCTGTGGTGAACTCCCCCTGCCCCTCCTGTCAGTGCTCACAGAGCAGTTCCTGGCCAGCAGGTTTGAGGCCAGCAGGAGGAAGTGCTGCTTCCAGCAGGGGCTTGGGGAATTCCCTGCTGCAGGAAGCTGTGGAGACAAAAACTGTGAAGGGCCTGCAGAAAAGCCAGGGGGAGAGGACAGCCCAGCAGCAGGCTGGCTGCTGCCTTCAGCTCAGGAAATCCCAGTCCCACCTGCAAGGTGGGACCAGGCAAGGCAAACACCTCCAGCTGAGTTGGTAGCTGCTTAACCTTGAGTCTGGGCTCGGTGGGGACAGGTCAGCAGGCTTAGCTCAGCCATGGCTGGGTTCATCACAATGCTCCTTGGGTGCTGTCCCTCCCAGCCAGTTCCTGAGCAGGGCAGCTGAGGACTTGCTGAAGGAGGCTTCCTCAGGACAGCCCTCCCAGGGCCAGCAGCAGGGCCAGGCTTCTCTGCAGGCACCTCTGGCCTGGCCACCAGCTCACATTTAGCCGCTCTCCATCATTTTCCTCCAGTCCTGGCTCACTGGGGAGGTCCCAGGTGACTGGAAACTGGCCAATGTGGTCCCCATCCACAAGAAGGGACGGATGGAGGAACCTGGAAACTACAGACCAGTCAGCCTGACCTCAGTGCCAGGGAAAGTGATGGAGCAGGTTATCCTGGCGGCAATAACTGCACCTGAAGGATGGCCAAGGGCTCGGGTCCAGCCAACATGGATTTAGGAAGGGCAGGTCCTGCCTCTCCAACCTGATCTCCTTCTATGATCAGGTGACCCGTCTGGTGGATGTGGGGCAGGCTGTGGATGTAGTCTATCTGGACTTCAGCAAGGCCTTTGACACCGTCCCCCACAGCAGACTGCTGGCTAAGCTGTCAGCTCGTGGCTTGGACAGCAACACTCTGTGCTGGGTTAGGAACTGGCTGGAGGGCCGAGCCCAGAGAGTGGTGGTGAATGGTGCCACATCCGGCTGGCGGCCAGTCACCAGTGGCGTCCCCCAGGGATCAGTGCTGGGCCCCATCCTCTTTAACATCTTCATTGATGATCTGGATGAGGGGGTTGAGTCAGTCATCAGCAAGTTTGCAGATGACACCAAGTTGGGAACAGAGGTTGGTCAGTTAGAGGGTAGAAAGGCTCTGCAGAGGGACCTTGACCGACTGGACAGATGGGCAGAGTCCAATGGGATGGCATTTAATAAGTCTAAGTGCCGGGTGCTGCACTTTGGCCACGGCAACCCCATGCAGAGCTACAGGCTGGGGTCAGAGTGGCTGGAGAGCTGCCAAACGGAGAGGGACCTGGGGGTGCTGATTGACACCCGCCTAAACATGAGCCAGCAGTGTGCCCAGGTGGCCAAGAAGGCCAATGGCATCCTGGCCTGTATTAGGAATAGTGTGGCCAGCAGGAGCAGGGAGGTCATTGTGCCCCTGGACTCTGCATTGGTTAGGCCACACCTTGAGTACTGTGTCCAGTTCTGGGCCCCTCAGTTTAGGAAGGACATCGAGACACTTGAACGTGTCCAGAGAAGGGCAACAAGGCTGGGGAGAGGCCTTGAGCACAGCCCTGTGAGGAGAGGCTGAGGGAGCTGGGGTTGTTTAGCCTGGAGAAGAGAAGGATCAGAGGCGACCTCATTGCCCTCTACAACTACCTGAAGGGTGGTTGTAGCCAGGTGGGGGTTGGTCTCTTCTCCCAGGCAACCAGCACCAGAACAAGGGGACACAGTCTCAAGTTGTGTCAGGGGAGGTTTAGACTCGAGGTGAGGAAAAAGTTCTTCACTGAGCGAGTCATTCGTCATTGGAATGTGCTGCCCAGGGAGGTGGTGGAGTCGCCGTCCCTGGAGGTGTTCAAGGGGAGATTGGACGTGGCGCTTGGTGCTATGATCTAGTTGTGAGGTCTGTTGGAACAGGTTGGACTTGATGATCCTTGGGGTCTCTTCCAACCTTAGTTACTGTGATACTGTGATACTGTGATACCATGGGACCATGGGCTGCTGCCCAGAGGCCTGAGCTCAGCACTGGGAGCTGCAGCTCTGAAGGCAGCACACAGGAGAAGCCTCAGGAGTTAATCAGGGCTTATGAGAGGTGAAGAGCATTGGCTGCTGGGAGGGCTGGCTGGGCAGGTCTCCCCATGAGCAGTGGAGATGCAGAGGAGCACATCAGGTGCAGAAGATGTTCTCACATAGCACAAATTCCTCTGGAAAGAAAAGAGTTAGGGGAAAACCACCCACCCCCCCTGGTTAGGTGTCTCCACACCAGACAGAGCAGGGGGACCTGCTGAAGCTCCTGCTTGGCTTTGGGAGAGGCAGAAATAAGCCCTGGGCCTCTCTGACTCAGCAGTGCTGCGCAGAGCAGGAGCAGGGAAGTGATGGTGCCCTGGGCAGGCCACACCTCGGATCCTGGGTTCAGCTTTGGGCCTCCCAGAAGGACACTGGGGGCTGGAGGGGCCAAGAGGAGGACAGCAAAGCTGGGGAAGGGTCTGGAGAGCAGGGCTGGGGAGGAGCAGCTGAGGGAGCTGGGGAAGAGGAGGCTGAGGGAGACCTCCTTGCTCTCTGCAGCTCCCTGAGAGGAGGCTGCAGGGAGGTTGGGGTTGGGCTCTGCTCCCTTGTACCAGGTGAGAGAAGGAGAGGAGATGTCCTGAAACTGTGATTGGAGAGGAAGTGGTCTGAAAATTCCCCTTGGGAGGTTGGGGTTGGACATTAGGGAAAGCTTTTCCTGGCAGAGGCAGGACATTAGGGAAAGCTTTTCCTGGCAGACTCCATGGGGTGGAGTCCCCATGCCTGGGGCTGTTCCAGAGCCCTGTGGCCATGGCACCTGGGGCCAGGGTTTGGTGGCCACGGTGGGGTTGGGCTGAGGGTTGGGCTGGGTGGATGAGCTTGGAGGTCCTTCCCTGCCAGAGCAGCTCTGTGGTCCTCTGAGGGCTGGAGAGGTGAGGCTGCAGGAGGCTGTTTTCTTTGGGTTGCTTTTCCCCCTTCCCTTCTGCAGCCCTGGGTTTCTGTTTCAGCAGGGCCCAAGCAGCATGTGATGAAATGCTGCTGTAATGTGTTTGTAATTCCAGCCTGTGCAAACCAATAAAAGGAGGATTGCAGCCCATAATGGATATGGGATGATGTGAAACCTGACAGGTTTGGAATCACACAGTAGGACCAAACTTTTATTAGTAATTTGGTGTCCCTGATTTACAGCCTGCTCCCAGCCCCTGGGCAGCTGGCCATGCCTCATAACTCAGCCCAGTCCAGAGCATGCAACTTGGCTGCAGAACCCAGAACTCCATTAAATGGAGGCAACAATTAGGAGCTGAGCTTGCAGCCCAGGAGGCCAAGGGCAGCCTGCAGCCAGAGCAGTGTGGCCAGGGATGGAGAGAGGGGATCCTGCCCCTCTGCTCTGCTCAGACCTCACCTGCAGGGCTGTGCCCAGCTCTGGGGCACTCAGCACAGGAAGGGCCTGGAGGTGATGGAGCAGGGCCAGAGGAGGGCCAGGAAAATGCTCAGGGGGTTGGAGCAGCTCTGCCCCAAGGCCAGGCTGAGGGAGCTGGGGCTGTGCAGCCTGCAGGAGAGAAGGCTCCAGGCAGACCTCACAGCAGCCTGCCAGGACCTGAAGGGCTGCAGGAAGGCTGCAGAGGGACTGCTCCCAAAGGGCTGCAGGGACAGGAGCAGAGGCAA
This sequence comes from Dryobates pubescens, assembly GCF_014839835.1. NCBI lineage: Eukaryota > Metazoa > Chordata > Aves > Piciformes > Picidae > Dryobates > Dryobates pubescens. The sequence goes on along the minus strand of NC_071615.1, from coordinate 739,839 downwards.
TGGTTTGGAATGAGAGCAGAGCAGATTGAGATTGGATGTGAGGAACAAGTTCTGCCCCAGGAGGCTGCTGGAACACTGCAGCAGGTTGCCCAGGGAGGTGGCTGAGGCTCCATGCCTGGAGCTGTTCAAGGTGAGGCTGGAGAGGGCTCTGAGCAGCCTGATCCAGGGGAGGATGTCCCTGCTGCCTGCAGGGCTTGGCCTGGATGAGCTCTGGAGCTCCCTTCCACCCCAAACCCTTCTGTGATTCCATGCTGAGCATTTCTGGGGTTGTAATCATCTCTCATTAGAAGCCCTCGAGGGGGAGAAGGTGGAGGCTTTGTGTTTCCAAGCTTTGGGGTTCTTGGCTTGGAAGAGGAAGAACCAAAGCTGTAAGAACCTCAGGTGGTGCTGGGGGCTGCATCTCTGTGGTGGTGCTGGGGGCTGCAGCTCTGCAGTGCAGACAAGTGTCACCAGCAGCTCCCTGAGAGCTTGGGGGTGATGTTTTCCCCTGGGCTTGATGTCTTTCTCAGGGCAGTTTGCCCTTCCTGCTGCTCCACCAGCTTGCTTTGCCCCTGGAGGGCCTGCAGGCAGGCAGGCAGCAGAGCTGCCCTGGGCTGGGTGCTTGCTGCTCTCCAGAGCTGGGTCTGGAGGGGGCTCTTTGGTTTCCACTTGCTGCTTTTCTTGGCCTGCTCTGCATTGGCTCACACCTTACCTCCTCCTCCTCCTGCTGACTAATAGCTCCAGGAGACCTCTCTTCCAGCTGGGGTGGTGCAGAGACAGCTGTTAATGGTACCCCAAGAGTCAGCTGCTGGGGGGGCTCCATATGGGGCCAGCCACCCCCACAGGCTCAGGCAGCTGTGGCCATTTAACCTGGGCTCACTGAGGGTGCCCTGCCCAAGGCTTGAGCTGGAGCTCAGCATCCCATGGGCAGCAGGGCTGCCAGGAGGGCCAGGCTCACCAAGGGGGTGCTGGAGTGGTCCCAGCTGGAAGGTGCTCTGCTGGTCCTGAAGCAGAAGGCCTCAGGGCCAGACCTTCAAAATGCAGAGGCAGGACTGAGCTGGGGAAATGTGAGCCAGCAGTGTGCCCAGGTGGCCAAGACAGCCAGCAGCATCCTGCTCTGGACCAGAGACAAGGGCTGGAGCAGTTAGTGCAGGTGAGAGATGCTGGCCTGGGCCTTGGCAGAGCCTCACTGTGCTCTCAGTGCCTTGGGCAGTGGAGGGCTCGGAGCTAAGAGGCAAAGCCACCAATTGCAGTCCCCTCTGTGGGCTCCTTGGAGTGCTGCAGCCCCAGGCTGGGGGCAGGCAGTGGGGGAGGGTTTCCATGCACCTTGCTGCTGGACAGATCAAAGATGTGCTGGGCAGGCAGGTTCCTGCAGCTGGAGCCCCCAGCTGTGCCCTGAGGCCACTGCCTGCCCCTGCCCTGCTGCCTGCCCCTGCCCTGAGCTCCCTGCCCCTGCCCTGCTGCCTGCCCTGAGCTCCCTGCCCCTGCCCTGCTGCCTGCCCCTGCCCTGCTGCCTGCCCTGAGCTCCCTGCCCCTGCCCTGAGCTCCCTGCCCCTGCCCTGCTGCCTGCCCTGAGCTCCCTGCCCCTGCCCTGCTGCCTGCCCCTGCCCTGCCCCTGCCCTGAGCTCCCTGCCCCTGCCCTGCTGCCTGCCCCTGCCCTGCTGCCTGCCCTGAGCTCCCTGCCCCTGCCCTGCTGCCTGCCCTGAGCTCCCTGCCCCTGCCCTGAGCTCCCTGCCCCTGCCCTTGCCCTGCCCCTGCCCTGAGCTCCCTGCCCCTGCCCTGCTGCCTGCCCCTGCCCTGCCCCTGCCCTGAGCTCCCTGCCCCTGCCCTGCCCCTGCCCTGAGTGACAGTGCCATGTTGTGTCCCACAGCATCACCAAGGAGAGAACAGAAGTCGTCCTTCAGGGCACAGCCAGCCTGGATCCCAACGACCCTGCTGCTGTCTGGGAGGAGTATGAGTTCAAGTGCAAGCCTGGGGCCCTGAAGAGGAGGCCATGCTTCATCTCCCCCTACCACTACCGCCTGGACTGGCTCATGTGGTTCGCTGCCTTCCAGGTAGGTGCCCCGGGGGCTGTGCAGCCTTGGCTGGCCCAGGAGAGCCAGAGGGATGGAGGCAGAGTGTGCTGGCCTGGCTGGGGCAGGCTGGCAGCCCTGGCTGAGTTCACTCTGCTCAGAAAGGAAGGTTGTGTTCCTCGAGGGTGGTTGCTGCTCCTGGGGGGAGCTCCTGGGGATCTGGCCTGAGGCTTCTCCCTGTCCCTCAGCAGCAGCCAGAGCTGTACAGGTGCTGGGAAAGGCCCTGGGCTGCTGCTGCCTTGCAGAGTGGTGGCACAGAGGGGCAGAGCTGCCTCACAAGGTGTGCAGGGCTCAGCAGGGCTGGCAGCAGGCACCCACAGCCCCCTGGGGACGCTGCCTGCTGGCTGCAGGGGGATGGAGAGGGCCTCAGAGCCTTTCCTCAGGAGGGGGCAGCAAACAGGGGGCAGCCATCAGCTGAAGGCGAGGAGAGGAGGGAAACTTGTACAACTGATCATTGTATGGCACAGGAGCCCAGCCTGGGGGGGCTGGAAGGGACCCCTGGGCATCACCCAGCCCAAGCCCTGCTCCAGCAGGGCACCCACAGCAGCTTGCCCAGGGGCACAGTGCCCAGGGAGGGTTGGAAGCTCTCCAGACCAGGAGACTCCACAGCCTCTCTGGGCAGCCTGCTCCAGGGCTCAGCACCCCCCAGGCTGTGCTGCTCCAGGCCCCTCAGCATCTTCACAGCCTCACCTCCCATCCAAGTGGCTGCTGCCAGAGCTGTGCCCCAGTCCTGCACTGCATCCCCTCCCTGCTGTGGTGGCAGCAGCTGCAGCTGGATCTTTCTGCAGCCATCCCAGCCTGTGCATCCCAGGCCCACTGCAGCTGGAGGCTTTCCCATGGCCTCTCTGGTGCACCCAGATCTCTGTGAAGCAATTTGAGATCCTGTTCTTAGAAGAGATTGGCAAAAGGAGCAGAGAGGAGGGGGAAGGAAAGCCCTCCTGAAGGGCAGAGTGAGGATGGCTCCTGGGGAGCACAAGGAGAGGCAGCTTGGGCTCAGCAGGAGGCTTGTTCAAGTCTGGGCCTTCAGGCATGTCAATACCTTCTCAGGCCTGGAAGGAAATCCCCTCTGGAGTGGCAGAGCGTTTGCCTGGAAGCTGTGAGCTGTACCTTTGATCCTCTCAGCCCAGGGAGGGCTGACTGTGCTGCTGTCCTCCCCACACCGCAGCCAGCAGAGGTTCCCCACCGTCCCGATGCTCTTTAGACCCAGGAGCTGCAGAGGGGATGAGAAACCACAGCCTGAAAGCCCAGCAGAAGTTTGTGGAGCCAGGCAAGTCCTGCAAGCCCCATGCAGTGCTTTACAGAGTCCATAAACCAGGGGGCTTCAGCCCTGGATTAGCTTTCATTTGTTGGTAGAGGTTCTGGGCTTTCTCTGCACCACAGCTCAGCATCTGCCCCAGAGCAGGCAGCCACAGGGCTGCTGCTGCTGCTGCTGCAGGGTGCTGGCAGTGGCCAGGCAGGGAGCTGACACCTCCAGCCCTGCCAGGCTCAGCATCTGCCCCAGAGCAGGCAGCCACAGGGCTGCTGCTGCTGCTGCAGGGTGCTGGCAGTGGCCAGGCAGGGAGCTGACACCTCCAGCCCTGCCAGGCTCAGCATCTGCCCCAGAGCAGGCAGCCACAGGGCTGCTGCTGCTGCTGCTGCAGGGTGCTGGCAGTGGCCAGGCAGGGAGCTGACACCTCCAGCTCTGACAGGCTGCAGAAAAGCCAAAGTCTTGGGGGGAAGATATTTACCTTCCCTTTGTGCTGCTCATGACAGCTTCCTCTTTGCACCTCATCACCACTTGACATATGATGCCTGCCACGGCCCCGGGCTGCCTGAGGAGCCTCCCACCCTGGCTGGAGCTGCAGCATCTGTGCTGAAGAGCTGCAGCATGGCAGAGCTGATGGGAACAGCTCTGGCAGGAGGAAAGGCTGAGAGCCCTGGGGCTTTGGAGTCTGGAGGAGAGAGCCTGAGGGGGATCTGATCAGTGCTGATCAATACTTGCAGGGTGGGGGTCAGCAGGATGGGACCAGGCTTTGCTCAGTGGTGCCCAGTGACAGGGCAAGGGGCACAACCTGCAGCATCAGGAGTTCCCTCTAAAGATGAGGAGGAACCTCTGTAACTGAAGGGTGGCAGAGCCTGGGGCAGGCTGCCCAGAGAGCTGCTGAGTCTCCATCTCTGCAGGCATTCCAAACCCAGCTGGATGTGTCCCTGTGTGACCTGCCCTGGGTGCCCCTGCCCTGGGTGCCCTGCCCTGGGTGCCCTGCCCTGGGTGCCCCTGCCCTGGGTGCCCTGCCCTGGGTGCCCCTGCCCTGGGTGCCCCTGCCCTGGGTGCCCTGCCCTGGGTGCCCCTGCCCTGGGTGCCCTGCCCTGGGTGCCCCTGCCCTGGGTGCCCTGCCCTGGGTGCCCTGCCCTGGGTGCCCCTGCCCTGGCAGGGGTTGGAGTTGATCTCCAGAGGTCCCTCCCTGGGCAGCCTCTGCCAGCCCCTGACCACTCTGGCAGGAGAGGATTTCTTTCCTAACCCCCATCCTAAGCCTCCCCTGGCACAATTCAGGCCATTTCCTTTCATTCTGTCACCTGAGACTGGGGACAAGAGGCCAACCCCAGCTGGCTCCAGGCTCCTTGGAGGGAGCTGTAGGCAGCAGAGGTTTCCCCTCCTCACTGCCATGGGATGCCCAGGAGCTGGAGGAGGCTGATAGACCCTCATGGCCTGATCAACACCAAGGGAGACCTTGTCCATGCAGGCAGTGGCTGCTGTGCCTCCCTCCTGGGCTCCCCTTGGCTCAAAGTGGCTTTGCTGCCCCAGGGCAGGGGTGGCATGAGAGCTCTGCCAGCTGGCTGCCTTCCCCACAAGGTCTAAGAGCTGGTGCCCAAAGCCTTGCTGCACCACCTGCCTCCCCTGGGGAGCTGCTGCCTTCCCAAGCATGGGCTCATAGGACCAGAACTGGTCTGGTTGGAAGAGACCTGGAAGGTCATCCAGCCCAACCCTTACCCCAGCACTGCCAGGGCACCACCAGCCCAAGGCCCTCAGCACCACAGCTCCAGGGCTTTGAACCCCCCTCAGGGATGAGGACTCCACCTGGGCAGCCTGGGCCAGGCCTTGCAAAGCCTTTGGGGGAAGAGATTGTTCCTCATGTCCAACCTGAGCCTGCCCTGGTGCAGCTTGAGGCTGTTTCCTCTTGTCCCTTTGCCTCCTCCTTGGGAGAAGAGACCAAGGCAAAGCTCCTGGGGGGCAGGAGCAGGTGTGGGAGTCTTGCTCCATGCCTGAGTCAGGATGAAGACAGCAGCTGGGGACCTGCATCACTGTGCAGGGTCAGCCCCCAGCTGTCTGTGTGCTTGTTGAAGATCCAGAGCCTAAGGATGAGCCCAGGGCACGGCTCCATGCCCACCTGAAAGCATCTGTCATGCTGCTTTATTCATCCACTGGCTGACTCCAGCTCCAGCTCAACTGTTTTGCAAACCCAGAGGTGGCAAAGAAAGGCCAACAAGGAGTGTGCTGAGCAGGGCAAGGGAGAGTCTTACCCCTCTGCCCTGCCCCAGAGAGCCTGCAGCTGAATTGGAGCATCCAGTTCAGGGCTCCCCAGGTCAGTACAGACAGGGAACTGCTGGAGAGAGCCCAGGGGAGGCTCCAAAGCTGCTGAGGGGCCTGGAGCTGCTCTGTGAGGAGCAGAGGCTGAGAGCCCTGGGGCTGAGAGCCTGCAGCAGAGCAGCCCCAGAGGGCAGCTGAGCAATGCTCAGCAAGAGATAAAGGCTGGGGGGCAAGGGGCTGGGGGCAGACTCTGCTCAGTGGTGCCCAGGGACAGCACAAGGGGCAGGGGGCACAAACTGGCACCCAGGAGGTTCCACCTGAGCAGGAGGAGAAACTTCTTTGGTGTGAGGCTGCTGGAGGCCTGGAGCAGGCTGCCCAGAGAGGTTGTGGAGTCTCCTGGTCTGGAGAGCTTCCAACCCCCCTGGGCACTGTGCCCCTGGGCAAGCTGCTGGGGGTGCCCTGCTGGAGCAGGGCTTGGGCTGGGTGACCCCAGAGGTCCCTTCCAGCCCCCCCATGCTGAGATGCTGTGAACATGAGGATTGCCCTAAGCTCTGTACTGCCCACAGGATGCAGAGCTGGGCTGCAGGCCAGCACCTCACCTGCTCAACCAAGAGGAGCTCAACCCCTGCCTTCCCCATCCCTGCTCCCTGCCTTCCCCATCCCTGCTCCCTGCCTTCCCCATCCCTGCTCCCTGCCTTCCCCATCCCTGCTCTCTGCCTTCCCCATCCCTGCTCTCTGCCTTCCCCATCCCTGCTCCCTGCCTTCCCCATCCCTGCTCCCTGCCTTCCCCATCCCTGCTCCCTGCCTTCCCCATCCCTGCTCCCTGCCTTCCCCATCCCTGCTCCCTGCCTTCCCCATCCCTGCTCCCTGCCTTCCCCATCCCTGCTCTCTGCCTTCCCCATCCCTGCTCTCTGCCTTCCCCATCCCTGCTCTCTGCCTTCCCCATCCCTGCTCCCTGCCTTTCCCATCCCTGCTCTCTGCCTTCCCCATCCCTGCTCTCTGCCTTCCCCATCCCTGCTCCCTGCCTTCCCTGCTCCCCTGCTCTGGGTGGAGATTTCTCACCACAGCCTTGCTGGGCCCAGACATTGTAAATTTTACAAGAGAAACACTTCACAAACCAGGAGTCCAAACTCTGCTGTGCAGGGAGCTGCTCATTAAGGCTTGGAGGCCATGTGAGCCAGGGAGCTGATTGTGCTGCAGCAGAGCCTCCTGGGGCTGAGGCAGGCTTCAGTGTGAGCTTGCAGCACAGAAGGCCAACATCAGCCTGGGCTGCATCCAGAGCAGCCTGGCCAGGGATGGAGAGAGGGGATCCTGTCCCTCTGCTCTGCTCAGGCCTCACCTGCAGGGCTGGGGCCAGCTCTGAAGCCCTGAACACAGGAAGGGCCTGGAGCTGATGGAGCTGGGACAGAGGAGGGCCAGGAAGATGCTCAGGGGGTTGGAGCAGCTCTGCCCCAAGGCCAGGCTGAGGGAGCTGGGGCTGTGCAGCCTGCAGGAGAGAAGGCTCCAGGCAGACCTCACAGCAGCCTGCCAGGACCTGAAGGGCTGCAGGAAGGCTGCAGAGGGACTGCTCCCAAAGGGCTGCAGGGACAGGAGCAGAGGCAATGGTTTGGAATGAGAGCAGAGCAGATTGGGATTGGATGTGAGGAACAAGTTCTGCCCCAGCTTTTTAAAGCAGTTGGTTTAGTGACTGTGGGTTTGTTCTAGAATGTGGAGAGCATGGATCAGGAGCCCTGTGAGGCAGAGCTGCCACTGGATGGACCTTCCCACCAGCATTTGGTGGTTTCCATCTCCTTTCCCTCCTGTTGCCCTTAGCAACACAAATAACAAACTCTGGGTGAGAGGAGCTTTGCAGAGCAGCTTTGCCTCCCTGCTCTGCCTTAGTCCCAGCCCTGCAGGTACAGCTGCTGGGTTTTGCTTTCCCACAGTGTCCCCTGCTGCTGGCAGGGAAAAATCCAGTTAGGGACACAGGCAAGAGAAGGAGGGAGGGGAAAAGGCTTAATGGAAATGGGAGGCAGAGAAAGGCAGCAGGAAGGGAAATGGTTTCTGTGGAGCCTCAGCAAGGGTCTCTGTGAAGAGCAAGAGATGTTTGGCTTCCTGGAGTGGGAGCAAAGGCAGGGCCAGGTTCTGCCAGCACAGCTTGGAGTGTGGCTCCTGGGAGCTGGGTGCTGAGGGGCACAGATGTGGGGTGGGAAGAGCACAGTTACAGAACCTCCTGGCTGGAAAGGTCCAGCCAGAGGCTGACATCTCCCTGCACACAACTGTGGGACCATGGCCCTGGGCTGCTCATCCTGGTGTCTTTTAAACACCTCCAGGGATGGTGGCTCCAGCAGCTCCCTGGGCAGCCTGGGCCAGTGCCCAATGATCCTTTGGGTGAAGGAATTCTTCCTAACAGCCAACCTAAGCCTGCCCTGCTGCCAGCTCCTCATGCCAAGCCCAGCAGTGTCTGATGCTTCTCTTCCTTCCTTCCTCCAGACCTATGAGCAGAACGAGTGGATCATCCACCTGGCTGGGAAGCTGCTGGCCCAGGAGGAGCAGACCCTGTCCCTGCTGGCAACCAACCCCTTTGCAGGCAGAGAGCCCCCACGGTGAGCTGTGAGGCTTGGGCAGCTCCAAGGAGCTGTTCCTGGCCAGGAGGGGCAGCCCTGGTTTCTCTTGGTGGGGCTGGGATCTGGTGGAACCCTCAGGCAGAGGGGGGTGAAGGTGAGGACCCTGTGAAGAGATGGTGCTCCAGCACCTTGCTGGTGCTGACCTTTTGCTTGAGCCCCTTCCCAGAGGCTCTGTGAAGGTCTCCATCACAGGATCACAGCTCACAGGATGCCAGGGGTTGGAAGGGACCCAAAGAGGTCATCAAGACCAACCCCCTGCCAGAGCAGGACCATGCAACCCAGCTCAGGTCACACAGAACACATCCAGACAGGCCTTGAAGGGCTCCAGAGTAGGAGACTCCACAACCTCCCTGGGCAGCCTGCTCCAGGGCTCTGGGAGCCTCCCAGTGAAGAAGTTCCTCCTGGTGTTGAGCTCCTGTGCTGCAGCTTCCATCCAGTGCTCCTTGTCCATCCATGTGGCTTCTCTTGGCCAGCAGTGGCGACTGCTGGTCCCCTGCCCATCCCCTGCAGGGTTTGTGCCCTGGTCCCTGGCAGAGCTCAGGCCCAAGGAGCCATTTCCACGAAGCAGCCCTGCAGCAGTGGTGGTTTGTGTGGCCTCTCCTGGCAGTGTTTGTGTTCTGCACCAAGGGACAGAGCAAACAGCAGCAAGCAGCAGGCAGGGCTGAAACCCCCCAGGTCTCCTACAAAGGCACATCTTGCACCAAGGTCTCTGTTTTGTTGCTGGGGTTATTTTTAGCTGAGAAAACATTTTCAGGGAGCTTTGGATCAACTCAAGTTGATGTTATGCTCTTGCTAATATTTTCCATTTGAGGCTCTTAGGATGCACAGCAAACAAGGAGGAAGGTTCACAGCACCATGTGGAACGAACTTCCTCATGAACCCTGCTGATGTTTCTCAGCCTGGCCACAGCCTGGCCCCAGAACCTTCTGAGGAGAGACTCCTTGCCCACCTGTCCCACTGAGGGCTTCTACCTTTCACCAGAGGTCCTTTTCTGGTAGGGGTTACACAACCCAAGATGGTTTATCCTGGGAGCTGGGTCTGTGTCTGAACTTGGCCTGCACCAGAGCAGAAGAGCTTGGGAAACAACCAGCAACCCCCAGCAGCTTGCCCAGGGGCACAGTGCCCAGGGGGGTTGGAAGCTCTCCAGAGGAGACTCCACAGCCTCTCTGGGCAGCCTGCTCCAGGCCTCCAGCAGCCTCACACCAAAGAAGTTTCTCCTCCTGCTCAGATGGAGCCTCCTGGGTTCCAGTTTGTGCCCCCTGCCCCTTGTGCTGTCCCTGGGCACCACTGAGCAGAGCCTGGCCCCAGCCTCTTGCCCCCCAGCCTTTATCTCTTGCTGAGCATTGCTCAGCTGCCCTCTGGGGCTGCTCTGCTGCAGGCTCTCAGCCCCAGGGCTCTCAGCCTCTGCTCCTCACAGAGCTGCTCCAGGGCCCCTCAGCAGCTTCCCAGCCTCCCCTGGGCTCTCTCCATCTCTCCAGGTGGTGCCTCAGGGCTTTGGTTGTGCTCTGTAGCAGGTGAAAAGTGAACTCTTCAGCAGCTCAGAGCAAAATGCAGAGCAGCTCTTCCTCCCTGCTGGCTCCTGTGGGCTGGGGACTGCAGAGCATGCAGAGGAGCTCAGGAGGTCTGCTCAGTAACCACACAGCAGCGTGGGTGCTGTCAGGCAGGGCTTTGATTCATGCCTCACCGTGGGGGAACCAAAGCCCAGCTTCTGTTTTCACTCTTCAGCAGCCAGTTTATAGCAGGGAGGGATCAGGATCCAGGGCTGGGCTGTCAGCTGCCTTGGCCCTGGCATTAGCTCTGCTTTGGCAGGTTTGGGTGGCTCTGCTGTGGGTTTGGGTGGCATGAAATGCAACTGGCAATTTAGTGCCACTCCTGCTGGCTTGGCCCAGACTCCACAACCCATTTTACCCTTGACCCCGGGTTGTGGGTCGTGCTTTGGGGTTTAGCAAGCCAAATCCAGACCCCTGGGACATGGGCACTGCACTGATATTACCCTAGAGGGACCAAACAGACAGCTGGGGACAGACTTCTGAGCAGGGCCTGTGGTGAGAGGGCAAGGAGGGATGGTTTGAACTGAAAGAGAGAGGTTCAGACTGGAGAGAAGGAAGAAGTTCTTTACACTGAAGGTGGTGAGACCCTGGCCCAAGCTTCCCAGAGAGATGAGAGATGCCCCAAGCCTGGAACCACCCCAGGTCAGCTTGTCTGGGGCTCTGAGCAACCTGCTCTGGCTGGGGATGTCCCTGCTGGCTGCAGGGGGTTGGATTAGATGAGCTTGAAAGGTCCTTTCCCACCCACATCAGGCTGGGATTCTATGATCCTCAGTGCTGACCACAGACAAATTGAATCATGGAAGGGTTTGGGCTGGAAGGAACCTCCAGAGCTCATCCAGGCCAACCCCTGCAGGCAGCAGGGACATCCTCCCCTGGGGCAGGTTGCTCAGAGCCCTCTCCAGCCTCACCTGGAACAGCTCCAGGCATGGAGCCTCAGCCACCTCCCTGGGCAACCTGCTGCAGTGTTCCAGCAGCCTCCTGGGGCAGAACTTGTTCCTCACATCCAATCTCAATCTGCTCTGCTCTCATTCCAAACCATTGCCTCTGCTCCTGTCCCTGCAGCCCTTTGGGAGCAGTCCCTCTGCAGCCTTCCTGCAGCCCTTCAGGTCCTGGCAGGCTGCTGTGAGGTCTGCCTGGAGCCTTCTCTCCTGCAGGCTGCACAGCCCCAGCTCCCTCAGCCTGGCCTTGGGGCAGAGGTCTATCTAGCATTCTATCTTTCTATCTATCTATCTATCCATCTATCTATCTATCCATCTATCCATCCATCCATCTATCCGTCCATCTATCTATCCATCCATCCATCCATCTATCCATCCATCTATCTATCCATCTATCTATCTATCCATCTATCCATCTATCTATCCATCTATCTATCCATCCATCCATCCATCCATCTATCCATCCATCTATCTATCTATCCATCTATCCATCCATCTATCTATCCATCCATCTATCTATCCATCTATCTATCCATCTATCCATCCATCTATCCATCTATCTATCCATCCATCCATCCATCTATCCATCCATCTATCTATCCATCTATCTATCTATCTATCCATCTATCCATCCATCTATCTATCCATCTATCTATCTATCTATCCATCTATCCATCTATCTATCCATCCATCCATCCATCCATCCATCCATCCATCCATCCATCCATCCATCCATCCATCCATCCATCCATCTATCTATCCATCCATCTATCTATCCATCTATCTATCCATCCATCTATCCATCCATCTATCCATCTATCCACCATTCTGTCTCTCTCTCTCTGTTTCTCCCTCTTCATCTATCATTCTATCTCTCTCCCTCTGTTCCTCTCTTTCTCAGTCTCCCTCTATCTCTCTCTCTCTGTGTCCATCTAATTTATCTACCCAGGTTTGTGCCCACCACAGTTCAGCTTCCTCCAGTAGCTGGCTGGAACCAGGCAGAACACCACAGCTCCTTCTCCTCCCCTCTCTCCCCCTCCCTGACTCCTCCACTCTAAAGGGAATTTTGAGCCTTAATTATTTTCACTCCCTGCTAGACTAAATAATTAGGGGCAGGGGCTGCTTTCCATAAGAACATTTCCCTCCATCCTCCACGGAGTCTCTGCTGCTAATGGAAACTCTACACCTCCCCCAGCCAAGGGACCTTCAGAATGAGTTAATGCCTTCAAAATGAAATTTCTGAGACCAAAGCTGGTAGCTCCTTTACAGCTCCAGAAATTATAGCATTTGCTCAAGTGTGATAAAGCTCAAAATGAGAACCAGGTGAGTGATTAAAAATGAGGGCATTGTTGAGGGCCCAGCCCGGCGGAGCGCGGAGCTTTCCTCCCGGCACCGGGGCTGTTTGTGCAGGGTGGGGGCACAAAACATCCTTGTGAGGCAGGATGGTTCATAAAGCAGCAGCCACCATAAATCTCAGCCTGGGGAGGGGGGCTGAGAAATGCAGAAGTGGCTAACAGCCCCTCCTGGAAACACAGGGCAACAAGCAAGGAAAAACAACCCCCCAATAATCAGAGTTTTGCTGCAGAAGGAGGGGAGAAAGCAAAAGCAGCAAAGCCAGGCCTGGGTTGGAGTGCTCAGGGTCTCTGGTACTAAGCCATGGCCACTGCAGGACCTGCAGCCCAGCCACAGCAGCACCTTGCTGGAAAAGCCCCAGCTCGTGTCCTGGCACCCAGGGGGGCAAGAAGGCCACCGGCAGCCCAGCTGGGAGCAGCAGTGGGGTGGGCAGCAGGAGCAGGGCAGGGATTGTGCCCCTGGGCTGGGCACTGCTGGGGCTGCACCTCGAATCCTCACTCCAAGAAGGACATTGGAGGGATGGAGAGGGTCCAGAGAAGGGCAAAGAGATTGGGAAGGGTCTGGAGAGCAGGGCTGGGGAGGAGCAGCTGAGGGAGCTGGGGGTGTGCAGCCTGGAGCAGAGGAGGCTGAGGGAGACCTCCTTGCTCTCTGCAGCTCCCTGAGAGGAGGCTGCAGCCAGGTGGGGCTTGGGCTCTGCTCCCAAGGAACAAGGGACAGGACAAGAGGCAATGGCCTCAAGGTGCACCAGGGGAGGTTTAGGTTGGACATGAGGAACAATTTCTTCCCCAAAAGGGTATCAAATCCTGGCCCAGGCTGCCCAGGGCAGTGGTGAAGTTCCCTGTGCCTGAAGGGATTTCAGAGCCCTGGAGCTGTGGTGCTGAGGGCCATGGGCTGGTGGTGCCCTGGCAGTGCTGGGGTAAAGGTTGGACTTGGTGGCCATCAAGGTCCCTCCCAGCCAAAGTGATTCTGTTCTGTGATTCTGGTGGCTTCCTCCCTGGGTTTGCCACGGTGAAGTGTTTGGTGCAGCTCCTTTCTTCCCTGCCTGAGCACAGTCATTGAAAAGGAAAGCTTCCCCGGGTCTGAAGTGCTCAGAACTCAGTCCCTCCGCTGGCCAGAGAGAAAGTTTCCTGCTGGTGAAAGCAACCTCAGCCTTGCAAGGCTGCCAGGGAGGCCAAAGCTCATCCTAAGGCATCGGGGTGCCAGCAGTGGCAGGAGCAGCTGTGGGGCAGCTTCACTGTGTGCTGTGGATGTGCCACGGGAGGCATCAGCCTTGGCAAGGGCAGCTCCTGCCTTGGCAGCCACATGCCCACCCCCCCTGCCAGACTGAAACCCTCCTGCTGGGGCTGTCCATGCCAGCAGCAGCCCTGGCTGCTGAGAGGAGCCCCAGGGGCAGGCAGCTGTCCTTCCTCCAAGGTTTGCTCTGCCCTTGCTACAGACACAGCCTCTGAAGCTCTCTGTCCAACCTGTCCCTAGGGTTAAAACCAGAGTGACAGAAAGGGGCTTAAGGATCATGCAGTTCTGAGCTGCCTGCCATGGGCAGGGACACCTCCTGCTGGAGCAGGTCGCTCACAGCCTCCTCCAGCCTGAGGAGGCCAAACCGCCCCTGGCTTGCTCTGGCTCTGCAGGACCAAACCTTGCAGCAGCCTCAGCCAGCAGCGCTGCAAGCCAAGGCCTGAAGCCTGCCCTCGTTCTGCAGGCTGGGGCCAGGATGAATTTATGACCCTTGCTGCTCTCAGGGCCGGGCTGAGCGAGGGAGCCGATGCTGGAGGCTCTGCTGCGGCAGAGTTTGTGCTTGCCTCTGCCACTTGCTGCCTGATTTACAGGGAAGTGGGGAACCTCCAGATAAGAAAAAACAACACCCAAGGCAAAAAACCCAACCCCACAGCAGCCCTCCCCCACCAAAGCAGAGAGACTTCCCCATGTTTTGGTTCCTTTCTTCCCTCTCCCCCCTCCCTGCCCTGTCAGACCATTAATCCTAACAGAACCCGACGGCTCGGGGCAGGGGGAGGTTGCTTGTTCCCTGGAACCCCTCAGCTGTTGCAAGGAGACAGCTGCAGCCTCTGGAACTAATTTCAGCTGTCTGGGAGATTTAGCCCTGCACCCCAGCAGCTCCAGGAGTGCTGCTAATTTCTAACACATCCAGTTGGGAGATGTCATAACCGGCTGATGTACGAGGCGGGCTCCGGAGGGCGACGGCGCAGCTGCTGCCGGGCATCTGCCGGGGCCGAGGGGGGGATGTCAGCCTCAGTGCTGAGGAGCTGCAGCCCTGGGCTGGGCTCATCTCGAGGCTGTGGCTTGGCCCCATCTGGGTGGTGCTGGAGAGGGAGGGTTTGTGTAGAGGGTCCTGGCACAGGCTCCGCAAATCACGGAAGGGTCTGGGGCGGAAGGGGCTCCAGAGGGCTTTCTGGATGTCCTGGTGGTCACAGCATCATGGGATGGATGGGAAGGGACCCCCAAAGGGCTTTCTGGATGTCCTGGTGGTCACAGCATCATGGGATGGATGGGAAGGGACCCCCAAAGGGCTTTCTGGATGTCCTGGTGGTCACAGCATCATGGGATGGATGGGAAGGGACCCCCAAAGGGCTTTCTGGATGTCCTGGTGGTCACAGCATCATGGGATGGATGGGAAGGGACCCCCAGAGGGCTTTCTGGATGTCCTGGTGGTCACAGCATCATGGGATGGATGGGAAGGGACCCCCAAAGGGCTTTCTGGATGTCCTGGTGGTCACAGCATCATGGGATGGATGGGAAGGGACCCCCAGAGGGCTTTCTGGATGTCCTGGTGGTCACAGCATCATGGGATGGATGGGAAGGGACCCCCAAAGGGCTTTCTGGATGTCCTGGTGGTCACAGCATCATGGGATGGATGGGAAGGGATCTTTAAAGCCCACCCAGTCCACCCCCCCTGCAGTCAGCAAGGACCTTTGCAGCTAGAGCAGGTTGCTCAGAGCCCAAACCAACCTGGCCTGCAGTGGTGCCAGGGATGGGGCAGCTCCACCTCTCTGGGCAGCCTGGGCCAGGCTCTCATCACCTTCAATGTCTTCTTTTTCTCCACTCTGAATCTCCCTCTTTTAGTTCAAACCATCTGCCCTTGTCCTGGCCCAGCAGGCCCTGCTCAGAAGGTTGCCCCCAGCTTCCTCACAGACCTGTCCTTCTGATCCTTCCTCCCTTCTTCCACACCAGCTGGTGCTCCACCAGCACCTCCCAGGCACAGGAGAAGCTGCCAGAGAGGCCTTCTGTCCCATGTCCCTGTTTTTGTCATAGCAGAGAGGGTTTTCCATCTCCTGGAGGGGAAATGTCTGGCTTGCTTCACCTCACCCTGTCTTGTTTCTGGCCTCTCAAGTGCTGCTTTCCTCCCTGTGTGTCTCCTAAGGGTCCTAGGCTGGGCTCAGCTGCTGCAGCCTGATGCTCCTCCCAGGCCACTTCCCTGCCTGGATGTGGCACTTGGTGCTTCCCCAGGAGCCAGCAGGAGCTTCCAGCTTAGGTTCACTCAGTAAATCCTGGGAAGGTGCTGGCAGCTGGGATTGTCCTTCCTGACCCTTCTGCCTCCTTGGAAGCCTGAGTCCTGCTCACCCTTCTGAGTGACCTCCTGGGCCATTGGTCTCTTTTCATGGAGGCAGAGCCAGGTAACTTCTTCATGACCACCTTGAAGCTCTTCCCATTTCTTCTGAGCAGTGAGGTTCATGCAGTTCCCTGTGTCAGAAGGGTCCTGGGGATCCCTTCCAGCAGCCAGAAGGCCTTTGCCTGAGCCCCAGAGCAGTGGAAGTCACAAGCAGCCTGCAGCAGTCTCTTGGGTGACCACCATGTGTGTGTCTCACTCAAGTCACAAGCTGCCCAAGGGTCCAAGTGATGCCTCTGAACCCTGTGAGCCCTGACAGGAGTTGCTCTGGGGGGGGTTTGCTCCCCAGATCCCAAGAGCAAGGAGCAGGTCCAGCGAGGCAGCTCTGAGGGGTTTGCAGACCCTGTGCCTTCAGGCCCAAGGCACCCAGCTGGATGATGCATTCTGGAGCAGCTCTGACCTCTGCAAGTCCTGCAGCCTCTGCATCCCTGAGCCTTGGAGGAAAGCTTCCCACAGGCTCCAGGTTCTAATCCCAGGACAGAGAAGATGCCCAGGGCCTGGGTTCTGCCACTGCATTTTGCTGCTCAGAGATGTTCTGATGCCTGGAGGCACCCAAAGTTCCCCTCTCCTGCCCCACACTGACTGCTGCAGCCGTTTAAAGTCTCTTGGGTACTTCCATGGAGCAGAGGCGAAGTCCCAGGGAATCCTGAACCTTAGGGAAGCTCTCCCAGTGCAGGGCAGCGAAGAGCTCTGAGCTGTGGCCCACCAGAGCTTGATAGCTCACCCCTGGGAGTGGTTCAGCTCCTCAAGGAGCACAGCTCCACTGAGACTGCAAACTCCCCAGCCCTTGGCCTTGTGCAGGTTCCTCCTCCCTGGATCTTACAGACTCTTGAAATCCTGGAATGGTTTAGCTTGGAAGGGGCACTGAAGGTCACCCAGCTCCAACCCCCTGCCGCGGGCAGGGATGCCTCCCGTGCTCCTGGGTGGGGAGGCAGGAAGGTGCTTGTTGTGTTTGCCTTCCAGCCAGGACACCACCAGCTCTGGAGTCCTCAGCACAGGAGAGACATGGGCCTGGTGAGCCAGGGCCAGAGGGGAGCATGGAGATGATCTGGGGGCTGGAAGCCCTCTGCTCTGAGGCCAGGCTGAGGGAGCTGAAGTTCTTCAGCCCAGAGAAGAGAAGGCTCCAGGGAGACCTCCTGGTGGCTTTGCAGGACTCAGGCCATCAGAAAGCTGGGGACAGGCTTTTGAGCAGGGCCTGTGGTGAGAGGACAAGGGGGGATGGTTTGAGCTAGAAGAGGGAGAGCCAGGTTAGCCAGTGGAGATTTCCTCTGCTGGGAGTGGTGAGACCCAGTTCCAGGGAGGCTGCTGACCTATCCCTGGAACCATTCCCAGCAGGTTGGACAGGGCTCTAGCTGCAGCTGTCCCTGCTGTCTGCAGTGGGGTTGGACTGGAGGGGCTTTACAGGTCCCTTCCCCCCCAGCCCAGCGCTGGGCTCGGAGCACAGAAGCGCTGCCGGCAGGGGAGGGAGGTGAGGAGCAGCTCCGCCGGCGGCGTGGGGCTGGGGGAGCCTCTGCCGCTGGCTCCCCGGCAAGATCTGAATTGAGATGTGATTGCAGCAGACCTTTTAACTGGGTGCAGTTCTCTCCATCATCGGCGATCTCCCCTGCTTCCCCCGGGCGTGCCGGGGCCGGGGCAGCCGTCCGAGGAGCCGTCCCCTAACGCTGTTCGCAGGAGGCAGCAGCGCTGCCGGCTGCCCGCGGAGCAGCGCCGGGGAGCCAGGCAGCGGCCCCGGCTGCCCTGCTCGGTAGCAGCGTTTGTGTTTGAGTAGCGAAGCAGAGCAGGTTGGAAATGAGCACTGACACCGCTTTGACATTTTTACACCGCGGGGTAGTTTATGAAGGCAGGGCCGGGGGCGGCGGCCCGGGGCGCTCCTTCCCTTGTCAGCATGCCCTACATCACGCAGCGCCACGGCCAGCCGCCCGACGTGTCTGCGACACTGCTGAATGCTGCTTTCCGCACTGCCTGAGAAACCTCTCCTGCTGTCAGCTCCCGGCGCGGGCAGGGAGCAGATGCAGCTCCCAGCACCGAGCTGCCGCTGCCGCTGCCGCTGCCGCTGCCTGGGGCAGGGGGATGCTGGGGGAGCTGGGGTGGGAGCTGGAGCGGGAGCTGGGGGCTGTAGCTGAAAGTGTCCTGGCCAGAAAGGCAGAGTCACAGTCACACAGTCACAGCTACAGAGTTACAGTCACACAGTCACAGCCACAGAGTCACAGCCACAGAGTCACAGTCACAGAATCAGTCACAGAGTCACAGTCACAGAGTCACAGGGTCACAGTCACACAGTCACAGTCACACAGTCACAGTCACAGAGTCACAGGGTCACAGTCACACAGTCACAGTCACAGAGTCACTCAGAGTTACTCTCAGAATAGGAGAACAAAAGAGGGGGAAAAAAGTCATTTTCCTGCTTTTATTCTTAGTCTTTCAAACCTGGTTGTAAAGAGAGGTGGGGGGGAGAGGGAGGTGGGGGGGAGAGGGAGGTGGGGGGGAGAGGGAGGTGGGGGGGAGAGGGAGGTGGGGGGGAGAGGGAGGAGGTGTTCATAGGATGGGTTGGGTTGGAAGGGACCTCGAAGCTCATCCAGCTCCAAGCCCCTGCCATGGGCAGGGACACCTCCCACCAGCCCAGGCTGCTCAAGGCCTCATCCAGCCTGGCCTGGAGCACTTCTGGGGGTGAGGCATCCCCAGCCTCCCTGGGCAGCCTGTGCCAGTGTCTGCCCACCCTCACTAAGGAGTTCCTCCCTCCAGCCTGAGCCTGCCCTGCTCAGGTTTCCATCCACCTCCGCTGGTGCCGCAAGGCTGGCTGGGGCACGGGGGGTGGGAGCCAGCCAGGCTGGCTTGTCCACCCTGAGGGCCATCAGCAGGGTCAGGCAGCTCCAGCAGCCCCCCTGAGCAGTCTGTGCCCTGTGTCTGTGCAGGTGGATCCGAGGAGAGCACTTCAAGTACCGCTTCAGCCGGCCCGGGGGCAGGCACGCCGCCCAGGGCAGCTGGTGGCTCCGCAAGAGGCTGGGTCCTTACTTCCCCCCTGTCAACCTCCAGGGCCTGAAGAAGTTCTATGAAGCCAGGAGCTGGCCATACCCAGTGGGGAACTGATGGAGGAGGACAAGCAAGGCCAAGAGGGACCAGCTGGGGGAGAGGGGCAGCAGGCAGCTGCCTGGGAAGGACACATCTCGCCTCTCCGTGTTCCCTTGGCTGCACACCCTGCACAGAAGGCTCCCAGCCCCCCTGCCCTGCTGCTCTGCTTTCTCTCACCTCTCTCTTTGTCCTTCTCACCACAGCCATGCCTGCTGCCTGGTTTGCTTTGGCTGGCTGTGCCATGTGGAAAGCATCAGCTCTAGGAGATGGGGAAAAGGTGTTCCTGTGCCATGAGAAGGCTTGGGGGGCCGGGGGGGTTGTTTGCCCTGACCCCACTGCACTGGGTGATAGCTGCAGAGGCACCAGGGGAGATTTTGGGGTGGCCTCCTGCTTCACTGAGTGCCTTCCAGGGCTCAAAAGTTCCCTGGGGTCTGGCATCAGGCTGAGAGCCAGGACCTCCTCAGCAGCTGGCTCAGCATGGGGCACTGCTCCTTTATCCCATCCCATCCCCACCCAATGCCAGCTCTGCCTGACCCAGTCCATCCCATCCCAGTCCATCCCATCCCAGTCCATCCCATCCCATCCCACCCCACCCCACCCCATCCCACCCCACCCCATCCCATCCCATCCCATCCCACCCCCCCATCCCAATGCACCTCCAGTGATGAGCCATCAAAGCCTCTCTGTTCCCAGCAGAGCTGTCCCCACACTGTCCCCTGGCAAGGGCCCAGTTGTCACCACCTCACCACAGGTCCATGACCAGTCTGAGCTGCAGCCCAGGTGTCCCACAGGTTGTCACCAGAGGACACCCTGGGACCTCACCCTGGTTTTCCCTGTCCCTCCTGTTGGCTTTGCAGCCTTCCCTGCTCTCAGTCCGTGTCTGAAGCCGCCCCAAGCTGTCCCCCCCGTGGCTATTGCCTGGTGAAGCCCAGGATCCTGGTGGTGGGAGGGGAGTTTGAGCAGGGATGTGGCAGCAAGCGGCCAGGGCAGTGTCCAGTCGCTCTGTGACAGCCCCAGGACAAGCACAGCCCTGTGCAGCCACCACGTCCCCTGGCACCCTGCTGCCGCTGCTCCTGGGCTCACCAAGGCTGTGCCAGCCCCAGCACCTCGGAGCAGGCCTTGCTGAAGTGCAGCCTTGCTGGGGTTTACCTTCCTGTGTGCTGAACCTGGGCTTTTATGCCTGCTGCTTTCTGCTCTGGGGCTGAAATCCACCTCCCTGGGGAGCTGGTGGAGCGTGGTGCTGCACACATCCGACTGAGCGGTGCTCAGGAGCTGAGCACCCCACAGGCATGGTCCACGTGGCCATGCAGCAGGCAAGGGCAGGGAAGCACAGAGAGCAGCTTGCCTGCCTTCTCCCAGAGGGGGTTTGCAGTGATGCTCCCCTGGCACCCCCCTGGAGAAGAGTTCCAGCGGCCTGGAGGCTGGCAGTGAGGCTCTCCCCCTCCAGAGCAAAGGCAGCCCAAGCCATGTGCGAGGGGAAGAGCCTCGCTGTGTGCTGGGCTCAGAAGGGGTTCGGGGCCCCAGGCTGCCCTCCCCTGGGGGCCACCAGCCTGGCAGGGACCTGGGATGGCTGCAAGCAGCAGGAAGAGGCTTCTGTGGCCTGGGAGGCTCCAGGGTCCTGTGAAGGCAGCTCTGGGGGGTCCCAGGATGAGCCAGCAGGGTGAGGCCTGGCCGGCTGTTGGCACCCAGGAAAACCACGGTGGCAACAGCGGTGCCAAGCCCACGGCTCAGAGCCACCAGGCTTCTGCAAGCTCTTGGCTGAGGCCTGGGGAGGTCCTGCATGGTCCCCAGCTGCACCAAGCCGAGGCAGAGAGCTGAGCTGTGGGGCTTGGAGCAGTGCATGGAGCTCTCCAGGGCATGAATAACATTTGTGACTCGATTGTGCTGTCCTCAGCATTTGCCCCAGCTGGGAGCCAGTGCTCTGCAGTCAGCAATGGGACAGCATTCTGGTCCCATCCCCACCTGGAGGGGCAAGGGAGAGCACCACAGGCCTGCATCTTGCTCCCATCAGCATCCTCCCGGAGCTGGGGGTGATGGAGACCAGGCTGTGCCCACTGGGATCTTCCTGGGCATGGGAGATGAGGGCACAGCCTCCTCCTGAGCTTCTCCACCTGTGTGAGGCCAGGAGCCGCCACGAGGGATCTGGAGCTGCTGTGAGCCTCCTCTCAGCTGAAGCCAAGCCCTGGAGCTGGATGCATGGAGCAAGGGTGGAGCTCAGCACACTCCCAGGGCCATGGGCAGGACCCCTTGGGCAGGTGAGCTGGCCAGGAGCAGCACAGACCAGCCCTGTGCTCTCTGGCTGGGTGGCAGCAGGGACTCCTCCATGAAAGGGCACTTTGCACCTCCCCAGAGGCCAGCACAGCCATGGCCACGCTGCAGGGCCTGGCTCCCCTGCCACCAGCACCAGCCCTGCCTGCTCAGCACCCCCACTGCTGGGCAGGGCCTTGCTGCAGCCAACAGCCATTTAGGATCCCACCCCCATGGCTGCATCCATCCCTGTGCCAGGGATTGCTGCCTTGGGATCTACACAAAGCCAGGGGAGATCCCCATCCCCATCCCTCCTCTGGCTCTGCCCCAGCCACCCTCTGCTCCCCATCCCCATCCCTCCTCTGGCTCTGCCCCAGCCACCCTCTGCTCCCCATCCCCATCCCTCCTCTGGCTCTGCCCCAGCCACCCTCTCTGCTCCCCATCCCCATCCCTCCTCTGGCTCTGCCCCAGCCACCCTCTCTGCTCCCCATCCCCATCCCTCCTCTGGCTCTGCCCCAGCCACCCTCTCTGCTCCCCATCCCCATCCCTCCTCTGGCTCTGCCCCAGCCACACTCTCTGCTCCCCATCCCCATCCATGCTTCAGCACAAGTGGGCAGCCCTGGTCCATTCCAGTGGTGCCAGGGAGGTGGGAGCCTTGGGAATGGCATGGTGGGGGAGGATTCACCCCTGCATGGGTGGAGGATGATGATGATGGGTGCTGAGCATTCCCTGGACACCCCTCATGGCTGCTCACCAGCAGCAAGCAGTGCTGGCTGAGCGGTGCCTGGCTGTGCTGGAGCCCAGCTGCTGGGAGAAGCTGGCTCTGCTTTAAGCCATGTTAGAGGCAGGAGCTGTTCCCCTTCCCAGCAGCCTAGGCCTGGCTAAACAATGCAGTGTGAGCTGCTGGGCAGGAGGCTCAAACCTGTAGGCTACATTTCCCAGCTGCTCCAAGTTTAGACCAGCATGGGATGAATTTCAGGATCCTATATTAGCTTTCATTTAATCTGATTATTCTGGGCTGGAGTTCCTGGAGGGTCTTCAGGTTATTGTCAGTCAAAAGAGTCTTTAAAAGCTTCCATTTGCACTAAACTTTTCCCATTAGAAGTCTATTTTCCTTAAGGATCGATCTGGGGCTTAATGAGAACAAGGAAGCTGCCAGCCCCCTGCCTGCGCTCTGCTCCCCAGCTGGGGTCCGGAGTGGAGCCACAGCAGGGCCTTGCCACTCAAAGCAACCACAGTCCCCTTCTGCTGGGGCTCGGGGCTGGGCTGAAGGAGCTTGGCCAAGTGAGGAGGGGGAGAGTAATGTGGAAACCGACCTCCTCCGCCCCCAGCAAGGCTTCCTGGGACCCAGCTCCTCAGCCTCCAAGCCTTGCCTCGCTGGGAGGATGCTTTAAGTGGCTTGGATCCTGGGGGGATTCCCAGCTCCAAAGTCTTGGAGATTAATGCAGGACTAATTGATCTTAAAAGCCCCTTGCTAAATGGCTCCGAGTCAGGCTGTCAATTCCTGGGCTGCTTTCTAGCTGCTGCCGACTCCTGGCTTCCAGTTTTGGAAGCAGCTCAGCCTGCCAGGGGGCCCAGTGGGAGCAGCCCCCACCCCCCTCAGGCTGAGAAGGAGCAAACCTCCTGCTTTGTGCTGGGCATCTTTGTCAGGTTTCTCTGCAGGGGTGGCAGCCCTGCGGCTTGGGGTGGCTTCAGGCTGCCCCAGAGCTCAGATGAGGTCCGGTCCCTGCGCCGCCCCTCCTGCCTTGTCCCACGGGATGGCAAAGGGCCAGAACCTGCCCCAGGGCTGTGGGAACATCAACACAGAGATTGCCAGAACTAAACCCCAGCCCCACAGCCTGTGCTTCTGCAGGGTCTGACACTGGCTGTGCCAGCCTGAGCTCCTGCAGCCCATCTGCTCTGCTGCAGACGCTGATTCCAGTGCTGACCCTCTGGGGAGCAGCTCTGTGCCAGCCTGCTGCAGGGCTCTGTGGGGACATCCATGTCCTGCTGCCTTGTCACTGCCTAAAACCACAGAATCCCACAGGGCTTGGTAGAGACCTCTGGAGCTCTCCCATCCCACCCCCCCTGCTCCAACAGGGCACCCACAGCACAATGCCCAGGCGGGGTTGGAAGCTCTCCAGAGGAGACTCCACAGCCTCTCTGGGCAGCCTGCTCCAGGCCTCCAGCAGCCTCACACCAAAGAAGTTTCTCCTCCTGCTCAGATGGAACCTCCTGGGTTCCAGTTTGTGCCCCCTGCCCCTTGTGCTGTCCCTGGGCACCACTCAGCAGAGTCTGGCTCCAGCCTCTTGCCCCCCAGCCTTTATCTCTTGCTGAGCATTGCTCAGCTGCCCTCTGGGGCTGCTCTGCTGCAGGCTCTCAGCCCCAGGGCTCTCAGCCTTTGCTCCTCAGAGCTGCTCCAGGCCCCTCAGCACCTCCATAGCCTCCCCTGGCCTCTCTCCAGCAGTTGTCTCTCCTGAACTGGGGAGCCCAGAGCTGGACCCAGTACTCAGCTGTGGCCTCACTGTGGTAGAGTACAGGGGAGGGAGACCTCCTTGAGGCACCCCAGGAGACCATTTGCCTTCTTGCCACAAGAGCAATCCTCATCTTGCAGAGCAGCTGGGAGGCAGGAGCTGATGTGTGGTACCAGATCATCCCTGTGTGAGTTGTGCCCCAGCCCTGACTCTGGAAGACCTCTCCAGGCTGGCACCAGGATTTTGCATCCTGCCCTGCTTCCTTCTCCCAGGCAGGACCAGCCCAGGCCTGCAGCTCTCCATAATCAGTGAGGTCTGGGGCAGCTCCATCACCAAAACATCAGCTTTTGCCCCATTTCCCATGGCCCAGCCTGGGAACCTGGCAGCAGCTGGGGGTCAGGCTGCACAGTGCTGAGCTTCTCCCTGTGTGTGGCTGTTGCTGGGACGCTCCTGCGAGCCCAGCACCTGCAAGTGGTTAGTTGGAATAATAAATAAGTGATAGATGATCAAATCAAGCCTTGGCTGCAGATGAGGTCACCCCAGCAGCAGGCCATGGGGCTGGGGGGGGCTTGCAGGCTGTGTTCCTGCTGCTGCTGCTGCTGCTGCTGGGCTAAGTGGCTCTTGGATCAGTCAATAAAAGAGTTGTAGAGATTAAAGAATCAATTAGGGCTTAGCCAAGGGGGCACAAACCTAACCCAAACAGGCTGATAAAATCCAGTAGGTGATTATGGGAAGGGCTCTGGTTTCCTCTCCCTTGTGGAAGGAATAATTGCTCCTCACAGAGCGTGGAGCAACCTGGGCTGGATACGTTCCCAGCTTTGGAGAGGAGGGAATTGCTCAGAGAAGCTGTGGATGCCCCAGCCCTGGAAGTGCTGAAGACCAGGCTGGATGAGGCCTTGAGCAACCTGGTCCCTGCCCGTGGCAGGGCACTTGGAGCTGGGTGATCCTTAGGGTCCCTTGCAGCTGGTGTTCAGCTGACAGACATGGAGCCATGCCAGGCTGCAGGGCTGGGGCAGTGGCTTTGGGTCCTTCCTTTGAGGAGCAGCATTTTGCCCCTTCAAAACTGGCCAGGGGAGCTTGGTCAGGTACCTGGTGCAGTCCCAGCCCAGAGCGTGCCTGGGGCTGGGGCCCAGCTTAGGGAGAGATGCTCCCGGGGGAGCAGGGTGAAAGGGATGGGACTGAACATAGATTAGGCTGGACATGGGGACCAGTTTCTACCTGGAAAGGGCTTGCTAAGGCCTGGCCCAGGCTGCCCAGGGCAGCGATGGAGTCCCCATCCCGCAGAGGTTTCAGAGCCCTGGAGCCGTGGTGCTGAGGGCCATGGTTCAGTGCTGACCTGGCAGCGCTGGGGGAAGGGTTGGACTCGAAGGTGTTTTTCAACCCAAACAGTCCTGTGACCCAGCTGCCTGGGGAGCGAGCACAGCACAGGGACAAGCTTGCCCCAGGACCCCGCTGCAGCTCCGGCTGGAGCCTGCAGCCAGCCGCGGCGGGTCCGGACGTGCCGGTCCCGGGGTGAGGCAGGGGTGGCTCGGTCGTCTCCCGGAGCCACCCCCAGCCCTTCCTGCCGGCTCCTCCGCTCTCGTTAATTGAGTTTTCTGTCCCTTTGTGGCGGGGCAGGGCCGGCGGGGAGCGCGCAGCTGGGCGGGGGAGCAGCCATCTGCGGCACCCCCCGGGGAGGGCAGCCTGGCAGCTGCCTGCGCCTGGTACCCGCGGGGCCCGGGCGAGGGCATTCATCGCCGGCAGCCCGGGCAGGGAAGCTTGGCAGGGAGAGAAAGAGGATGGCAGCCGCGGGAGGCAAACCTTAGACACGCTGTGCGGCGGCGGGGGCTTCATCCACAGCCCCCCAGGCCGCTTCCTCCGGCTGCTCCTGGCGGGCAGGAGGCGCTCGCCCCGGGCTGACTCCCTGGGGCTGGCCCTGCCCCTCAGCAGGAGGAACGAGCGGTGTGCCGGGGCCGGCTCTGCTCCCAGAGCGGGGAGCAGGAGGGACGAGGAAGGCTTGGTCCCGTCTCAGGAAGCGCAGGAAAGGGCTCTGAGCAGCACAGCACCGGTTGGCTTGTGTTGGATCCGCATCCAGGCTAATGAAGGCTGGGGGGCAAGGGGCTGGGGCCAGGCTCTGCTCAGTGGTGCCCAGGGGCAGCACAAGGGGCAAGGGGCACAAACTGGAGCCCAGGAGGTTCCATCTGAGCAGGAGGAGAAACTTCTCTGGTGTGAGGCTGCTGGAGGCCTGGAGCAGGCTGCCCAGAGAGGTTGTGGAGTCTCCTCTGGAGAGCTTCCAACCCCCCCTGGGCATTGTGCCCCTGGGCAAGCTGCTGGGGGTGCCCTGCTGGAGCAGGGTGATCCCCAGAGGTCTCTTCCAGCCACCATCATGCTGGGGTTCTGGGTGGTGATGGAGGTTGCCTTCCTTGATGCCCTCACAGAGGTCCTTCCCTGCCTGTAGACCCAGTTCTGCTCACAGCAAATGCCAGGAGAGAGCACAAGCTGTGAGCTGAGCCCTGGGGGCTCCTGTGGGCATCCAGGGCCACTGGCTGTGGCTATGTGAAATGCTGCTGAAGGCTCTGACCTGCTCTCCCTGGCTGTGGGCACCACACAGCATGGATAGCTCAGAGCAGGGACACAGGGGTGGCCTGGGGTCCTCTGGCTGCAGAGCTCACGTTTGCCACCCCAGCCTGGGTCACCTCCCCCCTCACTGCTCAGCCTAGCAGAGGCAGCCAGCAGGCTCCCGGTGGTGATGTCCACAGCAGCCTCTAAGGTTGCCTCTGGCCTCTCTTCTTGGCCCCCAGTTCAGCAAAGAGGAGAGAGGCTATCAGAGGCTGCCTGAGAGCAGGGGATGACCACCCCAGAACCCCCCTGCAGGTCACTGGCCATGGATGCCAGAGCAGACCAGCAGCCCTGGGGATGGGGGCAGCTCTCCTCCTACGGGATGGGATGTGGTCCCCTCCCAGCAGGAAGAGGGGAGGCTCCTGATCTGCTGCAGGGGACCCTGCTCTGGCAGGGGCAGGTGACATTCACAGGTCCCTCCCAAGCCCTGCCATGGTTTGATTCTGTCATTTTGTGCTTCATGGAGTCACAGAGTGAGTTGGGTTGGAAGGGACCTTGGAGGGAGACCAACCAGTGCCAGCCCCCTGCCTTGGGCAGGGACCCCTCCCACCAGCCCAGGCTGCTCAGGGCCTCATCCAGCCTGGCCCTGAGCACCTCCAGGGAGGGAGCATCCACAGCCTCCCTGGGCAGCCTGTGCCAGCATCTCCTTCCCCTCACTGTCGAGAGTTTCTTCCTCACCCCCAGTGTCTCTCTGCCCTTCTCAAGCTTCCCCCCATTGCCCCTCGCCCTGTGGGCACCGGGCAGCAGGGCCACTCAGCACGGCCCCAGGGAGAGCAGGAGACGGCGGTGGCCGCCGAGAGCATCCCGGCACAGCCCAGAGCGGTTTGCTCCTGCCCTGTCCTTTCCTGTTTACTCCTTCCCCCGGGAGCAGAACAATAACCAACCCCTGGCCGGGGGCCGGCGCGGGTCCGAGCCGCCAGCGGAGCTGCTCCCAGCTGGCCGGGAGTCAGGGCAGGAGGCCAGGGAGGCCGTGCCAGGGAGGCCGTGCCAGGGAGGCCGTGCCAGGGAGCAGCCCAGGGAGCAGCCCAGGGAGCTCAGCACCTTGCGCGGTGGGCAGCTACCGCCGAGCGGGCGAGCTGCGGTCGCGGCTCCGCAGCGCAGCCCTCACAAACCGCCGCATTGAGCAGGACCTCTGCCGGGGCTGCTCCGCACCTGCGGCCGGGGCTGCTCCGCACCTGCGGCCGCGGCGCTCCCCTCTCCCCGGGGAGCAGAGAGCGGCTCCGCGCCCGGCCGGGGCTGCGCAGCTGCGGGAGCATTATTCCCCTGCGCCCCATTTGCATCTCAATCGGGCCCCTGATTAATATTTAAAGAGCCGGCTCCAGCTGCCCAGCCGCCCACCAGAGGGGGGAAAAGCCTCTCTGAGCTTCGCTTGTTTGCTTGTGGGCTTGGCTGGGTTTGTGTGGGGCTTGGCTGATGTTGGAATGGCTTTTGGGGGGGGGGTCTCAGGGCCAGCACTCCTTGGCCTTCATGGAGCACATTGCACTGGGAAGCCACCACCCCCTCCCTCCCTCCCTGCCTCCCTGTCCCCCTCCCCCCTGTTAATTCTTTTATTTACATTAAAAACATGCCAGGGAGGGAGGGAAAGAGAAGCAACCAAGGCTGGAGCGCTCTGAAGCAGCTCTCAGAGGCTGAGCTGTGCTGCTCTCAATGCTCCTCAGTCCCTTTGTGCCCTCAGCACAGCTGCAGCCAGCAGGGCCCGGGGGCAGCGCCCATGGGAGCTGCAGGAGGCCTGGGAATTGGGAAGCATCAGGGAGGAGGCTGTCCCAGAATGGGATGGGCTCCATGCTCCCAGCTGCCATGGGATCGTGCTCTTGTTTGGCTTGGAAAAGACCTCCAGGATGATGGAGCCCAGCTGTCAACTAAAGACCATCCTCCAGGCCAACCATCATCATCCTCCAGGCCAACCATCATCATCCAGGCCAACCATCACCATCCAGGCCAACCATCATCATCCTCCAGGCCAACCATCATCATCCTCCAGGCCAACCATCATCCTCCAGGCCAACCATCATCCTCCAGGCCAACCATCATCCTCCAGGCCAACCATCATCATCCTCCAGGCCAACCATCATCATCCAGGCCAACCATCATCACCATCCAGGCCAACCGTCATCATCCTCCAGGCCAACCATCATCATCCTCCAGGCCAACCATCACCATCCAGGCCAACCATCACCATCCTCCAGGCCAACCATCACCATCCAGGCCAACCATCACCATCCTCCAGGCCAACCATCATCCTCCAGGCCAACCATCATCATCCTCCAGGCCAACCATCATCATCCTCCAGGCCAACCATCATCATCCTCCAGGCCAACCATCACCATCCAGGCCAACCATCATCATCCTCCAGGCCAACCATCACCATCCAGGCCAACCATCACCATCCTCCAGGCCAGCCATCAGCCCAGCACCACCATGGAACCAAACCATGTCTGTAGTCTCCTCATCCAAATGGCTTTCAAACAGGGATGAGGCCTCCTGCACCTCCCTGGGCAGCCTCTCCCCATCCCTGACCACTCTTGCAGCAAAGGAATTGTTCCTCATGTCCAAAGCAAACTTCCCCTGGCACAATTTGAGGCCATTTCCTCTTCTGAGACTGGGGAGAAGCAGAGCTCAACCCCCCCTGGCTGCAGCCTCCTCTCAGGGAGCTGCAGAGAGCAATGAGGTCTCCCTCAGCCTTCTGCAGGCTGCACACCCCCAGCCCCCTCAGCTGCTCCTCCCCAGCCCTGCTCCCCAGACCCTTCCCCAGCTCTGTTGCCCTCCCCTGGCCCTGCTCCATCCCTTCCATGTCCTTCTCCTGTGAGTGGCCCAAGGCTGGCCCCAGGGAGGCAGGGAGCCAGGTGCTGGAGGCAGCCCTTGAGCTGGGCTGTGCTGACCCCCTGGGCCCTAAGGGCAGGGGCCAGGGAGGTGCAGGTGGAGCCAGCTGAGGTCCTGGGGACCTGCTGAGCCCCCCCAGCCCCCCTGCAGAGCTCAGGGCCCGGGGCAGGGGGCAGCTGAGCCATCACCTGCCGAAGCTCAGCCGCTGCAGCTGTGCCTGGCACCAGCCAGCTGCCTTGGACCCAGGCAGAGGGGAGCCCAGCACACACTTGTGCTCTGCATGCCAAGGCCTTCCTCCTCCTCCTCCTCCCTCCTCCTGGTGAAGGCTGTGAGGAACAGGTCTGAGGAGCAGCTGGGGGTGCTCAGCCTGGAGCAGAGGAGGCTGGGGGAGACCTCCTTGCCCTCTGCAGCTCCCTGAGAGGAGGCTGCAGCTGGGGGGGTTGGGCTCTGCTCCCTAGCCTCAGGTGACAGAAGGAGAGGAACTGGCCTGAGATTGTGCCAGGGGAGCCTGAGGTGGGAGCTTAGGAACAATTCCTTTGGTGCCAGAGTGGTCAGGGCCTGGCAGAGGCTGCCCAGGGAGGTGGTGGAGTCCCCATGCCTGGAGGGGTCCCAGAACCCTGTGGCCATGGCACCTGGGGCCAGGGCATGGTGGCCATGGGGGGATGGGTTGAGAGTTGGCCTCAATGACCTTCAGAAGCCTTCTCCAGCCCAGAGAGTTCTATGAGCCTCTGCCCTCACCTAGCTCAGCCCCTGGCAGCACCAGCACCAGGGCTTGGCCACAGGCTTGGGGGTGGATTCCTTGGAGCAGAGGCTTTGTCCTCTTTGAGAGCTGGAGGGGGCTGCTGTGGGGCTCTGGGGGGATGCTGTGGTGTCTCCTTCTCTGCTGGAAGCTTTCTTCCCCCTGCCCTACCTGTCAAACCCCCTGGGTTCAGTGTCTGCTCCCCAGGCTGCTGCTGTTGGTCTGTTCAGGAGCAAGGCTCCAACATTGAAGTGATTTATGGCAGTCCCTGGAGTGGAAGGGCAGAGCCTTGGCCTTGGCTTTTTCCCTTCTTCCTCAGGTGAAAGAAAACCTGCAGTGCTCACCCAGGGGCCGTTAGAGAGCCTGCCCCTGCCCCCTCACTCCCTGATTTACCAGCTCAGATTTATGGCTTAAGAGTTATGGTCCCACTCCCATCTCTCTCTCTGGTCCCCCTCCCCTGGCTGCCTCAGTGCTTGTGCAAGGTGAGGAGTTTGACAGCTCCTGGAAACAAAAGCCTTCCACACCTCCCCTGAGCAAGGCTCTCCCAGGCAGGAGGAAAGATGCCAGCAGGGCTTCTGCTCCCTGCTGCAGCTGGGACTCGCTCCAGGCTGGGCTTAACCAGGCAGAGCCCAGAGTCTGCTTCAGGTGAGCCAGGACCAGTGAGCAGAGTCCACTCTTGGTGCCTGAGGAGTCCCCTGGGGCTGTCACAGGCTCCTGGAATCCCAGCACAGGGGGGGCTGGAAGGGACCTCTGGGGATCATCCAGCCCAGGCCCCGGGGGGGGTTGGAGTCTCCATCCTGTGGGGGATGCCCAGGCTCTGGGCTTCAGCTAGGCTGGCAGCAGCCTTTAAAACAGGAACCTGCCTGCAGTGCCAGGGAGCAGCCAGGACCCCCTTGGGAGCTGTTGTGATGCCCTGGCTGTGAGAGCTGGGGGATGAAAACCTTCCTGGGGCTGGGAAGCGAGGCCAGAGCTCCTGCTGCACTTCATCCCAGCCCAGGGGCTGGGAGCAGCCTGCCTGGCCCAGGAACAGCTCAGGTCACCCAGCTCTGAGTCACAGGGGACAGGCAGCTTGAGGCCATCTTCCTCCCCAGCATGCTTGGGGGGGTTGTGCTGGAGGCTTTGTGTGTGTCCCCAGAACATCAGCTGGATCCTCCTGTGGGCTCAGCTGGGCTGGGTGCTGAGCCTCACCCCCATGGCCACCTCCACACCAGCTCTGGGGCCAGCAGGCCAAGGGAGGTCCTTCCTGCCCTCTGCTCTGCCCTGCTGAGGCCACAGCTGCAGCACTGGGGCCAGAGCTGGGCTCCCCAGCTCAGGAGGGACAGGGAGCTGCTGGAGAGGGTCCAGGGGAGGCTCCAACGATGCTGAGCAGCCTGAGCCCTAGAAGCTGTGGCCATGCCTGGAGGAGGTGACCCCCTTGGGTCTCCTCTCCCATCCCCACCTGTGGGACTTAACCTCGATGTCTGAGGTCCTCAGAAAGCCAAAATGCCCTCAGAAGCATCAGGCTGTCCCTGCAGGAGCCCAGGGGAGGCCAGCAGGGGTGCTGGGTTGGTCACAAGAAGGTGTAAGAGATGCTCCTGAGGTCAAGCAAGAGCAGAAGGCTGCCAGGAGTGCCAGGGGTGCCAGGGGAGCCAGGGGAGCCGAGCAGCCAGCTCCAGCTCTGGATCCCCCAAGTGCCCCTTCCCCAGGAGCAGGCAGGCAGCAGCCCCCAGCCTGTGTCCTGTGGCCAAGGCACTGATGCAAAGCAGACAGAGCAGCTCTGAGTCTCCCTGGAGGCAAGGCCCAAGCAGAGAGCCAGGCCAGCCCCATGGCTGCAGCAGTGACTCACTGCAGCAGCTGCAGCTGGAGCACTTTGGGTCAGATCTTCACCCTGGCTCCAGGCCACCACCTTCTGTGCTCCATGGGCTGCACCTCAGCTCGGGGCTTGCCCTCAGCTGCTTTCAGCTTCAGCTTTTGAGGTTGAAGCTTGGTGCCTGCTGGTGCAGGGGCATCTGCTGGGTTGGGTTTGTTCCTGGTGGTGATGATGGTGATGGTGATGATGTCACTCTCATTCTGGCTCATTTCTGCTGGAGCTGAACACAAAGGCCAAGGGAGAGCAGCACTGGCAGGGAGCTTTGCTGAGCCATCAGTGCTCCCCGGGGTGCAGCAAGGTCCCTGAGCCACACCTGGGGCACCCCTGTGCTGCAGCATCAGCTGAGCCACCTCCATGCCAGGGCCGGGGCCTGGGGGCTTGCCACAGCTTCAGCTTAGCAAGGCTGGGCCCAGGAGCCCTCTGTCCAGGATGAGATCAGCAGCATGAGGATGCTGAGTGCACCGTCTGGGAATCCAGGGCACCGGGCTCGGGGTTTGTTGCTTCGGCATTATGTAGGTGATGAAATATGTCCTGGGTCTGGAGCTGCCTGCGGGGAGGCAGCTGCTGCAAGAGCAGCCCCTGGCGTGCCAGCACCTGGGAGCTGGCAGCTCTGGCTGCTGGGCGGCCCAGGGGCTGGCACGGGGCTTGGCACGGCCCTGACTGCTCTGCTCCCGGCCGTCGCTGCGGGCAGGGAGCTCTCTGTGGTGCTGTCTGCTGTCAAACGGGATCCAAACCGTCCTGCTTGGGCTCACCGAGCTGTGCCTGCTGCTGCCCGGGGGTGTGCCAGGGGCCCTGCACCTTCAGAGGCCATCCTGCACCCCCGGGGACTGTCCTGCACCCCCGGGGACTGTCCTGCACCCCTGGGGACTGTCCTGCACCCCCGGGGACAGTCCTGCATGCTCAGGGCTTATCCTGCACCCCCGGGGACTGTTCTGCACCCCTGGGGACTGTCCTGCACCCCCGGGGACTGTCCTGCATGCTCAGGGCTTATCCTGCCCACCTCGGGGACTGTCCCTCTGCTCTGACCTAGTGAGGCTACACCTGGAGCCCTGGGTCCAGCTCTGGGCTCCCCACTTCAAGAGGGACAGGGAACTGCTGCAGAGAGCTCAGGGGAGGCTGCAAAGCTGCTGAGGGGCCTGGAGCAGCTCTGGGAGGAGCAGAGGCTGAGAGCCCTGGGGCTGAGAGCCTGCAGCAGAGCAGCCCCAGAGGGCAGCTGAGCAATGCTCAGCAAGAGCTAAAGGGCTGGGGGGCAAGAGGCTGGGGCCAGGCTCTGCTCAGTGGTGCCCAGGAGGTTCCATCTGAGCAGCAGGAGAAGCTATCACAACCCTGCTGCATCTGCCAGCCCCCTCCTGACCAGCCTCAAAACTGAGCTCATGTGGAGCCAGAGCAACCTCTCCTCCCAGGAGGGACCAAAAAGAGGGGAGGAGAGCCCCCAGCATTTGTGGTCTTGGTGCTGGGTCTGTCCTGCAGGTGCAGCACCCTTCAGAGCCCCCAGATGAGTGGGAGCAGAGGGGCAGAGCCTCACCCCTGGGTGCAGAGCCTCACCCCTGGGTGCTGAGCCTGGGGAGAGCACTGCTGTGATCCTTTGTCTCTGAAGCCTTTCTGGATGGAGAAGGGAAACAGAGACAACTCCTTGGCCCTGGTGCTGACCCAGCCTTAGCCCCACCTCGGGGGGGTGCCTGCAGGGCCTGGTTTGCCACTCAGCACTGCTGGCAGCTGAGCCTGGCACTGGGGGTGTGAGGAGTGGAGTTCTTCAAGCCCACCCCCCCCAAACCTCTCTGTGGCTCAACAGCTCAGTGAGAAAGTGAAGCTCCAGTGGCAGAGGAGAGCAGCACCCCAGGGGCAGGGGAGAGCAGAGCCCCAGGGGCAGATGAGAGCAGAGCCCCAGGGGCAGATGAGAGCAGAGCCCCAGGGGCAGGGGAGAGCAGAGCCCCAGGGGCAGGTGAGAGCAGAGCCCAGGGGCAGGTGAGAGCAGAGCCCCAGGGGCAGAGGAGAGCAGCACCCCAGGGGCAGGGGAGAGCAGAGCCCCAGGGGCAGGGGAGAGCAGAGCCCCAGGGGCAGGTGAGAGCAGAGCCCCAGGGGCAGGTGAGAGCAGAGCCCCAGGGGCAGGGGAGAGCAGAGCCCCAGGGGCAGAGGAGAGCAGAGCCCCAGGGGCAGAGGAGAGCAGAGCCCCAGGGGCAGGTGAGAGCAGAGCCCCAGGGGCAGAGGAGAGCAGAGCCCCAGGGGCAGGGGAGAGCAGAGCCCCAGGGGCAGAGGAGAGCAGAGCCCCAGGGGCAGAGGAGAGCAGAGCCCCAGGGGCAGGGGAGAGCAGAGCCCCAGGGGCAGGGGAGAGCAGAGCCCCAGGGGCAGAGGAGAGCAGAGCCCCAGGGGCAGGGGAGAGCAGAGCCCCAGGGGCAGGTGAGAGCAGCACCCCAGGGGCAGAGGAGAGCAGAGCCCCAGGGGCAGGGGAGAGCAGAGCCCCAGGGGCAGAGGAGAGCAGAGCCCCAGGGGCAGAGGAGAGCAGAGCCCCAGGGGCAGGGGAGAGCAGAGCCCCAGGGGCAGGTGAGAGCAGCACCCCAGGGGCAGGTGAGAGCAGAGCCCCAGGGGCAGGTGAGAGCAGAGCCCAGGGGCAGAGCAGAGCAGAGCCCCAGGGGCAGCAGAGAAGAGCCCCAGGGGCAGAGCAGAGCAGAGCAGAGACACAGGGGCAGAGCAGAGCAGAGCCCAGGGGCAGAGCAGAGCTGAGCCCCAGGGGCAGAGCAGAGCAGAGCCCAGGGGCAGAGCAGAGCAGAGCCCAGGGGCAGAGCAGAGCAGAGCCCAGGGGCAGCAGAGCAGAGCCCCAGGGGCAGCAGAGCAGAGCCCCAGGGGCAGAGCAGAGCAGAGCCCAGGGGCAGCAGAGCAGAGCCCAGGGGCAGGGGAGAGCAGAGCCCCAGGGGCAGGGGAGAGCAGAGCCCAGGGGCAGGGGAGAGCAGAGCCCAGGGCCAGAGGAGAGCAGAGCCCCAGGGGCAGAGGAGAGCAGAGCCCAGGGGCAGGGGAGAGCAGAGCCCCAGGGGCAGGGGAGAGCAGAGCCCCAGGGGCAGGGGAGAGCAGAGCCCCAGGGGCAGGGGAGAGCAGCACCCCAGGGGCAGGGGAGAGCAGAGCCCAGGGGCAGGGGAGAGCAGAGCCCCAGGGGCAGAGGAGAGCAGAGCCCCAGGGGCAGGTGAGAGCAGAGCCCAGGGGCAGGTGAGAGCAGCACCCCAGGGGCAGAGGAGAGCAGAGCCCCAGGGGCAGGGGAGAGCAGAGCCCCAGGGGCA
The DNA here is from genome assembly GCF_014839835.1 of Dryobates pubescens. Taxonomy (NCBI): domain Eukaryota; kingdom Metazoa; phylum Chordata; class Aves; order Piciformes; family Picidae; genus Dryobates; species Dryobates pubescens. The sequence goes on along the minus strand of NC_071615.1, from coordinate 705,173 downwards.
GAGGAGAGCAGAGCCCCAGGGGCAGGTGAGAGCAGAGCCCAGGGGCAGGGGAGAGCAGCACCCCAGGGACAGAGGAGAGCAGAGCCCCAGGGGCAGGGGAGAGCAGAGCCCCAGGGGCAGGGGAGAGCAGAGCCCCAGGGGCAGAGGAGAGCAGAGCCCCAGGGGCAGGTGAGAGCAGAGCCCCAGGGGCAGAGGAGAGCAGAGCCCCAGGGGCAGGGGAGAGCAGAGCCCCAGGGGCAGGGGAGAGCAGAGCCCCAGGGGCAGGGGAGAGCAGAGCCCCAGGGGCAGGGGAGAGCAGAGCCCCAGGGGCAGAGGAGAGCAGAGCCCCAGGGGCAGGGGAGAGCAGAGCCCCAGGGGCAGAGGAGAGCAGAGCCCCAGGGGCAGGGGAGAGCAGAGCCCCAGGGGCAGGGGAGAGCAGAGCCCCAGGGGCAGAGGAGAGCAGAGCCCCAGGGGCAGGGGAGAGCAGAGCCCCAGGGGCAGAGGAGAGCAGAGCCCCAGGGGGAGGGGAGAGCAGAGCCCCAGGGGCAGAGGAGAGCAGAGCCCCAGGGGCAGGGGAGAGCAGAGCCCCAGGGGCAGAGGAGAGCAGAGCCCCAGGGGCAGGGGAGAGCAGAGCCCCAGGGGCAGGGGAGAGCAGCACCCCAGGGGCAGGGGAGAGCAGAGCCCCAGGGACAGAGGAGAGCAGAGCCCCAGGGGCAGTGAAGCACTCAGCTCCTCAGCCTCCCCAGGGCCAGAGGGGGCTGGAGGAGCTCCAGAGCTGCCAACTGAACCCAGAGAACCTAAACCAAGCAAACAACTCACACTTGGCTGTGATTTCCCTCAGCCCCTTCCCCCTCCCTTTTGATCAGCTCTATCTTGCCCAGCCCTGCTGCAGGAGCTGACTGAGGGCTTCACCCAGCCCTGCAAAGCAGGACCAAGGAAGAAAGCAGCCTTTGTGAAGGCCTCTCTGAAGTCCTCTGTTCTGGGAAGGTTGGAAATAGCACACAAAGGTCCTTTCTCACTAGGCTGTGCCACTTCCAGCTCTCAGCTCCACCACGACCCAGATGTTGAGATGCTGATGCTGGGGAAAGAAAGGGAAGGAAAACAAGAGGCATGGGGAGAAAGGAGGAAGAGCAGGGCTGGGGGGGGGAGAGAAGGGCTGGGGAGGGAGAGAAGGGATGGGGGGAAGGCAACATTCTCCTCCTGCTCAGGTGGAACCCCCTGGGTTCCAGGCTGTGCCCCCTGCCCCTGGTCCTGTCCCTGGGCACCACTGAGCAGAGCCTGGCCCCAGCCTCTTGCCCCCCAGCCTTTATCTCTTGCTGAGCATTGCTCAGCTGCCCTCTGGGGCTGCTCTGCTGCAGGCTCTCAGCCCCAGGGCTCTCAGCCTCTGCTCCTCACAGGGCTGCCCCAGGCCCCTCAGCATCTCTGTAGCCTCCCCTGGGCTCTCTGCAGCAGTTCCCTGTCCCTCTTGAGCCCACCACAAGTGGAGAGCCCAGAGCTGGACCCAGCACTGCAGCTGTGGCCTGACTAGGGCAGAGCAGAGAGGGAGGAGAGTCTCCCTTGCCCTGCTGGCCACTCTTCCTCGTGCCCCCAGGACTCCCTTGGTCTGCTTGCCAGGCACACTGCTGCCCCCCCAGCTCCTTCACTCAGAGCTGCTCTCCAGCAGCCTCTCCACCCCTGCCCCTGCTGAGCTTTGTGCCCTCAAACACCTCCAGGGCTGGCTGCTCTCCAGCCCTTCTTGCTGTGCCTGGCAGGGGCTGCTGGGGGCAGGCTCAGGGCACCTTCTCTCCTGCCAGAGCACAGATGCCCCTCACTCAGCCCTAATCCAGCTTCTCTCTCCCCAGACACCTCCCCGTGGCCTGGCCATCAACATCTGGACCTGGCTGGTGGCTTCTGTGCCCACTCAGATGCCCAAGCCTCAGCCTGCCAGCCTGGCACCCAGGAGCCAGCCCCTGGCTGCTGTTGGCACACCACAGAGAGCTGCCAACTGCCCATGGAGCCAGTGCCAGCTGCAGGAGAAAGGGTGAGGGAGCTGCAGACAAAGAAGGGTTTATAGCCCAGGCAGGCACCTGACAGGGGGGAGGGGGGCTGGGACGTGCTCAGCCCTGGCAGGCCCCAGTTGGGGTTTAATATCTCCTTATTTCATTATTTGTGATCTATTTCTGGGGCTCTCTGCAGCTGAGCAGCACACAACAGCTGGGGCTGAGGCCTTCCAGGAGATGAACTCATGGGCAACTGCTCACAAGAGCTGCAGGACCTGGCTGGCAGCTCAGGCCACGGGGCAGCCCCCCGCTCCTGCTGAGCCCCCCAGGCAGGTGGGGCTGGGGGAGAGCTGGAGCTGCTCCCCCTGAGGGAGTGAGGGCAGCCCATGGCTTGGGAGCACCAGCTCTGCTGCCCCCCGGGCACCCCCGGGCACCCCTGGGAGCCCCCAGCACCAATAGGAGCCCCCAGCACCCACCTGAGCCCCCAGCACCCACCTGAGCCCCCAGCTCCCACCTGAGCCCCTTGCATGGTGCTGAGGGATGGTGCTGGGGGCAGCGGAGCAGGCTGGGGGCTGCCCTGTGGGGCTCTGCAGGGTGCAGCAGGACCCTGTGTGCCATGGGCAGGCTGGGGGCTGCCTTTCCTGCCCAGAGTCCCAGCACGGGGGTGGGGGTGGGGGGGAGCGCTGGGAGTCACCCAGTGCAGCCCTCCTGCTCCAGCAGGGGCACCCCGAGCAGGTTCAGCAGGAGCTGCCCAGCCCGTGGGGGTGCTGCAGAGCTCATCACCCTAAGGTGAGGCATGCCCAGTGCTGGGGTGCAGCAGCTCAGGCCCCAGGGAGCATCCCAGGGCTCTGGGAAGGGCAGTGTCCCATCCCCCACCCTTGCAGGCCACTCAGAAGTGCATCATTCAGTCATCTGAGGCCGGTGCTGGGCACTGCTGCTTTCCAGCATGACATCAGGCAGGCCCTGGGGGGGAGGTCTGCTATCCAAGCAGGATCATCTCCCAAGGGAAGGGAAGGTGGAAGCTGGAACACTAAAAGCTGGGAACAGCCTGCCCTGGCCAGGAGACAGCCAGCATGAGCTAAGAGGCCTCTTCCATGTCCTGCTGTCCCTGGGGATGGGTGAAAATAGGCTGGGTGAGAGAGGAGCTGGAGGGCTGCAGCCTTGCCCTGGCTGGGAGGCAGGTTGCTCCAGCAGGACTTTTCCATGATTAATGGAGACAAGAAAAGAAAGAAGGGAACTGCTCAGCACAGAGGTAACCCCCCAGGGCTGGCCCCACTCAGGTTGAGAGAGCCCTGACATCATGTCTTGAAAAGGGGGCTGGAAAGAGAGCTCTGCTAGATCACATCTGCTGAGCAGGAGAGGAGCACCAGGCTGCCAGGGGAGCTAAGGGCTGTGCTGGTCCCCCCCAGGCAGCTGGAGGAGCTAAGGGCTGTGCTGGTCCCCCCCAGGCAGCTGGAGGAGCTCAGGGCTGTGCTGGTCCCCCCCAGGCAGCTGGAGGAGCTAAGGGCTGTGCTGGTCCCCCCCAGGCAGCTGGAGGAGCCTAAGGGCTGTGCTGGTCCCCCCCAGGCAGCTGGAGGAGCTCAGGGCTGTGCTGGTCCCCCCCAGGCAGCTGGAGGAGCTCAGGGCTGTGCTGGTCCCCCCCAGGCAGCTGGAGGAGCCTAAGGGCTGTGCTGGTCCCCCCCAGGCAGCTGGAGGAGCTAAGGGCTGTGCTGGTCCCCCCCAGGCAGCTGGAGGAGCTAAGGGCTGTGCTGGTCCCCCCCAGGCAGCTGGAGGAGCTAAGGGCTGTGCTGGTCCCCCCCAGGCAGCTGGAGGAGCTAAGGGCTGTGCTGGTCCCCCCCAGGCAGCTGGAGGAGCTCAGGGCTGTGCTGGTCCCCCCCAGGCAGCTGGAGGAGCTAAGGGCTGTGCTGGTCCCCCCCAGGCAGCTGGAGGAGCCTAAGGGCTGTGCTGGTCCCCCCCAGGCAGCTGGAGGAGCTAAGGGCTGTGCTGGTCCCCCCCAGGCAGCTGGAGGAGCTAAGGGCTGTGCTGGTCCCCCCCAGGCAGCTGGAGGAGCTAAGGGCTGTGCTGGTCCCCCCCAGCTGGGCTGCTGGGCTCGCTGGGACCCCAACCAGCACCTGGCTCCCAGGGAGCACTCCCAGCACCTCCTGCCTGCCCTCCTGCCCTCCTGCCCTCCTGCCCTCCTGCCCTCCTGCCCTCCTGCCCCCATCACCTTCCCTGGGACAGAGTCTCAGGGAGCTAGGGGCTGGCAGGGGCCTGCAGAGCTCATCCAGCCCAACCCCCCCTGCCCAAAGCTGCTCTGAGGTCTCCCTGGAGCCTTCTCCAGGCTGAGCTGCCGCAGCTCTCCCAGCCTGGGGGCAACCTCTCTGTCTGGGACCATTTGCTCCTGGTCATGGAAGGCTTTGGAGAGGTTCTGCTTTTTTGACACCCCCAACAGGTCTCCACGAGCAGGAAGCCCTTTTGTTCCCATCAGCAGTTTCTGGAGAGCAGGAAGAGCTCCTGGCCAGCTCTCAGCACCAGCTGGAGCCAGGCTCTGCTCGAGGGCAGCAGAAGCTCCCCGTGGAGCTCTCATCCCAGCCTGGCCCCAGGCAGGGCTCAGCTCTGCTTCCCTCTCCAGCACGCTGGCCACTGGCAGAGGGCTGGCACCAGCCCACAGGCCTGGGGCAATGAAGCCATTCCCACACTTGGATGATTGCTTTTAATGACTCCAGGCAGGAGCTGAGGAGGAGAGAGTGGTTCTGGGGTGCTGTGCTCCCTGTGCTTCCCCAAACCCAGAGCAAGCTCTCCACCCTGCCCATGACAGGATGGGAGGTGGTGGCTTGGAACCAGAAGAAGGACACAGGCTGGAGAGAAGGAAGAGATTTTGTACACTGAGGGTGCTGAGAGCCTGGCCCAGGCTGCCAGAGAGCTGCCCCATCCCTGGCACCCCCAGGCCAGGCTGTGTGGGGCTGTCAGCAGCCTGCTGGGGCTGGGGCTGTCCCTGCTGGCTGCAGGGGGCTGCACTGGGGAGCTGCAAGATCTCTTCCCACCCAAACCAGCCTGGGAGCCTCTGATTCCAAGCTGAATATGCCAAAGAGCTCAGGAGGAGCAACAGGGGCAGGAGGCCTCCTGAAGTGCCCTCTTGTCCTGTGGGCTCAGGGGAAGCATCACTGCTGCCTCTCCAAGCTGCTGCTGGCTACTGAAAGCATCTTACCAAGCAAAGGTGCAGGCAAGGAGCCAGGGAGTCCCCCAGCTGCAGGGGCAGCAGCCCTGCAGGGCTCCCTGCCTTGCACTGCACTCACAGCACCCCAGACCCTGCCAGCCGAGGCCTCACAGCCAGGTTTGCCTCTGAACTCTTGGGGCTGGAGTCCACCTGCCCTCAGCTGAGCCTTGGAGCAGCAGCTGAGCCTTGGAGCAGCAGCTGAGCCTTGGAGCTGGAGTCCCTCAGCTTCTTTGGACTTGAGTCTGTTACAGGCTGCCCAGAGGGGCTGTGGAGTCTCCTCTGGAGAGCTTCCACCCCCCCTGGGCACTGTGCCCCTGGGCAAGCTGCTGTGGGTGCCCTGCTGGAGCAGGGGCTCGGACTGGGTGCTGCCCAGAGGTCCACCCTGCACCATGCTGGGATTCTGTGATCCCAGTCCCTGCTCTCTTTGCTTTTGGTTTTCCCTTCTAGCTGCCAGGAGTGCCCCTGGGAGCCAGGTTTCCCTGCTAATTGGAGCTGGCTCCTTGGGATTAGTTTGGAGAATTGGCTAAGCCCTGGCTGGGAGCTGGCCACGACCCCCAGCCAAGAGCCCCAGGCTGGGGGGAGCAGGGGCTGGGGAGCTGGGGAGGGCAGAGCTGTGAGAGATGCTGCCAGGCAGAGAAGCTCCTGGGCACAGGAGCCTGGGACAATAAATCTGAGCAATTAACACTGGGAGAGAGCAACAAAAAGGGGGAGAGGGCAAAAAGGAAGGAGCAGTGTGCTTGGGTGACCTCTGCAGTGCTGCAGCCTCAGGGCAGCGCTGCTGGCACTAAGCAGCTGCCACCCAGGGGTGCTTAGCACCCCACTGACTCCCCCCCTCCCTTCCTGCACCTCTTAGCTCCGGGCAGGTGATGGCTTCCAAGTGGGCAGGTGCCAACAGCTGAGCATGGGCACAGCTCCCCCCTGGCCCTGCCAAGAGCCTCTCCCCACCCCCAGCTGCTTTCCCCCCTGCCTCCTCTGGGTCAGGAGGGAGGAGGCAGAACTGCAGCCTGGGGAAGCTTTCTTCCCTTCAAACACAGCACAGGGCTCTCCTGCTGCCAGGCTGGAGCCTGGGCAGGGGCCAGGGCCACAGAGTCCTTGTGCCTGGGAGAGATCTTTAAGGCCATCAAGTTCAGATCTTAGCACTGCCAGGGCACCACCAGACCATGGCTCTCAGCCCCAGGGCTCTCAGCCCCAGGGCTCTCAGCCTGTGCTCCTCACAGGGCTGCTCCAGGCCCCTCAGCACCTTCCCACCTTGATCCTGTTGGGCTTTCCCTCTGCAGCAGAGCCAGAGCTGTGCAAGCATTTAGCTGCCCATGGGCTGCAGAGGGCAGGTGCCCTTTCCCTGGGCCAGAGCCTGAGCCAGAGCAGGGCTGTGAGAGAGCTGAAACAGCCTGGCAGGAGGTCTTGAAATTGCTTGAGGGCTCCACTCTGCACAGCAGTACCTGCTGAGATGAAACCACTTGGCCTCCTGCCCCCTGTCTGCAAGGCAAACACAGGCTCTGCTATTGCTGCCCACAGAAATCCCTAGCCCAGCATCTGCCTCCCTGTGTGTCAGCTTTGTTTTATCCAGAGCCATGGACCTTGGATGTCTTCTCTCCTCTCCTCTTGTGCTCTGGATGCAGCCCCTTTCATCCAGCCCTCTTGCTGCCTTCAGAGAGCAGAACAGCAGCAGTTGTTGTCTTTCCCCTGGGGCATGGGCTGCTGGAAAGCAAAGGGAAATGTCCTGCTTGGAAGAGGGAGAGGGCAGGCAGGAGGCTGCTGTCTCCATCCCCCCAGCAGAGCTGCAGCTCTGGGCCCTTTGGCTGCCTCAGGCCTTCCTGGAGAGCAGCAAATTGTCCTATAAAAATCCTTCTCTGGAGTTTTGTTCTCCTGAGGAGCAAAGCCCAGCTTGGAAACCTGGGAATAAAAGCTCTTCCTTCTCCCAGGGAAAAGCCCAGGACAGACCAAGGCCATCCAAAAGTCCTTACAGGGACTGAGCAAAGTCCAAGACAGAAGCTGTGGCACTGGAATCAAGTCCAGCAGGGCTCTCAGAGCCTGCCTCTCTGCCCCCCTGCACTGGCATCTGAAGCCTGCCTCTGGCTGTGGGAAGCTCACGTTGTGGCCTCAGCCTGGGACCCAGCTCAGCAACTGCCACAGCATCCTCACTGTTGCACCAGAGCAGCCCAAGAGCTCAGCCTGGGGAGGCTCTGGCACAGGGAGGCTGTGGCTGCCTCCTCCCTGGGGTGCTCAGAGCCAGGCTGGATGAGGCCCTGAGCAAGCTGTGCTGGGGGGAGGTGTCCCTGCCCACGGCAGGGGCTTGGAGCTGGATGAGCTTCCAGGCCCCTTCCCACCCAACCATTCTCTGTGTTCCAGAGCTGCTCTGAGCTGGTTCCTCACTGCAGAGGTGCAGGTGAGGGATGGCCAAGGTCAGCCCTGCTGACTGAGCTGCAAGGCCAAGCCTGCAGCCTGTGGGCAGCAGGAGGCAGGCTGGGAGCAGCATCTCCTCAGCCACCAGTGTCCTCAGCTGCTCAGAGCACCGAAGACAAAGGGACTGGAGGAAGCATTTCCTCTGCTGAGGGCTCACACCAGGGAGGTTCCTGTGCACAGAGCAGGTCAGGAGTTGAATACTGGAGGAGAAAGGAAAACAGATAGAAAGTCATCTGCCCTGAGACCCTCCCCAGAGCTGGGGGCATTTGGAAGTCGTTTTTCACTGGGCTGAGAGCTGTTCCTGGCCCTCCAGCAAGCATTCTCTGCCCAAGCCCCACAGCCTGGGACACGAGGAGGAACTTCTCCTCCATCCTCCTGGGTTCTGGAGCTTTCTGCTGGGTGCAAGGTGCCTGGCACCTGCCCCCAGGCTTGGGGCCACGGTGGTCTGGGCTTTGGGGCGAGGTGGAGCCCGATGCATGCTGGCAATTGCTCTCCCCCTTGGTGTGCATCAGGGCTGAGGCTCAGCAGCAGCAGGGGGCTTGGACTTGCTGGCATTGAAGGCACTAAACACGGGAGGGACAGCTTTGAAGGGGGACAGTCCCTGCAGCAAGAGGGAGCTGAAAGGGAAGGGAAACAAAATTCCCTCCTGGAAGGAGCTCAAGAAAATTATTTTCCTTCTGTGCTTCTGCCTCTCTTCTTCTGGCTTAGACAAACACCTTGGGCTTGGCTCTTCACCTCAGCTCTGCCTTTCATGCACAGCCCTGCTCCAGTTGGGCAGAGTTTGTGCTGCTGCATGAAAGCAGAGAAGGCTTTTTAGGAGCAGAAGCTGAAATGAGGAAGGAAACTGGGAAGGTTTTGTTGCCTGAGGTTGGCCTTGGTTGGTACTCAGCTTGTTTGGGTTTGCAGCTCCTGTGTCTGAGGGGCTGGGGGCTGATGCTGGCTCCAAACAGGTGCTGGAGTGGGGAGAGCTGAGCCAAGGGGGTGGGGGATGGCCTCACTCCGCTGCTGTGCTCCTCAGGGCTCGCTCAGGAGAGGACATCTGCATGGGAGGGCAGACAGAGTTCATGGGGTGGCACACAGGTCCTGGGTACACCCCAGAGCTGGAACAGTCTCTGGTAAGAGGGAAGGGTCTGGAGAGCAGGGCTGGGGAGGAGCAGCTGAGGGGGCTGGGGGTGTCTGGAGGAGGCTGAGGGAGACCTCACTGCTCCCTGAGAGGAGGTTGGAGCCAGGTGTGGGGTGAGCTCTGCTCCCTACTATCAGGTGATGGAAGGAGAAGAAATGGCCCTGAAATTGTGGCAGGGCAGGGTTAGGTTGGAGAGGAGGCTTAGGAGGAGCAATTGCTTTGCTGCAGGAGTGGTCAGGGACTGGCAGAGGCTGCCCAGGGAGGTGGTGGAGTCCCCATGCCTGGAGGTGCTCCAGAACCCTGTGGCCATGGCAGCTGGGGCCAGGGTTTAGTGGCCATGGGAGGTTGGACTCCGTGGTCTTGAAGGTCTTTTCCAAGCCAAACAATTCTCTATGACCTCGAGTTCCCCCTGAGATGTCCTCTGGCTGCTGCATGCCTGATGCACTGGGGGCCCAGCTGGGCTCCTGCTGCACCCCTGCTCCAGAGACACTGCCCACAGCTGGGATGGGGGCTGCAGGTCAAGCTCCATGGCTGCTCCACTTCCTTCCAGCCCCAGAGTCTGTGCAGCCTTCTGCTGCCCCTGGAAGATTTACAGAGCAGCAGTAAGTATTTCACCAGCTCTTTATTAATAAGGCAGCCATAAAAGAGGGGCAGCCAGGCCTTCCAAGGACTCCTGGAGCCCTTCATAATCCAAAGAGGGATTTGGCTTCCCCCAGTAGATAGTCCACTGGTGGGCATGTTTTACAGCCCCTCTGTTAGAGCAGGGCTGGTCCCCCAGCATCCAAGTGTGAAGTGAGGCTCTGTGATGGGCTGCTCCATAAATCTCTCCCCTCTAATCCTTTCCTTTCTACTCTTTGCACACTGGGGGAGGAGAGAGAGGGTGGACTGGCCTGAGCAGGCCACAGCTTTAACCCTTTGTGCTTTGGGGGATCCTGAGCAGAAGGTGGAGCACGGGAGGGGAGCTGTTTCATGGCAGGCTTTGGAGGAGCAGGCAGTTACCTCCAGCCATTACAGCCCAAGTGACAGCTCAAGGAGCTCCTCCAGATGTTTAAGGAGTCCACCACTGCGTGCAGGAAGTAAACCTGGCAGCACTTCCATCACCTCAGACTCCTCAAGCCACGAAGGCACAACTCTGGTCCCATTCACCCACTGCCTGGCTAATGTTGCTTCTCTCCTCGCTCGTTTCCAGGGCTGGGACGCCAGAGGAGGACCCAGCCCAGCATCTGCAGCCCAGGCAGCACCGTGGAGAGCACAGGTCTGTGGCAGGGAGGTGGAGGGAGCCAGGGCTTAGGTCTGGGGCCACTTCAAGGCTGCAGCTTGTGGCTGTGTGGAGGTGAGGAAACCCTCTGAGCCAAAGGCCAAAAGCTCCTTCGGCTCCGTGGCCAGAGAGGTGCCAGGCTCCCGAAAGGGATGTGGCTTCTTGGCTCCCTACAGGCTGCCCTGGATGGGGAGGGGGCAGCTGGCTGGAGAACAAGAGGCCAGAGGGTGAGCCTGGTCTTCAGGGGCTGTGCAGACACCAGTGGCAGGGGCAGGTTTTGCTGTTCTGGACCACCCTGTTGTGACACCAAACCAGGAGGAGACTTCTATCCTGGCAGTGGAGGTCAGGAACAGGCACAAGGTCCATCAGTGCTCACCAGCCTCACATGCAGAGCCCAGGAGCATGGCTCTCATGCAGGATGCTGCAGTGGGTTGGGTTGGAAGGGACCTGAAAGCTCATCCAGCTCCAACCCCCTGCCAGGGGCAGGGACCCCTCCCACCAGCCCAGGCTGCTCAAGGCCTCATCCAGCCTGGCGCTGAACACCTCCAGGGAGAGGACAGCCACAGCCTCCCTGGGCAGCCTGTGCCAGGGTCTCCCCAGCCTCACTGCAAAGAGTTTCTTCCCAATCTCCAGTCTCAGCCTCCCCTCCTCCAAGCCATTGCCCCTGCTCCTGTCCTGCCCTGCACGATGCAGACAGCCCTGAGCACCCCTTGTGTGCCATCCAGTCTGCCACACCAGGGCTCCCAACACCTTCTGCTCCCATCCCCTTAAGCCTGCCCCCCCTGTGGGATGCTTCCAACACCAGAGAGAGGCAGGGGGCAGGCTGGGGAGGTGAGGGGCTGCCTCCTTTCCCCCCTCCAGCTGCACACAGCTGCGGCTCACAGGCACCGCAGGGCCTGAAGCATGAACTTTGTGTCCCTTCTCTCAGGAGCCAGGCTGGGCTTTCTTAAGCCCAGCTTTTCAAACAGTGCTGAAAGGTCCTGCAAGGGGCAGAGGTCTGCTTTGGAAATTGAACAAATTGTGGGGTTATGGCTCCCAGGGGGGGTGGTTGCTGTAAATCTCCAGCATTTAACCCATCTGTTCTTTCCCAACCCTGCTACCAGCCTCTGGAGGGGGAGAGGGAGGCAAGGCTGACACGACTTCCTGATGTGCCTCCCAGAGCCCCCCCAAAGAGCTCCTCAGGAAGGTTTTTAAGGCAATATTTATGGAGGATCCTGGTGAATCAGGCCCTGCAGAGGTGCAGAGGAAGGGCTGTTGCTCATTAAGGGCTGGAAACGGAGCCCTGAGCCTTTCCCTGCGGAGGGGCAAAAGAAATGAAGTGAAAGTGAAGCAGCTTTTGAGGCCATCCACAGCTTTTGGGGGGGTTTCCTTTTTGCCTTTTACCATTGTTGCTGCTGGTAAAAATTGGAACCTCCCTTTGGATGAAAGGAGGGAGAAAGAAATAAACCATAGCCTCCTGGAATAGCTTCAGCCGCAAGGGACCTTAAAGATCATCCAGCCCCAGGGGCAGGGACTCCTCCTGCTAGAGCTGGCTGCTCAAAGCTGCATCACAGAACTGGTTTGGTTGGAAAAGGCCTCTAAGATTGCTGAGGCCAAGCATCATCACCTGAGACCACCATGGCCCAGCCTGGTCTTGACAGCTTCCCCAGAGGAGGCATCCCCAGCTTCCCTGGGCAGCCTCACCAGTGGCTCACCACCCCCAGGATCTCATACAGTCACACAACTGCCAGGGCTGGAAGGGACCTCCAGGCTCAGCCAGCTCCAACCCCCTGCCATGGGCAGGGACACCTCACACCGCAGCAGGTTGCTCACAGCCACCTCCAGCCTGGCTGCAAACACCTCCAGGGCTGAGGCTTCCACCTCCTCCCTGGGCAAGCTGCTCCAGGGTCTCCTCCCAATGTCCTGGAGCACCTGCAGGGATGGGGACTCCACCACCGCCCTGGGCAGCCTCTGCCAGTGCCTGGCCAGTCTTTCAGGAAAGGAATTGTTCCTCAAATCCGACCTAACCCTCCCTCCTCTCCCCCAGTGAGGATCTCAAGGGCTCTGCTGGACTCTGTGTGCACTTGGCAGGAGGCAGGAGGTGAAGAGCTCAGCCTGGGCAGAGCAAACCTCTCCTCCAAAGGCCGGCGGAGAGGCAGCAGGGTTTTGCCTGAGCTACAGCTGCTCTGCCCCATCCTCTGGGGAGCAGGGCAAGGAAGGGGGCACAAAGCCATGATGACTTCATCAAGAGCTCAGGGGGAGGATGGTGTCCAGCTAATCCTTGCACAACAGCCTGGGTGCCGGCCCCCGGGCACGCCGCCCAGCCCCGAGCGTGCCCTGCCCGCGCACCGCCCTCCCCTGAGTCACTTCTGACCCAGGAATGGCTGCTGAGGCATCACAGAAGGGGTGTTGGGGGGGGATTGTTGCTTTCCAGTGACTTCATGGGTCCAAGATGCTGCCAAGGATCTATCAGTCATGGCATTCAAAATGTCAACACCTCCCTCCCAAATGGAAATGGAGCTAAAGGTCCTGCGCCTCCCCCCGGCCCCTGCGTGGACATCAGCCTCCGGGGAGCAGCCAACGCCAGCCCTGCTCAGGTCAGCTCCATCTGCAGCAGGCCCTGGGCTCTTCTGCCCCTTGAGCCTGCACCCAGCACAGGCAGTGAGGCCTGGGGCAGGGGGCAAGCCGGGGACAGCTTTGGTTCAGCTGTGCCTCAGATCCATCCCTGCAGCTCCAAAGCCGCTGAGGAGCAGCCAGGTTCGGTCTGCGGCGCTGTGCTCCCAGCCCAGAGGTGCTCTGCCCCCAGCCTGGCTGCTCTCAGCTGGTGACATCCACCTGTTTCCAGCATCTCTGTTAGAGAGAAACCTCCACCTCTCTCTCCCCCTTGTTTGCTTTCTGCTGAGGCTCTGCTCTGGAGCTTGCATAAATCTTGCCCCAAAATAGCCCCTGGCCCCTGGCCCAGCCGTGGGCGTCCTGACTTCTGCGCCGGCAGGGGGAGGGCAGGCTGCCATCTGCTGCATTGCATGGCAGATTCGGGTCAGCCTTGGCACCCCTCCATCCAGGCATCCCCCCATGCTGGTACCAAATTTGCCAGGTTCCCCTTCCCAGCTTTCCACTCTGCTCCTGGGCTCACCTCTGCCTCGGCCCCGGGAGGCTGCGGCGCCCCCGTGGCAGGGCTGCCGCCCGGCGTGGCACAGCCAGGCCAATCAAAGTCCCCAAGAAGCTCAGTGAGCTTCTGTTCCAAGCCAGAGCCTCTTCCTTTGGGATGGCCTTCAGCTGCAGCAGAGAGGAGGAGACTCAGATCCTTTCCTGTTTGTCTCCTGGTCAAGACAGGACTCTGCCCCCGGCACCTCGGGACGTGCTCAGTGGCCGTGGCTGTGGTGGGCTGGATGGTCATAGAGCCACAGAATGGCAGAGGCTGGAAGGGACCTCCCCAGACCATCCAGGCCAAGCTCCTTGCCAAGCAGGGTCCCCCAGGGCAGGTCACACAGGAGTGGTGGGTCTTGAAAGTCTGTGGAGAACCTCTCTGGGCAGCCTGCTCCAGGGCTCCAGCAGCCTCACACCAGAGAAGTTTCTCCTCCTGCTGAGGTGGAACCTCCTGGGTTGCAGTTTGTGTCTGCTGCTCCTCACCCCGGCCCAGGACACCACTGGGAAGAGTCTGTCCCCTTCCTCTTGACACCCTCCCTTCAGAGACTTCTAAACCTTAGTAAGATGCCTCTCAGGCTGCCCTCAGGCTCTCCCTCAGCCTTCCTTAGAGGTCTTTTCCAACCTTGATGTTGTGTGATGCTAGGAGTCCTGACAAGTTCTTTATGCACAGGATAACAGTTCTGGAGACAGCTGCCACAGCTGCCAGAGGTGCCAGGGGTGCCACAGCTGCCAGAGGTGCCAGGGGTGCCACAGCTGCCAGAGGTGCCAGGGGTGCCACAGCTGCCATGGGTGCCACAGCTGCCAGAGGTGCCAGGGGTGCCACAGCTGCCATGGGTGCCACAGCTGCCAGAGGTGCCAGGGGTGCCACAGCTGCCATGGGTGCCACAGCTGCCAGAGGTGCCAGGGGGCTCAGCCTGGGGTCCTGCCTCTGCTAAGCAGCCCTTAGGTCAGTGGTGGCAAATCAAAACTGGAGTGAAACCCAGGGGTCAGCTACATCAAACCGATGATCTGAAGGAGCTTGACAGCCACAGCTGCCCTGTGCTGGCAGCTGCCCTGTGCTGGCAGCTCCCTTGCATGCTCCTGCTGGCAGGCATCCTAAGGGTCAGGGCCACTGGCTCCTCTTGGGAATCCACCTTCTGAGTGCAGAGAGGAAGAACATTGAGGGGGCTGAGCCCTGGCTGATCCAGGAGGGTTGGAGGGCCTTGGAGGCAAGGAAGTGGCTTGCCTCTGCTGGTGTGGATCATCTGCCTGCCCAAGGAGGGTAAACCAGGAGGCAAATGGAGAGAAGTGGTGGGCATGAGCCACCAGCCCATCACAGCAGCCTGTGCCAGGGGGAAACCAGCAGCAGCAGAAGTGCTGGGAGGCTGGCAAGGGAGCCTGGACTCTGCTGGACAGCCTGGAAGTGCAAGGCACTGCTGCCAGGGCCCCAGCACTGAGCTGCTTGTGCAGGGCCTGCTGAGCTGCTGGCTGCAGCCCTGCTGGGCAGCCTTGGAGGTCAGCTATGGGAACCACAGAAGGGGTTGGAAAGCCTCCTCTGAGCTCATCACATCCAACCTTCTACCCAACAGCTCGAAGGCCACTGGAGCAGGTCCCAAAGTGCCACATGCCCTTGGGTTTTGAACCCCCCCAGGGATGGTGACCCCCCCCTCCCCAGGCAGCCTGTGCCAGTGCCTGACCACTCTTGCAGGGCAGAAGCCACACAGCTGCCCAGCTCCTGAGCCCCCACCTGGGACCCCAGCTGCAGCTGAGGACGCAGGACCTTGGTGGCAGCGATGCTTGGTGTTACCCCACCAGCAAAGCTGCTTCCCTCTCCCTGCTGGGTGTGGAGTGGTGGTGGGAAGCCAGGGCCCTCCCCTGCGTTTGGGAGCCCAGAGAGCTCCTCTCCTGGCCAGCCTTTTGTCTCGGTGCAGCCCTGGCCTGTCTGCACCGCGTTCATCTAAGATGCTGAGAAGTGAGAGGTGTGGGGGTGGGAGAGGCTGGCTGGAGCTGCCTTGGAGCCTCTGCTGGATACATCCCTGGGGACCCCAGCAGGCAGATCTGCTGCAAAACTCTGCTGGCCAGGGCAGGGGCAGCGGGTGCCACTGCCCAGGGCTTGGCTGGGGAGGCAGGGACTGGCTCCCAGTGGAAAGTGCCTCAGCCTGGGCCCCGGGCTCGTGGTGTATACCAAAGTGGTGTCTCATCTGTCTGCAAGCTGGAGAGAGCAGATGCAGGCAGGGAGGAGGGAGGAAAAGAGAAGAGAGAGGGAAGGGGATGGGAGGGCTGCAAGGATGCTGAGGGCACTGCAGCAGCTCCCTGGTGAGGAAAGGCTGAGAGGATTTGGGCTCTGGAGTCTGGAGGAGAGCAGCCTGAGGGGGGTCCCATCAATGCTGATCAATACCTACAGGGTGGGGGTCAGCAGGATGGGACCAGGCTTTGCTCAGTGGTGCCCAGTGACAGGGCAAGGGGCACAAAGTGCAGCAGCAGGAGTTCCATCCAAAGATGAGGAGGAACCTCTGTAACTGAAGGGTGGCAGAGCCTGGGGCAGAGAGCTGCTGAGTCTCCATCTCTGCAGGCATTCCAAACCCACCTGGATGTGTTCCTGTGTGCCCTGCTCTGGGTGCCCCTGCCCTGGCAGGGGGTTGGACTTGATCTCCAGAGGCCCCTTCCAGCCCCTCCCATGCTGGAATTCTGAGACCCTCACCCCTGGAGACATTCAGGCTCAAAGCTGATGAGGCCCTGGGCAGCCTGATCTAGCTGGGGACGTCCCTGCTCACTACAGGGGGGTTGGAGAGGTGGCCTTGGAAGGTCTCTTCCAAGCCAATGCAGCCATGTGTGATTCTGGGGACCCTGTTAAGGGAAGGCTCCTAAGGGCTACTGGGACACAGAGCCAGGCTGCAAAGTCCAGGAGGCTCCTGGGCTTTGGCTGAGGAGTGGCATCTCCAACGAGGCAGGGGAAAGGCCAGGAGCGAGCCTGAGACACGTGAGACTGCAGACCTCAAAAGGATAAACATGATCTGATACCTTCTTTCTGGGGCCCCCCAGGGGGAAGGGGAAGGTTTCAGAAAAGAAAGCAGCACTTTAATTTCACCTGGAGATTTTCCAGCAATAAAATCCAATCCATCATCCTCCCGGTGTGACTGCTCCCGAGGAAAATTTAGAGGCTGCGACTGAAATCTAGAAGCCACAGGGGGCACCATTAGGAAGATGTCTAGCAGCCATGCAAAACCTGTTAGATCACAGCCCCTGCCAAAGGCTGGGGAGGAGCGGGGTGTGAAAAGGACGGCGCGGAGCGGGGCGAGCCGGGGCGGCTGCTGGGGCGCACAGCCCTGCTCTGCCGGGCGGCCGCCGGGGCGCCCCGAGAGCCCGCAGCAGCCGGCCGGCCCCGGACCCCCCTGCAGGACGCTTTGCGTTGGGAGGGACCTCAAAGAGAGCCCAGTTCCAGCCCCCCCGCTGCGGGCAGGGACACCTCCTGCTACCCCTCGTTGCTCAAGGCCTCACCCAGCCTGGGCTTAAACACTTCCAGCACCCACAGCCTCCCTGGGCAGCCTGCTCCAGCACCCACAGCCTCCCTGGGCAGCCTGCT
Source organism: Dryobates pubescens (assembly GCF_014839835.1). NCBI lineage: Eukaryota > Metazoa > Chordata > Aves > Piciformes > Picidae > Dryobates > Dryobates pubescens. Next base: position 688,547 of record NC_071615.1, on the reverse strand, counting down.
CCAGCACCCACAGCCCCCCTGGGCAGCCTGCTCCAGCACCCACAGCCCCCCTGGGCAGCCTGCTCCAGCACCCACAGCCCCCCTGGGCAGCCTGCTCCAGCACCCACAGCCCCCCTGGGCAGCCTGCTCCAGCACCCACAGCCCCCCTGGGCAGCCTGCTCCAGCACCCACAGCCTCCCTGGGCAGCCTGCTCCAGCACCCACAGCCTCCCTGGGCAGCCTGCTCCATCACCCACAGCCCCCCTGGGCAGCCTGCTCCATCACCCACAGCCCCCCTGGGCAGCCTGCTCCAGCACCCATAGCCCCCCTGGGCAGCCTGCTCCAGCACCCACAGCCTCCCTGACCGACCTGCTCCAGCACCCACAGCCTCCCTGGGCAACCTGCTCCAGCATCCACAGCCTCCCTGGGCAGCCTGCTCCAGCATCTCACCACCCTCACTGGAAAGAATTTCCTCCTCATCTTCAGTCTAAATCTGCCCTCCTCCAACCCAAAGCCATGGTCCCTGGTCCTGTCACTCCAAGCCCTTGTTAAAAGTCCCTCCCCAGCTCTTCTGGAGCCCCCTTTGGGTACTGGAAGGCTGCTCTAAGGTCTCCCTGGAGCCTTCTCCTCTTCTCCAGGCTGAACAGCCCTCAGCCTGTCCCTATAGGGGAGGTGCTCCAGCCCAGACAGTGGTGCAGTCCCCATCCCTGGAGGGCTTTCAAAGCCCTGCAGATGTGGTGCTGGGGGCCACGGTTCGGTGGTGCCCTGGCAGTGCTGGGGCAGGGGTTGGACTTGATGAACTGCAAGGTCTCTTCTGATACAGTTCCAGGACTGTGTTCATCATCTGGCTGGAGACCATTCAGATCCCCTGCACATGCACCATGCAGCCTCTGCTGCTGCTCAGTGACCTCACAGGGTTAGGGAACAGTTGGACTCAGCGCTCTTAAAGGTCTTTTCCAACCGGAATGATTCTCTGAGCACTGTCCTGGACCCACCAGGACCATCAGCCTGTGCTTGGTGCTGTGCAGCCAAGGGTGACCTGGGGGGAAGGTTTGAGCATCTCCAATCACTCCCAATTCCCTGTGCTTTAGTTTTGATCACAGCAGACCACTCACTGGGGCTGGTTTGGATGAGGAGGCAGAGAAGGAGCCCCCCAGAAGCAGGGGGCTGCGATTACCAGGACAATGATGGCCAATTATCCACGAGCTGGGAAGAGCCTCCTGAATCAGCTGAATGCCAAAGTCACTGCCAATTATTCAACTGACCCAGAATGAGACTCCATCAGAAAACATTAAATCACAGGGTGAGTCTGTGCTGGGAAGGCCTTCAGTAATCAACATTCTCTCCAAGGGGAAGAAGCCTTTTCTTATGGCAGGGGGAGAAAGGAGGAGGTTAGGGCTCAAGGCAGACACTCTCTAGTGATGCCAGATGTGAGACAGTTGACTTAAATTATTGGCAGCTCTCAGCTGCAAGAGCCTCCCAGCCCTGCTTGCAGAGCTGTGCCACCAAGTTTGTCATCTGTGGAATGGGCTTCAATGTTCCTTTTAACTCTCTGCCTGTGGCTAGCAGGCAATTTGGATTAGCTTCCACAGAATAATAACCTCCTAATTCTCAGCAGATGAGCACCAGGTCCTCTGCAACATCAAAAACCCAAGGCCATGCTTAATGGGTAACCTCCCATGGCATGTGCCTCTGAATCATGGGACTGCCTTGGACCTCTGCAATTAAGCAGAGGAAAAGCCTGAAACCACTCTGAGTGGTGGTAGGGGCTGGAAAGGGACCTCTGGAGATCATCAAGACCAACCCCCTGCCAGGGCAGGGTCACCCAGGGCAGGTCACACAGGAACACATCCAGGTGGGTTTGGAATGCCTGCAGAGATGGAGACTCAGCAGCTCTCTGGGCAGCCTGCCCCAGGCTCTGCCACCCTTAAGTCCTTACACTAAGGAAGTTTCTCCTCACACAGCCCTGCTCTGCACACAGCAGGAGGCACCCAGAGAGCCCAGAGCAGAGCAGAGCATCCCACAGAGTCCTCACAGGTTTGCAGCTCAATCCTCTCTGTCCCCAAAACCTCCCTGCCAGGGATGCCCACGGCCGGCACACGCTGCTGCCACGAGAGGGCACGGCAAAGGGCTGCGGAGATGGTTGGGGGGCTGAGGGGCTTGGGGCTGCTTAGCCTGGAGAAGAGAGAGCTGTGGAGGGGATTCTTGCCAGTGCTGATCAGCTCTTGCAGGGTGGGTGTCAGCAGGACGGGACCAGGCTGTTTCAGAGGTGCCCAGTGACGGGACAAGAGGTAACAGCCCCGGGCTGGAAGAGGAGAAGTTCCTTCTGAACACCAGGAGGCTCTTCTTTAATTTAAGGGTAGGAGCGGAGCCCTGGGGCAGGCTGCCCAGGGAGGTGCAGGAGCCTCCATCTCCGGAGTCATTCAAAGCCCGGCTGGACACCGTCCTGGGCAGCCTGCTGGCGGGGACCCTGCCGGTTTGTTCCTGCCGCTGCGGCAGGGGCGATGTCCTTGCTCAGAGGCCGGAGGCTGGGGGAGAGGGCGGCGAGGAAAGGGTCAAAGCACATCCCACCCCCGCCCCGAGCGACAGAAAAATGTTGGCAGAGCAAAGCCTGCCACAGGAATAAAAGGTTGTCCTGACTCTTCATATTACTCCACATGGGGTGAGTAAAACTGTCGGCCAGCCTGAAGCCTCTGATGCACGAAGGGGAACAGAAACTCATTACAGCTCCAAAAGGAAACTCCTCAAATCCCAAACCCCGAGGGGAGGAGACTCCTTCGCCCCGGTGCTGGGGAGGGGGCAGGCTTGGGGGGGACCTGCCTCTTTCCTTTAGCTGGGGGGGGGTGATTTGTTTTGTTTGAGGGGTTTGTTCCCTGCGAGCAGAGGAAATGTGCTCTGTGGAGAGCCAGGTGGGACGAGGGGCAGGGAGAGTGTCAGAGAGCACTGATAATATTTCAGGGTCTCGCTAGGAGCCTGGAAGAGGAAGGGGATTTAGTCAGCTTTCAGTGAGGAGGAGGAGAGTGCTAGCAGATTTTTGAAGGCGTTCCAAGGAGGTTCAGCTTCATCTGTTTCTTAACTCCAGAGCCCTTGGCTGCTGCTGTGCTGAGGAGGGAGCATCTCCGCAGCTGCCCTGCCCGGGGCGCAGGCTGGCTCGCAGCCAGCAGGGAGCTGACACCGGGACCGGGTCCCTGTGATGCTCCTGCCCTGGCCTGGCTGCTGCTCCCCTGCAAAGCCAACGATCCGGCCCTGGGAACAGCCCTGCTCACAGCAGATCATTCCCACTTTAGGTAGTCTTGGGGAAGGAGAGAAATGCTGAGGGAAAGAGCAAAAGGAACCATCAAAGCCCACCTCATCCCGTTGGGGCTGGAGGACTGCTGCCTGCTCTCCCAGGGACTGCTGCCTCATGGCTGATGGACCTTCAGCCTGAGGGCTCTGGGGCTGTGGCAGACCTTCAGCCCTTCCTAGAGAGCAGAAAAGCCACCTGGGAAAGGAGATGTGGCGAGTACCTCACCCAGAGCACTCCCTGCTCACTCAGCCCCCCACAGCCCCCTTCCCAAGCACCTGTGTGGGGTCTCCAGTGCCTCACATCCATGGGCAGCACCAAAGCCTTTCAGTGGCTCTTGGTGCCAAGGGTTGGAGCTGGGCCAGCCACAAGACAGCTCTCTGTGATCCCCTCTGCCTTCCAAAGGGAAGAGAAAGGCAGTAAAGACTGATGGGTTGGGAAGGAGCTAACCCAGCTGGGGTGGAATGAGATAATCATAGGATCATTCCACTTGGAAAAGGCCTTCAGGACCTTCCAACCATTATCTAACTCTACCAAGTCTGGTGCTAAACCATGGAAATAATAACAACAACAATGAAAGGAAATGAAATGGATGCAGATGGAGACAAACCAGTGTGGAGCACAACCCCTGCTGGCAGTGAGGCCACCACTGGTGCTGGGGGCAGGCACTGGGGAAGCCCCAGACTGGACTCAGCAGCAGATGGGAACCAGATCCAGGAGCTGGGCTCTGGAACTGCATTCAGCAACACACAGATCAGGATCAGAGGCAGAAGGGACAGAGTCCCCCTGGGACAGCAGCCAGTGAGGAAGAGGCTTGGCCCTGGTGATGTCTCAGCTTGATCCTGAAGATGCTGCCCATGGGATGCAAGCCCTGGGTGGGCAGCTGAGGGTCACCTGTCCTGGCTGCTCCTCCCCACCAGTGCCACCCCTGACTGGCTGCACCCCAAGGTGGGGCAACAGGTCCAGGTCTCCCTCGTGCTGAGAAGCAGCAGGAGAGCTGTTTCTTCACCCCAGTGCCAAAAGACACTGACCTACAAGCTTGAAGCAGGAGCCTGTGATGTCAGTCCCAGACCATGAGCCTTGCTAGGGCCATGGCTGAGCAGCCTGAGCTGAGGCCATGTGAAACCTAACCAACATATTTTACACCCACACCACTAAGAACAGGCTGCTGGTGCCAGCTCCTCATCTGGAGAGAGAGGAAACACCACAGCAGCGGCGCTGTGTGTGCTGGATGAGGCTCAGCCCTCGAGTCCTGACCATATTTAGCCATAAGATCATCTCCTAGGACTCTTCTCAGAGAGGAGAATTCAGGGGGGGGGGGAAAGAAATTATTCTGGCCCAGTGCCAGTTCTGCTTTCATTCTTTCTGCTGCTATCTCAGCACTTCATTTCACCACCTACACTGTGGCACTGAGGCTGCTGTCCTGCTGCAGAGGCAACTGCAGGAGGGAAATGATGGCCCTGCTGAAACCACTCCACACAGCTGCCACCAGGCCACCTCCTCGGGTGCCAGCTTTGGGGTTTTCCTCACAGGCACAGAGGCTTGAAGCAGTTTTGCCCCAAAGTGTTGAAAGCTCCAAAGACATTCAGGATTATTCATGGGGCAGATGCTGCTTGGCAGGCAGAGTGGAGGGGCAGGGACTGCTGCTGGGGCAGGGACTGCTGCTGGGGCAGGGATTGCTGCTGGGGCAGGGACTGCTGCTGGGGCAGGGGTTGCTGCTGGGGCAGGGACTGCTGCTGGGGCAGGGATTGCTGCTGGGGCAGGGGTTGCTGCTGGGGCAGGGATTGCTGCTGGGGCAGGGGTTGCTGCTGGGGCAGGGACTGCTGCTGGGGCAGGGACTGCTGCTGGGGCAGGGATTGCTGCTGGGGCAGGGACTGCTGCTGGGGCAGGGGTTGCTGCTGGGGCAGGGACTGCTGCTGGGGCAGGGATTGCTGCTGGGGCAGGGACTGCTGCTGGGGCAGGGACTGCTGCTGGGGCAGGGGTTGCTGCTGGGGCAGGGACTGCTGCTGGGGCAGGGGTTGCTGCTGGGGCAGGGATTGCTGCTGGGGCAGGGATTGCTGCTGGGGCAGGGACTGCTGCTGGGGCAGGGGTTGCTGCTGGGGCAGGGATTGCTGCTGGGGCAGGGACTGCTGCTGGGGCAGGGATTGCTGCTGGGGCAGGGGTTGCTGCTGGGGCAGGGACTGCTGCTGGGGCAGGGATTGCTGCTGGGGCAGGGACTGCTGCTGGGGCAGGGACTGCTGCTGGGGCAGGGATTGCTGCTGGGGCAGGGGTTGCTGCTGGGGCAGGGGTTGCTGCTGGGGCAGGGATTGCTGCTGGGGCAGGGACTGCTGCTGGGGCAGGGGTTGCTGCTGGGGCAGGGATTGCTGCTGGGGCAGGGACTGCTGCTGGGGCAGGGATTGCTGCTGGGGCAGGGATTGCTGCTGGGGCAGGGACTGCTGCTGGGGCAGGGATTGCTGCTGGGGCAGGGACTGCTGCTGGGGCAGGGGTTGCTGCTGGGGCAGGGGTTGCTGCTGGGGCAGGGATTGCTGCTGGGGCAGGGACTGCTGCTGGGGCAGGGATTGCTGCTGGGGCAGAGGTTGCTGCTGGGGCAGGGACTGCTGCTGGGGCAGGGATTGCTGCTGGGGCAGGGACTGCTGCTGGGGCAGGGACTGCTGCTGGGGCAGGGACTGCTGCTGGGGCAGGAACACTTCAGGAGGCATGGGGTGAGGTGTGCAGGTGCTTGCAGAGCAAGGTGATCAGAGCCTGAGTGCTGGTTCCAGAGCTCCTGGCATGGACTCATGGAATCATAGAGTTGTTTCTGTTGGGAAAGACCTCTAGGATCACCCAGTCCAACCCTCAGCCCAACACCACCATGGCCACCAAACCCTGTCCCCAGGTGCCATGGCCAGAGGTTTCTTGGGGACTCCACCACCTGCCTGGGCAGCCTGTGCCAGTCCCTGGCCACTCTGGCAGTGAAGGAATTGTTCCTAATCTCCAGCCTAGCCCTCCCCTGGCACAGGAATGACACCACCTCGTTTGTATGAGTTAATGGCACTTTGTGCTTCAGTCAAAATGCTTCCTTAACTCCCTACCTGTCACACTTCCCCTTGACTATTAATTACCAGTAATGAAAGCTTCCCTGAGAACCCCCCCAATGCTTCCCTCCCAGGAGCTGCCATCCTTGGCACGTTCCTGATCACCCTTACACCACAGACATGTTACACTTGCTGCTTGGGACACCAGGAAGACAAGGAAAGTGGGGAAAGCCTTGATTTTAAGCTCCCCTGCCTGCTTTTTCCCCCAGAAGTGCTCCCTCTGCCAACAGCTCCTTGAGGTGTTGCACTTTTACATCTCCAGCTTTCCATGGTTCAGAATTTCCATCTTTCTGAGGCACTGTCTGTCTGGCCAGGGACCTGCCTGAGCCTGTATGAAGCTCTGGTACCATCTAGTGTTGCTAGGGAATGCCTTCACCAATGGATGTGGCCTTCCTCTTCAGAGCAAGTCTCCTCCTGCTGGGTTTGCAGCAGGAAAAGTCTGTCGTGACAGGATGTGGAGATTAGGGATAACCACATGCAGGGAAAGCATTTCCTCTGCCAGCAGCTGCTGTCCTGGCCATGCTGGCTTGGGGTCAGTGTCTCCTGGCCTGACTGGAAGGGACTCAACAGATTCTGACCATGGTAGGGGTTGGAAGGGACCTCTGGGGATCACCCAGTCCAAGTCCCCTGCTCCAGCAGGGCACCCCCAGCAGCTTGCCCAGGGGCACAGTGCCCAGGGGGGTTGGAAGCTCTCCAGACCAGGAGACTCCACAACCTCTCTGGGCAGCCTGCTCCAGGCCTCCAGCAGCCTCACACCAAAGAAGTTTCCCCTTCAGCTCAGGTGGAACCTCCTGGGTTCCAGTTTGTGTCCCTTGCCCCTGGTCCTGTCCCTGGGCACCACTGAGCAGAGTCTGCCCCCAGCCTCTTGCCCTCCAGCCTTTATCTCTTGCTGAGCATTGCTCAGCTGCCCTCTGGGGCTGCTCTGCTGCAGGCTCTCAGCCCCAGGGCTCTCAGCCTCTGCTCCTCACAGAGTTGCCTTCAGCATCTCTGTAGCCTCTTCTGGACTCTCTCCAGCAGTTCCCTGCCTCTTGAACTGGGGAGCCCAGAGCTGGGCCTGAGTAGGGCAAAGTGGAGGAGAAGGAGAACCTGCCTGTACCTGCTGGCCACACATGTTCTGCAGCAGCATGAATGCTTCTCATGGGCAGGTATCTGGGGCCACTGAGCTTGGCATGTGTGCATTGTCACCTGTGGGGCTCAGCCACGATGCTGCCCCATGAAAGGAGACGGAATCAGCACAAGGAGGTCGTGCACCTGATGGAGAGGGTCCCGGTGAGGGCCATGAGCAGGGGGCTGGAGCCCCTCTGCTGCGGGGACAGGCTGAGGGAGCTGGAGGTGTGCAGCCCGGAGGAGGCTCCAGGGAGACCTCGCAGCAGCTTTCCAGTACCTGAAGGGGGCTACAAGAAGGCTGCAGGGAGACTGCGTCCGTGCAGGGACGGCACGGGAGGCAACGGTTTGAAACGAGAGGAGGAACAGACTGGATGCTAGGAACAAGCTCTGCACGGTGCCCAGAACTGCAGCAGGTTGCCCGGGGAAGCAGCTGGAGCCCCATCCCCGGAGGCTGCAGAAGGCTGTGAGCAGCCTGCCCCAGGGCAGGATGTCGCTGCTGCCCGCGGGGGCTGGACTGGGCGAGCTCTGGAGGTCCCTTCCAGCCCAGTGCACTCTACGCTTCACCGCCTGCCTCTCCCGCTGCTGCCGCCCTGCGCCGTGGGTGCTTGAGCGCCGCGGAGCCGCCGCCGCTGCGGGGGGGGCGGGCACTAGCGCCCCGCGCGCCGCTCTGCCCTCACCAGACATGGCGGCCCCCATAGCCCTGCCGCGCCGCTGCCGGGCGGAAGTCGCGCGGGGCAGCGTCACGGCGCGGCTCGCGCCCGGGGTCGCCGTCGCCGGAAGCGCTCCTTCGTTCAAAGAGTGGCGGGGCGGGCGGGCCTGGCGGCGGCGGCTCCGGCCCGGCCTGGCGGCGGCTCCGCGCCGGCGGTGAGGGAGAGCGCCCCGAGACAAGTGGCAGGAATGGGGGCAGTGGGCCCTGGTGGCACGGCGTGAGGGGCGGGGGAGGGGGCGGGTTGCCTGGGGGTCGCTTGGGGCCGAGCGGGAGGCGGGAGACAGAACGCAGCTGGGGAGAGGGCGGGCGAGATGTGGCGGGGGCTGCGCGGGGGCTGCTGGCGGGGGGGGAGAGGCAGCTGGAGGGGTACGAGAGATCGGGGGGCAGGGGGGCGGGGAGGCAGTTAGGGGGCGGGGGGTAGTTGAGGGGCGAGGAGGGCAGTTGAAGGGCGTGGGGCTGGTCGAGGCGCGCTCAGGGTCAGCTAAGGCGGGAGAGAGAATCGGAGGATGGAATCAGTCAGGGTTGGAAGGGACCACAAGGATCATCTCGTTGCAAGCCCCCTGCCATAAGGGCGCTCCAGAGAGGGCTCCATGAGGCCTGGGGCGGGGAAGCGCCGTTTGTTCGGCAGGACGTTCGGGCCAGCGAGGAAGGGGAGGGGCCGAGTGGGGACTGTGGTGTGAGCAGGAGCTGCAGGGAGGTGAGGGTGCGCTGCTTCGAGGCTCGGGGGCTGGGGGCTTGAGGAGAGGGAGCAAATAGCCCTGTGCTGGGCATCTCTGGTGCCTCAAGCCTACAAGGGACAGATAAATTGTTGCCGGGAGCTGTTAGATGTCCTTCCAAGGACAATCTCACTAATGACCAGATAAGAGAACCTCTTATCTTCTGTGGCTTTTGTCCTTCTTCCTCCCTGCCCCCTTTGTTTTCAGGCTCCTCTCAGCCACTGATGGGAACTGAAATGTGTTTTGATCTGCTGACTGCAGTGAAGGTTGGATGTTTCTGCCCCTAGTGTAACTGACTCACCATAGATGAGGAGGTTGGGTCTCTGTGAAGTCATCTTCTTCCCTTCCCGAGGAAGCAGGAGCTCTCTTTGAGTGGATTTGCTGCCAGATCATTTCACTGGAGCCCAATAACCATGGGGCCATTGAAAAATGAAAAGGAAGAGGAGAGCATAATCCTGATCAGTGATGATGAAGCTGAGAGCACCCTTGGGAGCTCAGTTCTCTTGGTGGACTCCTTGGGTGAGTGGTGGTCTTGTCAGTGATTACTTGTGAGGTGAACTGGAGCATTCCTCTTGTGATCTGCTTGGAGAGTGGCTCTCTGCTGCCAGGAGGACAGAAGGACCTTGAGAGTAAATCCAAGCAGGAGGAAGTGTCAGTGGTTCATAACCTGGGGGATGCCTTTGGTGGCACCTTAAAGGCTGCTGCTGTGTTGCCCCTGTTGATGGTGTGCAGCTGGGTTTGGCTCAGGCTGCATGAGCTAATGAAACTCAAGCCATAAGGCTGTGTTTTTAAGGCAAATAGCACAATCTGTTTGCATTTGTGACAGAGATGTGATTACCTTTTCTGGCTGGCTTCAACCTAATGCTCTCTTTCTGTTCTTTCCCTCTCCCACAGAGAAATCTGCCCTGGAAGAGCAGAAATCTGAGGAGGTGGTGGATGAGGAGTGTGAGCTGGTGGTCACTTTCTGCAAACAAGCCAAAGTGATGCCTCATGCCAGATATGACTGCACCAGCCACCCCTTTGAGTATGTTCCCTGCTGGGCAGGTGAAGGGGGGCAGGGGGAGTCCTTCCCCACACTTAGGTGGTCATGTCAGCCTTCTCCAGCAGCTGGAAGCAGGAGCTGCTTAAACACAGAGCCACAGCATGGACTGGCTTGGAGGGGACCTTAAAGATCATCCAGGTCCATGCCCCTGCCAAACTCCTGCTGGGCCCAGCTTGCTCAAGGCCTCATCACAGCTCCCTGGGCAGCCTGTGCCAGAGTCTCCCCACCCTCACTGCCAAGAATCTCCTCCTAGTCTCCAGTCTCCATCTCCCCTCTCCCAGCTCAGAGCCATTGTGCCTCATCCCATCCCCACAAGCCCTTGTGATAACCCTCTCCCCAGCTCTCCTGTTCCCCCCTGCAGGTACTGAAAGGCCACCAGAAGGTCTCCCTGGAGCCTTTCCTTCTCCAGGCTGACAGCCCCAGCCCTCAGCCTGTGCCCATAGGAGAGGTGCTCCAGCCCCTGATCATCTGTGCAGCCTCCTCTGGACCCAGGCCACCAAGTGAATGCTTTGTGGAGGGTTTCTCTGTGCACTCCTCAAGTGAGGACTGCTGTCCCATGGTAGCCTCCAGGGGACTGAAGCAGCAGCAGGAGTTGGCCTCCTGTAGCAAAATATTTAGAGACCAAGTTCTTATTGCTTCTAACAATCCAAGCCCAAGTGTTTGAGGGGCTGATAAGCAGCTCTGGCTCCTGCCCTGCCACCACAGCTGCTAAGAGCACAGCTGTGTGCCTGACCTGCTGCTGCCCTCCTTGGGTGCTGCCAGCAGCCCCACAGCCAGGCTGCTGCTGCCCTCCTTGGGTGCTGCCAGCAGCCCCACAGCCAGGCTGCTGCTGCCCTCCTTGGGTGCTGCCAGCAGCCCCACAGCCAGGCTGCTGCTGCCCTCCTTGGGTGCTGCCAGCAGCCCCACAGCCAGGCTGCTGCTGCCCTCCTTGGGTGCTGCCAGCAGCCCCACAGCCAGGCTGCTGCTGCCCTCCTTGGGTGCTGCCAGCAGCCCCACAGCCAGGCTGCTCTCCTCTGTCGCTTGTTTCACAAACAGCTTCTTGTTCCCCCTGCAGGCGAGCGGAAAGCGACACCTGCTCCCCGCTGGGCAGGAACGCCGAGGTCTGCAACCAGTGCTACTGCTACATCTGTGACAAGCTGGCCTCTGAGGTGAGCAGGGCAGCTTGGAGGTGCTGATGGGAGGAGGTTCTGCTGCTCTGCTCTGGGGAGCCCTCTCCTGCAGGGCTGTGCCCAGCTCTGGGGCCCTCAGCACAGGAAGGGCCTGGAGCTGATGGAGCAGGGCCAGAGCAGAGCCAGGAAAATGCTCAGGGGGTTGGAGCAGCTCTGCTGGCTGGCTGGAGAGATAGAAGGAAAGAATGCTGGACAGACCTCTGCTGTGAGGACAGGCTGAGGGAGCTGGGGCTCTGCAGCCTGCAGGAGAGAAGGCTCCAGGCAGACCTCACAGCAGCCTGCCAGGACCTGAAGGGCTGCAGGAAGGCTGCAGAGGGACTGCTCCCAAAGGGCTGCAGGGACAGGAGCAGAGGCAATGGTTTGGAATGAGAGCAGAGCAGATTGAGATTGGATGTGAGGAACAAGTTCTGCCCCAGGAGGCTGCTGGAACACTGCAGCAGGTTGCCCAGGGAGGTGGCTGAGGCTCCAAGCCTGGAGCTGTTCAAGGTGAGGCTGGAGAGGGCTCTGAGCAGCCTGCCCCAGGGGAGGATGTCCCTGCTGGCTGCTGTCCAGGGTGAGCTCTGCAGGTCCCTTCCAGCCCAAACCCTTGTGTGGTTCTCAAGCACACCCAAGGAACCAGTGATGCCTGAGATTTGGTGAGCTGATCACCTCTCCTGAACAAGATCTGCTTCCCAGTGCTCCTGTGAGTGCAGTCAGCAGCTGAGGCTGTCTCCTGCAGTCCAGGCAGAACTCACTGGATGTCAGCAGCTGTCCCCTGGCTGCCTCAGGCACATGGGGTGTTCCATGGCATCAGATTTACAGGATGCCAGCTTGCAGGGGACCCCAAGGGTCCTTGCTGGCCCAACCTTCTGGTCTGCTGCTCCCTGCACCAGCCAGCCAGCAGACTGCAGCTGCTTGCCCTGCCCAGGGGAGGGGCTGGGTGGCTGGGGCTGGTTTGGGCTTTGTTGGCGTTAGGTAAGCTTGGAACTGTAAACAGGTTTGGGCTGAAAGGCTTTGCTGGTTTCCCAGGGGGAGGTTGCCAGCCTGGAGTGGCTCTGTCAGGTGCTGAGGGGGAGGGTGAATGGCTGTGCTCTTTGTGTGTCATACCCCAACCCCTGTGGCTGTGGCCAGCTGTGCACAGCTCGGCCTGGGCTGGAGCCCTCCCCTCGGCCGGGCGCCGCCTGCCCCCTCGGGTCTCTGCTCCCCGCCTGAGCTGCTCTCTCCGTGTCTGGGCTGGGGTTCTGTTTGGGATTCATGCCTGCCTTGTGCCAACAGTGCCAGAGCTGGACCAGGCCTTCCCTGTGCCACTGCAATGCCCACCACAAGAGCAGGTTCTGGAAGGAGCAGCGGGCCGTGGCCCTGGCCGGGGTCCTGACCATGTTCCGCCTGGAGCTCGCCGACATCGACGCAGAGCTCCGCCACGGGGGTAGGTGCCTGGCCCTGGCCTGACTCCTGGGGCTGCCTGCCTCCTGTGGGCCACACTCAGGAGCTCACAGCATGGCTTGGGCTGGAACAAGCCTCCTGCTCCCAGCTCTCCCTTCCCCGAGGCCACGTGGCTCACAGCCTCGTGCAGCCTGGTCCTGGCTGCTTCCGGGAGCCCCCAGCTTCTCTGGGCAGCCTGGGCCAGTGTCCCACCAGCCTCAGAGTCAAGAGCTTCTTCCTAATGGCCAGCCTAAATCTCCCCTGCTCTAGTCTCAAACCACTCCCCCTGTTCCTATCACCACAAGCCCTTCCCACAAGTCCCTCTGCAGCTCTCCTGTAACCACCTCCAGGTACTGGAGGGCTGCTCTAAGGTCTCCCTGGGGCCCTCTCTCCTCCAGGCTGAGCAGCCCCAGCTCTCAGGCTGCCTTTGGAGGAGAGGCACTTCAGCTTTGTGATGTGTTTTGTGGCACTTCTGGAGCCTCCAGCAGATCCACATCCTTCTTGTGCTGGGGCTGCAGAGCTGGGCACTGCTCCAGGTGCCCAAGAGCAGAGTGGCAACTCTCCTTCTGAAGGCTTTGGAGTCTACTGATGGTAGCAGCTTGCTGTGGCTGCTCCTTCTGGGCCATGCCCTGAGCAGACACAGGTCCAGTTGTGTGTTTCCTGCTTTCCTTCCTCTGGAGGAAGCAGCAGAGCTTTTGTGGCCAAGAGAGAGCAGTGCAGCTGCCTTGGTGCATGCTTTGCATGGACACTGTGGGCTCTTGGTGCCTCGTAGCTGAATAGCCATCAGGAGAAGCAGCACGAGTGACACCAACAACACTTCCACATCTCTCTGCTTCCTTAGGAAATCTTCTACTAAAATTCATCCAGGAGCTTTCTGTGGAGTACAATAAATACCTGGCTGGAGAAAGAAGGGATTCCAGACACCAGGAGTGCTTCTGCCTCCCCAGGCTGCCTCCTGGGAAGTGCAATGTCTGCAGGTCCCGCAGCACAGAGGTGGTGTACAGGTGAGTGACAGCAGAGCTCAGCTGCCAGCAGCATGTGCTGCTCACTGGGGCTTGGATTTGCTTCATCAGCTGATGTGACTCCAAATCCTGGCACCTGAGCTGGCAGAGACCCAGTGGAGAGGACTTGCTTGGCCAGGGGGCTGCTAACTTGCAGCTGAATGTTGTCTGCACAGCCCTTCAGTGCATCTTACATGCAGCTTGCAGTGGTTGATTTTGCTGGGCAGGACACTTGATAATGTCCCCTGGCACTGGGAGCTGGGAAAGCAGAAAGGTCAGGCCCTTAGTTGTGCTAACTTGGGCAAAGGCCTCTGGCTTAGCTTGTGGATTCTCCTCCAGGAGAGGCAAGTCTCCTTCAGAGCTGGCTCTGAAGCCCCAGAGTGCCCATGGCTGCCTCATCTGTGAGGTTCCAGCACTGCAGGCCCTCTAAAGCTGGCTTCACTTCCTCAGGTATTCTGGAGTCTTTGCACTGGTGTCAAGATTCCTCAACCAGGCAGAAAGAGAGAGTCCTAAAGCTGCTGCTGTGATGTTTCTGGGAGCAGCTAAGGAGATAGCAGGCCATAAGGACCCTGCTCTGTAAGTATCCAGCTCCACAGCTGGTGTCTAATCTTCTGTTGTGTCTTGGAGGGAGGAACCTAAGGGAGAGAGCTCTGCTGTTTCCCTTCATGAGGGGTAAGGGCAGTGGGAAGATCACAGCCCTGGCTGTGAGGAAGAAATTCTTCCCAGTGGGGGAGGCTCTGGCACAGGCTGCCCTGGGAGGCTGGGGCTGCCCCCTCCCTGGAGGTGTTCAAGGCCAGGCTGGATGAGGCCTTGGGCAGCCTGGGCTGGTGGGAGGGGTCCCTGCCCCTGGCAGGGGTTGGGGCTGGAGGAGCTTTCAGGTCCCTTCCAAGCCTTGGATTCTCTGATCCAGGCTGCCTGGGGCAGGGCAAGGTGCTTCAGGAGCTGCTTCAGGAGCTGCTGCATGGCAGGTCTCACGCCAGACTCTGCTTTGAGGACCTGCTCCTTCTCTTTGGGAGCATTCTGAGCAGCACAAGAGCTGCCTGTGCTTTCTGAGGAGGAGCTTGCCTTGCACAGCTGAGCAGAGGGCAGAGGCAGGAGCCAAGCCACAGCTGAACCTTGCTCTCCTTCCTCCCCTCAGAAGCTGGCAGAACCTTCGCCTCCCTGAGTCGCTGAAGATTGCTGTCCCCTGCCTGCTGCAGAGGTGAGAGCTGTGCTGAGGGGCAGTGCCAGGGGCTGCATGTGGCATGCATGGCACCCTGCTTCTCTTCACAGGCCTGGAGAAAGAGCTCCTAAAAGCCCACAGTGAATGTGCCCAGGTGTGTCAGCCTGCTGGCAGCAGCCTCAGGAGCTCTCTGAGGTGGAGCACAGCCCCACTGCACTCCTGGGCCCTGTGTGAGCACAGGCAGCCTGCTGCTGCTGCCTGCTGCTGGGCAGCAAGAGGCAGAGGGATAGGCAAGCATGGAGCCATCAGCCTGCCAGCAAGGAGCTCAGGTTCTGCAGCTGCAAACTACAAATCAGAGCTGCTCAGCAGCTCTGTCAGTGTCAGTCCCCTCCAGGGGCAGGCAAGGCAGCACCTTCCTGCCCCATTTAGAGCCCCAGCAGCACTCAAGCCCTTCTTGACTGCCCCAGAGGAGAGGAACTGGCTGGGGAACCCGGGGCCAAGGAGCTGGATTGCTTCTGCAGCATCATCCAGGAGTGTTCTGGAAGGGCAGAGCAGAAGGTAGTGTGAGGCAGCTGCTCAGGGCTTGTAACCCAGAGAATCAGTAGTGTCTCCTGAAGGTCCCAACAGCAGCTTGTGCTCCCCCAGAGTGGAGAGTCAGGGATGTGACACAGTGAAGGTCCCCAGAGGCTGATGCAGGACATGAAGCTCCCTTGGCTTCCTTTCTCATTTTAGCTTTGCAGTTCACCTTCAGCCCCAAACCCACTTGCAGCAGGACATGCAGGAGCTGACTCTCCTGAGGAGAACTCAAAACCCAGT
The DNA here is from genome assembly GCF_014839835.1 of Dryobates pubescens. NCBI lineage: Eukaryota > Metazoa > Chordata > Aves > Piciformes > Picidae > Dryobates > Dryobates pubescens. The sequence goes on along the minus strand of NC_071615.1, from coordinate 673,089 downwards.
TCCATATTCTCAGCTCTGACTTGAAACACAGGAGAGCTGTCCCCTCAGTCCTGTGTTCCTCTTCAGCCTGAATGGCCTGGACTTCCCTTAGAGCATCCCAGGGCTGGAGGGGACCCAAGGCTCAGCCAGACCCAAGCCCCCTGCCATGGCCAGGGGCACCTCACACCACAGCAGGCTGCTCACAGCCACCTCCAGCCTGGCTGCAAACACCTCCAGGCAGGAGGCTTCCACCACCTCCCTGGGCAGCCTGTGCCAGGCTCTCACCACCCTCATGGGGAACAGCTTCTTCCTCACAGCCAATCTACATCTCCCCACTTCTAGTTCTGCTCCATCCCCCCCAGTCCTATCCCTCCCTGACACCCTCAGAAGTCCCTCCCCAGCTATCTTGGAGCCCCCTGCAGCTCCTGCAAGGCCACAATTAGGTCTCCTGGGAGCCTTCTCCTCTCCAGCCTGCACAACCCCAACTCCCTCAGGCTGTGCTCACAGCAGAGCAGCTCCAGCCCTCTGCTCCTCCTCCTGGCCCTGCTCTGGACACCTTCCAGCCCCTCCAGAACTGGCCCCAGAGCTGCAGCTGTGGGCTCAGCAGAGGGCAGAGTCCCCTCCCTGGCCCTGCTGCCCACACTTCTGCTGCTTACCTCCAAAAGAACAGCAGAGGAACTGTTTCTGCTTCCTCCCACTTTGGAGTGAGCTCAGTGGCAGGGGGGTTGAGGCTGAGGTGGTTTCACAAGCTGAGCTCTCAGGCTGCTTCGTGCTGCTGCAGTGAACACTGCCTGGGAGCCTCTGGATCAAAAGTGAAGCCCCCAGAGCCTTGGTTTCACTGCAGCTGAAGCTGTCCCAGTGCTGCTAGCCACTGCCCATCTTGAAGCAGAGCTGTGAGCAGGGCCAAGCCAGGTGCCATTAACCCCCCAGCCAAACACCCTCAGCTGCCTTCCCAGGGGACTTAAGCAGCTCAGCAGCAGCTCAGTCCCCTGGAGGAGACTTTGAGTTCCTTGTGTTGTTGGCTCTCTCCAAAGCAGAATCACAACCAAGCTGCAGAGGATGCTGGTGCTCTGTGACTTCCCCAAGAGCCTGTATGAGAAGTTTGTTGCTTTCTTCCAGTACATCTCACTCCCATGCCACTGCTTTGGCTTCTCCAACAGGTATGTGCTGCCCCCCAGGGCCTGGGGTTGGTTTGTGGCTGCTTTGTGTTTGTCCTGCAGGAAACCTCTGCCCAGGGGGGCTGTGGCTGTCCTCTCCCTGGAGGTGCTCAGGGCCAGGCTGGATGAGGCCCTGAGCAGCCTGTGCTGGGGGCAGGGGTCCCTGCCCCTGGCAGGGGGCTGGGGCTGGGTGAGCTCTGGGCTCCCTCCCAACCCAGACTGTTCTGTGCCTCTTGCCTGACCCTTCCCCTCTTTCCTTTTCCCCTCTCCCCTGCAGGGCCTCCCTGGCAGGCCCTCTGCTCCTCAGAGGCAGGGAGCTGCCCCCCAGAGGCAGCCTCAGCTCAGGGGCTCTGTCTGTGCTTGCAGCCTGAACGTGGTGCCCTGGGACCACGTCTCCCTGACCACGGTGCTGAGAGGCCAGAACCTCACCGGGCAGAGGACACAGAAGGGGAGGAAAACCTTCCTGTGGGAGGCCCTGCCTGTGATAGAGGCTCGAGTGGAGAGGCTGCTGGGCAGGAAGAGGTAAGGTGGCTCTGGCTCTGGGCTGGCACCCCCCAGGGGAGGAGCTCAGCACCTGCCTGCACTGCAGGCTCTGCCTCACAGCTCCCAGAGCTCTGGGTGGGGAGGCAGTGCCACAAGGCACACTGGGAGCTGCTCCTGCCCTTTGCTGCTCACCTGCATCACAGAAGCAGCCAGGTTGGGAAAGACCTCAGAGGTCATCAAGTCCAACCTGACATCTCCTGACAGCTAACCCCTGGCCCCAGGTGCCACATCCAAGCCTTTCTGAGCCCCTGCAGGGCTGGGGACTCCACCAGCTCCCTGGCAGCACATCCCAGTGGCCAATTCCTCCTGCTGGGAAGAACTTTCTCCTCACCTCCAGCCTCCCTGCAGGCTGTCCCTGCCCCTTGCTGCCTACCCAGGGGGCTCAGTAGCTTCTTGCAGCTTTTCAAGGCAGACCCAAGGCCTCTGAACACTTCAGGAGCAGAAGAGACTTGAAGTGAGAGGTTGATTTGCTTCTGTCACCACAGCAGCTTTTAGGTGTGGATGGTTCAAACAAGGTCAGGCCAGGTGGGGGGCAGCAAAACACTCCTCCCCTTCTGGTCCCTGGATCTTCAGAGGGCTGTGTTCTGAGCACTGCAGGTCACTCAGAGAATGAAACTGGGAGGCAGTCTCCTGCTCTGCCTTGCCAGGGGCCAGAGAGGAGCTGTGGGTGGCTGCTTGGAGCTCTGTCTCCTTCTGCCCCTTGTGTTTCTTGCCCAGAATCTCCTGGGGAGGAGAAGCTTCTGTGCTGCTTCCTGGCTTGTCAGTGTGTGACTGAGCTGTGTGGCTGTGCAGCTCCTTGCTGCCCTGCTCAGCTCTGTGCTTCCTGGCTTGTCAGTGTGTGACTGAGCTGTGTGGCTGTGCAGCTCCTTGCTGCCCTGCTCAGCCCTGTGCTTCCTGGCTTGTCAGTGTGTGACTGAGCTGTGTGGCCCTGCAGCTCCTTGCTGCCCTGCTCAGCCCTGTGCTTCCTGGCTTGTCAGTGTGTGACTGAGCTGTGTGGCTGTGCAGCTCCTTGCTGCCCTCTCAGCTCTGTGCTTCCTGGCTTGTCAGTGTGTGACTGAGCTGTGTGGCCCTGCAGCTCCTTGCTGCCCTCTCAGCTCTGTGCTTCCTGGCTTGTCAGTGTGTGACTGAGCTGTGTGGCTGTGCAGCTCCTTGCTGCCCTGCTCAGCTCTGTGCTTCCTGGCTTGTCAGTGTGTGACTGAGCTGTGTGGCTGTGCAGCTCCTTGCTGCCCTCTCAGCTCTGTGCTTCCTGGCTTGTCAGTGTGTGACTGAGCTGTGTGGCTGTGCAGCTCCTTGCTGCCCTCTCAGCTCTGTGCTTCCTGGCTTGTCAGTGTGTGACTGAGCTGTGTGGCTGTGCAGCTCCTTGCTGCCCTGCTCAGCTCTGTGCTTCCTGGCTTGTCAGTGTGTGACTGAGCTGTGTGGCCCTGCAGCTCCTTGCTGCCCTGCTCAGCCCTGTGCTTCCTGGCTTGTCAGTGTGTGACTGAGCTGTGTGGCCCTGCAGCTCCTTGCTGCCCTGCTCAGCTCTGTGCTTCCTGGCTTGTCAGTGTGTGACTGAGCTGTGTGGCTGTGCAGCTCCTTGCTGCCCTCTCAGCTCTGTGCTTCCTGGCTTGTCAGTGTGTGACTGAGCTGTGTGGCCCTGCAGCTCCTTGCTGCCCTGCTCAGCCCTGTGCTTCCTGGCTTGTCAGTGTGTGACTGAGCTGTGTGGCTGTGCAGCTCCTTGCTGCCCTGCTCAGCTCTGTGCTTCCTGGCTTGTCAGTGTGTGACTGAGCTGTGTGGCCCTGCAGCTCCTTGCTGCCCTCTCAGCCCTGTGCTTCCTGGCTTGTCAGTGTGTGACTGAGCTGTGTGGCTGTGCAGCTCCTTGCTGCCCTCTCAGCTCTGTGCTTCCTGGCTTGTCAGTGTGTGACTGAGCTGTGTGGCTGTGCAGCTCCTTGCTGCCCTCTCAGCTCTGTGCTTCCTGGCTTGTCAGTGTGTGACTGAGCTGTGTGGCTGTGCAGCTCCTTGCTGCCCTCTCAGCTCTGTGCTTCCTGGCTTGTCAGTGTGTGACTGAGCTGTGTGGCCCTGCAGCTCCTTGCTGCCCTGCTCAGCTCTGTGCTTCCTGGCTTGTCAGTGTGTGACTGAGCTGTGTGGCCCTGCAGCTCCTTGCTGCCCTCTCAGCCCTGTGCTTCCTGGCTTGTCAGTGTGTGACTGAGCTGTGTGGCTGTGCAGCTCCTTGCTGCCCTCTCAGCTCTGTGCTTCCTGGCTTGTCAGTGTGTGACTGAGCTGTGTGGCTGTGCAGCTCCTTGCTGCCCTCTCAGCTCTGTGCTTCCTGGCTTGTCAGTGTGTGACTGAGCTGTGTGGCCCTGCAGCTCCTTGCTGCCCTCTCAGCTCTGTGCTTCCTGGCTTGTCAGTGTGTGACTGAGCTGTGTGGCCCTGCAGCTCCTTGCTGCCCTGCTCAGCTCTGTGCTTCCTGGCTTGTCAGTGTGTGACTGAGCTGTGTGGCCCTGCAGCTCCTTGCTGCCCTGCTCAGCTCTGTGCTTCCTGGCTTGTCAGTGTGTGACTGAGCTGTGTGGCCCTGCAGCTCCTTGCTGCCCTCTCAGCCCTGTGCTTCCTGGCTTGTCAGTGTGTGACTGAGCTGTGTGGCCCTGCAGCTCCTTGCTGCCCTGCTCAGCTCTGTGCTTCCTGGCTTGTCAGTGTGTGACTGAGCTGTGTGGCTGTGCAGCTCCTTGCTGCCCTGCTCAGCCCTGTGCTTCCTGGCTTGTCAGTGTGTGACTGAGCTGTGTGGCTGTGCAGCTCCTTGCTGCCCTGCTCAGCCCTGTGCTTCCTGGCTTGTCAGTGTGTGACTGAGCTGTGTGGCTGTGCAGCTCCTTGCTGCCCTGCTCAGCCCTGTGCTTCCTGGCTTGTCAGTGTGTGACTGAGCTGTGTGGCTGTGCAGCTCCTTGCTGCCCTCTCAGCTCTGTGCTTCCTGGCTTGTCAGTGTGTGACTGAGCTGTGTGGCTGTGCAGCTCCTTGCTGCCCTCTCAGCTCTGTGCTTCCTGGCTTGTCAGTGTGTGACTGAGCTGTGTGGCCCTGCAGCTCCTTGCTGCCCTCTCAGCTCTGTGCTTCCTGGCTTGTCAGTGTGTGACTGAGCTGTGTGGCCCTGCAGCTCCTTGCTCCCCCCTCAGCCTCTCCTCTTCCTCCCCAGCTACAAGGAGGTCGTTCGCTACCTGCGGGCGGTGAAGTGCAGCGACACCAACGGGTGAGTGCTGCTCCCCCCCTGCTCAGTGCTGCCTTGCCTGTGGCTCTGCAGCCTGCCCTGGAGTGGAGCTGAAAGCAGCAGGGTTTGGCAGCTGCTTGCTGAGTGGGAGCAGTGTTGCACTGATGCCTGCCCCCTCGGCTGGGGCCGGTGCTCAGCCAGTCAGAGCTCTGCTTCCCTGCTGCAGGACTCTCAGGGAGGTGGAGTTCAAACCCCTGGGTCACAGAGGGGGTGGAGTGGGAAGGGACCCCTGGAGGTCAAGTCCAGCCCCCTGCCAAGGCAGGTTCAGCTGGAGGAGGTCACACAGGAGCACATCCAGGCAGGTTTGCAATGCCTGATGGAGGCTCAGCACCCCTCTGGGCTGCCTGCCCCAGGGCTCCATCACCTTTAGAACCACAGAGCTGGCAGGGCTGGAAGGGACCCCAAGGCCCAGCCAGCTCCAACCCCCTGCCATGGGCAGGGACACCTCACACCACAGCAGGTTGCTCCCAGCCCCCTCCAGCCTGGCTGCAAACACCTCCAGGGCTGAGGCTGCCACCATCTTTAAAGGTTTCCTCCTCATGTTGAGGTGGGACCTCTGTGTTCCACCTTGTGCCCCTTGCCCTGTCACTGGGCACCACTGAGCAAGGCCTGGTCCCATCCTGCTGACCCCCACCCTGTAGGTATTGATCAGCACTGATCAGATCCCCCTCAGGCTGCTCCTCCAGGCCCCAATCCTCTCAGCCTCTCCTCACCAGGGAGCTGCTGCAGTGCCCTCAGCATCTCTGCAGCCCCCTCCAGCCTGTCCTTGGGCCAGGCAGCCCAGCAGCAGGCACAGTGGCCCAGGTGTGCCCTCAGCAGGGCAGGGGAGGCAGGGAGGAGAGGCTGCCTGGGGCTCACTGCACTCCTGCTGCCCTGCAGGCTGCGAGAGCTCCGAGACAAGATCCCTTTCTACCTGTGCAAGGCTGGGGACTTCCTGGATGCTGCCCACTCCCTGCTCTTCCCTGTCAGCAGCCTGGCCTGCTGCACTGCCTGCAGGATCACTCACTACCACTTTGAGATCTACCTGAAGATCTTCAGGACAGGCAGTGTCCCTGCTGGGAATGACATCCTGGACTGTGGGCTCTGGAGTGCAGTTGGCAAGTCTCTGCTGGGGGGTTGCCTGGGGTTAGGCCTTCACTGAACAGCTCCCAGGCTAGCAGTGGCCTGGGGGACCTGAAGCCAGCTGCAGAGGGGCCAGGCTAAAGGAGGCTGCATGACACTGGGCAGGAAGGAGGCCTTGTGGCTGAGCACACAGGGACCAGTGATGTGATGCTGCCCCTTGGCTCTGCTCTCACAGCCCCTGCCTCAAGGCCTGCCCCCAGCTCTAGTGCCCCACTGGAAGGAGGCCACTGAGCCACTGGGGCAGGGCCAGAGGAGGCCATGAGGGTGATCAGAGGCTGGAGCACCTCTGCTGTGGGGGCAGGCTGAGAGGGATGGGGCTGTTCAGGCTGGAGAAGAGAGGGCTCCAGGGAGACCTTAGCACAGCCTTCCAGTGCCTGAAGGGGGCTCCAGGAGAGCTGGGGAGGGACTTGGGACAAGGGCTGCAGTGCCAGGGTGAGGGAAGATGGCTTTGAGCTGGCAGAGGGGAGACTGAGACTGGAGAGGAGGAAGAAATTGTTGAGTGAGGCTGGGGAGGCCCTGGGGAGACTCTGGCACAGGCTGCCCAGGGAGGCTGGGGCTGCCCCCTCCCTGGAGGTGTTCAGGGCCAGGCTGGATGAGGCCCTGAGCAGCCTGGGCTGGGGGGAGGGGTCCCTGCCCCTGGCAGGGGGTTGGAGCTGGAGGAGCTTTCAGGTCCCTTCCAGCCTAACCCATTCCAGGCCTCTGTGCTTTGTTGCTGTGTGTCAGGGGTCTGGGCAGCCAGCCCCTGGGCAGCCAGCCCCTGGGCTGTGCTCCCCCTGGAGCTGTGCAGTGTGATGTGGCATTGTTCTCTTGCAGGCCCTCCCCTGAAGGATGGAGTTCTACTGAAGCAGGCTCTGAAGCTGCTCTACAGCAGTGCCTTGCTCTACAGGAATGTGAGTCTGGGCACAGGCTGCTGGGGCCCCTCAGGGAGCTCTTTGCTGGGAGCAGCTTGCCCAGAGAGGTTGTGGATTCCTCAGCCCTGGCAGTGTCCAAGGCCAGGCAGGATGAGGCCCTGAGCAGCCTGGGCTGGTGGGAGGGGTCCCTGCCCAGGGCAGGGGCTTGGAGCTGGCTGAGCTTTGAGCTGCCTTCCAAGCCAGCCATGCTGTGGCTGTGGCTGAGCTGCTCTCTGCAGCCCTGACTCCAAACCACTCTGCTGTGTTTCAGCCCAAATGCTGGAGCTCCCTCATCATGGTGCTGGGCAGCAGCAGTCTGCTGGAGAACAATGGGCACCTGCAGCCCCTGTCCCTGAAGGAGCCCCCCCTCGACTTCCAGGAGGTAGGTGACAGACTGCTGAGGGGGGAGAGTGCTGCCTGGGGCTGAAACAGGAGCTCACTCCCTCTGTGGCCATTGCCTTGCTCCTCTGGATGCTGAGGGTGGCTTCCCAGGCCCTCCCCAGGGCTCCTGTGGGATCTGCCAGGCAGGGCCCTTGGCAAGAGGCTGTGGTGCAGCAGGGCTCAGTGCAGGTGGAGTGCAGCAGGGCAAAGAGAGCAGCAGCAGAAAGCCCAAGCAAAAGCCCAGGTTAGCTCTGCTGCAGCCCAGGGCCTGGCTCTGTGCCCTCCTGGGGAGAGGCAGCAGGCAGCAGAACTCAGTGCAGTGTGCTCAGAGAGCCCCTGCCTGGCTGCTTCACAGGAGCAGAAAGAGCTCTGCAAAGTCAGAGTGAGGAGGTGGTTGTGTGCTGTGACTTGCTTGGTGCTGCAGCCTCAGCTTCCCTGCTCTGCAGAGCTCAGCACCCACCCAAGCCAGGCTGGCAGCAGGGGGCTCAGGCCAGGCTGAGGGAGCTGGGGCTGTGCAGCCTGCAGGAGAGAAGGCTCCAGGCAGACCTCACAGCAGCCTGCCAGGACCTGAAGGGCTGCAGGAAGGCTGCAGAGGGACTGCTCCCAAAGGGCTGCAGGGACAGGAGCAGAGGCAATGGTTTGGAATGAGAGCAGAGCAGATTGAGATTGGATGTGAGGAACAAGTTCTGCCCCAGGAGGCTGCTGGAACACTGCAGCAGGTTGCCCAGGGAGGTGGCTGAGGCTCCAAGCCTGGAGCTGTTCAAGGTGAGGCTGGAGAGGGCTCTGAGCAACCTGCCCCAGGGGAGGATGTCCCTGCTGGCTGCTGTCCAGGGTGAGCTCTGCAGGTCCCTTCCAGCCCAAACCCTGCTGTGCCTCTGGAGGAGCTCTGGGGCCCTGCCTGGCCTCTGCAGGGCCTTTGTGCAGCCTTTACCTGGCACTGCTCTCTTGCAGGCTGTGCTGGCTGTCAGTGGTGGCCTGCTGGAGGAGCTGAAAGCCAGAGTCAGTGTTTCCTTCTGCCCTGCAATTTTCTCCTCTCCTGTAAGTGTGCAAGGAGGAAATTCTCCTCCTGGTGTTGCTGTGCCTGGAGGTACAGCAGGGGAAGCAGCTGAGGCACTGTGAAGGCTTCTGGGAGTGAGGAGAGTGCTGAGAGCTGCCTGGGGATGGATCCTGCTGCTGCCTGGGGGGGTTTGCTCTCAGGGAGTCACACTTAGCTTTCCCTTCATGCCTGTGGCTCTTGTCTGCCCCTCTGATTCTCCTGCTGTGGTGGGCTGAGAGCTCTGCAGGCAGGAGGATTCTGCCCTGGCCCTCCCAGGCTTCCTGGGGGTCTCTCACTGGCAGCCAACCTTTCTGACTGGGGGGGTGGCAGCTCAGTGCTGCCTGGAGGGGCTTCAGTGGAGAAGTGGTGGGAGAATGGACTTCAATGTCTGCTCCCTGCTGTCTCTTCCTGCAGCTGCACCATGAGGCTTGTCTGATCCTTGCAGTGCAAGCAGTCCAGCAGATGCTGCTCTCTGACCTGCCTTACTTGACTTCCTTCCTGGAGATAGCTCTGGCCTTTGGGGTGAGTCCTGAGCTGAGAGCAAGTGATGAGCAAACTGTGCAGCACCAGCTTGGAGCCTGTGTCCCACAGCAGCAGCAGGAGCAGGCCCAGGGCAGGCCATGAAGGTGGTCAGGGGGCTGGAGCACATCCCCTGTGGGGACAGGCTGAGAGAGCTGGGACTCTTCAGCCTGGAGAAGAGAAGGCTCCAGGGAGCCCTTAGAGCAGCTGCCAGGGTTTGGAGTGGGCTACAGCAGAGCTGGGGAGGGACTTTGGGCCCAGGCTTGAGCTGATGGCTTCAGAGGGCAGACTGCTGCTTGAGGTCAGGCCTCAGGAAGCAGCTCTCCCCCACGAGGGTGCTGAGGCACTGGGGCAGGCTGCCAGGCAAGCCTGAAGGTGTTCAAGGCCAGGCTGGATGTGGCCTTGGGCAAACCTGACTGGCAGGAGGTGTCCCTGCCCAGGGCAGGGGAGTTGCAACTGGAAGGTCTTCCAGGTGCCTCCCACCCCCAACCACTCTGTGGGTCTCAGGCACACTGAGCTTGGCTTTGCTCCCCTCCAGCTGTGGCCTCTCAGTCTGTGCTGGTCTGCAGTGCCTGGCACTCCCCTCCCCTCAGCAGTCTCCCTGTGTCACTCCCCAGAACAACTTCTGGGCCCTGAGGCTGCTGCTGAACCACCTCTGCTGTGATGAGCACATCCTGCATGGCACTGTCACCCTGCTTGTGAGAGACCTGAGCCTTCAGAAGGCCCCAATGCTAAAGCTGTGAGTACCCTGCTGCTGCCTGTGGGCACAGCTCTGCAGCAGGAGCACCAGCAGAGGCTCAGCCCTTGGCTCTGTGAAAGCAGCCAGCCCAGGGCTCTGGGTGAGTCCAGGGTGCCAAGGAGCTGCTGGGGTCCATGGGAGAGCTGCCTCTGAGCAGCTCTGCTCTGCTTTGTGTTGCTTAGGTGGCAAAACCTGGGTCCCCAGTATGTGGGTGAGTTCCTCTGCCTGTTCCTGACCTGCAGGCATAAGAAGATGCAATCCATTGGCCTCTGTGCCCTCAACATCATCACAGAGAACCTCCAGGTGTAAGTCTGACTCTTCAGCACAGCCAGGGAGAAGTCCTTGTGCTGCAGCACTGCTGCTGGTGTCTCCTAAGAACAGGCTCAGCTCAGCTTTGGCTTTGACTCTTCCCTGGGCTGGTATTCCAGTGCCTGGGGGGCTGCAGGAAGGCTGCAGAGGGACTGTTCCCAAAGGCCTGCAGGGACAGGACAGGGGGCAGGGGTTTGCCATGGGAGCAGAGCAGACTGAGATTGGGTGTTGGGAACAAGTTCTGCCCCAGGAGGCTGCTGGGGACAGGGCTGTGAGCAGCCTGCTCCAGGGGGGGATGTCCCTGCTGCCTGCAGGGGTTGGACTGGGTGAGCTCTGGAGCCCATTCTGTCTCTGTCTGCTTTGTGAGGCCTGGCAGTGCTCCAGCAGTGATCCAGGAGGACCTAATGACACCCTGCTCGTTGAGCTCTGCCCTGCTGCAGTGTGCATCAGCTGCTGGAGCCTTGGGAAGCTGAAGGGAGCTGCTGGGTTAGCTGCTTTGGAAGGCTTGGAGGAGTGCAGGGCTGGGGCTGGGGCTGGGGCTGGGGCTGGGGCTGGGGCTGGGGCTGGGGCAGGTCTGTCCCTGCCTGGGCAGAGGAGTAAGCTCTGTGTCTCTCTTTCAGGTGTCCCTGGGCAAAGCATCTCTCAAACTTCTTCCACAATGCAGTGAGTGTCTCTGGCTCAGCATTCCACCCCCAAGTGCAGCTCTGGCAGCTGCTGCTGAGCCCCTGGGGTCACAGGGTTGGTCTGGCTGCAAGAGGCCTTCGAGAGCTTGGAGCCCAACACTCCCAGCCCTGGGGTGAAGCCAAGGCCCTCAGCAGCACAGCCCTCTGGCTTTTGGGCTTGGGGAGTCAGCCACCCCCCTGGGCAGCCTGGGCCAGGGGGGGATGAAATTGTTCCTCATGGCCAACCTGAACCTCCCCTGGGCACCTTGAGGCTGTTTCCTCTTGCCCTGTCAGCCCAAACCTGATCCCAGAGTGGCCTCAGCAGTGTGGAGCACAGGGGACCATCAGTGCCCTGTCCTGCTGGCCACAGCACTGCTGCCCCAGGGCTGGGCAAGGGCTGCCAGTGCCCATCCCCTGTGAAGGCACCACCTGGGACACCAGGACCAGACTGCTCCTGGCAGTGCCATGGAAGGTTTGGGGTGGAAGGGACCTCCACAGGCCATCCATGCCAGCCCCCCCAGGCAGCAGGGACAGCCTGGAAGGCCTGCAGCAGGCTAACTAAGGTTTCTTTCTCTGCCCAGGGCCTGAGGAACCTGCCCCTTGGCAGCACAGCTCACCAGGAGGTCTCCAAGTTCATGAACATCTTTGAGCAGCAGTAGCCTTGGGCCACACCCTCAGGAGGAGCTGATCCTTTCAGTGCCTTTGGGTTGGGTTTGCTTTGATCTGGAGAAGTCTTCCTTCTGCTTTGGTTGTCCTCTCCAAAGAGACCCCAGCTGGACACAGACTGGAGGCAAGCCCCAGCTGGGCTCCCAGGGGCTGTGCCAGGGCAGGGGCTGTGCCAGGGCAGGGGCTGTGCCAGGGCAGGGGCTGTGCCAGGGCAGGGGCTGTGCCTGGGCAGGGGCTGTGCCTGGGCAGGGCTGTGCTGGCAGCTCTGCAGGCCCCTGGGTGAAGCTGCTGCTTCCAGGCTCACTTGCCTTTGGCAAAGCCAGTCTCCAGAGATGCTGATGGAGGAGACAGGCCCAGGGATGGAGTGGGCAGCACCACCAGCCTCTGGTCCTGCTGTGTGCTCCAGATGTGCTGCCTCTGCCCAGCTGTGCCTCTGTGAGAGCCGCTTGCACAGCCCCTGCTGGGCAGCAGTCAGAGGACAGAGGCCACTCCTGAGGCCAGAGGCTGGAGACTGGAAGCTTCCTTCCTCCTTCCAAGGAGGCAGACCCAGGAGCTCCTGCAGCACACAGCTGCCTTTGTCCTGGTTTCCCAGGGGCTGGGCTGCTGTCCTGAGCAGCTGGCCCAGGCTGCTGCTGGGCACTCTGAGCCTCTCCAGCCCTGGCTGCAAGTGTGGAAGTGAACTCTGGAGCTGCTGGAGGGAGAAATGTGCCAAGCCTGGCTTCTGCTCACCTTTGCCTCGCTGTGACACCAAACTGACTCAAGGGGGGGAGGAATATTATGGGATTCATTGTATTTTGCACATGGAAGGCTCTCAGTGGCTGCTGCAGCTTCTCCTGGCTAAGCTCTGTTCCTGTCCCAGGCTTTCTGCAGGACTCTGCCTGTCTCCAAAGCAACACAGCATTAAAGCTCCAGAGGACTGATTTCCCTTCTTGGGAGCTCTGCTTGGGCCTGCTCTGGGGTTTGGTTTCTCCTTGTTTCCAGGGGGTGCTGTACCTTCTCTCATGCTCTACCCACCAGCAGCCAGGGCCAGCAGAGGTCAGAAGTCTGCTGGTGGGGATCTGCTGGGCAGCAGGGCTTGGCCATGCTGTACTTCTGAGGCTGCTCTCTGCTGGCTCCTTCTGAGGTGCTTCCAGCATCTTCCTCTGACCACCTCCTTCCCACCTCATCTGCCTGAGCAGCAGAAGATGGACCTGGTGGAACTGGGTCCAAAGGAGAGCCACAGACTTCATCAGGGGCTTGGAGCAGCTCTGCCCCAAGGACAGCTGAGGGAGCTGGGGGTGAGCAGCCTGCAGGAGAGAAGGTTCCAGGCAGACCTCACAGCAGCCTGCCAGGACCTGAAGGGCTGCAGGAAGGCTGCAGAGGGACTGTTCCTAAAGGGCTGCAGGGACAGGAGCAGAGGCAATGGTTTGAAATGAGAGCAGAGCAGATTGAGATTGGATGTGAGGAACAAGTTCTGCCCCAGGAGGCTGCTGGAAGGTTGCCCAGGGAGGTGGCTGAGGCTCCCTGCCTGGAGCTGTTCAAGGTGAGGCTGGAGAGGGCTCTGGGCAGCCTGCCCCAGGGGAGGATGTCCCTGCTGCCTGCAGGCCTTGGAGCTACAACACCTTGGGAGGTCCCTTCCAACCCAAACCACTCTGTGATTTTCCTGTAGCTAATGCTAAATGTTTCATGTAGGGGAAGGCCTCCCCTGGAGCTCTGGGGGGGGAAGGCCTCCCCTGGAGCTCTGGGGGGGGAAGGCCTCCCCTGGAGCTCCGTGTGAGGCCTCCCCTGAGCTCTGTGCTTGGCTGGGGCCAGGGCTTGGCCAGGCAGGTTAGGGATTAGTCAGCTGCTGTGGAAAACATCTTCCTGCTGCCCTGAGACTCTGACTTGGCTAACCCCAGAGGTAGACTGGAGGCTGAGCTCTGCTTTGCTCCAGGGATGAGTGAGACCAAGAGAGCTCATTAACAATTGAGCAGAAGCTGGGCACCTGGAGCTCTTCAGCAAACACAACTCTGCTGTTCTAGCAACTGGCTGCCCAGCTGCTGCTGCCAGGAGAAGCCCAACAGCTGCAGGTGAGTGCCTGCTCCAGAGCAGCCTTGCCTCTGAACACAGCCAGTGCTCGGTGCTCTGAGGGGCTGGGAGGGGAAGACCATCCCCTGAGCCAGGAGCCTGCTGTGCCTGCCCTGCCTGTGCTCAGCAGCCAGTGTCTGCTGCTGGGGCAGGGAGCTCCTGCACTCCCTGCTCAGCTTCTGAGGCTGGAGGGAGCTGTTCCCCGCTGCTGCTAACACCCTGTGGCTCTCCCTGCCCTGCTCCGTGGGGCTCAGTGGGGGCTGAGCTGGGACAGCCAGGCTGAGCTCTCCCCAGAGCTGGACAGAAGGGAGGGAGAGGACAGCTCAGTGTCTCGGCCACAGGGTGAGACTGGATCTGGGCAAGGAAAGGGGGGGGAGGGAGCCCCTAGAGCCCCTAGCCATGGAGCCAGGGGTGAAGGACAGGACCCCCCCAGCCCTGCTGCCTCTGCCTGTGTTCTGCTTCCCACCCTCAGCTGAGCGACCTGGGACGGTGCTGAACCACTTCTGCCAAGGACAGCAATCGACCTCCTCCCTGAGCTGCTCCCTTTGCAGTGTGCAGCAGGGAGCAGAGCTCCAGAGAGAGCCACAAATAGCAGCGGCGCTGAGGGCAGCCCTCTGCCGCCTGGGGAGGCTCTGGGGGGCTGGGGGCTGCTGCTGCGGTGGGCCCTGACCTGCAGGTGCCAGCCCTGGGTCCTGGGCAGCACAGCAGCAGCTTCTTTGTCACACACAGCATCCCTTCCACAGCGTTCCGGCAGGGGGGAGGCTGGAAGGCTCCTCTGGAGCTCATCCACTCCCCTTGCTCTGCTGCAGGCTCTCAGCCCCAGGGCTCTCAGCCTCTGCTCCTCCCAGAGCTGCTCCAGGGCCCTCTGCAGCCTCCCCTGGCCTCTCCCCAGCAGTTCTCTCTCTGGGCTCCCCAGTTCAGTACAGAGCTGGGCACAGTCCTCCTCCTGGCAGAGCAGAGGAGCAGAAGCTGCCTCAGCCTGCCGGCCACACTCTTCCCCCACCCCAGGCCTCCACTGCCCTTCCTGCCCCTGAGGGCACCTTGCTGCCTCCTGGGGCACTTCTTGTCCCCCAGCACTCCCAGCTGCTGCTCCCCAGAGCTGCTCCCCAGCTGTACTGCTTCGGGAGGTTGTTTCTCCCCAGGGGCAGGACCCTGTCCCTGAGGTTCCCTCCTGCTCCCCTCTCCAGCCTGCCCAGGTGCCCCTGCCTGGCAGCACAGCCTGGCAAGCTCCCCCCAGCCGAGTTCATCATCCCTGCCAGGGGAGCTCCTCTTGCCCTCCTGTTGGACAGCAGTGAGGAGGAGGAGGCGACTCAGCCCCCAGCTCCCCTGGGCCAGGAAGGAGGGGTGCTCCTCCTGCTGCCCCCCAGCCCAAAATAGCCTCTTTTAATAACTGGGCTAAGCAAGGTCCAGCCCCAGCTGGTTCCTGGCTGCCAGATGAACAGATGGCAACAGCCATTAATATTGCAGCCCTCCAGGGGTTCATCAGTCCTTAATCTCCCGAGCTGGGGGGGTGGCTGAGGCAGACCCTGACAGCTGCCAGGGCCAGCTCCCTCCTCAGCCCCCCAAAGGCTTCACAGCATCCCAGTATGGAGGGAGAGGGAAGGGACCTCTGGGGGCCAGCCAGTCCAAGCCCTGCTCCAGCAGGGCACCCACAGCAGCTTGCCCAGGGGCACAGTGCCCAGGGGGGGTTGGAAGCTCTCCAGAGGAGACTCCACAGCCTCTCTGGGCAGCCTGCTCCAGGCTCCAGCAGCCTCACACCAAAGAAGTTTGGTAGATGTCATCTTGGACCTCCTTGGGCATGACACAGCTCCCTGCCAGCACCAAAGAGCTCACCAGCAGCAGCCTCTGCTTGCAGGAGCAAGGGGCTGGATGGAGCCCACCTCACATCCAGGACTGGTATTGATGGTGGCTCCTGCTGCTGCTGCTGGCCCCACTCAGGCCCTCCCCAGGGGCATCTCCTGGCCACCCCCAGCCTCGCCTGGAGGCAGCAGGGGGGAGTGTGGCTGATGTCAGGCAAGATGTGGTCAGCCTTGGCTATCTCTGAGCTCACTCCTAGGAGCTGGTGGCTTTTGGAGCAGGGGGAGCATGTCCTGGGCTGTGCCCCCCCAGCAGCCCCAGGGATCTGTGCAGCACAGAAGTGGTGAGGCAGTGGCAGTGCCACCATGGGTAGGGCAGGGCTGGAGCAGCCTCAGGCTGTGGCTGCAGTGGGCTCAGGGCTTGGCCACGAAGAGCTCCATTGATCCCTGGCCAAGAGCCAGGTTCCAACATCCTCCCCTGGAGAAGGAGGGAGGAACAGTGGCTCCAGGAGGCTGCTGGGGAGGCTCTTAAGGACATTGATCACCTGAGGAGGCCAAGGGCTGGGAGAGGAGCCCAGCCCAGCACCATCCTGATCTCAGCATCTGCTTGGTGCAGAGGCTTTGCCTGTGCCCAGGTCGATGTTGTGGGGCACCAGCATGGGAGAGATGGGGCTGGTGCTGTGATGCCCTGAAGGCTTCCTGGGAGAGCCAGCCCCTAGCTCCATCTTCTGGAGCTGTGTCCCCTGGATGCCTCCAGCTGCAGCACCAGAGAGCAGGGCCAGAGAAGGGCAATGGAGCTGGGGAAGGGTCTGGAGAGCAGGGCTGGGGAGGAGCAGCTGAGGGAGCTGGAGGAGAGGAGGCCGAGGGGAGACCTCCTTGCTCTCTGCAGCACCCTGAGAGGAGGCTGGAGCCAGGTGGGGGCTGTCTTTAATCAGCCTTCACCCCTCCCTCTCAGTCACTCCCCATGACTGTGCCATTGCTCTCTGCCCCTCCTGCCCTCCACCTGCTGCATTTCCAGTCCCCAACTGCTCACCTTTTGCCCTCAGCTTTTCCCTTGCCCCCCTTTTCTTAGCTAACTTCTTCTCAGGTGCCCTCTCCCCTCCTCCCCTCCCTTCCCCGGCCAGCAGGAAGAAGTCTGAGACGGTCCGGGGGTGGCTGGGTTTGGCAGGGACGCAGGCAGGGACACCATCAGTGCTGCGGGGATGCAGGCAGCAGTAAGGACCTCCCTGGGGGGCTGCTGTGTCCCACTACATGTTCCCGCCCCAGCCTACCCCCAGCTTGGGTCCCTTAGGGCCCCGGGGCTGCGGCCGTGCCCCCGTTCCGGCAGCCGCGGGTACCAGGACGCTGCCTCCATCCCGGGCGCTCGGCGGAGCCAAATCCCGGGAGAGCAGCGGGGGGTGGGGGTGGGCAGGACGCTCCCATTATCCGGCTCCTGCCGTGCTGGAGGCAGCTGGAGCAGCCTTGCATTAATAGATTAGAGAGAGGCTTTGGGCTGGGCACCAGCGAGGGCAGAGCTGGCAGCGTGGGCAAGGCCAGGGACACTCCGACGCTGCGCAGGGACGCGGCCACCGGCTCCGGGCTGACACCGTCCCCGGCAGAGGTAAGCGGAAGGCTCAGCCACGGCGCTGGGCTGCTGCTGGGGTGGCCGGGGCGGGCACGGGGGTGCTGGTCCTCTCTGCCTCCAAAGGAGCCCCCAGCAGGCACCAGAGCCCGAGCGAGGCCGGGCTGGGGGGCAGGGGGTGCT
Organism: Dryobates pubescens; assembly: GCF_014839835.1. NCBI lineage: Eukaryota > Metazoa > Chordata > Aves > Piciformes > Picidae > Dryobates > Dryobates pubescens. The sequence goes on along the minus strand of NC_071615.1, from coordinate 656,271 downwards.
GGGTGCTTGTCCTTCTCCTGAGGCTGGCTGGTGCTCCAAGGGCTGCTCCGCGGGGAAGCTGGACTGGGGCAGCCCCAGCTGGGACTGGGTCTGTGCCTCCCCCAGCCCTTGCCCTGGGGGGCAGGATGGGACCTGTGGGCGCCCTTGGTGTTCAGCCACCCCAGGCGCGAGGTGCTGCTGCTGGGTGCTGCCCTCCGCCTGCTGCAGGGTCTGGGGTCAGGGGAAGGATCCTTTGTGAGCAGCACAGGGAGCTGGGGGCTCACAGGAGGCCTCATGGCTCAGCTGCTGTGCCTCAGTTTCCCCACTGTGCACATCCCCAGCAGCACAGCTGGGGCAGGCAGGGGCAGGGTGCTTTGTCTTGCTCCCCAGATCCATGGGAGCCCTTTCCAGAGCTCTACCCAGCCTGAAATCCCTCCTGGCCCCAGCTCGTGGCCAGGCAGAAGGATGGACACCTTCCCAAGCCCCACACTGCCTCTGGGTGCTCTGTGCCTTGCTCCATTCAAATTGCAGTCAAATGTGGCCAGGTCCTTGGGTTTTGCATGCCCCAGGGGCACAGCACAGCTCCCCCCCCCGTGCCCAGCTGGCCCCACAGCCTGCAGGTAAGTGCAGACATTGCCTCAGGAGAACAGCCCCAAGAGCTCCAGGAGCGAGGATGGAAACCTCCCTGGCAGCACAGGAGGACCCTGCAGCAGCCTCTCCTTGGGGGTGCAGAGCTGTGCAGGGCCAGGGCAGGATGAGGCCATGGGACGTGGCACCAATGTCCTCCTCTGCAGCCCCCCAGAGCTCCCAGCTGCTGCCATGGACGAGTGGGACCTGCCCCAGTGGAAGAAGGAGGTGGAGAGCCTGAAGTACCAACTGGCCTACAAGAGGGAGATGTCCTCCAAGACAATCCCTGAGTGAGTGGCTGCCCACCCAGCTCCCACCCTGCCCCTACCCAGCTCCCACCCAGCTCCCACCCTGCTCCCACCCAGCTCCCACCCAGCTCCCACCCTGCCCCTACCCTGCTCCCACCCTGCTCCCACCCAGCTCCCACCCTGCCCCTACCCAGCTCCCACCCTGCCCCCACCCTGCTCCCACCCAGCTCCCACCCTGCCCCTACCCAGCTCCCACCCTGCCCCTACCCTGCTCCCACCCAGCTCCCACCCTGCTCCCACCCAGCTCCCACCCTGCCCCTACCCTGCCCCCACCCTGCCCCTACCCAGCTCCCACCCTGCCCCTACCCAGCTCCCACCCTGCTCCCACCCAGCTCCCACCCTGCTCCCACCCAGCTCCCACCCTGCCCCTACCCAGCTCCCACCCAGCTCCCACCCTGCCCCTACCCTGCTCCCACCCAGCTCCCACCCAGCTCCCACCCTGCCCCTACCCTGCTCCCACCCAGCTCCCACCCAGCTCCCACCCTGCCCCTACCCTGCTCCCACCCTGCCCCTACCCAGCTCCCACCCAGCTCCCACCCTGCCCCTACCCTGCTCCCACCCAGCTCCCACCCAGCTCCCACCCTGCCCCTACCCTGCTCCTACCCAGCTCCCACCCAGCTCCCACCCTGCCCCTACCCTGCTCCCACCCTGCCCCTACCCAGCTCCCACCCAGCTCCCACCCTGCCCCTACCCAGCTCCCACCCAGCTCCCACCCTGCTGGGGAGGAGCAGCTGAGGGAGCTGGGGGTGTCCAGGCTGAGGGAGACCTCCTTGCTCTCTGCAGCTCCCTGGGGGGAGGCTGGAGCCGGGGGGGGTTGGGCTCTGCTCCCCAGTAGTTGTGAGGGGAACTGGCCTCAAACTGTGCCAGGGGAGGGCCAGGTTGGGCATGAGGAACAATTCCTTTGCTGCCAGAGTGGTCAGGGGCTGGCAGAGGCTGCCCAGGGAGGTGGTGGAGTCCCCATGCCTGGAGGTGTCCCAGAGCCCTGTGGCCATGGAACCCGCGGCCAGGGGCTGTGGCCAGGGTGGTGCTGGGCTGGGGCTGGGCTGGGTGGTCCTGGAGCTCTTTCCCCACCCGAACAACTCTGACTCTACAAAGTGCTTCCTGCACCCCCGCGGGGCTGGGGCTGTGCCCACCCCTCCCCCCCAGGTTCGTCAAGTGGATCGAGGACGGCATCCCAGAAGATCCCTTCTTGAACCCAGAGCTGATGAAGAACAATCCCTGGGTGGAGAAAGGCAAATGCAGCATCCTGTGAGGGCTCAGCACCCCGCTCAGCACCGCCGCCTGCGCCCCCGGGCTGAACGCTCCTTTGTAGTAGTTGGCTTCCCACGGAGCAGCTGAACCCAGCCCCTGCCGCCCCCAGCCCCTGCCCGCCCCCAGCCCCTGCCGTCCCCAGCCCCTGCCGCCCCGAGCCCCTGCCGCCCCGAGCCCCCTGCCGCCCCCAGCCCCCTGCCGCCCGGAGCCCCTGCCCCTGCCGCCCCGAGCCCCTGCCCGTCCCCAGCCCCTGCCGCCCCCAGCCCCCTGCCGCCCCCAGCCCCTTCCGCCCCCAGCCCCTGCCCGCCCCCAGCCCCTGCCCGCCCCGAGCCCCTGCCCGCCCCGAGCCCCTTCCGCCCCCAGCCCCTGCCGCCCCCAGCCCCTGCCGCCCCCAGCCCCCTGCCGCCCCCAGCCCCTGCCGCCCCGAGCCCCTGCCCGCCCCCAGCCCCTTCCGCCCCCAGCCCCTGCCGCCCCGAGCCCCCTGCCGCCCCCAGCCCCTGCCACCCCGAGCCCCTTCCGCCCCCAGCCCCTGCCGCCCCCAGCCCCCTGCCGCCCCCAGCCCCTGCCGCCCCCAGCCCCTTCCGCCCCCAGCCCGGGCCCGCCCCGAGCCCCTGCCGCCCCCCGCCCCTGCCGCCCCCAGCCGCCGCTTGCAGTGGAAGTGTTGCTGTTTCACCGGGAGGGGCCCTGGGGACCCCCCCGGAGGGGCTGGGGGTTAGGAACAGCAAAGCCTCCCCCGGGGCCGAGCTGCAGTTTCCCGCTGCAGCCTCTGCCCCAGGGAGCGAGGCTGAGCCTGAGCTTGGGAAGGGCAACAGCAACAGAAGCAATCCCCAGGCTTTTCTAAGGGAAGATTTTCAGCACCTTGAGATCCTTTTGTACCAGGGGGGAGAGCACTCTGCAGCCCCCCCGCTGCAGCACAGCACCTGCAGCTTTTACCTGAAATAAAGGAGCAGCACTTGGCCTTGCTCGGGGGCTGCTCGGGGGCTGGGTTGGGGCTGGGTTGATGTTGGTTTGGGGCTGGTTTGATGCTGGTTTAGGGTTGGTTTGATGCTGGTTTGATGCTGGTTTGAGAGAGAGTTTATTTGGGTTTCTAACCAAAGGAGTGAGTGGGCACAAAACCCCCAACCCCGCCCCCAGCCCAGGCTCCTGCTCCGGCTCTGGCTCTGGCTCCGGCTCTGGCTCCGGCTCCTGCTCCCTCCCGGGGGCAGAAAGGCAGAAGGCAGCTTCGGCTCGCCCCAGGCAGGCAGCTGGGCTCCCTCCTGCCCTGCTAGAGCAGGTCCCTGATGTAGATGCTCCTCCGGACGGCGTTGGAGACTCCCTCGTTGAAGCGGAACCAGACCTGGCTCCTCCCCACCGCCTTCCCCATCTGCATCTCAACCGACTGCCCCCCGGGGGCCTGAGGCGCTGCGGGGGGGAGAGCCGGGGCCAAAACTTCCACAACTGTTAACCTCGACAGGCTGGGGGCTCGCAGGGGCAGAGCTGATGCCCCTTGCAACCCCCTGAGGTACCCCCAGACTGCTCCCCGGCTCGGGGGGGGCTGCCAGCCCCAACCAACCTGCCCAGGGGCACCTCCTGCCCTGCTGTGCCAGGGGCACTTTGCTCCATCTCCCCCTCATGCCCCGGGGTGCAGAGCTTAGGGACAGAGCCCCGGGGTGGGGGCTGAGCACTGAAAATGCAGGGACCCCCTGGTAGCATCTGTGGTCACCCTGTCCCTCTGGCACCCACCCAGGGCTGGAGCCACCCTGTCCCTCTGGCACCTCCCTGGTACCACTCACACCCACCCTGTCCCTCTGGCACCCACCCAGGGCTGCAGCCAGCCTGTCCCTCTGGCACCTACCCAGAGTGGTGGACACCTGCTGCTGGAGAGGCCTCCCAAAGAAGTCTGTCTCAGGCTGTGCAAAGCAGAAGGTGACTGTGGTCACGTTTGGAGGCAACCAAGAGCAAAGCCAGCTCCAGCCTGGCAGCCCAGGGCCAGGCCAGGCCCCAGGGAGAGCAGCCAGCTCTGCCCAGCCTGGCAGCCCCCAGGCATTCAGAGCCCTGGGGGTGGGGTGATGCTGCTGCTGCCAGCAGCCCCCTCCCCCTCGGAGCACCTGGGGCAGGAGGAAGGCACTGGGCAGGAACTGGAGGCAAATCCTGCAGGAGGGGCCAAGGGGCTCAGGAAAATGCAAACTGCACTCAGAAGCAGGGGGGGGACCCAGCCCTGCAGCTCACTGTGCTGAGGTGAGGGGCTGAGGAGGGTCAGGTCTGGAGGCTGAGCCCATGGGAAGGGGTGGTGGCAGGGGACCACCTCCTGCCCCCTTTGGGATGGGACCAACCCAGCTCACCTGCTGCACCAGCAGAAGTTGGATTGCTCCCCTGCAGCCCCCCAAACCCCAGGGACAGAGCCCCCTGCCCTGCAGCTGCCACAGGCTCAACATCCAGCTGCTTCAGCCCCAACAGCCACAGCTCTCCTCCTCACCCCCTGAGAGCTGTGGCTGACAGCCAGCCCTGAGCCATGCCCCTGTGACCCACAGCTGCACCTCCAGGACACCTGGGGAAGCTCTGCTGAAAGTGAACTACCCCCCCAAAACAGCACAGGAGCAGCCTGGGGGCACTGCAGCCATGGGCAGGGGGCACTGCAGCCATGGGCAGGGGCACTGCAGCCATGGGCAGGAGGCACTGCAGCCATGGGCAGGGGGCACTGCAGCCATGGGCAGGGGGCACTGCAGCCATGGGCAGGAGGCACTGCAGCCATGAGCAGGGGGCACTGCAGCCATGGGCAGGGGGCACTGCAGCCATGGGCAGGGGGCACTGCAGCCATGGGCAGGGGCACTGCAGCCATGGGCAGGGGGCACCGCAGCCATGGGCAGGGGCACTGCAGCCATGAGCAGGGGGCACCGCAGCCATGGGCAGGGGGCAACGCAGCCATGGGCAGGGGGCACTGCAGCCATGGGCAGGGGGCACTGCAGCCATGGGCAGGGGGCACTGCAGCCATGGGCAGGGGCACCGCAGCCATGGGCAGGGGGCACTGCAGCCATGGGCAGGAGGCACTGCAGCCATGAGCAGGGGGCACTGCAGCCATGGGCAGGGGGCACTGCAGCCATGGGCAGGGGGCACTGCAGCCATGGGCAGGGGCACTGCAGCCATGGGCAGGGGGCACTGCAGCCATGAGCAGGGGGCACTGCAGCCATGGGCAGGGGGCACTGCAGCCATGAGCAGGGGGCACTGCAGCCATGGGCAGGGGGCACTGCAGCCATGGGCAGGGGGCACTGCAGCCATGAGCAGGGGGCACTGCAGCCATGGGCAGGGGGCACTGCAGCCATGAGCAGGGGGCACTGCAGCCATGGGCAGGGGGCACTGCAGCCATGCCATGAGCAGGGGGCACTGCAGCCATGGGCAGGGGGCACTGCAGCCATGGGCAGGAGGCACTGCAGCCATGGGCAGGGGGCACTGCAGCCATGCCATGGGCAGGGGGCACTGCAGCCATGGGCAGGGGGCACTGCAGCCATGCCATGGGCAGGGGGCACTGCAGCCATGGGCAGGAGGCACTGCAGCCATGGGCAGGGGGCACTGCAGCCATGAGCAGGGGGCACTGCAGCCATGGGCAGGGGGCACTGCAGCCATGGGCAGGGGGCACTGCAGCCATGAGCAGGGGGCACTGCAGCCATGGGCAGGGGGCACTGCAGCCATGAGCAGGGGGCACTGCAGCCATGGGCAGGAGGCACTGCAGCCATGAGCAGGGGGCACTGCAGCCATGGGCAGGGGGCACTGCAGCCATGCCATGGGCAGGGGGCACTGCAGCCATGGGCAGGAGGCACTGCAGCCATGAGCAGGGGGCACTGCAGCCATGAGCAGGGGGCACTGCAGCCATGGGCAGGGGGCACTGCAGCCATGGGCAGGGGGCACTGCAGCCATGAGCAGGGGGCACTGCAGCCATGGGCAGGGGGCACTGCAGCCATGGGCAGGGGGCACCGCAGCCATGGGCAGGGGGCACTGCAGCCATGCCATGGGCAGGAGGCACTGCAGCCATGGGCAGGGGGCACTGCAGCCATGGGCAGGGGGCACTGCAGCCATGGGCAGGGGGCACTGCAGCCATGGGCAGGGGCACTGCAGCCATGGGCAGGGGCACTGCAGCCATGGGCAGGGGGCACTGCAGCCATGGGCAGGGGGCACTGCAGCCATGGGCAGGGGGCACCGCAGCCATGGGCAGGGGGCACTGCAGCCATGGGCAGGGGGCACTGCAGCCATGGGCAGGGGGCACTGCAGCACCTCTGCTGTGGGGGCAGGCTGGGAGGGTTGGGGCTGTCCAGCCTGGAGGAGAAGGCTCCAGGGAGACCTGAAAGCAGCCTTCCAGGACCTGAAGGGGCTACAGGAGAGCTGGGGAGGGGCTCTGGAGAAGGGCTGTGCCAGGACAAGAGCCAATGGCTTGGAGCTGGGAGAGAGGAGGGCAGGAAGAAACTCTGCAGTGGGGCTGGGGAGAGCCTGGCACAGGCTGCCCAGGGAGGCTGAGGCTGCCTCCTGCCCCAGGGTGTTCAGGGCCAGGCTGGATGAGGCCTCGAGCAGCCTGTGCTGGTGGGAGGGGTCCCTGCCCATGCAGGGGCTGGCACTGGATGCTCCCCAAGGTCCCTCCCAGGCCAGCCCCCTGCAGGGTGTTTGAGCTGCAGCTCCTCACCTGCTCCTCCACCGCGGCTCCGCGGATGATGTGCTCCAGGCGCTGCTGGTGGCTCGGGGGCTCAGCTGCCCTCACGTCCCCTGGCTCCCTGAGACCGTTCCCAGGCTCCTGTGGGGAGCAGAGACCTGAGTGGGGGTCCCCTCAGGAGCTCAAGGTTTGGGCATCCCCCCAGGTGATGGCAATGTGCCCTCAGCACACAGCTCCTGGCAAGGGTTCCGTCCCCTCTCCTGCCCCCCAGCAGCACCTCAGCCCTTGAGTCTGCTGCCCCTTGCCCTGGCAGGGCTGGCACCAGGCAAACAAGGAGCCCTCAGAGATGTTTCTGCACCCCCCCAGAGAGCTCTGCTGCTGCAGGAGACTCTCAGCAGCACCAGGGCAGGCAGCAGCTACACCTGAGCTGGCTCTTGGCCGTTTCCACCTTCCCCTGCCTCCTGCAAGCAGGGCCAGCTCCTGCCAGCTCCTGCTACCTGCAGAGGTTGGAGCAGATGCTCCTTGGGGTCCCTTCCAACCTGGTATGCTGTGGCTGTGGTGGGGGCAGAGTAGCTCTGCTGCTCCCAGGGCCTTTGGGGCCTCTGGGAGGACTGAAGTGAAGCAGGAAGGGCAGGAGGTGCAGGCAGGAGAGAGCAGCACCAGCTCCCTGCTGGGCACAGCCTGCTGAGCTGCAGCTCCACCTCCCCCCCTGCAGCTGAAGGCTCTGCAGCCCTCCCCCAGGGGCAGCCCTCCCCCAGGGGCAGCCTTGCCCAGGGGCAGCCCTCCCCCAGGGGCAGCCTTGCCCAGGGCAGCCCTGCCCAGGCCTCCCGGAGGCAGCTGAGCCCTCTGGGCACGTCCCAGCTGTGCTGCAGCTGTGCAGGCAGATGGCTGGGGGGGTTGGGGGGGAGGTTAATCCTGGCTATCCATTTGCATTAATGGTGCTTTGGAGAGGCCACATCCCCCCCCCGCCCCCAGGGCTTCCTCCCCGAGCCCAGAGCAGGCTGGCAGCACCTCCCCACCTGGGGCAGGCTGGGTGCCTGCAGCAGAGCCTCCGTCCTCCTCATCCTCTCCAGCTCCACCTCCCTGGCAATCAGCTGCCTGGCCTGGTAGCTCAGCTGCCTGCGGGCCGGCAGCCCGGGGAAGCGGCAGATGTCCTCCACGTTCCTGCGCCGCCCCGGGGGGCAGGGGAAACCCATCAGCAGCTCGTCCAAAGCGGCAGGGAGCAAAGAGCAGCCCGGGGCGGGCAGGGAGAGGCTCCCAGCCCCTTCCCACCGGCCCTGCTGCCCCCCTCCTGCTCACGGTGAGGCTGGGGGGGGCCCTGGACAGGCTGCCCGGGGGGCTGCGGGTGCCTCATCCCTGCAGGCTGCATGAGGCTTTGAGCAGCCTGGGGGGTGGGAGGTGCCACCCCCCCTGCCCTGGGCAGGGACAAGAGTTGATCTTCAAGGTCCCTTCCAGCCCAACCCCTCCTGTGATCCTGTGGTGCTGCCTCAGCCTCCCCAGCACTGCCCTCCCCCAGCACCCAGGGCTGCTGCAGGGCCCCCCAGCTGGATGGGCACCCAGGGGCTCACAGGCTCTGTAATCTTGGCTGTCATGCAGGGAGAGGCAACTGCAGGCTGAGCAGAAGGCCCTCAGCAGGCCACAGGCAGAGCACAGCTCGGGCAGGAGTGGCACCAGCAGCCTGCCCCCAAGCCCGGGCTGCCCAGGGGCAGCTGAGGCATTGAGGCATGGCCAGGAGCTGGGATCTGGGTTACCCAGAGCAGCTCTGCTCTTAACAGGCTTGGTGCAGCAGCTCTGCAGCTGGCTTTGGCCAGGCACAGCCCCAGGGGCAGCTGGGCCAGGCCCCTGCCCTGCTGAGGGCTCACTCTTCACTCCCACTCCACATCACCCTCCCAAGAGCAGGGCAGCAAGGGCAGAGGGCACAGCACCCCAGGGATCAGCTGCCAGGGCTCTGGTTTGAGCAGTTCTGAAGAGAACTCACAGGTCCTGCAGCCAGCAGCTTGGATTGCCCAGGAGATGCTGGGATGTGGCCCAGAGGTGCCCCTGGGCTGCTGCACTGCTGTGGTGCCCATCCTGGCTGTGCATGGCCAGGAAACAGGCTCAGAACTCACCAAAAGAACCCAAGGGAAGCAAAGCAGCAGAGTCCCAGCATGGGGGGGCTGGAAGGGACCTCTGGGGTCACCCAGTCCAAGCCCTGCTCCAGCAGGGCACCCACAGCAGCTTGCCCAGGGGCACAGTGCCCAGGGGGGGTTGGAAGCTCTCCAGAGGAGACTCCACAGCCTCTCTGGGCAGCCTGCTCCAGGCCTCCAGCAGCCTCACAACAAAGAAGTTTCTCCTCCTGCTCAGATGGAACCTCCTGGGTTCCAGTTTGTGCCCCCTGCCCCTTGTGCTGTCCCTGGGCACCACTGAGCAGAGCCTGGCCCCTGCCTCTTGCCCCCCAGCCTTTATCTCTTGCTGAGCATTGCTCAGCTGCCCTCTGGGGCTGCTCTGCTGCAGGCTCTCAGCCCCAGGGCTCTCAGCCTCTGCTGCTCACAGAGCTGCTCCAGGCCCCTCAGCAGCCTCTCCTCCCCTGGCCTCTCTCCAGCTCTTCCCTGGCCTTCCACAGGGGAGCCCAGAGCTGGGCACAGCACTGCAGCTGCAGCCTCCCTGGGGCAGAGCAGAGAGGGAAGAACCTCCCTGGCCCTGCTTCATGCACACAGAGTCCCTGCTGTGCCACCTGCCCCCCTAGCTCCCCTGCTTTCCCCATGGCCACACTGGAGGCACAGCCCAGCCTGGGGAGGGCAGGGGCTGGTGGCTCCCCAGAGGTGCTCCCCAAGCCCAGGAATAAAGCTCCTGTGGGAAACTGGATGCAACTGCTTGAGTTAACAGAGGCTAATTCCTCTAATTAACTTTGCACAGGAAGACATTAGCATTGCTCTGGGCTGTGCTGGGGTCTGCAGTGCCTCACTGAAGCCTGAGGAGCACTCCCAGCCCCTCTGCTCGAAGCACAGTGAGGCTCCAGCTCAGCAACAGGCAGCTGCTAAAGCAAGGATGGGCAGCAGTGACAGCAACCTCCTGTGTGCCACAGGCCCAGCAGAGCTGCTCTGCCCTGTGCCACCAGGCCCCAGCAGAGCTGCTCTGCCCTGTGCCACCAGGCCCCAGCAGAGCTGCTCTGCCCTGTGCCACCAGGCCCCAGCAGAGCTGCTCTGCCCTGTGCCACCAGGCCCCAGCAGAGCTGCTCTGCCCTGTGCCACCAGGCCCCAGCAGAGCTGCTCTGCCCTGTGCCACCAGGCCCCAGCAGAGCTGCTCTGCCCTGTGCCACCAGGCCCCAGCAGAGCTGCTCTGCCCTCTGCCACCAGGCCCCAGCAGAGCTGCTCTGCCCTGTGCCACCAGGCCCCAGCAGAGCTGCTCTGCCCTGTGCCACCAGGCCCCAGCAGACCTGCTCTGCCCTGTGCCACCAGGCCCCAGCAGACCTGCTCTGCCCTCTGCCAGCTCTGCAGAGAGCCCAAGGCAGCTGCTTCCTCCCCTTTAATCCCATTAAAGCAAACCCAGGCCCCCTGCAGCTGCTGGGCTCCTCCTTTGCAAGGATGAGGCAGGCAAGCAGACAACCCCTGCAGAGCTGCCCCCAGAGCAGCCAGGTCCCTGCAGCCAGCCCAGCTTGGGCAGCCCCTGCCAGCCCTGCTGCCACCACTGGACAAAGCTCTGAGCTCCAGCTGCAAGGAAGCAGCTCCATCCCACCATGCTTCTGGGCTCAGGCTCCTTGAGCCCTCTGCTCTTATTTCTGACTCCTAAACCTTCTTCTCAGCCTTGGGCTTGGGAACAATCCCTTCCCCAGCAGGGCTGTCCAGGCCTGGCCCAGGCTGCCCAGGGCAGTGGTGCAGCCTCCTTCCCTGGAGGGTTTCAGAGCTGTGGAGCTGTGGTGCTGAGGGCCAGGGGTGGCAGAGCCCTGGCAGGGCCCTGGCAGGGCCCTGGCAGGCTGCAGCTGCTCTCAGGCCCCTGCAGGGCTCAGTGACTCACGGGTCCAGCCTGTAGCTGTACTGGCCCTCGGGCAGCCGCTCCTGCTGGTAGGTGAGGTTGTAGGCCAGCATGGTGCTCACCAGGTCTGCCAGCTGCTGCTTCTCCTTCGGGCTGTAGAGCTGGGGGTTCACCTGGGGAGCCACCAAGGGGACAGCCTCACTAACCCATACTGACCTCCAAGCACGAGCTGTGTCTGTACAGAATCCCAGGCTGCTTCGGGTGGGAAGGGGCCTTGGGAGCTCCCCAGTGCAGCCCCCTGCAGCCAGCAGGGACAGCCCCAGCCCCAGCAGGCTGCTCACAGCCCCACACAGCCTGGCCTGGGGGTGCCAGGGATGGGGCAGCTCTCTGGGCAGCCTGAGCCAGGCTCTCAGCACCTTCACTGTAGGAAAGTTCTTCCTTGCATCTAGCCCAGCACGAGAAGAGTCAACAGCTGTGAGGTTCAGACCACGTTTAGTGTCCTGCTGGGGGCCCACATCCCTCAGAGGGCAGGGGACAGTCCCTTTGGACAGCCCAAAGGACAGCTGCACCCAGTGCAACCACCTGAAGCAGCTGCTGGAGGGAGACTGCTCAGCCAAGCCCACCCCCAGAGCAGGGCTCAGGAGGTGCAGGACCCCCCCAGCCCCACCCTGCAGCTGGGCATTGGTGGATTTAGGCTGGAGATTAGGAAGAGATTCTTTACAGGGAGGGGAAGGTGAGAGGCTGGGGAGGCTCTGGCACAGGCTGCCCAGGGAGGCTGTGGCTGCCTCCTCCCTGGGGGTGTCCAAGGCCAGGCTGGATGAGGCCCTGAGCAGCCTGGGCTGGTGGGAGGGGTCCCTGCCCGTGGCAGGGGGCTGGCACTGGATGAGCTCTGAGGTCCCTCCGACCCCAACCCCCTCTCTGGCTCTGTCCCCAGCTGCCGAGGCAAAGCGGTCGCCAGGCTCCGGCACAGCTCAGCCCGGCCCAGGCAGCCCTGCCTGCGGGGCGGGGGGCGGGGGGCACTCACGGGTCGCAGCTTGGGGGCGATGATGTCCAGCAGCAGGCAGAGCACCTCCAGCAGCAGCGGCTGCGCGCCCGCGCGGCTGCGCGCCCCGGCGCCGGCCCCGGCCAGCAGCGCCAGCAGCAGGCTGCGCCTGCGGCTCTGCCCTGCCTGCGCCTGCGGCAGGACAGCGGCGCAGAGCTCAGCCCCGGCGCAGGCAGGGCTCCCCCCGGCCCCGACAGAGCTGCTCCCCCCCCGGCCCCGACAGAGCTCAGCCCCGGCGCAGGCAGGGCTCCCCCCGGCCCCGACAGAGCTCAGCCCCGGCGCAGGCAGGGCTCCCCCCGGCGCAGGCAGGGATCCCCCCGGCGCAGGCAGGGCTCCCCCCGGCCCCGACAGAGCTCCCCCCGGCCCCGACAGAGCTCAGCCCCGGCGCAGGCAGGGCTCCCCCGGCGCAGGCAGGGCTCCCCCCGGCCCCGACAGAGCTGCTCCCCCCCCGGCCCCGACAGAGCTCAGCCCCGGCGCAGGCAGGGCTCCCCCGGCGCAGGCAGGGCTCCCCCCGGCGCAGGCAGGGCTCCCCCGGCGCAGGCAGGGCTCCCCCCGGCCCCGACAGAGCTGCTCCCCCCGGCCCCGACAGAGCTCCCCCCCGGCCCCGACAGAGCTCCCCCCGGCCCCGACAGAGCTCAGCCCCGGCGCAGGCAGGGCTCCCCCGGCGCAGGCAGGGCTCCCCCCGGCGCAGGCAGGGCTCCCCCCGGCGCAGGCAGGGCTCCCCCCGGCCCCAACAGAGCTGCTCCCCCCCCGGCCCCGACAGAGCTCCCCCCCGGCCCCGACAGAGCTGCTCCCCCCCGGCCCCGACAGAGCTGCTCCCCCCGGCCCCGACAGAGCTCCCCCCGGCCCCGTCAGAGCTGCTCCCCCCCCGGCCCCGACAGAGCTCCCCCCCGGCCCCGACAGAGCTGCTCCCCCCCGGCCCCGACAGAGCTGCTCCCCCCGGCCCCGACAGAGCTGCTCCCCCCGGCCCCGACAGAGCTCAGCCCCGGCCCCGACAGAGCTCCCCCCGGCCCCGACAGAGCTGCTCCCCCCGGCCGCCGACAGAGCTCCGCCCCGGTCCCGACAGAGCTCCGCCCCGGTCCCGACAGAGCTCCCCCCCGGCCCCGACAGAGCTCCCTCCCGGCCCCGACAGAGCTGCTCCCCCCGGCCCCGACAGAGCTCCCCCCCGGCCCCGACAGAGCTGCTCCCCCCGGCCCCGACAGAGCTCCCCCCCGGCCCCGACAGAGCTCCCCCCGGGCCGCACGGCCGCGGCCGCTCAGCACTTGCCTCCTGCTGGCTGCTGGGGTAAGCCAGCCGCGGGACGCTGGCGGCGGCGAAGAGCAGGTGGAAAGCCACGGGCAGGAAGGGAAGGTACCTGAGCAGCTGGAAGCTCTGCCCGTGCAGGACAGCCCTGCTCAGCAGGTCGCAGAAGCCCAGCCACTCCAGGGCCAGGCACACCGAGCTGAAGCTGGGGTCCCTCAGCTTCATGCTCAGGAAATTCTCGTGCAGGCCCTGGGAGAGGGCTGAGGGTTAGAGGCAGCCCCAGGGGGGCAGCCCCAGCAGCCTGCTGCTGGCACTGGGAGCAGCAAGCTGGGCTCCAGCACGCCGCAGAGGGAGCAGCCTGGCTCCCCCCCGGCTGCTCTACCTGGGCCAGCTTCTCCTGCTCCCCCGAGGAGATGGCGAGGTGCAGGATGTGGAGGAAGCGCTGGGAGGAGGCGCTGGAGCCAGCTGCGCCCCCGCGGTGCGGCAGGGCCCCCTCCTCCACCAGCAGCTGGGCTGGCAAGCTGGGGTCCGCCCCCAGCCTGGGCCTGAGGAGAGCCAAAGGGAAGAGCTCAGGGGGTCCTGACCACGAACGGAACATTGAGACTCTTGGGAACTGGCCTGAAGGCAGCGCTGATGCCAGGGGCTGGGGCACTGAAGAGAGGGGCCAAAGAACATCTGGATGCACAGATGTGCTGGAGAGGCCAGGTGTGCTGCAGCATGGCCCTGCCCTCCAGCACCTCGCAGGTTGCTCCGTGGCAGGTCCTGCCAGCAGGTCCTAGAACAGCAAGGAGCAGAGTGCCCCAAGCACCCAGCAGAGCTACTGAATCCCTCTTCACCTTGGGAGCCTGGGGAGCTGGAAGATCTCCTGCCAGAGGGAGAAAAGGCCTTTGTGCTGGTCCTTCAAGCCAACCCGCGCCGTCTGCACCATCTGAACGCTCAGCTCCTTCTGGCCTCGTCTGTGCAGGAACTGCAACACAAGAGAGGGGCTGTGGGGCACAGGCAGGGTGGGGAGAGATGTCCACAGCACCAGCTGGGGTGGAGGGAAGCTGGAGGGGGCAGCAGCACCTCACCCTTCCTCCATCTGTAGGGGAATGGAAGTTAAAAGGGGACAGGGTGGGCAACCTGCTCCAGCTGCAGCTGTCCCTGTGCACTGCATGAGCCTGAAGTCCCTCCCAACCCAGCCCAGCCTGTGGTGCTGAGACAGGATCAGAGGCTCACAGATGGCAGGGGCTGGAAGGGACCTCCAGAGATCATCAAGTCCAAACCCCTGCCAGAGCAGGACCACAGAATCCAGCACAGGGCACACAGAACACATCCAGACAGGGCTGGGAAGGCTCCAGAGGAGACTCCACAAGCTCTCTGGGCAGCCTGCTCCAGGCCTCTGGGACCCTCACAGGGCAGAAGTTCCTCCTCCTGCTGAGCTGGAACCTCCTGTGCTGCAGTTTCCATCCATTGCCCCTTGTCCTACCCCAGGGCACAGTGAGCCTGTCCCCTCCCTCCTGACCCCCACCCCTCAGAGGTTTAGAAGCATTTACCAAGTGCCCTCTCAGCCTTCTCCTCCCCACACTGCACACCCCCAGGGCTCTCGGCCTCCCCTCCCAGGGCAGCGCTGCAGCCCCTGCAGCATCCTCGCAGCCTCCCTGGGACTCTCTCCAGCCGATCCCTGTCCCTCCCAAACTGGCATCCAGGGATCTGCTTTTCCCTGCATGGCCCCCTGAGGCCATCCCAGCCCGAGGAGGCGCAGCCAGGCCGTGCCGGGCCGGTACCTGCAGGGTGTTGATGCAGGCGCGGATGTCGCTCTCCGCCTTCTCGCACAGCGCCAGCAGCGCGCCCGCCTCCGCTCGCATGCCCTGCTGCAGGGCGATCTGCAGGACAAGGGGCGGTCAGCAGGCAGGCCCTGAGGGGCAGGGGGACGCAGAGGAGCCCTCGGGCACACCTGACCTCGCAGAGGCGCTGCGCCAGCCGGGCCGGGGCGGTGCGGGGGAAGCTGAGCAGGAAGGCTTGCTGCCGGAGCGGGCGCAGCGCGGGCACGTACCTGCCAGGCAAGCAGGGGCTCTGAGCTGCCAGGGGCTCTGAGCTGCCAGGGGCTCTGAGCTGCCAGGGGCTCTGAGCTCCCAGGGGCTCTCAGCTCCCAGGGGTTCTGAGCTCCCAGGGGCTCTCAGCTCCCAGGCTCCTCAGCTCATTCAGCCCAACCCCACCTGCAGCTGGCAGGGACACCCCTCCAACCAGAGCAGCTTGCTCAGAGTCCCAACAGCCTGACCTGCAGTGCTTCCAGGCATGGGGCTTCTACCACCTCTGTGCAGCCTGGGCCAGGGTCTCACCACCCTCAGTGTAACAAATCTCTTCCTCCTCTCCCTCTTTTAGCTCAAACCATTCCCCCCTTGTCCTGGTACAGCAGGCCCTGCTCAAAAGTCTGTCCCCAGCTTTCTCCTCAGCCCCTTTCAGCACTGCACGGCCACCAGAAGGTCTCCTGGAGCCTTCTCTTCTCCAGACTGAAACTGAACAACCCCAACTCTCAGCCTGGCCTCCCAGCAGAGGGCTTCCAGCCTCCCAGCACTGCTGTGGCCTCCTCTGGCCTCACTCAGAGAGCTGAGCCTGATGCAGCAGCTGTCTGTGCACCACTGCTTGCTTGACCAGGCACAAACTCAGCTGGCCACTCACAGCCAGCTGCCAGCGCCCCCAGCAGGCACAGCACCTGGGGGGGGGTCAGGACAGTTGAGCCCTGCTGGAACTTCACTTTCCCTAAGGTACTTCCAAGCTGCAGGTCTAAGGGCAGACAAACTGGCACAGGAAGGCTCTGGCTAGAGGCCAACAGCAGCCTGCCTGTGGGCAGGGGTCTGAGCTGTCCCTCCAAGCCCACCCCCAGCCCCTCACTGGTCGTTGCAGATGCAGATGATAGGCCTGAGCAGCAGCCCCCCCTCGCGCCGCCGCCGCCGGCCCGCAGCCCCGGCCTCGCCCTCCGCCTCCCTCCGCTGGACGATGCTCAGCAGGACGCTGATGGATGCCTGGGGGGAAAGGAGCAGAGGAAGAGGAGGGTTGGGCTCCTGCCCCTCAGGGGCTTGGAGCTGCCCCTCAGGGGCTCGGAGCTGCCCCTCAGGGGCTCGGAGCTGCCCCCCGGCTGCCGGGGCAGCGCCGTACCGCGGGCGCGCCGTCGATCTCGTCGATGATCAGGCAGTTGGGCTGCTCCTGGGCACCCAGCACCGACCTCATCTGGGTGGCAGCTTCGATGCGCGTTCGGAACACCTCGGGGCTGCGGTCGTCACTGCAAGACAAGTTGGTGCCAGGCTGCTGTGGGAGGGCAGTGTCCCCACCACAGCACCCCCAGTGTGGCACACCCCCAGCATGGCAGCACCCCCAGCGTGGCACATCCCCAGCATGGCAGCACCCCCAGCATGGCAGCACCCCCAGGGTGGCAGCACCCCCAGCGTGGCAGCCCCTCCACCACATCCCCACCCCCAGCAGAGCCTGGAGCCAGCCAAGGCCGGGCAGCTGGCAGGGGCTCACCTGGCATTCATCTCCACGGGGTTGTACCCCGCGTGCCTGGCGATGACGTGCGCCAGGGTGGTCTTTCCCAAGCCGGGGGGGCCACAGAGCAGGGCCACCTGCAGCAGAGCAGTGACATCAGGCAGGGCTCCTCCAGCCCCCAGCAAGGCAGCCAGGGGCGGCCACGGGGCCGGGCAGCCTGGCCTGCCCGCGGGGGACGCCGCTCTGCTCGGCAGATGCAGTGAGGGAAGAGTCACCGGAGGGAGGAGAAGGCAACAGAGCCTCTCGGAGGTGACAGAGCCGAGCTGGCAGCAGCTCTCCTGCCTGTCTTGAAGTCTGCAGGCAGGTGGAAAAGACTGAAGAAAATCCCTTCCAAACCCCGGTCCTGAGCAGCAACCCTCTCAGCATCCAGCTTTGCTTCCCCTTTTCACTCTCCTCCCAGTGGACAGCTTGAGGTCCGAGAGGTGGCCTTGGAGCTCTCCCTGCTGCCTTCAGCCCCTGAGCATCGCTGCTCTTCTCCAGGTGCTGAAACCCCAGCTCAAAGCTCTGCCCCCAGTCAAACCCAACCTCTGCAGGTCCCTCCTCAGCAGGACCACTTGACTAAAACCATCTCTCTTCCTCTCCCCTTGTTACCACATTACTCAAACCAAGGCAGAAGGAATGAGAACCTCCCCACCCATCACTGCTATGAAGACACAAGTTGCCCCAGCTTCCCCTGGTCTGCACTGAAGAGAAGAGAAAGGACACAGCCTGCTGCTCACCCTGGTGGCAGGATGAGGGGGACTGGAGAGGGCACCCACCACAGCAGCCTCCCATCCCACCCACCTTGTATTTGGGCCTCTTGTGTTGGTCCAGTTCAGCCTCCAGAATCTCCTCTGTGAGCTGCACTTTTGTCTTCCACTTGGTTTGGTGCTCCTTGAAGGAAGGATGAGCTCCAGTGCTGGGCTTGGCCTTCCTCACAGCCTTCTCCTTGCCAAACACCACCGTGTCCCACAGCTTCAGCCACTTCAGAAGGCAGCGGTTGGTGTACTGTGTGGTGCACAAGAAAGGAGCACAGCCCTCTCACACCAGCATGGCCCAGCCAAGGACACACAGAACTCCTCTCCTTCATGGCCTAACACCAGCGTGGCCTTCAGAGGAAGGAGAGGAGCCCCAGAAGGCAGCACAGAGCCTGAGTGCCCAGCCAGACCTCACTGCTCTCTACAGCTCCCTGAGAGGAGGCTGCAGCCGGGTGGGGATTGAGCTCTTCCAAGGAACAAGAAACAGGATGAGAGGAAACAGCCTCAGGTTGCACCAGGGGAGGTTTAGGTTGGACATGAGGAACAATTTCTTCCCCAAAACCAGGCTGCTCAGGGCAGTGGTGGAGTCCCCATCCCTGGGGGGGTTTCAAAGCCCTGGAGCTGTGGTGCTGAGGGCCATGGGTTGGGGGTGACCTGGCAGTGCTGAGCTAACATTTGGACTTGATGACCTTAAAGGTTCCTTGCAACCCAAACCATTCTGTGATTCCTACCCAGCACTTCTCAGCCTTTTCTACCATTCCCTATTTTAAATCCAAGCAGCCAAAAATTCTTGGCTAAAGTCCACCCAGCCTCTGTGCTCTTACTTTGGTCACCTTTCACCTCTGTTTGAAGCCTGCACACGAAAAGCCCCTGCCTGCAGCTCACCCCAGGCAGGGCTAGCATGGCCAGAGCCCCCCAGCCCTCCAGAGCCCCCCTGTCAAAGGCAGCACCAGCAAACCTTCCTTCAATGCATGAAGGAGGAGTTGCAGACAGGGTAAGACCACCCAGCCCCAACTTCTCCCAGCACCTCACATCATCACTGAGCAGCTCTATGTAGCGCCGGGGAGAGAATTTGTCCACCCAGAGGCAATGCTGCGCAGCCTCCTCCTCTGCTGGCTCCACCTCCTCCCTGGGCTCGGGGGTCTCAGCGCCGGTCTCACTCTCCAGGCAACTACAAGGAGGAATGAAGCAGTCCCAAGGCACCCAAGCAGCCAGGGCAAGGCTGGGAATTACACACAGACTTCTGAAACTTGGGATGAGGACAAAGAGTTTCCTCTACTCGCAGGTCCCCAAGACCTGCAGCCCCTCAGAGCCCCTCAGCAGCGTGGCAGGGGCAGAGCTGGGATTGCATCCCAGTGTCTCACCTGTTTATGACCTCTGTCAGCTGCTGTGATGCCTCCAGAACCTGCCTGCGGCGCTTGGGCACAAAGAGGGCAAGAGGAGGTCAGAGACCCCCCCAGCAACCTGCAGCTGGGGGGTCAGAGACTCAGGACCCAATGCTGTGGCTACCCAAGGGTGACAAGACAGGAAGGTCAGCAGAGCATCTGATACCTCTTCATCCACTTGCTGCTTCAGGTAGGAGAAGGGCACCCCCAGCAAGTGCAGCGGCCTGCGTGCGTTCCAGCCCAGGGCGTCGGGGAGCTGCGAGGAGCAGGGGACACACAGCCACGCTCACACAACCCCCAGCCCCACACATCCCCTCCTCAGCTGCAGGGGGGTCACAGAGCAGCAGTTCCAGATCTCTCCCTACCTCCACCCCTGTCCTGGAGGAGTCATCCCTGAGGACCATGAAGACCCTGGTGCCCTCAGTGGATGTCACATTGATGTAGTCCTCCAGAACAGGCGGCCGCTTGAGGACCCTCTTCTTCCCAGGGGGTGGGGTGGTCTGCAGCGGGGCCATGCCACTTATCTCCAGGTTCCTTTAGCAGGGGTGGAGGAAAGAGCCCTTGAACCCCTTCACCCCTGCTAGAAGTGAGGTTGAAGGTGGCCAGCTTGGAAGCCTGAGAAGCAGAGGGTGGGGATCAAGGGCCCTTTCCCTCTACACCTGCCAGAAGTGAGGTTGAAGGTGCCCAACCTGGGAGCCTGAGAAGCAGAAGGTGACCCTGGGACACCCTCCCAGAGGACATCGGGAGCCAACTCATCCTCCACACCAAAGCTGAGCTTCTTAACAGCTTCCAGGCGCTGCCGCTTGGGCTTCGGGGCTGAGAGACAGCAGGGCAGGAGGAAGAGATTGCTGAAGGGTGATGCTCAGCTCGGGGTGGGGGGGTCAGCAGCACCCGGGGGGCTGCTAAGCTGGCTTGGGTCAAACCTACTGCGGGCTGCGGCAGATGGGGAGGCGCAGGGCGGCTCAAGACCCCGCTCCCTCTTCCGGGGGTTGGTGTCCCCCGGGTCGCTGTCCCCGATGAGGTCCTCGGGGGGCTCGGGCTCCTCCGGCGGCTGATTCCTACCTCGGAACTGGGAGATTCTGGGGCCGGCGGGTGGGGAGGGGTCATCTGCAAGAGGCGAGACGCCGCGGGGCCGCTCACGCAAGCGGCGACCGCGGTGGGGTGGGCACACGTGGCTGCGCGCAAAGCCCGGCCCCTGCCCGCTGCCCACCGCCACCGCCTCCGGTCCCGGAGAGAGCACCGCAGCGGTTCCCACCTCCCAGCTCGGCCAGCACCTCCAGCTCTGCCGCAAACCGCTCGTAGAAGTTATCCTCGGGACCCTCCTCGGGGTCCGCCATGGCCCCGCAGCCCGCCCGCCGCGCGCTTCCGGCCGCCAGCGGAGCCCGCGCTGATTGGCCTCGGCGCGCCGGCCGGAAGCGGCGGCGGAGCTGATTGGATGTGACGCGCGGCGCTGCTGGCGTTGATTGGACGCGACGCGCGGCAAGGCGCCGCCGCTGGATACAATGTAGGCGCTCGCGGCCCCCCGGCCAGCCCGGCCCGGCCACGGCGCTCCAGGTCGGTCCCGGGGTGGGCACCGCGGGTCGTGGGAGGGGTGGCCGCCGTGCCCGTCCCCTCCGCCGTGCCCCGTGTCCACCACGCCGTGCCCCGTGTTGTCTCTGCGTGCCTGTCCCCTCGGCCGTGCATGCCCCCTCCCCGCCGCGACCTGCGCCCCCTCCGCCCCGCGTGTCCCCACCGGGACGCCACCGAGGTGGTGGCGGTCGGGGGCGGCAGGAGCCTGGGGCAAGCTGAGCCCCACCGTCGGGCAGTGTGATGGGACGAGCACCGAGCGGCTGTGGGGCCTCCACGCGCGACAGCGGGACAGTGGCAGAGCTGTACGGGGTTACACTAGGACAGTGGCTGCGGAACCGGTACGGGGTGGGAGCTGCAGGGGGTGACACTGGCAAGACTGGGGGGCCCCTTAGGTGTCACTCTTGGGCACATGTGGTGTGACATCGGTGTCCCTCTGGGATACTCATGATGTCACACTGGTGTCACTCTGGGTGTGACGTCAGTGTCACTGTAGCACCAGCACTCCTCTTATGAGGGTACCCCCCCTCTGGCTTCTGCTACCTCCCATGCTGGCTGGGTCCCTTTGCTCTCCTAGGGTGCTGTCCCCGTTCCCCAGGGTGCCCAGGATGTGGCTGGAGGCCCCCCTGGCTCACCCCCGGTGCCCCTCACACTCCCCACAGGGCGCTGGCCATGGAGCCAGGCACCATCGACAACCTCTGCATCCTGTACCAGAGCTCAGACTTCATCGTGGTCAACAAGCACTGGGACCTGCGCATCGACAGCAAGCTGTGGTACGAGACCCTGACCCTGCAGAGCCAGCTCAAGCACCGCTTCCCCGAGCTGGCCGACCCCCACACCTACTATGGCTTCAGGTGAGCAGCTGGCGACCAGCGTGGGCTCTGCCCTGCCCCCGAGCCAGCCTGGCCTGGCAATGCCCTCTGCCTCCCATCTCCTCCGCAGGTTCTGCCACCAGCTGGACTTCTCCACCAGTGGGGCCCTGTGCGTGGCACTCAACAAGGCGGCAGCAGGAAGTGCCTACAAGTGCTTCAGGGACAGGCTGGTGACCAAAGCCTACCTTGCCCTGGTGAGTCCTCCCCGCCAGGGCCTGCCTCTGCACTGGGTGAGCCTCAGGAGGGCACAAAGGCCACGTGCCGGGTCCTGCACAGGAGCTGGGGCAACCCCTGGCATCAGCACAGGCTGGAGGATGAGGCTGGGGAGCAACCCTGTGGAGAAGGGCTTGGGGGTGCTGGTGGGTGAGAAGCTGGGCAGGAGCTGGCACCTTGTGCTGCCAGCCCAGAGCCAGCCCTGTCCTGGGCTGCCCCCAGCAGCAGGGGCAGGGAGGGGATTCCCTGCGGTGCTGGGGCAGCTCTGGGGTCCTCAGCACAGCACAGACAGGGACCTGGGGGAGCAGGGCCAGAGGAGCCACAGCAGTGCTGGGAGGGTGGAAGCTGAGAGCTGAGGTTGTTCATCCCTGGCACCATCCCAGGCCAGGCTGTGTGGGGCTCTGAGCAGCTGGCTTGGGCTGGGGCTGTCCCTGCTGGCTGCAAGGGGGTGGACTGGAGGAGCTTCCAGGGACTCTTCCCACCCAAACCAGCCTGGGAGTCTGATTCTCTGACTCACCTTCTGGGCTTGCTGAATCCCAGCTTGTCCTCTGCTCCTGCTGCTCCTGGTGCTGGCGAGGAGCAGCCCTGGCCCTGGCCCTGGCCCTGGCCCTGGCGCTGGCCCTGGCAGGGTCTCCACGCTGCCCTCTCCCCAGGTCAGAGGCCACGTCAGCCAGCGGCGGATGACCATCAGCTATGCCATCGGGAAGAACACCACGGAGGGCATGACCCACATGATGTGCATCGATGGGACTGAGGGTGAGCAGCTGCCCTGCCCTGCCCAGCGCCCCTCAGCCCTGCTGGGGGGAGCTGACCCCGCTCTGGGTCTCCTTGCAGGCTGTGACAATCCCAAGCCTTGCCAGTCAGAGCTGATCGTGCTCGAGCGCGGCTCCTACGGCGGAGACCCTGTGACCAAAGTGCTGCTGCAGCCGCTGACAGGTGAGGGCTGGGGGCCACCAGAGCAGGCTGGGCTGCAGCCCCAGGAGCTTTGAGGTGGCTGTGGGGCTGGGCACAGCACAGAGCCTGTCCCCAGGAGGGTTGGGCAGCTGAGGGAGGCAGAGGAGCTGCTGTGGGACCTGTGCTTGTAGCCCTGCACCTTGGTTGCAGCAGGGTAGCGCAGGATGGAAGCCCAGAAAGGGCTGAGCAGAGCTGAGCGCCACACTGAGCTCCTGCAGGACTCAGGCTCTCAGACTGAGGGGATAAAAGCCACCTGGTGCATTGTCACCTGGCTCCACTGAGCCCTCACGGAGGGATTCTGTCCGGGGTCACACCATCCCAGCCTGCTGGGATTGCAAGGGACCTCTGGAGGTCATCCAGTCCAACCCCCCCTGCTGAAGCAGGGGCACCCAGAGGTGGCCCAGGATCACCATGGCCAGGTGAGTTTGGAATCTCTCTAGAGAAGACTCCACAACCTCTGTGCCTGCTCCAGGCCTCCAGCACCTTCACACCAAATCTCCTGGGCTCCAGTTTGTGCCCCTTGCCCCTTGTCCTGTCCCTGGGCACCAGTGAGCAGAGTCTGCCCCCAGCCTCTTGCCCCCCAGCCTTTATCTCTTGCTGAGCATTGCTCAGCTCCCCTCTGGTGCTGCTCCAGGCTCTCAGCCTTCGCTCCTCACAGAGCCCCTCAGCACCTCTGGATCTCTCCAGCAGCTCCCTGTCCCTCTTGAGCTGGGGAGCCCAGCCCTGGCCCCGGTGCTCCAGCTGTGGCCTCCCTAGGGCAGAGCGGTGTGGGAGGAGAGCCCCCCTGGCCCTGCTGGCCACACTCTGCTCCTCCTCCCCTGCCAGGTCGGACTCACCAGCTGCGGGTTCACTGCAGTGCCATCGGCCACCCCATCGTGGGGGACTTCACCTACAGCCACAGGAAGGACAGCAGCCCCTACAGGATGATGCTGCACGCCTACTACCTGCGCATCCCCACCAGCACCGAGCTCATCGAGGTCTGCGCCCCCGACCCCTTCCTCACCTCCATGGACAGCAACTGGGTGCCCCAGCAGGTCCTGCACCAGCTGGATGAGACCATCCAGGAGCTGAAGGAGAAGATGATGCAGAAGCAGGAAGAGCAGAGCCAGGAAGCTGCGCTGGGTGGTGGGGAAGGGGAGGCACAGAAGGCAGCCGGCAGCCCGGAGACGGAGGAGCAGAGAGCGCACTGCGAGCAGTGGTTGGCAGAGTGGGCTCTGGAGTGAGCACAAACCACATCCCTGCAGTCCCAGCCCAGTGCTCCATTGTGTCCCAGTGGAGCCCTGACTCCACACCTGCACTTGCTCTGTGCCATGGCTTCCCTCACCTCTGGGGCTGGGCTCAGGCTGGGTTGGTTTTGTACCCTGCTCATCATCCCTCTGGCCACTGGATGCCCCTTTCCTCCTGCCAAGCCTTAGCAGCAGTGTGTCACCTACCAGCTTAGAGTGACCCCAGAGCTTCACATCCCCATCCTGGGGCTCGGGCACAGCCAGGGTGGCATCAGCACTGCCTTTGCCATGAGCAGCATGGGCCTGTCCACACCCCCTCAGTGCTGGGGTGCTCGAATGGGAGGGGAGAACGTCCCAGGTGCAGCTGCAGTGCTGACGTCCCCACTGCCCTCGGCCCCGGCTGCCTGTGCTCACTGGCACACACCTGGTGTGGGAGCTGGGAGAGCAGGAGGCTGAAGGGCAGCCTGGGGGCACCAGCAGCCCCCCTAGTCCTGGGATGGCTCCAGGGGGTGTGCCTGTGGAGCTGGGCAGTGTGGTGGGCACAGGAGGGGTCCCTCCCCGTCGCTGCCCACT
The DNA here is from genome assembly GCF_014839835.1 of Dryobates pubescens. Lineage (NCBI taxonomy): Eukaryota > Metazoa > Chordata > Aves > Piciformes > Picidae > Dryobates > Dryobates pubescens. Next base: position 632,205 of record NC_071615.1, on the reverse strand, counting down.
CGCTTCCTTGCCCCCCAGCCCCTGCCTGGGGTACCTGCTGGGGGAGTTGATTCCTGTGGATTTTAACCTTTTTGCTGCCAGTTTCTCTCAGAAGAATTTGGTCTTGTGGTGGTTCTGGAGTGCAGGTGGTCTCAGAAATGAGCTCATTGTGGTAGTGCTGTGGTCAGACAGCCAGCAGCCCAAAGCTTTCCTACCAGGTGTTGCTCTTCCTTGTCCAAGTGTTGCCTTTTCCTAGCACCCACTTCTGCCCTGGGGGTGGAGGTCCCCCTCTGCTTTACCCCAGCACTGGGGGTTAAGTGTCAGGTTTTGGTCCCATGGCAGGGCTCCAGGGGTCCTTTGGGTGGGCAGTTTGGGAGGGCTCTGGAGCAACAGGAGCAGCTGAGGAAGTGGTTGAACCTGGGTTCCTTCCAGTGTCAGGCTGAGGATTGATGTGAGGAGCAGGAGGGACCTTGGCTCGTGCTGGTGCCAAGCTTTGCAAGATGCCAAGCAGAGATCCTTTGTAGTGCCAGCTCACTGTCACCTTCCCATCCTGTTTGTCTTCTGAGGTCACACCTTGAATCCTGGGTTCAGTCTGGGGCCCTCAGTGCAAGAAGGACTTTGAGGAGCTGGAGCAGGTCCAGAGAAGGGCAAAGAAGCTGGGGAAGGGTCTGGAGAGCAGGGCTGGTGAGGAGCTGCTGAGGGGGCTGGGGGTGTTCAGCCTGGAGGAGAGGCTGAGGGAGACCTCATTGCCCTCTGCAGCTCCCTGAGAGGAGGCTGCAGCCAGGTGGAGGTTGCTCTCTTCTGCCCAGGAACAAGGGACAGGACAAGAGGGAATGGCCACAAGTCCTAGCTGGGAAGGTTTGGAGGAACAATTTATTCCTTGCAGGAGTGGTCAGGGGCTGGCAGAGGCTGCCCAGGGAGGTGGTGGAGTCCCCATGCCTGGAGGTGTTCAGGAGCCTGTGGCCATGGCCCTTGGGGCCAGGGTTTGGTGGCCACGGTGGTGCTGGGTTGAGGGTTGGACTCCATGACCTCAGAGGCCTTTTCCAACCAAAACAATTCCAGGGTCCTGTGGTTTAGCAACCGAGGAGAAGAGGGCAGAGGCATGGGACAGGGCTGGCTGGAGCTCGTGGCATCCAGAGCACACAGCCCTGAGGCATGTGGCACTGCACCACCACAGCAGCAGATGGCCAGAGCCTTGTCAGCCCACAGCCCTTGTTCCACTGGAGATGCACCTGACAGAGACTCCACATAGCTACTGTGTTCACCCCGGGGGGGATTAAAGTGGCTCAGCCCTCTCCCTGGGAGTGAACTCAGCCTGCAGGTCAGCAGAGCCCTGAGGGCTGTTGCATCACCTGGCCCTTGTGTCTCCAGCTGCTGGTGCATTCGGGCTGGGGAGGAGGTGACCTTCACCTTGCTTCTGCAGCTTGTGGCTGGGTGCAAGGTGCTGCTGTCCTGTGCAGGGTGAGGGCAGGGACGTGGTGCACGGCTCCTGGACAGCGAGTGGCAGCTGCTGGCAGAAGGCTCAGCAGGGCTTGGGGGAGCAGGAGACCTGGCTCCTTCCTCCCAGGCCACATCCCTGCCCATCCCATCTGCCAGGAGTGGCTGGGGAGGGGAGAGGCAGCCACAGGTGGGTCCTGAAGCAGTAAATCATGCCCCTAAACCTGTTTGCCAAAGGATGGACGTGGGTGACGTGCAGGGCCTGAGGCAGCTGACGGCTGCGGCACCGGGGGCGAGATGCAGCCTCCCCTGCCCCTGACGGCTGGGCCGAGGCTGCCCTTGACCATGGGGCCAGAGGTCAGTGGGAGAAGCCAGTGGGGACACAGCAGTGCCCAGGCAGGAGGAGAGGGAGGCTGATGGACCACCGGTGGTGGGCAGGGCTGGCACCCGGTGCTCACCACACCCTGCACCCCCCACCCCTCACCCTGGGTGTGCTGCAGCTGAACCCAGCAGTGCAGGAGCCAGGGATGGGGCAATGCTTTCCTTACCCTGCAGAGAGCTTTCCAGCTGTCCCTCCAGCTTGTCTCCCGTGCTGCAGCCAGTCCTGCTCCCTCCTCTCTGCCACGGAGCCTTTGCTGCCTCACCTGTGAGCCCAGCCTGCCTTTGGGCAGGGGGGTTATGGGGGGGCACCTGGTGATGTTGTGTCTCCTGCTGACCCTCCCTCGTTGCACATGGCCCCAGTAAAGCATTGCCTGTGTCCCGCAGTCCCCGCTCCGCTCTGTGGGTGCCGCGGGTCAGGGAGTTGCAGCAGGGCCACTCTGGGGCTGGGGGGTTCCAGGAATGAGCCCAGACCGGCCCAGCCCCAGGGCTCCGACCTGGCCAACCTGTTCTGTCAGCACCACGCTCATCCTTGCCTCTGCTCCCGGCTGAAGCCACCAGGATTAGCTTCCTGCGTGGCCTCCCAGGCTCGGCAGCTGCCACGCAGACGGCCAGGGATGCCCGAGGTGGCTGGGGCAGGTGCCAGTGCCCTGGCCCTTCTCCAGCCCGGCCCTGCCCACAGCCCATCCTGCTCCACACCAGCAGCTGGGCTTGGCCCCAGCCAAAGGGCAGAGGCAGAAGAAAAGCTCCTGGTTACAAAACACTGGCAAGGTGGAGAAGCAGCCCTGGGGCCGCTGGTGCTGGGGGGTGCACAGGGAAGGTCACTCTGCCCCCTACTATCAGGTGCTAGGAGGAGAGGAAGTGGCCTGGAATTGTGCCAGGGGAGGGGAGGGTGGAGATGAGGAACAGCTTCTTCCCTGCCAGAGTGGTCAGGGGCTGGCACAGGCTGCCCAGGGAGCTGGTGGAGTCCCCATGCCTGGAGCTGTTCCAGAGCCCTGTGGCCATGGCACTCTGGGGCATGGTTTGATGGCCATGGGGGGGTTGGGTTGAAGGTTGGACTGGCTGATCTCAGAGGCCTTTTCCAGCCCAGTTTCTGCCTAACTCTTGCCCATGAATGGCATTCCTTGGGCTGGAGCAGCTGGAGCAGCGAGGGAAGACCCAGGGAGGTTGTTTGCAGTCTTTACAAACCTGGCAGTGGCAGAGAAGTAGCTGATTAGGAGGGGAGATGGTTTCCAGCCCACCCAGCATGGGGGGAATGTGGTTGGAGCCCAGCAGCAGCCCACCAGGACCCCCAGGGAAAGGGGCTTGAGCAAATGCTTCTCAGGCCATTTGGATTTGGGGTGGCTGCTCCTGTGGCTGCTCCTCCTGAGGTTTCAGGGTCAGTTTCAAGCCCCATGGTGGACCTGGGGCTCGAGGAAGGGGCCCTGCTCCAGCCACCTCTGGCCAGCAAGCCTGGGGCAGGGGCTGTGTCCCACCTGCACCTCATAGCAAACAAGTTTCTCTAATTTCCCTGCTCCAAGCAGAGCTCTTTCTGCAGCAAATCCTTCCCAAAGAGGAGCTCCCCCCGGGGCTGGCCCAGCCCTGTGCTGCAGGACTGGCTGCTGGCCGCGGGGGCAGGATGGGGACACAGGCTGGGAGCACTGAGGGATGCCAAACCCTGATCAGCGCTGCACCAGCGGGTCCAGAGACCCTTGGCACAGGGTGGTGCCCCCCAAAACCTAGCTGAGGAAGGGGTGCAGCCAAGCAAGCAGCTGCCACCCTCCCCTCTGCCCAGGATCAACCCTCAGGTGCCACTGATCTCCAAGGGTCCCATCCAGCCCCTACCATTCCACGGCTCCAGGGTTTGCTGCCACAGCGTCAGGCTCCTCCAGGTTTGCATCACAGCCTCAGAAAGGTTTTGAGTCCCTGCTTTTTGGCCTCCTCCTCCACGGCACATGCTGGAAGGTGCTTCAGAGCAGGGCCAGAGGTGGCAGAAGGGAATTGGCCTCTCCATGGCCAAAGCCAAAAGGATGGGAACAAGGGCAGCAGCTCCCAGCAGCGTGCTGAGCCCACCACCAAGAGCCCCCCTTCCACACCCTAAATGCCCTACAGACTGCACCCCTGGCCAGCTTGAAGGCTTCCCACTAACTGTGGGAGGACCTTTGTCTGCAGCAGGAGCTCAGAAATGTAACTTATTTACCCCAAAGTTCAAAGTGACTCTTTCAAAGGGAACAAACCATCCCCAACACCCCCAAAAAGCCTCAGCCCACAAATCACAGCAAAGCAAAGCCAGGAGAGAGCAGCTTGACACAGCCCTGTTGAGACACTGCCACGTCACACCCCCTTTGCAGAGCACCATCCCCACCCCACAGCAGATAAGTGCCAAGCCCAAGCCCATCCCCAGCCACCACTCAGCACCTGCCCCAGCAGAGCAGCACCAAAGCTGCAGCCCCCAGCCAAAGCCCCCTGGACGGAGAGCAGCACAGCTTGGTGAGGTCACTGGGGGGGTCTGGGGCGAGGGATGAGGCTTGGAGGGTGAAGGTCTCCAGTTCTAGCTGCTTGGGTACCTGCCTTGAGAATGGGAGGAGAGATGGCTCTGGCTGGAAGGGCAAGGAGCTACCTGAGCTACCTGCTCTGGAGAGGCAGCGGAGAAATGGCTCCAGGTGGAAGGGCAGCGCTGGGCAGCCATGGAAGACGTTTCTGGAGCAGGGATTTGTGACCTCAGGAGTTGCTGAGGGATGTGGCACTGGGGACAAGGGGAGAGCTACACCTGGTGCCCCTCCAGGGGGTTCCACTGGTCTTTGTGAGCCCAGTGCTCCTGTGTGGAGCTGAAGGGAGATCCTCTCCCTGCAGGGCTCAGGCTGGGTGCCCCAGAGGACAATTTCTCATGGAGCCTCTTGCAGGATGGGTGGGGAGTGCAATTCTCTGCTCTACAGGACCTAAGTTTCTCCCTCCTGGGGTTTGATCAGGGCACAGGTGGGGGACACAGAGCTGCTGTACCCCACAGCTCCAGCCCCAGCATCAGAGGAGGGGCTTGGCTGCTCCTTCCCCCCCCAGCAGGCATCCAACACCATCCCAGAGCGTGGGACAGAGCTCCTGGCTGCCCAGCCTGCACCAAGGACGGAGCCCTGGCACAAGCAGCATGGTGCAGGCAGCCCTGGCCCCAGCAGCCATCACTCTCTGTTTCTGTGAGTGACTTCTTGTCCCCTTCAAGGTGACCCTGCCCCAGGACCCCCTTCCACCCCTGGCCCCACCCCCAGCCTGTGCCCTCTGCCTTTCCTCTGGCTCCCATCACTGCCCACGGGCAGAGGGAGGGTTTCCCAGTGAGAAATCTGCTCAGGCAGATTGCCAGCAGTGGACCCCTCCCATTCTACCTCCTAAGCCCCCACTGAGGCAGCCCCTGGCCCGCAGGTGGGAGCTGCAGGTGTTGTGTGGGCTGCTCCCTGCCTGGTGCTCTCCAGCATCCACTGAACGTTATCAAACTGACAGTGAAAAAGCCCTTCCCAGGCCCTGGCCGCGGGGGTGCTGCAGAGCCCCCCCGAGCACGGCCACGGGTGGGTTATGACTCACTCTGTTGCAGGTCTCTCCCTGGGGCTGGTGAAGGCAGCAGTGGTGAGTGTCCCCCCGCTGCGGGTCGGTCCAGGCTCCGCCAAAACCTCGCGGCTGGTGCCAGGGGCAGCAGAGCTGCCGCGGTCCCCCCAGTCCTCGTCTGCAGGGAACCGAATCCACTTCCTCCCCCCCGGCCCTCTGTGCAGCCCTGGCCCTGTCCTGTCCCCTCCCATCCATCACGCAGCGGCTTCCCCACCCTGCTCCCAGACCAAAGTCTGAATCCCAGAGCTGATGGGCGCCCAGCGCTGCCCAGCCCCGGGGCAGCAGGGGCAGACCTGCCGCGGAAGGGTCTCCGCTCTGGGGGCTTTTGGTCCCCCCCTGTAACCCAGCACAGCTCCCAGCTGCTTGTGGGCTGCAGGCTGGGGGCACTGGCCAGGTCAGACCCCATGCCCTGCTTGAGCCTTGCTTTGAAAGCCCTTTCCCATCGCTCTCAGAGGGGCTGAACATCCCTCACCCATCCTCCTCCTCCCCAGGCTGCCCTGACGGTCGGAGCCGTTCCGCCCACCGCTGAGCCGAGCGCCCAGTAAGCACCAGCCCCGGCTGGGATCCCGAGCCCGGGGGGTCTGGGTGGGGGCCGGCAGCGGTGCCGGTGTGGGAGCAGGTCCGTTTCTCCCCTCCCTGCCCCAGCTGTGACGGGGGGGTTAGGCTGCAGAGGACTTGCAGCCTTGTGCAGCCGGTTCTGGGGCTGGCTGGGGCTTCAGCTTTGGTTGTAGCACAAACACCGCAGGGACCTCCTCCTCCTGCCGGGGCTGACACACGGGGAGCCTCCCCTGAGCTCGCATCCAGGCTCTGCTGGGGTCTCCCTCCCCCACAGCCGTGGGCACCTCTACCACCACCCCAGCCAGGGTGGCAGCAGTGTGCCCCTGCAGCTGAGACATTGCCTGTGGGCAGCAGGTCCAGGGAGGTTCTGCTCCTTCTCTGCCCTGCCCTAAGGAGGCCTCAGCTGCAGTCCTGGGTCCAGGTCTGGGCTCCCCAGTTCAAGAGGGACAAGAAACTGCTGGCACTTACCCCCCACAGCCGTGCTCAGGGGGAAGGAGGGGGCTCATCACTCGTGGGGTGCTGGGGAGCTGAAGAGGGAGGTGAAATGGAACTGTGCCTCCCACCTGCAGGCTGCCAGCTGTGCCATGCCTCCCAGCCAGCGACCTGCCCGCTGCTGCCATCCTGGCCTTTGCCCGGGGGCTGCAGAACAACTCCGTGGAGCTGAGCAGCGCCCAGGTGGGCAGGGGCAGCCCTGGGGGGACTGCAAACCCCATGGAGCCCAACAGGGCAGAGGGAGGTGGGGGGTGCTGGGGTGAAGGGGGTCTCACCACCTTGGCACGGCCAAGACAAGCCTCTCCCTGCCCAGCTGTCCTGCCTGGCCAGGCTGCTCGCTGCCAGGAACCTGACGAAGGAGTTCCAGGGGTTGCCACCTGACCTGCTGCTCTTCTTTGAGTGAGTACCCAGGGCAGGCCATGGCTTTGGTGCCAAGCGGTGCCAGCCAGGGCTCACCAGCCTGGGGCACCTGGGGCCTGCTGGGACAGGACAAGGGGGGAGGCTTTGAGCTAAGAGAGGGAGATGCAGGCTGGAGAGAAGGGAGAGAGGTTTGCCCCTGAGGGTGGTGAGAGCCTGGCCCAGATTTCCTGGGGAGGGGGGAGATGTCCCCCCCTGGAGCCACCCTAGGTCAGGCTCTTTGGGCTGTGAGCAGCCTGCTCTGGTTGGGGCTGTCCCTGCTGGCTGCAGGGGGGTGGAATAGATGGGCTTGGAGGCTTCCTTCCCCCCCACCAGCCTGGGAGTCTCTGCCTCTGTGCAAGTCCCCTCCCTCCGTGGGCACCTTCAGCCCCGGGCAGGGCATTTCCCTGGTCCCCTCCTCGCCTCACTCCTCCCTGAGCCTGGCTCCACACTGGCCCTGGCATGGTGTGCACGGTGCTGGGCAGTGCCAGTGCTGTGCCCAGGGTAAGAGACCACCTCTAGCCCCTTGCACCTCAGCAGCTTCCTGGAACAGCTCAAAACTACTTTCCCTGTGCCCACACGAAGCAGCATTTGAGCTCTCCTGCCCGGCCCCTGCTCCTCCCTGCCACGCTGGCTCTCTCCCCACAGCTCAGCTGAGGTCCGTGGTGAGACCTGCAAGGAGTTCTACACCAGGGCATCCCGCGGGCGCCTGGACCTGCTGCCCAGGGGCTCAGCCCGGCGGTCGGGGCTGCTGCGGAGGGCTCTGACGTGCCTGGTGAGCGGGGCCCGGGCTGGGGGTGGCTGCGGGGCCCGGGCTGGGGGGGGCTGCGGGGCCCGGGCTGGGGGGGGCTGCGGGGCCCGGGCCCCTCCCGGCTGATGCTCGAGGGGGGGCGTTGTCTCTGCCAGGGGGTGAGGAGCAGGCACCTGAACCGCCAGCAGCTCAGCAGCCTCGGGGCGCTGGTGTGCGACATGGAGCCCGAGACCATCGCAGCCTCGGACCCCGGCGTCCTGGAGAACCTGAAGCTCTGCTCAGCGCTGACAGAGCCCCAGAGGGCTGCCCTCAACACTGTGCTGCTTGCTGGGGACACAGAGTATGGGTGAGGAGCCTGTGTCTGCCCTTGCAGGAGGAGGGATGCTGTACCCCTGGGGGGACTCAGCTGGTCCTTCTTGAGGGTTGTGCTCAGTTTGGGCTCCCCAGCTCCAGAGGGTCAGGGAAGTGCTGCAGAGAGCCCAGCAGAGGCTAGGAAGATGCTGAGGGGCCTGGAGCAGCTCTGGGAGGAGCAAAGGCTGAGAGCCCTGGAGCTGAGAGCCTGCAGCAGAGCAGCCCCAGAGGGCAGCTGAGCAATGCTCAGCAAGAGATAAAGGCTGGGGGGCAAGGGGCTGGGGCCAGACTCTGCTCAGTGGTGCCCAGGGACAGCACAAGGGGCAATGACTCCATTCTAGGACCCAGGACTCACCTGAACAGAAGGAGAAACCTCTGCTGGAGGCCTGGAGCAGGCTGCCCAGAGAGGCTGTGGAGTCTCCTGGTCTGGAGACTTCCAGATCCCTCCTGGGCAGGGTCCTGTGCAGCCTGCTCTGGGCATTCCTGCTAGAGCAGGGGGGCTGGGCTGGACTGGGTGTTCTCCAGAGCAGCCTTCTGACCCCCCCCCACTCTGTGACTCTCCCCCTGGCCGCAGGGATCCCTCCAGCTGGGACCTCCAGGCTCTGCAGCGCCTGGGGCCGCTCCTGCCGGCTTTGGACCAGAGCACGCTGAGCTTGGTGGCCAAGGTGAGTCCTCCCCTGGGGTCCCTGGGGGGAGCTGTCCATCAGCCAGGCAAGCCCTGGGGCTGCTCACCCAGCCCCCTCCTCCCTTCCTGGCAGGAGGCACGGGAGGCTCTGGGCAGGAGCATCATGGCCACGTACCGCAGCCAGGGACGGTCCCAGCGGCAGAGGTCCCTGCTGCTGCTCAGAGCCTTGGAGGCAGCAGCGGCTCCATCCCGACCCAGGCGCAAGAGGAACGCAGGCAGTGAGAGCCCCCCCTCAGCACAGCTGCTCCGGACCCCCCCAGACCTGGGGCGGGGGGGAAGTGCACTTGGGCTCCCTGGATGGCAGCTGGGTGCCCCCAGGGAGGGCTCAGGGCTGGGCAGAAAGGCTGTGAGAGCCCTGGGGCTGAGCCTGCAGCAGAGCAGCCCCAGAGGGCAGCTGAGCAATGCTCAGCAAGAGATAAAGGCTGGGGGGCAAGGGGCTGGGGCCAGGCTCTGCTCAGGGGTGCCCAGGGCCAGGACAAAGGGCACAGAGTGGAACCCAGGAGGTTCCATTTAAAGATGAGAATAAATCTCTGTGGTGTGAGGCTGCTGGAGCCTGGAGCAGGCTGCCCAGAGAGGCTGTGGAGTCTGGAGAGCTTCCAACCCCCCCTGGGCACTGTGCCCCTGGGCAAGCTGCTGTGGGTGCCCTGCTGGAGCAGGGCTTGGGCTGGGTGATGCCCAGAGGTCCCTTCCAGCCCCTCTCCATTCTGTGATCTGCTGCCTTGCCCTCCCTGCCCACAGGCTGCCCGTCAGTGCTCATCACGTCGAACACTGTCTCTGACCCCTTCTTACTCACCAACTACTGGGACTCTGAGGAGTTTGAGCTCTGCCTGACCAACCAGGTGCTGGCAGCAGACCTGGCACAGCTGCTGCAGCAGCCTCTGCCCCTGGAATTCCTCATGGTTGTGAAAAGAAGGCTGCAGCAGGTGATGGGTGGCACAGGGCAGGAGCTCCCCTCCAGCCCCACCTTAGCTCTGGGCTGGGCCAGACCCACGGTGGGAATGGACACAAAGGTGCCCAGGTGGGGCCCTTGTGCCAGTCGCTGCCTCTGTGCCCATCTCTGAGCCCCTTCTCTGCCCCCCTGGCCTGGCCCTGCAGATGTACCCAGAGGGCATCCCGGATGGGCAGCTGAAGGTGCTGGGGGAGCTCTCTCGCCTGTACTCCCCAGAGGAGATCAGCCAGTGGCAGCTGACGTCCAATGGCACCCTCCTGGCCCTGCTCAACCCCTCAGATAGCCCCTGGGAAGCTCCTCAGGTAAGCCCCCGGGGCACAGGTGCTGGCGAGCCCCAAGTGGTGCCCAAGCTCGGGGCACAGGCGTTGCCCAGGGGTGGGATGGTACCCACACACGTGTACCAGGAGCCCCTTCCTGCCCTGCCTGCATGCAACCCTCTGACCTGTTCCTCCCAGCTCCAGCAGCTGCTCCGCAGGTACCTGGCGCTGGGGGGCAGCTGGAGCGGCGCCTTGCTCCGGGCCGTGGCTGGGGAAAGCCTCTGCCAGCTGCCGGCGGAGCTGCTCCTGCCGATACCTCCAGAAGCACTCAGGTGAGGCACCCCGCGGGGGTCCCGGCAGTGCCCCTGGGCAGGGACCCGAGGGGACGGCAGCTCTCCCCCTCCCCTTTGGCTCTGCTCACTCGCAGGGAGCTGGGGGGGGGGTGGCCACATCCTGCTCCCAGCTCCTGCCTGAGCCACCGGCGCTGAGCAGCGACAGACCACACCAAGGGAAGGGCTTCAGCTGTGGTTTGGAGTGGTGGCTCTGAGCTGCGACCCTCTCCCTCCCTAGGACTGCTGGACAGCTGAACATCAGCTCTTGCTCTCAAGCCCTGAAGGAGCAGCTCTACAGCAAGGCTCAGGAGGCCTTTGCTGGCCACACAAACAGCACCAGAGCCTACTACTGCCTGATCCGGCCATACCTGGGTAGGTGCTTGGGGCTTCAGCCCCTTTGGAGGGCACTGGACAGCACACAGAGGTAGGAGACCTCTCCCTGTGCCAGGGGGTTTGGCCACACTGGAGACACACCTGAGAGCCCTGCCCCCTGAGCCCTGCCCCCTGAGCCCTGCCCAGCTGCCCAGGTGCCCAGCTGCCCAGGTGCCCAGCAGCCCCCTGAGCCCTGCCCAGCTGCCCAGGTGCCCAGCTGCCCAGGTGCCCAGCTGCCCCCTGAGCCCTGCCCAGCTGCCCAGGTGCCCAGCTGCCCCCTGAGCCCTGCCCAGCTGCCCCCTGTGCTTTCTCGAAGGTGGAGCTCCAGCAGAGGATCTGAAAGCATTGGCTGAAGCTGGCACTGCCATAGACATGGACATGGACACCTTCCTTGCCCTCAACCCTGCTGCGCTGGAGGTACCTCCCCTGCACCCTGCTGCAGCTGGGCAGGGAGGGCTGGGGCTCCCCAGAGCACCCAGTGCTGCCCTTGCTGCTGCCCCTGGGAGCTGTGGCTCCCCGCAGCTGCAGCAGCACTGCACTGCTGCCCCCAGGAGCTGTGGCTCCCTGCAGCCGCAGCAGCACTGCACTGCTGCCCCTGGGAGCTGTGGCTCCCTGCAGCTGCAGCAGCACTGCACTGCTGCCCCTGGGAGCTGTGGCTCCCTGCAGCAGCAGCAGCACTGCACTGCTGCCCCCGGGAGCTGTGGCTCCCTGCAGCAGCACTGCACTGCTGCCCCTGGGAGCTGTGGCTCCCTGCAGCAGCAGCAGCACTGCACTGCTGCCCCTGGGAGCTGTGGCTCCCTGCAGCTGCACTGCACTGCTGCCCCCGGGAGCTGTGGCTCCCTGCAGCTGCACTGCACTGCTGCCCCTAGGAGCTGTGGCTCCCTGCAGCTGCACTGCACTGCTGCCCCTGGGAGCTGTGGCTCCCTGCAGCTGCACTGCACTGCTGCCCCTGGGAGCTGTGGCTCCCTGCAGCCGCAGCAGCACTGCACTGCTGCCCCTGGGAGCTGTGGCTCCCTGCAGCAGCACTGCACTGCTGCCCCCGGGAGCTGTGGCTCCCTGCAGCAGCACTGCACTGCTGCCCCTGGGAGCTGTGGCTCCCTGCAGCTGCAGCAGCACTGCACTGCTGCCCCTGGGAGCTGTGGCTCCCTGCAGCAGCAGCAGCACTGCACTGCTGCCCCCGGGAGCTGTGGCTCCCTGCAGCAGCAGCAGCACTGCACTGCTGCCCCTGGGAGCTGTGGCTCCCTGCAGCCGCAGCAGCACTGCACTGCTGCCCCTGGGAGCTGTGGCTCCCTGCAGCAGCACTGCACTGCTGCCCCCGGGAGCTGTGGCTCCCTGCAGCTGCACTGCACTGCTGCCCCTGGGAGCTGTGGCTCCCTGCAGCTGCAGCAGCACTGCACTGCTGCCCCTGGGAGCTGTGGCTCCCTGCAGCTGCACTGCACTGCTGCCCCTGGGAGCTGTGGCTCCCTGCAGCTGCACTGCACTGCTGCCCCCGGGAGCTGTGGCTCCCTGCAGCTGCACTGCACTGCTGCCCCCGGGAGCTGTGGCTCCCTGCAGCTGCACTGCACTGCTGCCCCCGGGAGCTGTGGCTCCCTGCAGCTGCACTGCACTGCTGCCCCTGGGAGCTGTGGCTCCCTGCAGCTGCAGCAGCACTGCACTGCTGCCCCTGGGAGCTGTGGCTCCCTGCAGCTGCACTGCACTGCTGCCCCCGGGAGCTGTGGCTCCCTGCAGCTGCACTGCACTGCTGCCCCTGGGAGCTGTGGCTCCTTGCAGCAGCAGCAGCACTGCACTGCTGCCCCTGGGAGCTGTGGCTCCTTGCAGCAGCAGCAGCACTGCACTGCTGCCCCTGGGAGCTGTGGCTCCCTGCAGCTGCACTGCACTGCTGCCCCTGGGAGCTGTGGCTCCCTGCAGCTGCACTGCACTGCTGCCCCTGGGAGCTGTGGCTCCCTGCAGCTGCAGCAGCACTGCACTGCTGCCCCTGGGAGCTGTGGCTCCCTGCAGCTGCACTGCACTGCTGCCCAGGAGGCTCAGCTGAGACCTCCCTGCCCTGCTCTGGCAGAGACTCAGCGTCATGGATGTGAAGAGGTTGCTTGGGAGCAACCTCCAAGCCCTGAAGGAGGCTGAAAACGAACCCTTGGTGATGAACTGGGTGAAGAAGCAGCTCCAGAGGGAGCTGGACGAGGTCCTGGGGATCGGCCTGCAGGGAGGGATCCTGCAGCCCACCCCCGCGGGCACCACCACCACTCCTCACCCCAACCCCACGGCCAGCATCACCCCCGAGCCCACTGCCCTCAGCAGCCACCCTCCACCTGCACCAAGCACTGCCCCCACCCAGGTCCCCACAACCCCTGACAGCACTGCCCCCCACCCCTACACCACCATCCCCAGTGCTTCCCTGAGTCCCACTGCCACCTCCCCCCCTGCTCCAGCCTCCACCTCCCCCCCTGCTCCAGCCTCCACCTCCCCCCCTGCTCCAACCACCACCTCCCCCCCTGCTCCAGCCTCCACTTCCCCCCCTGCTCCAGCCTCCACCTCCCCCCCTGCTCCAGCCTCCACCTCCCCCCCTGCTCCAACCACCACCTCCCCCCCTGCTCCAGCCTCCACCTCTCCCCCTGCTCCAGCCTCCACCTCCCCCCCTGCTCCAGCCTCCACCTCCCCCCCTGCTCCAGCCTCCACCTCTACCCCTGCTCCAACCTCCACCTCCCCCCCTGCTCCAACCACCACCTCCCCCCTTGCTCCAGCCTCCACCTCTACCCCCTGTTCCAGTCTTCATCTCCACCTCTCCCCCTGCTCCAGCCTCCACCTCTCCCCCTGCTCCAGCCTCCACCTCTCCCCCTGCTCCAGCCTCCACCTCTCCCCCTGCTCCAGCCTCCACCTCTCCCCCTGCTCCAGCCTCCACCTCTCCCCCTGCTCCAGCCTCCACCTCTACCCCTGCTCCAGTCTTCATCTCCACCTCTCCCCCTGCTCCAGCCTCCACCTCTCCCCCTGCTCCAGCCACCATCTCCAGCTCCACCCCTGCTCCAATCTCCACCTCCACTCCACCTCCAGCCACCACCTCCACCTCCACCACCCCTCCCTGCTCCAGCTCCCCACCTGACCACTCCACCACCTCACACGAGGTCAGCTCTCCCCCTGGCACCCTGCTCCACACCACTGCCAGCCCAAGCACCGCTTCCCCCAGCGCTGTGCCCCCCCCTGCTCTCACTCAGGAGCCCTCCAGCAGCTCTCCTCCTGACCCAGCCCTTACCACCCACCCCCCCAGCACCCCACCGGTGTCCACGAGTCCCCCGGCACCGGGGGGCACCCCCCCGGCTCCTGCCACCCAGAACACCACCCCCCCGAGCACCCACAGCCTTCCTGGCACCCTTGCCCCTAACTCCACCGCTGCAGCTGCTGCCACCTCAGCCCCAGAACCAAATCCCCCCCCCCACAAGCCCACCCCAGCCCCCAGCTCCCCCCACAGCAGCTCTGCCTCCTCCCCGGCCGCGACGACGACGGAGGAGTGCCAGACTGGAGCCCCTCCAACGCCCCTGGGGCCCTCCTCTACCACCCCCACAGAGCCCCCCCCAGACCTGCCAGAGCCACCCAGACCAACACCCCCTGGCTACGTCAACCTGAAGCCTCTGCCTGGTAAGAGGCCAATGGTCAGAGCTGGGAGGAGCTCAGGGACTGGAGCTGAGGCAGAACTCAGCCCCAAAGAGCAGCTGGGCACTGGGGAGGCCACACCTTGAGTCCTGAGCCCACCCTGGGGGCTGGAGGGGGTCCAGGGAAGGGCAACCAGGCTGGGGAAGGGGCTGGGGAGGAGCAGCTGAGGGAGCTGGGGGTGTGGAGCAGAGGAGGCTGAGGGGAGACCTCCCTGCTCCCTGCAGCTCCCTGAGAGGAGGCTGCAGCCAGGGGGGGTTGGGGTCACTAGAAAGCAAGTGACAGAAGAGGAGAAATAGCTTCAGGTTGCCTCAGAGGAGGTTTGGTTGGACATGAGGAATAATTTCTTCTCTGGAAGGGTTCTCAAGCCCTGGGACAGGCTCCTGGGGCAGGGGTGCAGTCCCCATCCCTGGAGAGGGTCCAAAGCCCTGGAGCTGCGGTGCTGAGGGCTATGGGTTGGGGGTGCCCTGGCAGTGCCCTGGCAGTGCCCTGGCAGTGCTGGGGAAGGATTGCACTTGATGCTCTCCAAGGTCTCTTCCAAGCAAAGCCATTCCCTGCTGTTGCAGTAGGACACTCAGTGCTGCCAACTCTTCCCAGCCAGCTGCCACCCCGGGTGCAGGGCAGTGCCTGGGGCACACCACAAGAGCTTTGGCCTGGCACTGTGCCCCTCTGTGGTACCTGGATCCCCACAGCTGCCACCTGCTCTGCCAGGCTGATCCAACCCTTCCTCTCTCCTGCCAGGCTCAGGCTCCATGCTCTCCTCCTGCCTGCTGGCCATGCTGACCACAGCCCTGGGCAGCTCCCTGCTGCCACAGCTCCTCTGACAGTGCCACCTGCAGCCCCCACTCACCAGCTCCCTCCTTGGACTGGCACCACCCCACAGACCCCTGCTGCTGGCACACTCCCTGTGGAGCAGCAGAAGCCTGGGAGAGGAGCAGGCTTTGTCTGTCTGTCTGTCTGTCCCCAGCATGGAAGGGCAGCAGAGCTGCTCCAGCCCTAAGGAGCCACTTCCTGGCCAGCTGCTCTGTGCAGTGCAGCACAGCAAGGACCACTCTGACAGTGCAGGAAGCACCAGGGCTGGGAAGTGCCTCTCAGGTCCTGCCCCAGCCACCAGCCCACCAGCACCATGCCCCCTGCACCATGCCCCAGTGGCCACATGGGCTTTGAACACCTCCAGAGACAGCTCCTGCAGCACCTCCCTGGGCAGGGCTGCTGAGAGCAGGGAGCTCTGCCAGCTCTACCCACACCAAGGGACACTTAACTCCTGTCTGCTCCCACTGGCATCTATGGAAGCAGAAGGACAACTCAGGGACTGGAGACACAGCCCACTGCAAGAGAAGCAGAATGTGACCCAGCAAAGCAGCCTGAGAGCTGAGATCACTGAGCTGCATCTGCCTTGTTTCATGACCCTGGGATCCAAGTGTGCAGCCTGGTGAGAGGGATGGTGGAGTGCAGGGAGTTTGGCTTGGTCACAGAATAAACATCTATCAGCTTCTTCCTTCCACTGCAAATGTGCTCCTGCTTGCTGTGCTGCTTTCCTGGATGAAACCTAAGCAGGCTCCAGGCCTTCTGCTCTTTCTTCATTGTCCTCCCCCTCTGCTCTGCCCTGCTGGGGCCACAGCTGCAGAGCTGGCTCCAGCTCTGGGCTCCCCAGCTCAGGGACAGGGAACTACTGGAGAGAGTCAAACAGAAGGGCACAAGGAAGGCTGAGGGCCTGGAGCATCCCTGTGAGGCTGAGAGCCCTGGGGCTGAGAGCCTGCAGCAGAGCAGCCCCAGAGGGCAGCTGAGCAATGCTCAGCAAGAGATAAAGGCTGGGGGGCAAGGGGCTGGGGCCAGGCTCTGCTCAGTGGTGCCCAGGGACAGGACCAGGGGCAGGGGGCACAAACTGGCACCCAGGAGGTTCCATCTGAGCAGGAGGAGAAACTTCTTTGGTGTGAGGCTGCTGGAGGCCTGGAGCAGGCTGCCCAGAGAGGTTGTGGAGTCTCCTGCTCTGGAGAGCTTCCAACCCCCCCTGGGCACTGTGCCCCTGGGCAAGCTGCTGTGGGGTTGGAGTGGGTGATGCCCAGAGGCCCCTTCCAGCCCCCACAGCTGCTGGCATTCTCTGCTTCTCTCCCCCTGCACCAGCTCCACTACCACTGTGCTTCTCCCTCCAAGCTGCAGATCTTCACCTACTGCCAGCAGCCTGCAAGGCTGAGGGTTCAGCTCACCAGTGTTGAGTTGTCAGCACCAAAGGCAAGACCCTCAGGTCCTGACTGTTGGTCAGCCAACAGCCCAGGGAAGCAGCAGGCCCCCCTGGGGCTCCTGCCCATCTCATCTGGACTGCTGCCTGCAGGCATGAGGCAGCCTGAGCAAGAAGAAGACAACAGCAGCTCAGCAGTTTGCTTCTGGCACTTTTCACTTGGTTCCACTCTCATTAACAACCAGGGGGAACACTTCCCTGCCACCCAGAGGTGCTGGCAGTGTCAGGAGGGCAGGCTCCTGGGGAAATGCAGTTGCTAAGACCCAGGAGAGCCAATCTGCTCACCCTGAAGCCCACCAGGCTGTGAAGTAAAATACTGCCAGCACTTGCTGCAGTGATGTGCTTGGTCTGGGCTTGGTCTGTGCAAGAGGCTTGGTCCTGCCCTCAGCAGCCTCAGCTTTTCCTTGCAGACAGGACGCTGGGGGGGGTTGAGTGATCTGAAGGACAAAACTACCTAGAAGTGAAGCCTGGGCTGTGCAGTAGGTACCTGGTGGCACTGAGCAACCAACCCCTCCCCATCAAGGGGTGACTGTCCCCAGAGGCCTCCTGCAGGTCACAGGCTGCTCCCTTCCAGCTGGCTTCCTTCTGAGGGAAGAGCTTCATGCCAGGATGGACAGCAGCAGGCAGCTGGTAAGCAGAGCAGGCAGGAGGTGGAGGGCCACAGCAGCCAGGGAGGCTGAGGATCGAACTGGAGGAGCAAGAGGGGACAGGAGTGCAGAGAAAGCAGTGAGTGAGCTGCTCCCCATGGGGCAGAGCTTCTCTTTGTGCCATCTTTGGCCAGCCCTGACAGCACCACCAAGTCCTGGCCCAAATGCAACACATGGCAGAGGAGCAAGGGAGGAGATGCTCAGCCAGTGGAGATGCTCTGAGCCGTCACAAGATTGCTTCTGACACTGGAGCCAAGGCTCAAGGCTCCTCAGCAGAGTGGAGCTTGCTGCCCCCCAGCACCAGGAGGTGAGGGGAGGAGGGGGGCACTGCCCAGTGTGCCCAGTGGCTGGGTGATGCCACTGGAAGGGGTCTGCAGCAGCCCAGCTCAAGAGCCTTGGGCAGCCCAGGGCCTGCCCCAAGCTGTGCAGGGAGCAGGACCAGAGCTGCTTGGCAGCGCTGCCCAAGGCCACCTCTGCCTTTCCCTCCCTGGAAGCTCTCTGCTTCCATGGGGTGGTTTTGCCCCCTGGCTGTAGCCCCCAGGGGAGTGCCTCGAGCAGGACAGCCAGAGGAGCTACCAGAACACACACCCTGGGCTCTGGGGAGGGCCAGGTTGATGTAGCCTTTCTGTGTGCCCCCCGTGAGGCCGAGCCGCAGCTGCTCCAGCTCTGACTGCTTCTGCCGCTGGATCCACTGCCAGATGGGAGCTCTGTGCTGCCACTTCTGCAGGTCAGGAAGGTTAATCCCCAGCAAGCCCTGGACCTCAGAAGGTGTCAGGCTCTAGGACACATCAAAAGGCAGGAATTAAGGATGGAGGTAACACCTCTGAGCCGTGGAGGTTTCTCTTAGCAGGAGGAGGACAAATGTCTGGAGGGCTGAAGCTGAGACACCCTTAGGGAATCCTGAAGTGGATCAGGTGGGAAGGGACTTGCTGAGCTCACCCAGTCCAGCCCCCTGCAGTGAGCAGGGACACCTCACTAAAGCCTCCTGCAGGACAGTGGCTCCTCAGAGTGTCCTCTGCTGAGCTCTCCTGTGCCCAAGGGGGGTCCTGCTCCCTGCTCTCTGCACTGAGCCCTCTCCCAAGGTGGTGATGCCACTGCCAGCACTCAGTGAGAGCTGCAGGAGCTGTGGGCTGGAGCCTGGTGATTGCCTGTCCCCTGCTCCTGCCACAGCTGCTGTGGGATCCTGCTCTGGGGAGGTCCCCCCCGGACCGCCCTGGCTCCCAATCACACTTTGAAAGCCTTTCCAAGCTGGTCCTCCCCTTTGTGCTGGCCTAGCACTGACCTGAGCGTGGTGCCAAGGGTGACCTGAACCCACTGCTCAACATGGATGTGAAGAGCCACAGGCTCCAGCTCACCATCAGGGAGTCTCTCCTGAGCTTCACCAGAGTGCTGATGCCCATGTTCAGGTTCCTCGTGCTCAGGGCTCGGAGATCCGCTGCAGGAGCACCCCCTGGGATCAAGCACAGACCTCTGGGGACCACCCACTCCAAACCCCTGCTGAAGCAGAGCACCCACAGCAGCCTGCCCAGGAGCACAGGGGCCAGGGGGGTTGGAATGCCCACTGCAGAGCCTGCCTGGGCAGCCTGCTGCAGGGCTCCAGCAGCTCACAGCAGCTCAGCTCCCTCTGGCAGCAGTTTGGCTTCCCCTCTGCCAGTGGTTTGCACAACTTCCAGTCAGGCACAGAGCCTCCCAGGCTGCTCTGGGTAGGAAGGGATCTGCCCATCCAGTGCAGCCCCCTGCAGCCAGCAGGGACAGCCCCAGCCAGAGCAGGCTGCTCCCAGCCCCACACAGCCTGGCCTGGGGTGGTGCCAGGGATGGGGCAGCTCCCTGGGCAGCCTGGGCCAGGCTCTCACCACCACCAGGGGCAGAAATTTCTTCTTTCTCTCCAGCCTGAACCTTCCTCTTTCAGTTCAAGCCACCCCCCCCTTGTCCTGCCACCACAGGCCCTGCCCCACATTCTGTCCCCAGCTTTCTGATCAGCCCTGGAAGCCCACCAGGAGGTCTCCCCCCTCCAAGAGCCTCTCCTTGTGCTACCAGTTGAAACCTCCCAGATCTGGGCTGGTGTTTGATACCCATCCAGGCTCTGGCTCGAAGGCCTCTCCTTCCCCACCCCATAAATGTTCTTTGCATACCAAGGTAGGGTTCAATAAGTTCATAGTAAGCAGGGAAAGGCTGCCCAGAGAAAGCCCTTTTGGCTTTAGCATACAAGATGTCCTTTGTGGTCTCAGAGCAGGCTGCAGGGTTCAGAGATGCCATTCTGCAGGGGAGAAAAGAGAGAGACCAGCTGGAAAAGCCCTCCAGGACCACCCAGCCCAACCAGCAGCCCAGCACCACCGTGGCTGCCAAACCCTGGCCCCAGGCTTCCCGAGCACCCCCAGGGCTGGGGACTCCACCACCTCCCTGGGCAGCCTCTGCCAGCCCCTGACCACCATGGCAGGAAAGAGATTGCTCCTATTCTCTCTCCAACCTCAGCCTCCCCTGGTGCAAGCTGAGGCCATTTCTGCTCATTCTGTCACCTGGTACCAGAGGGAAGAGCCCAAGCCCCCCCTGGCAGGACAGAGCCAGCTTTCCAACAGGGCACAGAGCAGGAGCTGAGCTGCCTCCCCCTCAGGGCTTCTGCAGGGAGCCAGGAGCACCCCAGCAGCTGACTCACTTCAGGCTGCTGGGCTCTATCATGTTGAGCTCAGCCCCATCCAGCAGGCAGATGTAGGTGGTGCCAATGGCCTCCAGAGCTGTGGCATCCAGGGGGCTGCCCAGGGCCAGGTAGCGTCGGACGGCTGCGGAGGCCTGGGCAGGACACCGAAGGGTTGCGAAGGTTACCCTGGCCCAGAGCTGCTCTTCCCCTCAGCCAAAGCCAACCACAGGCCATGGGATCGTTTCACAGGGGTCTGCCTGGGCCTCAGGGACGGCTCAGCCAGCTCTGAGCCCACTTGGAACCAGCAGCTGCCAGAGCAGGGAGCAAGGATGGGCAGGAAAGCAACCCCCAAGCCCCTACCTGCTGCTCAGGGGGCTGACTTCTCAGGATGCCAGCCAGGACATCAGCTGAAGTGATGTTCCACCTGGAAACCTCCTCAGGAGTGACAAAAGAGAGGAGCAGGCCCAGCTTGGGCAGCAGGCTTGCAGGATAGCCATCAGGGTACGTCTGTGGGAAGAGCTCTGGTCACTCCCTCGGCACCCAGGGCTGAGGGTTCCATGCTCTGTGCACAGCCAGCCTGGGAGAGCCCCACAGCAGTGAGCACTCCCACTGGGGCTCAGGGCACGCAGATTGGCACGGGGCCAGGCACTGGCAGGGAAGCCCAGAGAGATGGTGGAGCCCCAGCCCCTGGGGACCCTGAAGCTCATCTGGGGAAGCCCCTGAGCCACCCCCGCAGCAGCCAGGGAGGTGATACCTCGTCCAGGTGCTGCTTCATGGCAGCCAGCTGGGGGTCACTGAAGGGGTAGACCAGGATCTGGGTGAGGTAGTTCTCCAGGGAGACATTCCTCAGGCAGGCATGCAGCTCTGCTGGGCTGTAGTAGATGTTCATGGTGTCAGTCACTGAGCACCTCCTCCGTTATCTCCTTCCCGGCCTGGGCAACCTGGTGAAGCAGTTATCAGCCTGGGCAGTGCCAGGCTCTGGCTGCTGCCTTGCTGGGGATGGGCAGGGACAGCTCCACCCTCCTCCTCCTCCTGGCTGCCCCAGCACCCAGCGTCTCCCAGCTCAGCTCAGCCCCACTCAAGGAGACTCTGAGGCACTGGGGGCACCCCGGTGCCAGAGGGGAGGCTGCCAGCCCGGGCCAGGGCAGGCTCCCTCACCGTCTGCTCGTTTGTGCCTGCTGGGCTGCAGCTCCTCAGCGATGCTGGCCAGCTCCTCCCTCGAGAGAGGGGAATCCCGGGCAAAACTTTTCAGCCAGAGAGTTAAAGCATCCTGCAAAGGGAATGGCTCATCGGGAGGGCCCCGGGGCCCTACCAGCAGCACCACAAGGTCCTACCCAACTGCGCTGCCAAAGCCCCACAGGCAGCAGGCTGCTGCTGGAGCAGCCTCTGGATCTTTCCTTGGGGAGCCAAAGGCGAAGCTCTAAGAGCTTCAGCCCTGTCCTAACCCCTGCCCCATAAATGATGCCACCTCCCCCCCCAGGGCACTGTCACAACCATGCAGAGATGCTGCAGCCTGGGGCAGCAGGGCTGGCACTGCCCAGGGGACCATGACCTGGGGGTGCTGCTTGGCAGCAGCTGAGCAGGAGCCAGAGGCCACCAGCAGGGCCAAGGGAGGTGTCTGCCCCCTGTGCCCAGCACTGGTGAGGCCACACCTCAAACACTGAGCCCAGTTTTGGGCTCCTCACTCCAAGGACACCGAGGGGCTGGAGCCTGTCCAGAGAAGAGACACAGCTGCAGCACAGGGCTGGTGAGGGGCAGCTGAGGGAACTGGGGGGGTTAGCCTGGAGAAGGGAAGCCTGGGGGGAGAGCTCATTGCTCTCTGAGCCCCTGAAGGAAGGCTGGGGTGAGGGGGGGTTGGGCTCTGCTCCCTGGCACCCAGTGACAGGAGGAGAGCAAAGGGCCTCAAGCTGCAGCAGGGGAGGCGCAGGTTGGACATGGGGGAAATGCCTCTGCTGCAGGAGTGCTCAGGGGCTGGCAGAGGCTGCCCAGGGAGGTGCTGCAGTCCCCATGCCTGGAGGTGCTCAGAGAGCTGTGGCCATGGCAGCTGGGGCCATGGTGTGGTAGGCTTGGTGGACGGGATCTTAGAGGTCTTTTCCAACCTTAATGCCTCTCTACAGCTCCTGCCCCCTCCCACCTCTGGTGCTCTGCCAGCAGGCAGGGGAAGATGGCAGTGACCTGGGTCTGCACTTGCAGGCTGGCAGCTGGATGAAGCCTCCCTCCTCACAGACCACCCCCCCCTGGCACTGGCTGCACAGCCCCCCAGGAGTGCCTCCCAGCTCTGTGAACAACTCACCCTGGGGATCTCCTGCAAGATGCTGTGATCCAAGACAGGAATCAAGCCACTGAGCTCCTTCAAGGTAAGAGCTGACCACTCTGCAGGAGGCCTGCACAGGAACAAATGAGCAGGGACCAGCTCTCAGGGATGGACAGCCACAAATCCCACCCCAGGAGCTGCCAGGATGATGTCCCTTGTCCCACCTGGATTTAACTCCTAGCCCTCCTCAGCTGCCTCCTGTCACACAGAGCCTCATTCCCCCAGAGCAGGGGCAGGGGCAGGCAGATGAGAAAAGGGCATCTAACAAATCCCTGACTTTCATGAAGCCCAAGGCACTGCTGCTGCTTACTGCCACCCAGCTCAGAGCAAGGGAAATCTTTGGCCTCCTGGGCAGCAGCTCTGTGAGCTCCAGCCAGGGATTACCAAGCAGGGGGCAGCTGGCAGGAGAATGTTTTCTGGCAGCCAGCAGCCAGCAGCCCAAGCCACCACGCTCCTCAGGACAGGCCCTGGCAAGGCTGGTGACTAAAGAGCAGCCCAAAGGGAAGGATCCTGCAAGTGGAGCAGGTGAGCCACAGAAGGGCCACTGTGAGTGGGACCCCAGGCAAACCTTCCAGCTGAGAGGTGTGCAAACAGAATGAGGAAGCCCAGAGGGGAATTCAGAGGCGAGGGACTGAGTGCTGGGCTGACCTGGCTGCCAAGGGCTTTGGTCAAGGGAACTGCTCTGCTGGTGCCCAGGAGGAAAATCCATACCCAAAGGAGGTGTTGCCACTGCTGAGGACACTCCTAATGGCCTCCTCTTGCTCAGGCAGGAAGGAGTCACAGCGGCTCAGGTGCTTCAGCAGGTGCCCCCCAGAACTCCTGATGTGCTGCCCCCCCAGCTCACAGAGCAGATGGCCCAGGAGCTCTGCACTCTCCTCATCCACCTGGGGGCCAGGAACTCCCTGCAGTGCCACAAGAGAGAGGTGCTGAGCAGAGCTGGATGCCACTGCAGGGGAAGAGAAGCTGGGGAGGCTCCACTCTGGGAGGTGTTCAAAGCCACTTTGGATGTGGTCTTGAGCAGCCTGGTCTGGTAGGGGCCCAGGGCAGGGGGGTGGGACTGGATGATCTTCAAGGTCCCTTCCAGCCCAAGCCACTCTGTGATCCTTGAGCCCCAAGTCCTCCCCAGCCTTGTGCAGAGCTCCCTCCTCACCACCTACCAGGCATGCCAAAGCCTCCAGCAGCAGCTCTTTCCTCTGAGGTGATTCTCTTGGCAGAACATCAAGGTTGGCTTCCCCAACATTAGCAAAGAACTGCAGACAGCTTCCTGTGGCTGCATAGTCTGAGGGACTGGAAAGACAAACAGCTGAGCCCTGGTGAATGGCACCCAGCAGCTGCCCAGGGCTGAGGCTCTTTAATGTGCACTGCACTGGGAAACTCAGCCTCACATGGCTCAAACCTTGGCTACAGAGCACAGAGGGCAGCTCCTGGAGCTCTGCTGTCTGCAGGGAAGCTGGGCAGGGACTGGCAGTGGCAACCCAGGGACAATGGCTTTGAGCTGGCAGAAGGCAGATTGAGACTGGGGATCAGGAAGAAATTCTTCCCAGTGAGGCTGGGGAGACTCTGAGCAGGCTGCCAGGGAGGCTGTGGCTGCCCAGGGAGGCTGTGGCTGCCCTCTCCCTGGAGGTGTTCAGGGCCAGGCTGGATGAGGCCCTGAGCAGCCTGGGCTGGTGGGAGGGGTCCCTGCCATGGGCAGGGGGCTGGGGCTGGAGGAGCTCTAAGGTCCCTTCCAACCCAACCCCTTCTGTGAGTCTGTGGCTGCAAGAGCACAGCACAGTCCCAGAGGCCAGGAAGTACTAATCCCACACACTGGTTACAGCTCTTTAAAGCCAGACTGAACAGCAGCTGACAGTGCTGAGGTCAGTCTGGTGGTTGGCTGGATCTGAGAACCAGAAACCCTTCAAGCTTGTTGGAAGCTTCCTGGAATGGGAGAGCTTTTGTCCCCTGGCAGGAGGCCTGAGTCAGCTTGGACTCTGCATCAGCCAGGGGCCAGCCCTGAGCAGCTGAGACTTCCTTCTGCCCCCACCTGCAGGTGGTAGCTGCTCACCTTAAGAACAGCAGCAGCTCCCTGGGGTAGCTGTCCAAGTCCTTGGGAATCCCCTGCAGGGTCACCAGCTTCACCAAGCAGCTCAGCTGAGGAGACACCAAAGGGAGGAACCAGCATGGAGAAACAGCACAAAAAGCTTTTGCTCTGCTCCAAAGGGAGGGGGAAGGGAAAGCCCAGCAGCAAAGACAGGGATCAGAGGGCTGAGTCCCAGATCTGCCAGCTGGGGGTTGGCTGCTCCTGGCCCCAAGGCAATTCAGCCTGTGGGATGCAGAGCCAGGGCAGTCCCTCTGGCTCCAGGGCTTCAGCTGGCTGTGCTCTTGTCCTGGCTGACCAACCCTCGCTGCCAGCTGCATGGCAGCACCACACACAGCACATTCAGAACCTGGGCACTGACCTGGTCTTCTCCCAGCTTGACCTCCTTCCTCTTCATCACTCTGGCCAGCTCCTGGAATCTTGCTGCTGCTGTCTCCTTGGCAGCTGCACAGGTGAAGCCCTGGAGGACTGACTGGGAGAGCCTGAACGTTTCAGGAGGTGAAGCAGAAGGGCAGAGAGGTCAGGAGCAGATTCAGCCCTGCTCTGCCACGGGTCAGTGACCAGCACAGCCAGCAGGAGCCTGCCCCAGGGCCAGAGCTTAATGCCCTCCAAACTCCATCCCTGCAAACCTGCTACCCCTGCCCTGTGCTGGGGAGAAGCAAGCATCACAGAATGGCTGCAGCTGGAAGAGACCTTGAGGGTCAAGTGCAGCCATCACCTACCTCTGCCGAGGCTGGTGCTGAGCCATGCCCCTCAGCACCACAGCTCTGCAGGGATGGGGATCCAACCACCCCCCTGGGCAGCCTGTGCCAGGCTTTGAGAGCCCTTGCAGTGAGGAATGTTCAATCTGAACACTCCCTGGGGCAACTGCCTCTCATCCTACCACCTGCTCCTGGGGAGAAGAGACCAAGCCCCAGCTGGCCCCAGCCTCCTTTCAGGGAGCTGTAGGGAGCCAGAAGCTCTCCCTCAGGCTCCTCTTCCCCAGGCTGGACAGCCCCAGCTCCCTCAGCTGGAGCCCTGCAGTGGCAGTAGGAATGCAGGGGCAAACTCTGCACCCCAAGCAGCACTGCTGCACCCTGGACTACAAGATGAGCCTCCTCCCTGTGCCTTCAGCCAAGAGAAATGGAGTAGTGCAGATCCTCCCCACTGAACACCCTGCACAGCCTGGGGCAGCTCAGGGAGAAGTCCTTCCATTGGAAACAGAGCTCTGTGGAAAAGCTTCTGATGTGAGGTCAGGAGGCTGATGTTGGCTCCAAAGGAGAGGCAGAGATCCCAACCAAAGCCAAGGGACCAGGGCAGAAGGGAAGAGAAATGCTACCTGCTGAAGTCAGGCTCTGCCTTCACCACATCACTGAAGAACATGGCAGCCTGGGAAGCAAAGCCAGAGCAGCAGTGGCTCATCAGCTGCACCTCCTCCTCCAGAGCCTTTCCCAACCCACCTGGGCACTGCCATCCTGGGTGCCCTGCCCTGGGTGCCCTGCTCTGCACAGGGGCTGGCTGAGATGCTCTCCAGGGGTGCCTCCCAGCCCCCCTCCACTGGCACTGAGGGGATTTCAGGCAGGCTGGCAGAGCAGCCTCCTAGCTCTGCACAGCCCAGGGCTGGCAGCAAGCATCAGCACTTTACCTGCTCTGGGGTCCAGGGCTTGCTGTTGAGGTCCTGGATGTTGGGCTGCTCTTCCCCAAAGACAAGCAAGGACTTAGGAATGTACCTGGCCAGAGCAGCAGGGACACAGGGAACCAGCTCAGCAGGGTGGCTCACACGGGAGGAGATCTTCAGCAAACAAGAGAATCCCACCCAAGCTGTTAGTCAAACAGAGAGGCTAAAGCAAACAGCCAGACAATGCCCTGCTGGCCAGCAGCCAGCCCCGGGAGGCTTCACACCACGAAACCTTTCCTGTTTGACAGTCCTGGGGTCGAGAGAGCCCCTGGGAGCTACTGCCTGGGGTGCTGGGGAGCAGGAACAACCCTCTCCCTCCTCAGCTCCTCACCTCCTGGCTCTGCGCCCTCAGAATGTGTAACCAGCCAAGGAGGGACATGTCCTTCCTCTCTGGCACCTCAATCCATGGCTCAGCTTGCCAGAGCAATCCTGTCAGCAGCTGGCATTTCCCTGCTCCCTCTCACAGGGACATGCTGCAGGAGGGACCTCTGGTGCCCAAGGCAGCTCAGAGGCAAGGTGAGTGCCCGAGCTTGAGAGCCACCCAGGCAACGTGAGAAGAGAGGCAACAGGGAGCCCCAACCCTCCACAGCTGCATGGGGGATGAAATGAGGCTGCTGAGGACCAGCCTGCCCCACAAGGGACTTCCTGAGGCACCTTCTCTTCCCACATGGCCCTGAAGGGCCAGCCTGCCCCTCAAGGCACTCCCTTAGCCTCCTGCACTTCTCCTGTGCTCTTACACCAAGCCATGGCAGTGGCCTCTCTCCTGGAGCCTTTTCAAGTCACTGGGCAGGACCAGCCAGGGCCACCCTGTCAAACCTCTGCTGCCTCTGCCCTTGTCCCCAGGAGGCTGCCAGGACACCCTGGCCAGAGGGACCGGAGATGCCTGTCCTGCCGCGCAGCCCCAGGGCCGGGGGGTGCCAGCGCCTGGCCCCAGGGAGCCAGCCCTCGGCTCTGGCTCCAGGGAGCTCTGCTGCCTGCGGAGCCTGCAGGGAGAGGCAGCCTCACCTTCTCCACCAGCACCATCTTCAGAGCAGGGGGCAGAGCCTCCAGGTGCTGAGCAAACCCGGGCAGCCGCACGGCTTCCGAGACGGCCTCCGGAGGCAGAGCGCGGAGCGCGGCGCTGCCCAGCCCGGGCACCAAGCCGCCCAGCCCGGCCAGGCTCTGCCCGTCTGACACCTGCAAGGCACCACCGGCAGCCCTCAGCACCCCGAGGGCCAGGAGCAGCCTGTGTGCAGCGAGCACGGCGGCGGTGGGGCGCCCCGGGGGCCTCGTCCCCTACCTGATAGCCAGAGCTCAGCAGCTTGCGGGTGATGGCGCTGGCCTGCTCAGCGCTCCAGCCTCGAACCGCAGCCAGGGCAGGGAGCGCTGCAGCCAGCTCCTGGGCACTGATCCTGTCCTCGAGGTCAGAGATGGAGAGGCCAACTGCAGCCTGGCCCAGGGCACGCAGCAGCGCGGGGGGGAAGCGCTCAAACTTCCTCACCAGAGAGGATGCAACCTGCAGGAGGCCCCAGGCAGGGCAGGGCAGGAGCAGAGAGCTGAGCAGTTCAGATCCCACAGCTTCTGGAGGTGTCAAACGGCCTCAGGTTGCCCCAGGGGAGGCTTAGGTTGGACACGAGGAACAACTTCTTCCCCAAAAGAGTTGGCAAGCCCTGGCCCAGGCTGCCCAGGGCAGAGGTGCAGTGCCCAGGGCAGGGGTGCAGTGCCCATGCCTGGAGGGGTTCCAAAGCCCTGGAGCTGTGGTGCTGAGGGCCAGGGGTTGGTGCTGAGCTGGCAGTGCTGGGGTAAGGGTTGGACTCCATGACCTCAGAGGTCTCCTCCAAGCACAAGGACTCTGTCACTCTGTGCTCACCTGCAGCTCCTCTCTGCTCAGGGAGGAGGGAGCTCTCTCTCTGGTTAGTCCTCTGTGCGTCAGGTTCCAAGGGCAGCTCTCGGTGATCCTCTGGGCCAAGCTCAAAGCCTCAGCCCTGCTCAGGTTGCTCACTGCTGAGGGGCTCAGGCAGCAAACAAATCTGTCTGGAAGGCTGCAGGTGGGAGACAAGGAGGAGAGGTTGTCAGAGACTGTGGCAGGTCTTTCCTCTTCTCCTCAGGACGCCCTTTCCAGGCCATGTTTGCCTTGGCTCATTCTAGCTCTGGTGCTGCTGACACTCCTGCCTCCAGAGACCACCTCCAGTCCTGGCTGCAGTTTTGGGCCCCTCACTCCAGCAGCAACCAAGCTGGGGAAGGGTCTGGAGCACAGGGCTGGGGAGCAGCAGCTGAGGGAGCTGGGGGTGCTCAGCCTGGAGGAGAGACTAAACCTCTGCTCCAGACCGATGGAGATCTCATTGTCCTGAAAGGAGGCTGGAGCCAGGTGGGAGTTGGTCTCTTCCCCCCTGTCTCAGGTGATAGAACAAGGGGAAACAGCCTGAAACTGTGCCAGGGAGGGACAGGTTGGAGATTAGGAACTGCATTGTCCCTGCCAGAGTGGCCAGGGGCTGGCACAGGCTGCCCAGGGAGGTGGTGGATCCCCACCCCTGGAGGTGCTCCGGGAGCTGTGGCCGTGGCTCCTGGGGCCAGGGTTAGGTGGCCCTGGTGGTGTGGGGCTGCTGGTTGGACTGCTGCTCCCAGAGGCCTTCTCCAGCCTGGTTCTGCGTCTCTGTGGTTCAGGGAGGAAGCTGGGTCAGGTCTCATACCTGGCCAGGGGGAAATCAGGTGCAGAGGTCAGCAGGGAGGTGTAGAACACAGCTGTCTGCCAGGGCAGGGTGAGGCTGCTGACCAGCTGCAGGCTCAGAGGGTCCCTGGCGAAGGTTTGCAGCTGAAGGGTCGAGAGGGGAAAACAAGCACACAAGCCAGGTTTAGCTGCTTTAAGCCAGGCCTGGGGCAATCCCCACCCCCAGCAGCTGGTTTGATTTGCTCTCTGTGGGTCAGATCCTGAGGTCCTGCTCAGGTTTAGCTGCTTTAAGCCAGGCCTGGGGCAATCCTCACCCCCAGCAGCTGGTTTGATTTGCTCTCTGTGGGTCAGATCCTGAGGTCCTGCTCACCTTGGTGCTCTGAGGGCACTGAAGCCTCTCCAGAACTGTGTGAGGCACCCAGGCAGGAGAGCTGCTAAAGGCCTTGGTCCTGCCCCTGCAGCCCTGCTCAGCCATGCAGGCAGCTCACTAAGCCAGGCCCCAGGCTTGAGCTGAGGCTTGGGGCTGCTCCCCCACCCCCTTGCTGCCCCCAGCTTGCTTTCTGCACAGCTCCAGCCTCTGGGCTGCTCTCCCTCACCAGGGGAAGCCCTGGCTGGGCTGCAGACAAGAACTGCAGAGGCTGTCCAGCAGAAATAAGCTCTCAGCACCCCATGGCTCCTGGGCAGGGCAGGAGATGACCTCTGCAGGCACAGAGTGCTTTGAGTTTGGACTGCACTTACTGTTGGCTCATCCCCAAAGAGCTGCAGGTCTGCAACAGTAGCATGCTCCATAAAGGGCCCAAGGTAGTTCTTAAACCAAGCAGTGGAGTTCAGACCTGGGATGGCTGCACTGAAGCATTTCTGCTGAGCTCCTGCAAAGCAGAGCAGTGACTTGCAGGGAAGCAGTGGGGCCTGGAGACCTTCACAGGCAGAACAGACTTCTGCCTAGCACAGACCTCAGCCAGCAGGGAGCCCTGCCTTGGAAGCCAGCACAGGGCTGGCTGGCTGCTGCTCAGGCAAGAAAATGATCCCTGCAAGCCCCCAGCCCTGTCACAGCCCCAGCCCCAGTCCCAGCTTCTCTCCCCTGGAGAGACAGCAGAAATCCACAGCCCTGGCACAGACCACAGCTGATCCTGCAGCAGGGGCTGAGAGCTTCCTGCTGCCTCTGGAAGAGACCCAAGGCATTTACCAGCCTGGAGGAGGTAGTGCTTGATGGCAGCATAAAGGTTCCTCTGCTCCTCCACTGGCAGGTCAGGGTAGATGCCACTGAGGGAAGCCACTCTGCAGGTGAAGCAGAAAGGAAGATCCCCCTCTGCTCTTGTGAGACCCCCACCTCCAGCCCTGCATCCAGGCCTGGGCCCCCAGCACAGGAAGGACATTGAACTGCTGGAGTGGGTCCAGAGCAGGCCATGAAGAGGAGCAGAGGGCTGGAGAGCCTCCCCTGTGGGGCCAGGCTGGGAGAGCTGGGGTTGTTCAGCCTGGAGAGGAGAAGGCTCCAGGGGACCTCAGAGCAGCCTCCCAGTACCTGCAGGGGCTCCAGGAGAGCTGGGGAGGGACTCTGGACAAGGGCTGGGAGTGCCAGGAGGAGAGGGGATGGATTGGAGCTGGAAGAGGGCAGATTGAGTCTGGAGATGAGGAAGGAATCCTTCCCAGGGAGGCTGGGGAGGCTCTGGCACAGGCTGCCCAGGGAGGCTGTGGCTGCCTCCTGCCTGGGGGTGTTCCAGGCCAGGCTGGATGAGGCTTGAGCAGCCTGGGCTGGTGGGAGGGGTCCCTGCCCCTGCCATGGGTTTGGTCCCTTCCAGCCCAACCCATTCTAGGATTCTGTGACTCTCTTGGCAATAAAGATGAAGCCAGGGCTGGATTCTGCCTTGCAGGCTGATATTGTCAGCCCTGTCCCCCTACTGCTGTGACTTCCCTTCCCAGCAGCCCCCCATGGCTGCTGGGGGGCAGTGACTGATGCTGAGGACCAGCCACAGGCTCAGCAGCTATGCTGAGCAGAAACCTTGGCTGGGCCCCCAGGGGTGCACAGCCCTCTGAGGCTTCCTCCCCTTGGGGAGGCTGAGCAAGGACTCCCTCCCTACCTCCCAGCTGAGCTGTCTGTGGCCAGCACTTACATCCCCTGGAAGGTCTCACACAGGATGTTTTTGGCATGGAGACAATCAGCAACCTGGGGCTTGGCCAGGAGGGGCTGGAGCCCACCATGGACCCACTGGAACAAGACAGCTGGGCTGCCAATGCCTGGCACCTGCAGCACCCTCTCCCACAGGCCGTTGATGAAGACCAGGCTCCACTCCAGAGAGAGAGGCACATGAGACAGCTGGAGGCAAGAGATGAGGAGAAGCACAGAGCTGAAGGGGCCTTCCACAGCCCCCCAGGAGCCTGAAGAGCAGGAACAGAGCCAGCCCCAGCCCCAGCCCCCTCTGGCTGCCGGCCCTTCCACCCCTGCAGCACCTCTGCCCCTCCAGCCCAGCCAGCCTGTGCCTCCCTCTGGAAGCCCAGGGCTGTGCTGGCCCTGCAGGCAGCAAAGGCTGCAGCGGCTGAGGGCTGGGATTTGTGCTGTGCCGGCAGAGCTCTGCCCTGCTGCTGGGGCTCTGTGCTCTGCAAGGGTGCCTCAGGCTGTCCCCTCAAGGGGAGGTTGGCTGAGCTCTGAGCAGCCCAGCCTAGCTGCAGATGGCCCTGCTGGTGACTAGGCGAGCTTTAAACGCTCCCTTCCCCCCCAGCCCACCTCAGGACTCTGTGAGAGGTGAAAGCTAAGCCAGGGCTAAGCGGAGCACTAATTGCAGGAGAGCAGGCAGCAGGCTGTGTGGCTCCTACCCTCTGGCTGAACCTGGCCAGGGCAGCTGCAAGCTTCTTGGAGTCGTATTTGGAAAAGAAGAGAATGGAGAACTGTGGATCCAGGGCCCTGGGAGGCTCGGGGGAGAGGCAGGAGTACAAGGATGGGAGGAAATCATCCTGCAGGTCCTGGAGCCAAGCACCCTGGAACAGAGAAGGGAGATGCACAGAGAGGTGAGGGAAGCTGTGCAGCACTGGGGGATGCTGCAGCACTTCACCTCCCTCGGGACTGCTTCCTCTCCTGGAGAGGAGGAGGCTCTGGGAAGACCTTCTGGTGGCCTTGCAGTGCTAAGGGGCTGAGCAGAAAGCTGGGGACAGACTTCTGAGCAGGGCCTGTGGTGACAGAGCAAGGGGGGAGGGCTTGAACTAACAGAGGGAGATCCAGACTGGAGAGAAGGAAGCAGCTGATGGTGGTGAGAGCCTGGCCCAGGCTGCCCAGAGAGCTGCCCCATCCCTGGC